>NW_006442484.1:46532916-46586056 GCF_000325575.1 Pteropus alecto
GTTCTCCACTTTCAAGGACTCATCTGTTTAGATTGGGCCCAATAATTCAGGATACTCTCCCCATCTCAAGCTTAACTTTAATCACATCTGCAAAGTCTCTTTTTCCATATAAAGGAATGTTTTCACAGGTTCTGTAGAGTAGGGTGTGGACATCTTTGAGCTGCAGGTGGTTTTCTCCACTCACTTGGAACGAATATAACCAACATGAATGAAAGTACCAAGAAGCCATGATAGGATTGATAGCTATTCTAACAGCCTTCTAATTGGACTCCTGTCCTCCTGGACCTCCCTACTCTGATCCATCTCTCATGCTGTTGCCAGATGACCCTTCTAAAGTGTAGCTCCAATATTCTCTGTTCGACCCCTCCAATGACCTATATTACTTTCCAAAATAAGTACAAAATAGCCTCTGAAATTTAATGGTGATGGTGATAAGACAGTGATCGAGGTACTTCTCATGAATTATCCTACTTAATCTTTACAGCAGCCAAAAAACTTTCTCTTTTTAATGTCCCCAGTTTATAGAAGAGCTTACAGAAGACAGACAAAACAGGTATGGACAGGTTGGGTAAACTGCTCTACCCCCAACACATACCTTACACTTTAATTTAAATATTGACAAACTAGGCCCACAGGTTAAATTTGGCCTGCTGTCTGTTTTTGTACAACCTGCAAGCTAACAATGGCTTCTACGACGATTGACTGCAATCCATTTAACGATAGGGAACACTGACTTTGAACCCCAATTAAATGAAATCTTATCCTCCCCCCAAAAGAAATCCCATTCTTCTCATTAGTAGGCCTGCATTATAAAAGATTGTACTCAAATATTACTACAATTTGTATTTTATCAGTAAAAAATTTGTGGAAATTTTTCTCTTTTATATAAGCATCAAGGTAATATCTTAAATTTTGCTTCTTGATCTGAAAATCTTAAAATATTTATTATCTGGCTCTTAATAAAAAAAATTGTTAACTTGCAATCTAGCCAATTGTTTCTTAAATTTGTGTAAAATAGGGACCTCTTTTAATAAAATCTTTCAGATGCTCAGTGTTGAATTAAATCATTTCATTACAATATTATTAAATATGAACAAACAAAAATTTAGTTTTAAAAAAGCCTCTTATGCTCATAGCTCTTAAACAGCCACAAATCAAAAATTACTTATGAATACAAATAAGCTTACAAAACCAACAAAATTAAAATAACATCAATTCAGTGTGTCCAATCATGATAATCTAATTAAACTCACAGCATTGTAAATATGATATGAACTTCTCATTGCAGATTATATATAAAGTAGCCACATAATTGATAAAATTTTGCTTAAATTCATTATCGTAGGGTATTTATTAAAATTAAACTAAAATTATAATAATGCATAAAGAAAACTCAAAGCTGCCCTAATAACCCCTTCAGGGCCCCTTAGAAGTTCACAGACCTCTAACTGAGAAACAATTCTCTAATCAAAATGAATTGTTTGATATTTCCCCAAACATGCTCCTTGCAGTAATTTGTGCCTCTGTACATATTATTCCCTCTTCCTCACTCCAACAACCTGTAAGACTCCCAGATCTCTATCCCCATTTCTGGAGTGTTGATCCCCAGGCCAAAGGGTATGGTAGACTCAGGGTGAGTTATAGAAAACTTGTACCCAGCAGGAAAGCTGTATATTACATAATAGCAAACCTATCCAATCAGAGCCCATTTCTTGGGTGGGATAAATGCTAGGTGATCAAGAAGGTGAAAGTGCTGGAGGATATCCCTCCAAGCTCTGACTGCATTAGAACTGATACCCAAAGCGACCTTATAACTGCCCAGAGGGTTCCTGGAGCTGCCTAACGTTCCCACATAGCCTCGTAATAATCCTCTGTCCACAGTGATCATTGGTGTGCATCTCTTCCTTAGAACCTTAAAGAGCCTAACTCATGCCAAGTGCTCTCCCTGTTGGCTCTGCTTAATTCCTTCTGAAAAACTCTTTAGAATATTTTCAAATCCTATTCCTTTTTTTCTCCCAGTCCCTAAACATCATCTAAAGAAATTGTTAATGGCAAGAGACAATGGTTACTGAGAACAAGGAAGCCTGAGAAAATGGATTAGGGCTCTCATGAGAACATACTGTGGAATCTTAGGCATTCACTGGGAAGATATTTTTGCCTCAGTTTTCCCATCAAGAATATAATTATTAAAAAAAAAAAAAAACAATTTTGCTGAAGGATACATGTATAATATTACTCATTCACTACAGCTTTGGAGTTGGCTTGAGCCAAAGTAACGAGTTAGTATAAACTTAAATTAGGTTTATAATTGGACTGACAACGAATTCTCAGTTATAGCAATACCTACAAGATGTTACTTTTGTGCAATAGAAGAGGGGAAAAGCTGTAAAACAGAATTATCAAGAGTTAATGAGAAGGATACATGTATAATATTACTCATTCACTACAGCTTTGGAGTTGGCTTGAGCCAAAGTAACGAGTTAGTATAAACTTAAATTAGGTTTATAATTGGACTGACAACGAATTCTCAGTTATAGCAATACCTACAAGATGTTACTTTTGTGCAATAGAAGAGGGGAAAAGCTGTAAAACAGAATTATCAAGAGTTAATGATCAATTGCTCCAGAATAAAGGTAAGTCAAAAAGGCAAAAAAAGTGACATTTTTACATCTTTAGTATTAATATAAAATAGATTCTCTCATTCAGTAGTACTTTTTGAGCACCCAATAAATAAATATTCTATGATGAATTAACGAAAATATAATACTAGGTTTCAGAACTCAAGAAAGTAAGAAAAATAGATATAAAGGGAAACAATATCTATAGACCCAAGTGCCAGGTAATTTTACAAATACTATGTTATTTATTTCTCCCAAGTGTTGGAGATACATATTATTATCCATTTTATAACAGAAGAGACAGAGGCTTGGAAAAGTAAAGGAAAAAAAAAAAAAGCCCTCAATGAGGTTTTATATTTCATGCAGGAAACTTCTGGATTTCAAGCTCAATATAGAGTTCCTAACATTGAGATGGCATTAATTAGTATATTACCTATGACCTGAGAGATTGTGGCATTATATGGACATAATTTATCACAGCAGAAAGCTAAGGGCATTTCATTTGAAATGAGACCATGTCCTCAATGTGTAAGAACGAGAAACCTCTTGCCTTCCCATCCTATCCCATTTTTATCACACAACCAGAAACAGCATTCAACTATTAAGAAGAATACATACCTCTCTGCACCTGTCCAGTGGTTAAACACGAACAAGAAACCGAATATACAAGTGATTCAGCCCACTCTGCCTCCCAATGGGGACATCAAGACCTCTCCACTGGTCTTGATATTGGTCACTTGAAGTATTCAATCTAATTTTCTAGAGGGGAAAGATAAGATATAAGGATGAAGTATAATCAGTCGCAGATCTCAAATTGATCCTGGAGCTGAGCAACTATGACAACACACATCACTGGGAGGTGATGGATGGGATAGAAACAAGAAAATAGAGACACTCACCGATTATCACCACGAACCAATGTCAGGAAACCAGGTTACAGCAAACCTGGGACACTTCGTCATCTAAAGAGATTATTTTATAGTGAGAACATCTGAGCAAAGACTAGAGCAAGAGAACCACCAGCCACTTTTTCATCTCAACACCGGAGAAGAGGTCTACCTTAAGGTCTTCATTTCCTTTTGCTCCCACATCATGAGAGCACTATTAATGTTTGTTAAATGAGCAACTGATGTCCCTAGGGAGCAGTCCACTGAGGCAGGAGGTCATCCCTCGTTCTGCCATGTTTGTATCATCTTATAGGTTCCAACGCACTTGCAGATACATTATTCCATGTTTTCCCAATAATCCTGAGGTGTAATCCCATTTTATGAATGAGGAAATTGTGATTCAGAAACGTAGAATGACTCACCCAAGCTTATACAGGTATTTAGTACCAGAGGCTTACCTAGAACACAGATCCTCTAGTCCAGAGCCCTTAATTTTATCATTGGAGGAGGCTGAAGATGAGAAGCTATTTTGTTTGTTTGTTTGTTTGTTTCTCTCTTTATCTATCCTCTCATTTCTGTGGGATCAGTAGCCACAGATCACTGGGAACAATCTAGATCATAGTAATAGTTTGATATCACTTAATGAATTTAATGTGTTATTTTTGTGCATCAGATTCCTCATCTTCAAGGTGAGATATCAACAGTACCTACCTTAGAAGGCTGTTTTGAGGATTAAGTGAATTGAAGCATTTAAAAAAGTGGCTGGCATATGGCTGTTATAAGTGATACCTCCTGCTTTCTCTCTACTCTTGCAAACAAAATACACCTGCCCACTGATAATGTTTCCCTAGCTCCCTCTTTATGCAGTACGAACACAGTGCTTTAAAGGTTTCTCAGTTCCGTTGGCAACCAGGGTCATCATAAACCTTAGCTTAGAGACTGAAATGCTTCCTGTCTTTTGACTACCAAGAAGAAGAGTTTTATTATTTTTCTTATGTGGACACATGTTTTAAAATTTTTCATCTACCACCTGCATTCACTTAAATAACAGTCTACGTGGCCTCCTTACTAGGAAATACATGATTTCTGAAGGCCTTTTCAAGCACTGAAAAAAGTTCAGTCTCCAATTCCTCCCTGAGGATCACGGACTGAGAATCACCATACTAATTCGACCCTTCGTTTCCAGCATAAGAGATGGAAGACCCCAGATATTGGGGGACTTGTTCAAGGTCACTCAGCTAGTTAGAGTCAAAGCCTGAGGCAAGATCTGAATCTTTTGACTCAGTTGAGGGGGTTGACAGCTTTCCTACGCTAAATCCATATATCCATTTAAGCCATTTCTTCCACTGAAACAATTACACCAGTCCTCTTTGCAATCTGGATTTCTTAAAGTCAACACCAGCCCTCGTCAAAATTGTAAAGGGTAATCCCCAGTGCGGAGTAAATGTTTCATAACCAGGCAATTTAGTGCTCGAAATGTAGATGCTGACCTGGTTATTTCAAGACATACATCCTGATTTTCCATTTGCTATAGTTTTGGGTCTATTATGACCTTCAGGTCATTTTCTACAGTATCTCTGCCCATAATTAGGTATCCTTTTATACTATGCAGTTTGATGGTTCTTCCTAATATTACTTGATAACTAGCCTTTAGCCTTTAAATTTCCATAGTTTTCAATCACCCATTTCTTCATATATATATATATTCATATATATATACACACACATACATACACACATACACATACACACATACACATATATACATATATACACATACATATATATATATATATTTCAAGACTGTCTCTCTAAGACACACTTGTTTTTATTGGCAAAATTAATGAGCAGATTCCTATTCCATCATCCCAGTCATTGAGGAAATGTTGACGAGGACTGGACCAAGGATGGCCATTATGGAAATCCACTTAATCTTCCCACTGGCTGACATTGAACTGGTGACATAATATTAAGCTACAATGCAGATCTCTAAAAACTGGCTTTCCTGTCATCCAGAAAAGACAAAACTCTGAAGTCATTTTAGCTGTGTGTTAAGATATTTAAACTTTGTTTAGGAAGAAAAAAAAAAAAACTTTGAGAACAAATTTTACCAAAAGTGAATATTCTAGTTTCTGATTACAAGAGCTATATATCTCTCTCTCAAAGAAGTTACACATCTGAAAAAAAATATTTAGTGGAAATTTAGACCATACTTTGCTATAATAACACATGCTTCTCAGCATCCCCAGCTGCATTCTCCAGCATCTAGAGTCACCAGGGAATTTACAGGCAGCTTATAGTTTTCCAATTTATCAGCCAAGGCTGACTCTAAATACACAATCTCATCTCCAGCATGGGTTGTAGCGTGTAACTTCCCAGAGGGCCAGTCTACAATATTTAATGAATAGATTATAATAAGAAATAAATATTCTAAAGTGCTTTTCATCCAGGAAAGATAGACTCTTATTGGAATATTGTTCTTGTTTATTTTCTCTAACAAGAAACAGAAAAGTCTTAACCGTACAGTGAGCATAAAGATGCAGTTGATCTGATAGCACTACACAATTTGATAAAAGAGCCATTTCCTTTTTCTCAAAATTTTCTGCTAACATGAACAAGAACAATCCAACTCTGAGCACATGGCATTTCTGGCCATGATACAAAGGTCTACAACATCCTTCTAAATATTTGATGACTCCTGGGATACTGCAGTGTAGAACTGCTGTGGGAACAGCTGAAGCTGCTAACATGCACAGCTGTTTTTGTCTTCCCACACTGCTCCAAAGGATGGCTGTGGGAGGTTGTGAAAATGGAGGTAGAGTGCTGTTTGATAAAATGAGAAGCACTCACCAAGGCCCACACAGCACAGCCAGGTTGTCTGAGTTCTAAATTGCTGAACTTTGCTCCCCATGGACTACCCACCTGTATCCACCACCTCCAGTTTCTCCTCTCTCCTTCCTCATCATGCCAAAAGCTCTCATGTCACATACCAGGCAAGCTGCCAGAAAAACAACCAACTTCTCAGGGAAAGGGCAATAGCCGTTAGTCTGGGGCTCTGTCCCTACGGGTGACAGAACAGGATGGAAATGATGGTGGAGGAGGTAGCAGTAATCTATCAGGACTAGATAAGTGTTTTCAGGCTCCAGATAAGTGTTTTCAGGTGGTTGGGAAGAGACTAGTGTCTTCTGATAAAGAACAACCTGCAGATGATTTGGTTATAAGAAACTTGGTTCAGTTCTCAATTTCTGTAAAAATGATGTCATCCTCTCATTCCATATCACAGACATAGCCATTCCAAGGGTGGCTTAGAGCTCAGGGGTCCTCCATAATTTCTATAAGCCTCCTCCCATGTCACCCCAAAAAGTAGATATAATAGTGTGCTTGCTATACAAATGCCACTTCAAGACAATTTCTTTGATTTTTCCCTGTTCAATCAGATAGACACTCTGAAGACCCTTGTATAGAGCAACTACGAAGCCACTGCTAAGCATGACATTGATCCAAAGAGCAAATTAGAAACTATCCAGGAAAATAAAAACGTTACTGGGAACAGTATAATAGAATAGCAAAAAAGAAGAAGAAGAAGAAGCAGAAGCAGAAGCAGAAGCAGAAGCAGAAGCAGAAGCAGAAGCAGAAGCAGAAGAAGAAAGAAGAAGGAAGAAGAAGAAGAAGAAGAAGGCAGAAGCAGAAGCAGAAGCAGAAGCAGAAGCAGAAGCAGAAGCAGAAGAAGAAAGAAGAAGAAGAAGAAGAAGAAGAAGAAGAAGAGAATAGAACATTTTGGGGGTTGTTGCTATTATCATGAAAAAAAGCAGCAAGGGGATGTGTTCATCTGGTAGTAAGAAAGGAAAGAGTAAATACCATGAACAGACCCATAATAAAAACCTGTGTGTGTCCAAAGAAACAATATAAAATATGTATAGCTATATAAGTCTTATACCAGTAAAACCTTAGCACCTTTTTACTAGAACTAGGCACTCTAGGATCATCTTTATCATCTCCTCCTTTATTCTTCTTTCCCTCTTTTTTCTCATTCTCTTTTCTTTCCTCTTTTCTCCTCATCTTCTCGATTCTCTTTTTCTCTAAAGCGAATCTCAAGAGCTAACTGTGGACCTTTGAGCTTCCCTGGCATTACTGAACGATTCTTGGTCAGCACAAAAGTTTAACCCGGCATTCTGACCAACATAACTTTCTAAGCATGCACCTACATGCCCCAAACAATGTTTAGCTATTAGCATGCTGCTTCTTTCTATAAGTTAAATATGACACATCCATACCCTCTGTAGCCGTGGGAATCTACCCAGTGATGCTACCAGTAGTCTGCTGTGATAAGCAGTCTTATTATAGACTCTTGGCCCATAATGGTGACAGGTGACATTTTGCCTAAACAGTGTCAGAGATCATCCATCATCAGTCACCCTTTAGCAGTATCTGCCGTTCTGTAGGAATCATGTTCTTTCAATAACATTCAAAATGTGCTTTAGCTAATGTAATTTCTGGCTCTGAGATGATAGATCAGCGAAGGCAAAGACTAGATTGCTCACCATAGGAAACCAGAAAAGCATATTTTGCATTATTAAAGCCTTGATTTATATGCCTTAGGTGGGTATCACCCAACATAGGTCTCCTGTGCAGTCCCATTTACAAATGGTATACAATTCCTCTTCTGTTCTCTTATCTTTAGCCTGAAAACATCAGTAAAATGACTTAATCCTGTTCTCTTTTCACCTGCACAGATCACCCTTCAGGCAAAGACTGTCACTCACCTTGCTATTTGGAGTTTTAGCCCCTGACCAGATCACAGCCAAGTCCTTCTTTAGGAATTGCCCTTGGACTGAGGTTAGGCAAAAACACCTCTGGAGTCTGGAGGCAGGGAGGGAAGTGGAAACTCAAATTCAATGACTGGCTACTAAAGAGGGTTCAAAGGTCTGGCCTCCTCGCCTAAATTTGAGGCATCTCTGAAACATCACCCCAGCTCCAGAGCTCCACACAGGATCAGCGGAGGCCCTATATCAACTGTCCAGCAGTTCAATGTTTGCTCCTACCCAAACCTCTTCCCTCATTCCCTATAGGTGCCCCAGGAACATCCCCCAATAAATCTCCTTCAGACAAATCTTCATCTCAGAGTCTGTTCTTCAGGTAAGCAGACCTAGAAAGGTATACCATTCTAAACACAATAACAAGGGAAAGGAACATAATACAAGCTAACAGTGACCCCTGCTATGATTTATAATGATTAATTTGCAAAATTCCCCCTTACGGCAGTGATTCTCAACTATAGATGATTTTTGTCTCCTAGGGGACATTTGGTAATGTCTGGAGACATTTCTGATTGTGGGTTGTTACTTGTGTCTAGTGGAGAGAGGCCAACAATGTTACTAAACATCCTACAATGACCAGAACAGTCCCTCGCAACAAAGAATCTCCCAGTCCAAAATGTCATTAGTGTTGCTGTTGAGAAACACTTCCCTAGAGATAGAAAATAACATTTGGTATATTATTCAAGTGAGTTATTTCTTGTCTTCTAGTCAGGATAACTGTACAAGGCCCACAGAAATATAACCATCCTTTGTAAGAGTATGAACCATGAGCTTGCCCTCACCTAGCCATGGGGAAGGCAGGATTAACATGCCTAAGAGCTGCTGAGCATCCTCTTCATCTGGGATGAGAGTAACAACCTGAATTCAGTCATCTGGATTCCTTCTGAAAAAGGACACTCACCATCTGGTGAGGGTTCAGCCAGCAAGCAATGGACGCTCTGTATACCTCTAGAATAGAAGAGGGTGGTTTCTTAGGGAAGAGACATCAGCTTCCACTGTTAAGAGGTAAAAAGGACACCAGAGTTAGGCAGAAGGTTTATCCACCTTATTTGTAAATGAGTAGGTCTGCTGGAAGGAGAATGTTTGATACTCTCATGAGTATACCAAGCTGCTAAAAATGCTGTCTGATTGATTAGTCAGTTCTAATTTTCTGCTTGTGAAATTGTGACAGATTAACTTGCTTTATGAGGACATGTCTTGTGGTCAAACTTCACTTGGAAAAGATTTGTTTAAAATTTTAAAAACCAGAGGCTTTAGACTCTGGCCTCTACCACTTGCATGATATAAATATAAAGGGAACTCACTGACCTGTTTCCAGCATGCATTCTGAGAAACTCAGATAGAAAGTCAGAATTGCATAACCTGAATTAAAATAGATTCTATACTCACTAAGGCCTGTGGTTATCCAAAGTACTAACGAGGAGAATAAGTCTTCCAAGCATTGTTTTTATAATAATAAAATTTCTGTTTAAGTATAGCCCCAAGCATTGTTTTTAAGTATAGCCGAAAGATATTTCAAGACTCTCATGATGCAGAACTAATAATAGATTGATGAACTAGATGTTGATTAACTGATTACTGAAGATAGACACCTGATCAGATAGATAAAAAGAAAGAAGTCTCCATGAATAAACTTCTAAAAAGCACGGCAGCAGTACGAGTCTACAGAGCTCGGTCTTCATGAGGCCACTTGGTTAACACTTTGCTGGTTATATAGCTTATCTCATTTTCCCAAGAAGAGAACTATTTATGAAAAGTCACAGTCCTTTCTTTGACTGGATGAAACGCTGCCCTCAAGCCGCCAGCATGAGCTGGAATAAGAAGGCTTCATTGCCTCCAGCAGGACCCTGGCGACTCTTATACACACACAAATATTTATCTTCTCCTCCCTGTACATATGAAGTTCCACCAGGAAGAAAACCCATGCTCTCCAAGTCACTGGGCTTTCCACAACTGCAGAAGTGCAGATTAAGGCATCATGGCCTCGTCTGAGGCACTCTTCCCTGACTCTAGCACCAAGTGACTGACTTGTCTCTCAAACCCTAGGGCTCTGTGCCTTTCTCTTCTATTTTCTCCCCTCAGGGAGCACTGCATTCCCAAATCCCCACCCCTCCATCCGCTGGTCTTCAATCTCTCTGTGACCCTGAACAATAATCCTATTACATCCCTGAACTCTATCCAGGACATTCATCTCCATCCACCTTTTTAATGGCATTGTTAATGATTTGAGGGAAGTAAATCACAGTCAAGATAATGGCTGCAAAAAAATTAATAGACACGATTTTTATGATATAATATACTAGTGTACTAATCGTGAGAAGAGTTAATTGAAAAGCACTAAATATTTTATTATCCATTCAGCATTCTGTCTCCTTTTACCATTCAGCATTCTGTTTATTCTTTCCCCCATTCTGAACTTTTTACCTATTATTCTTTCATAATTCCCCATAAAGAGAAACTGCAGAGTAAGAAAAAGGGAATTCTAATCACTACATCTAATTACAGAGATGAGTAAATCACAGTTTAAAGTGTCATACTCTTAAGAAAAAGGGACAAGGCACAATTCTAGGAGAAGCTAATGCCTTAAGCTTGAAGAGAAATCTCCTATAACTAAAACGTGTTGGAATACTTGAGAAAATGGGGTCTTTTTTTTCCTTTCTAATTCTTGAGCAAGAAGTATCAGTAATTCTTTTTAAATGACAATATTTTTCAGTTAACTAATCTGCTCATTGTTGGGCTTGTTGCCTGCCCTGCCACATACCTGGGAGGGGGTAGTGCTGGGCTCTGGTCCATCTCTGTAGCCTCAGCCTGGGACCCAGCACCCAGGGCCCAGCACAGAGGAACTCCATGATTACACCAATGTTCCACATTTCCCCACCACACGTATGAGGGCCCTTTGCCCTTTAGGACTGTTGAATATGCTCAATTATTGTGTATCTACTTTCTTCAACATTAAGAATAACACAATATTCACAAAGTAGAACATTCAGCTTTCTACTATCAAACTGCAAAAGTGGCCTCCTCACAGTGAAATCAGATATTTTCACATCTAATAAATCCTAACAAAATTTTTCTCTGTTCAGTACGCAGGCTTGCTGGTTAGTTTATATAACTGTTCAATTTTGTTTTGTTTCTTAAGTTAGAAGAAGATAAAAACATATAAATTCTTCCCACTTACTATCATCACCTTCATCTCAAAGGAAGTAAGATAACAAAGGTTATGTGTTCACTCATCCAGAGCTGGCCCTGAACACATTTGTCAAATGCGACACGTTTCTGTTTGGTTCTCCACCCAGACCTTTTGATTCCTGAGTCCTCATTCCTTAGACTTCACCTCATATTCCACCCCTACCCCCTATCTCTCCACTGTCCCATCTACCAGCCCCATAGTTCTCCCCTACAGGATGAAAGGACATAAGTATTAATGTAGCCAGAACATTTACATTTTTTCAGAGTACTCTTAAGTGCTGGGTAGAATATTATATTTGGAATTCAAGTCCCTGGAAACAACCTTCAATTATTATCCCCCAAATCTAGAAGAGTTTCAGAATTATCTTGAGAGCTTGTTAAAAATATATATTCTGGGGGCTGTTCCATTGGGCCAGAATCTCTAGAGGGCAGCCTGGCAATCTGCCCGAGGCATTTTAAGGCAGCCAAATCAGGGATCATCTATGACCTGGCCATCGGGAACTATCACATAATTTGCTACCTAAGCTCCTTCTCCAAAACTGGACCTGCCTAGACAAGTTAGAATGAAAATTCGAGGGGATTAGTTACCAGAAAAAGTAGACGCAGTAATAATAATACGTACAAAATGAAGGAAAAGAATCAGCTATATTAACCACGGTTATATCTTTTCTCAATGGGATGAATTTACCAAATTGACACATTTTATCAGCTAATTGTATCTAGTAAGAGAAAGGAATTGGCTATTTTTAACTTCATTCCATTAGGATATTTGTAAGATATAGGTACACATAAAGGCCTTTCCTTTCTTCTTCTAGAAATGAGAATGAAAACTGGCCATCTCTTAAATCCAATCTAACATGTTTTTAACGCCAGAACAATGTCGAACAATGATCACCTTCATTTTCTCTTATTAAGTAGTGGCCTCAAAATAATGCCACACAGCAGAAGGACACTCTGTAAAGTACACTCCTACCCCAGCCAGGGAAAAGATTCTTCACACTTATTTTCCTTTAGAAGTTCATCAAATGAACCCTGACCTAGAGGGGGTGCTCTGAGTTCAAGTTCATACCCACAAACTCTACAACCTTGGTATCATACATACCGTTGGGGGGCCTCTCATAGCACTGTAAAATGAGCATCAAGGTTCCTGCCTATCTAAAATGAGATGTTAGGTCACTCACTCTCTCAGGCTCTCAGCAGTTTCATTTTAACTCAAAAAGTCCTCTAGCCTGTCATTCCCCAATTCAAACTATCTGACGCAAATGAGGACTTTTACAGTTCAAATCTAATTGATTATTTCCGTACTACTAGCAAATTTCTATCTCGATAATAGATCATTACAAGGCAATTAGCTAAGATAAATTAAGACTATGTTTATTTGAACCATGACAGCTGTTATTTGTTGAGAAAATAATGTCAAGTATAGCTTGGATGATCTTATAGGGATACAGAAGAAGAGGAGGCTTCAGGCATTAGCTAAGTAGGTGTACCACATACCCTCAAGGATCCTGCCAACCACAGAGCCTATGAAGTTATTACTAATCCTAAATATTGTTCATTATTAAAAGTATTATTAATATAAATCTATTTTTCTTTACTCAAAAATGCATCCTTGAAAATTATATTCTAGTAAATCAAGTCCTATTGCATGTTCAATTACTGTGATTCTGCTACTCAATCACTTTTAGAAGCAAGAAACATTTATTGGTGTGAAGAATTCCCTCATTTACCTATCTTGAAAATCTAGATTTTCCTGTACCCATATGATCCTTTTTGATTTAGTTTTACACTTCTACAAAACCATAAAATTATAAATCATTAAAGATGAAGAAACAAGCTTTTTTTGGGTACTGTGACTCAACCCAATTTAATAATCACAAATAAAACAGATTCTCTTTCCATCCTCTATGTATCATCTCCAAGGTGTCCTTGCCTTTGACCTATCACAAAAAGGATATTGCTAAAGTATTGTATCTGAAATTTCATAGAATTCTGCCTGAATCGTAGTCAGCCATCATAGAAGTCAATATAAAGCATACTGTTACTGAGAAGGTGTAGAATGTCCTTAATACTAACAGTGGCATAATTATGTGCAGTGTTCACAAAGAACAGAGCCATACGTGGCCAGGTATCATGCATAGCTTGGTGACCCCTGGCTTCTATTTGCCTCTTCAGGTTCTATTATCTACACTGCTCACTCTTCTGGGTAACCCATGTGAACTGAATCAATGGGTTCCCTTGTCTCAGTCTTTCAGGTGGGTTCAGCCAATGGGATTACCAGCAGATCAGAGGGAAGGAGAAGAATGAGATAAATATATTTATTTAATTAACAGCCTCCTGGTATGGTGGCTTTCGGCTGGCTACCTGCCTCAGTTCAAGGTCCCAGTACTTGTCAAGTGGACCTTTCTTAACGCACACTCTATTTCTCCCTGGGTTCCAATAACCACTTTTTCTCTCTGCTAAGATCAGCCTGGCAGCTCTGCATTGTGCTTTGTTGCTTTACCTAATACTACCCACACATTTGTAAATAGTCCATTTATTAATCTCTCAACTACTCATTTGAATATGCCATCTGTTTCCTGCCAAAGTCCTGAATCATTCACTCTTTATATCAAAATTTATGTCTTTGACTAATTTATATGCTATTTTTATGATACTGGGTTCTGTGGACAGTAGCTCAAGTTCTAGTAACAGTTCCAGCCTCTGACCACACTGGAATAGGTCAGACTGGGAAAGGGTCAGGGCCAATGTCCTGAGATAGACTGCAAGATAGAGCAGAGTCTTGGAGTCAAAAAAATGGAGTTGGGCTAAGAGGAATAACTACCTTGCAAGGTGTAGCTGAAGGGATGCCAACCCAAGATAAGAGGCACAAAGAACTATTAGTACAGGTGCCAAGTGGTGTTTCAATCTGGGGCAGGACAGGTAATCAGCTTAGAGCAGAATGAGAGGCATTCACTGGGGGTCCAGGAGTGCAGATGTTTGGCAGGGGCACGTTTCCGATGACTCAGCTACGGGAAGAACTTGAGTTCAGAGGCAGGAATCCATGCAGAAAATAAAACACTGGAAAAAATAAAAACTCTTCTAATATCACCGAAGAAGAGGCACACATGGCAGGGGCTCAGCCACAGAAGTACTAAACTGTCAGGCCCAGAATGACACCAGATACAAAAACTAGCTACACCAGACATCAATCAGCACGTATCTTTGGACTCCTTGAAATCATCTCCCTGGAGTCTGGAATGGAACTGAAATCTAGAAAGGAATGAGCTGGAAAGGTGAAGAGGGTAAGGGACGGGGGCTAAATAAACCCAACCATCAGGGTGTAAGAGATTCTTGAGTGAGTTAACATGAGAACTTACTATGTGCTAGGAATTGGGCATTACTTGCATCTTCTTATTATATCCACATAATGAGAAGGTAAAAATACTTTTACCTTCATTTTGTGGATGAGAAAACTGAGGCTTAGAGAAATCATTTTCCTAAGTTCATATAGGAAGTTAGTGAAATTCAAACCCATGCTAAGGTCACTCTCCCAATTACTGAATCACAGTCTCTATAGTAACATAAAAGTCAATTAAGTTTGTGCATATCAGTTATCAATGGAGTGTATACACGTGGGTGGTGTGTGGTATGTATATTTATCTAGACAAACAACTGCAGAGTTGTAAGCCCTTAGGGAGTTATTTCTACTGCAGAGCACTCTCATATGTTATAGTTAGGACAATAATTTCATTGTTTTCAGACTGCAATTTTATATTTCTCAAGGAGAAAAGGTTTGCCTGCCTTCTCACCAGTGTGATCAGCACCTGGTCCACTGCAGTGTGACACTGAAAGTCCTTCAAATTACAGCCCCCCACACAATGCAATTTACCTTTTGAGCTCCCAGTCAAGTTCAAGAACGGAGGAGGAGATGGGAGGATAGGACTTTTGTAATGGCACATTAGGTTTTCAAAATCTTTCAAATTGCTTTTTAGCAGCAGAATCCTTTTGTAAATGCAATCTTACTCAGAACCTCAATATATAAAGTTCATAAAGTCAGAACTTCTCTGGTCTAAGTTTTGGGAGCAGGCTCAAAACACTGCCAGCTCAACTTTACCCAATTACTCTGAAGTTCTAAGTGTAAAAATATTGGTCTTTTGGCAGTTTCTTAAAGCTCAGTATAATCTTACTATAAGATTCAGCAATCACACTCCTAAATATTTACCTAAATGATTGAAAACACGTCTATGAAAAAACCTACACACAAATGTTAACAGTAGCTTTGTTAATTGCTAACAACTAGAAGCAAACAAACGTCCTTTAGTAAGTAAATAGATAAATAAGCTATGGTACATCCATACAAGGAAATATTATTCAGCAATAAAAGGAAATGAGTTATTAAGCCATGAAAATACATGAAGGAATCTTAAATACATATTACTAAGTGAAAGAAGCCAGTCTGAAAAGGCTGCATATTATATGATTCCAACTGTACGAAATTCTGGAAAAGGCCAGACTATAGAGACAGTAAAAAGGTCAGTGGTTGCCAAGAGCTGGAAGGCAGGGGAACAGAATGAACAGGTAGAACACAGAGGATTTTTAGGGCAGTGAACCTATTCTGCATGATACTGTAACAGTGGATAGATAACATTATGCATTTGGCAAAATCCATACAACTTTACAACATAAAGAATGAACCCTAATATAAATTATGGACTTTAATTAAAGATAACAGATCAATATTGGTTCATCAATTATAGGAAATGTACCATACCAATGCAATAATAGAGGGAAATGAGAGAGAGGGGAAGGAGTATATGGGAACTCTCTATACTTTTGGCTCAATTTTCTGTAAACTTGGAACCACTCTGAGAAACATAAATCCTACTAATTTTAAAAATCTTAAATACTGAGTGGCCAGTAAACTTAATAAACATTTGCTGCATAAAGTTATTGATTCTTCATTAAATCTGGTTCATTTTGACACTGGTCATCTCTATTAGAATAGAGCGGTACAGTCCATTCATGGGTAAACCAACATACTTAGCCAGGTTTCATGCATGTGGTGGGCAGAATAATGGCCTCTGAAAGATGTCCACACTTTCATCCCCCAGTCTTGTGAATATGTTATCCTACATGGTAAAATGGACTTCACAAATGTGATTAAGGTGAACGGCCTTCAGAGGGAGAGATTATCCTGGATTTTTCAAGTGGGCCCAATCTAATCACAAATCCTGAAAAGCAGAGGCCCTTTCCCTAGCCAGTAAGAGGGAAGTGTGACTACAGAGGATGGACTGAGAAATGCAATGTTGCTAGCTTTGAGAATGAAGGAGGGGGCCACGAGCCAAGAAATGTGGGCAGCCTCTGGGAGCTCGAAAAGGCAAGGAAACAGATTATTCCCTGGAGCATCCAGAAAAGAGCACAGCCCTGCTGACACCTTGATTTTAGCCCACTGAGACCCGTGTCAGGCTTCTATCCAACAGTGCCATAAAATAATAAATTTGTGTTGTTTTAAGACACTAAATTTGTGGTAATTTGTTACAGCAGTAGTAGGAAAATAATACAATGTATACATGAATTAGAAACAAATCTTAGGTTACTGCTTCACCTCTCTAGCCCAATGTGGACCCTTTTCCAAGGAAGTATCTAGGCTCCCTATGTCCTAATCAATGATCACTCATACAGTCACGAACTTAAGTAGTACATTTTGGGAAGATATAACACATCAGAACAGTTTATTAAGATATATTTTTCAGAGTAGTGTTTTAACTATTTCACTTAAAAATAAAAACAAAAAACTTTCATCCCAGTTGACTGTTTTACTGGGACGGAACAGTCTGATGGACTGCAAAGAGTTTTTGCTTTAGAACCAAACACGCTCTGTCTGAATTTCAATTTCATCATTAGCCTTTTGTTATAGACAAGGTACTTAACCTGAGCTTTTGTGTCATACTGGGAAAAGATAAAATAATAATCATATGCAAGAATACAAAATATATAATGATATTTACACACAAAATAATCATAACATATGTAATGTTTTTAAGGAAATAAGCATTGAAAGAAGTGTTAAGTTGTTCCTCTTTTGTTTTCATTTATATTTATTGGTCACATGATATACTGGTACCTCTAAGTAAATCACATGTGCCAGAGATTGCAACAGAAGTGGAAAAATAAAGAGAAGTGGGCAAATAGGAGACAGAGTTTATAATCTATAAACCCATGTAGTTTCCCATTAAAAAAAAAAAAAATGTGCTAACATTAGATATTACAGTGATGTAGGCCTGGGCCCCTACATTGCAAACTCAAAAGCATACCCACCCCTGGCATTTCTGAAAATGTCTCTGCTCCTGGTACTTCATCAGCCTCTGCATCTTCAAGATGTTTTCTGTTTAAAATTCATGGGTAAACAAAGGAAGAGAGCCTCAGACAGAACTGAATCAATACTCCATCTCTCTCTCCAGAACACAAAAAAGGAAGTCCTCTGTTGTTCAGAGTACTGATTGCATTTAACCCTTCAGTCCCACCATGGACACCACCAAAACTGTCCTTATAATTCACCTGCAAAAGATGCTACACAGACTAAGAAAAGGTGATTCTAAGAAGAAATGCTGAGCTGGGTCTTCCTAAGAGATTTGCAAAGCACCACGCCATTATTTTTCTTTCCTAAAAAAAAAAAAAAAAAAAAGTACAAATTATTCTAAAATAGAATTACCAGGCAGGTTCCCACAAACACAGAAAACATAATTCATCCTTTTAGAAGTAGTACAAACAGGCTTACTGTCTCACTGAGGGTTGATGAGATACCGGTGGAGCGTGGTATGCACTTATGCATGTTTCTGAGGATTCTCACAGAGATTGAAAATAAGAAAGAGTCCATTACAAACAAAAGGTATTTGACAACTAATGAGAATTGATTTGAGTACACAAATAAGCACTCTGCTTGATAATACAAACTCTGTGTATGTCCTTTATTTTTGAGCTTTATGAAATAAAATTACAAAATAATGAGAACAAGTCTTAACAAATATGCTAGGACTTAAACATTCTCAACTAAAGTTATCTCTCTCAAAGCAGAATCCTTGAAAGCTACATAATTCCCATGATACTATTATCAAAACATTTTTTAACTCCTTTTGAGGAGCTGCATTCTGAATTTGGGCATATCCTTCTGATACAACCTTATTGGTTGCAGATGTTACTCCCTTGAGTGGTGGATTTTATTGTTGCAAAGAGTCCAAAGTCATATGAAGCCTGGTTTGATTAGAAATGTAGCTTCTCAATGGAGAGCATGCATTATGGATCAAAAACAAGCTTGAAGATAAAAATCATAAAACTGGGTTTTCTGGGAGGGTCAATAACTGGCCAACAAGACAACACCAAAAGGGGAGATATAAAGGGGGCTGAGCAATGGCGTCACTAGAATAGGAATATAGGATTTCAAAGTGACTATTTTGAAAGGGAAAACCCACACTTGATATATGGTACAGCATGTGCGTGTGCGTGTACGTGTGTGTGTGTGTGTGTGTGTACGTGTGTGTGTGTGTGAAAGAGAGAGAGACTCATGCTTTTGAGCAGCAATTCTTAAATGTTTGGCCTCAAGACTCCTCCATACTTTTCAAATTACAGAGGGCTCCAAAGAACTTTTGTTTATGTGAATTATAGCTACTGATATTTACAATGTTAGAAATTAAAACTGAGAAATTTGTTGATTCATTCAAGAGTCTGTTGATTCATTTTAAAATCATAAACCCACTACATGTTTATGTAACTAGCATATTTTTATGTAAAATGAATACATTTTACAGAACAAAACAAAATTTAGCAAGAATAATGACGTTGTTTTATATCTTTGTGAATTCCTTTAATGTCCTAGAAGATAGTCAGATTCTCATACTTACTCCCACATTCAATCTGTTGTGATTACACATCTTGTACTCTGGAAAACTGCACAGTACACTGTGAGAGAATGAGAGTGACAAAGACAGATAATATCTTAATGTTGTGATAAAAACAGTCTGATCTTATTGCCTCCCTAAAAGGGTCTTAGGAACCTCAGGGTTCCTCAGACCACACTGGGAAAAACCACTGCTTTAGAGTCTCACATGGAATGTAACAATAAACACAACCATGTGTGTGAGTATGAGTGAGGGAGTGTGTGTGTGTGTGTGTAAAAACTAAAGCTAAAGTAAATACAAAATGAGAAGCTCCTTAACAGTGCTCTGAAGGAAAAGCGATTTCTAAGTCTTCATATCTCAAACTTCATGTTTTACCCTAACAGGGCATTGCAATAATTTGCCCAGTAGCTCAGCTAAAACATCATTATCTCCTGTACTCCTTAGCTACACTCTGTTTGTGCCCTGAGTGTCCTTGTCTGCCAATTAACAAGGCATTTTATTCTGCTGCAAGCAAAATGAGCCAGATAAGCAACCCAGCCCATCAGCCACAGGTCTGTTGCTTAAAAAAAAAAAAAAAAAAAAACATTGTGAATGGCTGGGGTGAGGGCATTCAAGACTTTTTCATTCTCATTTCTCCTGATAATTCAAAACCAGTTTATTCACTTATTCCAAACACACAGACTGTTCGCATCCCAAAGTGACAACTAATAATCCTCCGTTAACAAACCAGCCTCCGAAGACCTGACATCTCTCTCCATAAGACACCAGGAAGGGGTGGAGGCTATGCATTCAGCCTCTGGAACTCCAAAAGCTCCAGACATGCTCTCTCAGATAACTAAGAAAGCACTTCTCAGCCCCTCCACTGACATGATGGAAAAGGCTTTGAAAATTAGTATGTCTTAGGCCAGACATTTGGGGAAATAGTATAGTTTACAAAAAACTTTCATCTTGGCACACACAATTGAGCTTTTCCTGTGTTCTCCATTGTTGTATTTGCTATCTTAGTGGAAGGAGCACTCAGTTGAAGAGTCCTGCTATCTGGGATCTGGTCCCCAGGGGTTGCATCTAACCATCTGTATGTCCCCAGACAAATTACCTAATCCCAAGTTTCCACATAGGTAAAAATAGGTATATTAAAACAAATGAATTCTAATGACTTTTCCATTCCAAAATTCTGTGATCCTAAAGCCCGGTGGCAGTTTACAAGTACATAAGCAGAGGAAAAAAGATTTTAGATGTGAGAGGAAGAGAGAGTGTGGAGCACATTTCTCTTATAATGGGTGTAAGGTCTGGGGCTTTTTCAAATGGCGTGGGTGCCCACCAGTGAAACGGAGGCATTGACAGACTATGCAGACACCATCTAGAAATGCTTCCAGAGCCTCAGGAGCTGGGGGTCATGAGCATTCCCCACCTCCACAGTATGGTTGTTTTCCAGAGACTCTGCCCTTTGCTGTTCAGGATCTCATTATTCCCAGTACTCCAGACGGAACACACAAAGCCCCTGTGACGCCGAGCATATGGCCTGGCTCAAGAAGTGCTCTCCTGCACAGAGAAATAGGACATGTCAGAGATAAAAACACCTGGTTATTACCAGGATTCTCAATGGAATCATCCTTATCCTTGAAACATGTTAGCATAGCTAATGTTAAACCTTCAGCTAAACATGAAAATGGTAGTAGCTTAGACCATATTCCCCTGAATGACGCTCCCCCCATCAAGCTCTGCCACATGCTCACATGAAATACCAAAGTGCTTGCAGCTCATATTAAATAATGAATATGCCCAGCTCAGCCTATCACCAAGCCTTCAGCAGTCCTCCTGGGGGACTGGGAGAGATGTTAGAGGTTTGCAGGCCAAGCACAAAATTGAAGACAAGCTTGAATTAATAATTTGCTTATTTCTATACATGTGCTTCAAAATAAAGTGCAAATTGTATAAGGTAATAACATGGCTTGGGAGGGGGGAAAAAAGCTTTCCTTTTGCAAACAGCTGATACTGCAATTTTATTCTCTCTTACCATCCTGAATGTGATCTGCAAATGTGCTCTCCCTATGTCATCATGTGTAAATATCTTCAGGAAGAGCCAAAAACAAATGTAAAACAATTCCATGGAGCTGCAGAAAAAAAGAGAATTAAATCTCCTGTTTAAGCTGATTTTTTTTTTAGAGCACTGTTTCTTAAAATTGTGCTGCATAGACCTCTGCATCTGAATCACCTGAGCATTCCTTGGAAATCCCAGAGAAGTTTCATATATTGTCTATTTCGGGTCATTTACGCTTTTACCTACATTGACACACACACACACACAAATAGCTGTCATGTTCTTGTCAATCACAGCTGCGTACACACCTCAGAAGTCAAGTTTTTCTACTATAATTTTTGAGCACATTTGCCACTGGCTATTGGTGCCTAAAAATGTAGACCCATTCCCTCATTGTGATTTTAAGCAAAACTCATTGTCTCCCTTACACCACAATCAAGCACTTGTAGAGGAATGAAAACAATATATGTTGGAACCCAGCCCCAAGTCTTACCCTATCTAATTCATCTAGGCCTTTTTCTGTGGTCTGCAGTCATCAGGGGAGGAAACAAGTAAAAAGATGTAGGAAAATGAATTCTCCATCTCTCTCTCTCTCTCTCTCTCTCTCTCTCTCTCTCTCCTTTTCTTTCCCCCTCTCTCTCTCTCATACAAACAAATTCAGACTCAAAAAATTAGAAAACCTGCATCCCAAACAAACCTAACAAAAGAACAAGTGGAAGACGTCCTCTATTTCCCAGCTCCCTTGGAAGAGAGCTGGACGTGGGTGGTGCAGTGCCACACAAAGATCACCTGTGTCAGAGCAGAAACTTGCCCCCTTTGCATATGCTTTTCCTTAGCAAAACTGCTTCATCTCCTCCCCACCCCCCACCCGACCCCAACCTTTTCACCTGCTCACTCTTACTCTGTCAGTCTTCTCTGCAAACCTTCCTTATTCTTTAAGATTAGGTTCGGTTTCCTTCGTGCATGTTCCCATAGCGCTCAGCACTCTGGATTAAAACTACCTCATAATTAGTCTATGGTTCCACTAAAGTATAAACTATAACATAAGAAGTCTAACTTGTTGAGTTTTGCATCCCCAATACTCTATTAATTGGCTAAAATATAGGAACAAACTACTAGTTGAATGAATGAGTGAACAAATGAGCACACTTAGACAAATGAGAATTGTTATACAGAGGAAGGAAGGGGAAGCGAGCACAGGAAGTGAAGGTTATGGGTCTAGAGATTAGTGATAGGATATTCTGTATCCCACATCTGGGTTACTTGTTTGTATCCAAACTAGATAGGTGACTTATGAAAACTGATATCAATACACGCCTATTTGATTGTAGGTGTTGATATTACTTCCAGAGGCCAATATCCGAGGCCAGAGGAAATGGAAAAATTACTATTTTCCATTTTCATTATCAGTATCCTACAAGACATAAAAGATTGGTTGGAGAGTAGAGGCTAGCCACCATCTTTCCTCTATAAGTAGCCCGAGTACCTCTTGACAATTACAATCCACAGAAACCCAAACAAAAAGATGTCCCTGAGGATTTTCATCTTGCCCTGCCTTTTATCTTCCATTAAGAGGCCCAGGTAAAGAAAAAGATGAGGAAGATGACCTAGCAGTTAATGATAACCACCTTCCCCTTTTGGAGAGCAGATTCCTATACCTAAAAGTTAGAAATTAATAGAGACAAGACTGTGTAACATAATCTTAGAGAGTTTTCAAGAAGTAGAAGGGAAAAACACAGAATGTCATACAGACCATGATACATTATAAGCTACTGGCCATAGCCAATATCACATTCCCAGAGGGAGGAGAGAAAGAAACAAAAACATCTCCACTTAGACGCTTTGAGGGCATCTCAAACTCCTTATGTAAAAGCCAAACTCTTACTCCTTCCTTTAAAATCTGCTTTTCCTCCAGTGTTTATTATCTTAGCCAACAGCACTAGTACTCACCCTGTTATCCATACTAGAAACTCGGGACTCAGTCTTGCCTCATTATTAACGTGTCCTTTTCTACTACCACCCCATCTAATCAACTACCAAGAACTATTGATTCTGTCTTCTAAATATATCTCTTTATTTTCATTGCCAGTACCTCATTCCATCATTATCTACTGCCCACATTCTATATTATTCAGGTTAAGTAATGCTTGCTATTTTAATGAATAAGCTTAAGATCTAGGTAATTGCACACAGTAAAAATGTATTTCTCCACCCAGCAGAATTCAATGAGAATTGGTGCCGGGGCTCCTATTGCAAACTGCTGTTCAGGAACCCAGGTTCTTTCTATCCTGTAACTCCATCATCCATCTTTTAGGGCTTTTGAGTCCTCTGGGTCCACTGCTTCTGGCTAGCAAATTAGGGAAGAGAGAGAACACAGAGAGTTGCCAAGCATGGGAGTGGCAAACATTACACCCACTTTCATTCCTTGGCCAGGACCCAGCCACATGGCCTTAACAAATTGTGAAAGGGCTGAAGAAGTAATTTAACTCTGAGCCAGGAAGAAAAAACAAAAAACAAAAAACAAAAACATGGCTATTAGTATTAACATTCTCTGCCCACAGATCTTCTTATATCTGCTCTTGTCCTAACCACCCACACTCTAAACCGTTCTGCACAGCATAGAAAATTAAAAATTCTGATCACATTACTCGCCACCTTAGAACCTTTCAATGGCTGCCATTACTCTTAAGATAAATACCAAAATTCTTTTTACAGACTTCATATCAGTCAGGGTTTGACCAAACAAGAACCACCATGATAAAGGGATTTATTAGAGAGAGTAGACCTTACACAATTGAGCTGATGGAGCAGTCTATATTGGCCAGTGCCTCTGCCTCTAGTTCTGAGCCCGAAATAATCATACGTCATCCAGACTGGTGATCAGAAAGCAGTTGGATATGGACAAGAGCAAAAACAAATTGGAACCCATGAAGATGAACTAGGATCCACAAGGGCAAATAGAAACTGTGAGGACAAACTGGAACCTGTGTCTTTCTCTTATCACTGCCAACCTCAACTTTAGCCATAGAGTAGCAAATGCGTTTAGCTGCAGACTTGAAGAAGCTGATGGAAGAAATCTGGTGAGAGTGGTAGACCCAGGTGCTGCCCCACACTAATGATGTTTGCTGGCAGATCTAAGATAACACGCACGAGCTGCCACATGAAGCCCTGCACCAAACTTCCAAGCACAAAAAGTATAGATGATGCTTCACGTCTACCTTCTAAAGGTCCCACAGTGTTGACCTACACGAACCCAGAACCACACAAAGAAAGGACTTCTGGGAAACATAGTATAGCTTAGCTAAGTGGGCATAGTCCAGAGCCACCACACATGGCCTATAAGACCTGGCATGATTCTCCATTCTTGTGTGAGTGAATTTCTCTCCTTTTCTGTTCTTTAAAGCCACTCCTCCAGAAATATTCCCTTGACCAAGCTCTTTAAAATGCCCAGTGCCCTTTAAATTTCTTGTTCAAAGTCTAGCTTTACTGTTTGTTAGACTACAAGCTCCAAGAAGGCAGGGACCTTGTGTACAGCTCGCCTACTTCCCAGCCTGGAGCACAGAGCGTGGTACAGAGAAGGCCCTCAGTAAAGACCTGATGAAGGAACATCCACTGGTATATCACTGGACTTCTTCTTAGATAGGATTAAGCCATGCAGGATTGATACTTGCCCAGCTTTCTTTTCAAAGACTCTCTAAAATAGGAAAGGCAGCTACTTGAATGAGAATTTATCCCAATGCCTGGCATTCATTTTCATTGTGTCGCGTCTAAATTTTTAATGCCTTTAAAACTACCCAATGATGTTCCTATTTAAGAGATACAGGCTACTAAATTATTATATATTAGCACCAAGGAAGATAAGAAGTTTTCTCTTTGGGAGATTTATTAGAAATAGTACACGGATAACATTTCTACATTATATTAGAGCCACCTGCCCAAAAGCAGGGAGATGGCTTCTATGACCCTTTAGGGAAATTCCCGTTCAATGAGCCTATCAAAGTTATTTTACTAGCACAGCCGTGTACAATTAATCATCTTTGTGAATTCTTAATTGCCGTGGTCAGACGACCCCCAGAGAGTAATCATACACCGTGGCAGAATTCATGCTCCTTTTTCATTCTTCCATGATGAAATAGAAAGCAGGAAGAGCAGTAGTTCACTACCATTTGCTCATTAATTCATTCAAGAAATAATTATGGGAGTTTCCTGCAGGGTGAGTGCTAGGGATGCAAAGATGGCTAAAAGAATTCAGTCTAGTAGAAAGAAAAGCAAGTAGAGAGAAAGGTGAGTAAACAGACATGGTTGATTTTTCTTTAGAGGTATTTGAAGAGAAGCAGCTGCTATTTAAAAAATAATAATACATGACCAAAATATCATAGAAGTGCTCAGTAAATATTAGCTAAGTGTCAGCTACTGGTGTAAGCCCGTTACACAAATTAACACATTCATTCCTCATAACAACTCTGAAGTATTGTTATTACTCTCCATTTTCACAAATGAGTAAACTGAGCCACAGAGAGGTCAAGTAAGTTGCCAAGGCCACACAGCAGGTCTCCAGAGCCCACTGCTTTACCAAGTGCTATCCTGCCTCAACCTGTCTCCCTACTCCTCTCCATGATCTCTCCATGACCATTAGGCCTAATGATTACAAATATAGTCATTAGAGGTTCAACCATCATTTTATTTAATATAATAAATTAATTTTAATAAAATGGCATTTAAAATCAATAGAGGGTTCAATTTTGTAAACTCTTTTATTTGTGAATAGAAATGCCTATCTGGTCTCAAAAGATGAATATAAATTACTCCCCAGAAAGAACTCCCGCTTTTGACCATGTCCCATCCATGTTGGTATCTGTGCTTTTCCCTTTACCTAGGGCTGACCCCCACAAGTCACATTTTGCAAGGGAAAAGGGGCAAAGGGTCATCCAACAACTAACACTAAAATAGTTTCTACTCTTCTCCCTCAATCCTAGATTTCCTCAGCAGTGTCTGCTAAGAAACTGACTGGCTTTAGCTCAGTCCGAGGTAGAAGAGGGAACAGAGCATATATAGAAAATGTGATTCTTTTCACTCTATCAGGAGATGTAAAGAGGCACGAAAATCATTTCTTGTTTGATTTCACATTGAAATGGATCAGGATCAGTGTGTAGAATCCTCTTATAGTGAGTGGCTCTATTGCAGAATCAAGTATATTCCCTCACCGGTCCAGCTCCAGTTCATCCACCCTGAATGCTATGGAAGCCCACGTGGGTAGCAGGAAAGGCTTCTCAGAATATGCTGGGCTTCAAGAATATGATATGGTGAATCTGTTGGAGAATCCAAAAAGTTCTCTATGACAGGAGGATAGAGTCGTGGGTAGAACAGATAGTGAGGGTGAGGTGAGGCCGTCGGAGAGATGAGCCTAAAGACGTAAGCAGGACTCAGATCACTAAGGGTGTATGTATAGGTGACTCTGAAGGCTATGGAGGACTGCTAGAGAATGTGACAGGGAAGATTACGCTGGCAGTGGCACTGTAGAGGACAGATGAGCAGTCCTTTCCCAGAACTTGTGTGGTGATTGAGCATTGGGGGAAGAGCCCTGCCTCCTTAGTTGAGGTTCTCCATTGCCCCGAATAGATCAAAATGAAAAATGAAAAGGAGGAAAGAGTTGTTTCCTTTTTTTCCTTTTCTTTATCTATGATCATAGAATATACACAAACCTAAGTCAGGTTCAAATGTTGATAGCAAAACTCAGTGAAATTCATAACTTCCAAAAGAGGCTATCTGGAGAAAAACTGATGAGAAGTTGAGATCTAGCCATGAGAAATGAAGTGTCTATCTGAAGTTTTTTACAAAGGATTAGATAATATCCTTGAAAGGGAGTTCAATTGATGACAAGAAAGCATCAGAAATGCTTAAGCGACCTACATTGGGGACTGAGTTTAAAATATGGGTTGGAGGACACAGAAAATTACCCTCAGGACCATAGTCTGTCCCCTTTCGGTGGCATGCCCATGGATACCACAGGAGTAGACTGCATGGATCAAGAGCAGCTTATGAGCCTTTGTCTCATAATATTTGATCAGAGGAGAAGTTTTTACGATACTTTATAGTACATAGTAGATAAATTGAACAAATATTATGACCACAATAAAACACATTCTTATCACTGGAACATAAATCAGTAATTGCTACATTGTGAGGGAGTTTCCCCGGCAAGTCCAGGGAGGCTGCTAGCATCAACTGGGGAAGAAGTTTAAAGGCACAGCCACAGCATTCAGTATCATTTAAAATCAAAACACCACAAAATTAAAACCTGTTCCCTCCAGGGTTTTAATGCTGCTTTTCAAATCTTGTACAAAAAGCTTTTCACTCTCTAGTTGATAACCAAAAAGCCACCTACATAAAACCTATTAATAAGGACCCCAATGGAGAGACTTGCCATAAAATCAGGAATGCTTTGGAGCTCAGTAGAGATTCACTCCTGCCACACACAGCTTGGCAGCAGCAACTCGACTCAACCCCAGCACACATGTTTTCAGTTACGAACTGTAGATTTCTATCAGAGTTAAAATTAATGCTGCTAGCATGGGAGAAATTCTTTAAGGGGTAAAATGTCTACAGCTCACGTAGTCGGACTTCTCAGGAAGAAAGATGTACCACTCCCCACACACGGCCAGTCCGCAGAGGGGGAAAATGTTGAGACCCTGGTAAAGTGAACTCTGTTTTACAACTTTGGTTTGAATTCCTTGAGTTATCTCACATTCTTAAAATAGTGAAATCAACATTGCATCTCATAACAAGCTAACAAGTACTTCTTAGTAGTATTTATTGTACTAAGTATAGAGTATATATAGTATAGCATATATAGGATAGTAGTATAAGTAGTACTCATAGACTCTTTGAAACATGGCACGCTCTGGACATTTGAGACATCGAATGTCCACTTTCTCCTTTTTCCAGGGCTTAAGGTGGCCAAAATAAGGTAACTTTGAAGGCAGCTTGGGAAACTTCTAAAGAAAATGGGATCAGAGAGTGTTGCTCTTTTGTGATTTGGAGCTTATGAATTTATATTATCTCCCCTTTTTAAAAAAAAAAAAATCTCATTTTTATGGAATGATCCAAGACTACAGTAATTTTGGAGGATTTCAAAACTCCGAAGCAACAAATTCCTCCCCAAATATGAAAAGCGAGAATCTGCTCTATAGCTAGCAAATACTGAACCCTTAATATGTGCCAATCATTGTTCTAAGAAACCACTCAGCCCTCACAGCACCCAGTGAGGTATGTGTTCTTACCATCTATTGTATAAGCAAAGAAATGGAGGCTCACGCAGTTTAATTAAGTTGCTCAATGTGACACAGCTGATGAGAACCAACGGCAGGATCTGCACTCAACACTGTCTGGGAGTTTATTGCTATGACATGGTGCCACCCCATCAGAAATAACAAGGAGACACTGGTGTGAGGCATCCCTTTCCCCTCTACTGATGCATCAGGAGACAAAATCATCTCAATAAACACAAAATTTGTTCATAACTATCATGCTTTTTTACCAATCACTTAAAAAATATGTGGCATGTATTTCTAAGGAATAAAGGACTTTATTGCTTTTGCAATAAATATGTATAAATAAATATGTAAGCAAATGAGATCACTTTGGCTTTCATTGTACTTTCTAAACCCTGACACACAGATCAGGAGTAATGTGTTTTCTTGTGCTCCAGATAACTGTATTTATTATATACACCAGTTAAGGGCACTTTCTTACTTAAGCTTTTATGTCTTTTTTTTTTTTCATAAAAGGAAACAAGGTATTGCTTCTAATACACATAAGCAGAAATATGAATTAATATTCAAGTTCAAAATTTGCTATGTACATAAATTGTAACAAATTCAGCTTCATCCAAGTGAAAGGAGTAGGCAAAAACAACCAATCAAGATGTTCTCCTGGGATTGCTAACAATTCACCTTCAACACAATTGCAAAGAAAATAGCATTTATTCAGTATCCATTTTTCTGGTGCTAACCAATTACAATAGTACCACCCAACACAGAGTTAATATATAAAACATTTTCATTGCCCCAATTAATGCAGAAAGCAGCTAAAAAATTCTCAGGGCAACCTGCAAGAGGAACTCAAATCAACCTTGTAAAGAGTGCCTGTCTCTGGTTTTATACTAATTGCCATGTAAATTAACAAAAAGCACAATCCCACCAGCAAGGAAAATGAAGGTTTCTTCACAGACCATCAGCAAAGTTACCCCAGAAGCCTAAATAACATCATGCCTGTTTCTTTAGACAATAAAATGCCAAAGTTTTTCTTTTGCTGTCAGCAAATGATGAATACATGTGGTACTGATTATTTAATACCACTAGACCACCAGGGAAGAAGATTTAGGTGAACTGCAGCAGAACTATGCCATTTATTTTTATTACCATACATTAAAAATTACGTTTACAGATAATTGTTTTTCTCCATCCAATAAAGCAAGATAAAAAAAAAAATCCAGAAGAATATTTAATAATACTAGACCACCAGGGAGGAATTTTAAAAGTAGATTTTTTTATTGAGAAATTAGATTTGCTTTTTAAAAATTTCCAATTATTTTTAAGTGTAATTTGTGAAGAAATTATTTTAAACCAAGGCAGTATAAATTTTCTGCTGGGGGAGTGTCTTGCAGATTAAGTTACTCCTTTACAAGGGTAATTACCTAATCAAATCACTCCTCAGAACCATCAGTTTTAAAATACCTGTGTAACTGACTGTGTGTTTTACAATTCTGTTTTACTGCACATTTTCATGATTTTTATTTGAGTTCGTGTTCCTAAAATGCCCAGATAAAATAAACTCTTGATATTTTTTTCCAATAATGTTGTACTAGACTGGGAAATTTTTCTGTTTACCAGTTTCTTTCAAAACAGGAATGAGAAGTAAAAGGAGGAGCAGTAGCAGCAGCAAACAGAGAAGAAAAGGACAAAAAAAGAGGGGAAAAAGGAAAAACCAAAAGGAAATTAAATTAGGCTTCACACAATAGTTGAAATGATAATCTCTAAACTTCAGCTGGCATATTTACAGTTAGGAGAAGCAGCAATTGTTTCTCTTTCCTTCCTTCTCCCCTCTCCTTCTGCTGCTCCCTCCCCCCACATTCTCTCTCTCTCTTTCCCCTCATCCCCTCACATCCTCTCCAATTTGTAGATTAAAGTGTTAATCCCATCACAATATTGTTTGGTAAAGTAGCCTAATTTTATTAAATAGGTTTGCCAAAGATCAGTTCAAAGAACCCCATTTTTTTGTGAAGTCTGTGCCTGTACACAGAGCCTGTTCACATGATAACTTTCAAGATGTATCTCCTCAGGTTTGTTATAGAACTCCCGACATGCCCTCATGTAAAACAAAACTGTTTTCAGTGCCAAAAGCTATGTTAGTCTTGGGAGGCCAACACTGTTTACCTACAATGTAGTACAAGTTCAGATCACACAGTGACTCTGAGGCAACCATATGGTCTCGGTATAAGTTCCTTTGATTTTAGCGCCAGCTTTACTACAAGTCAAGAGTTAGCTTGTTATGCTCAGCTCTTTCTAGACTAAAAAAGCACAGGCTGGCTGGAGATGGATCTGGTCAAGGCCGATCAGAATTAAACTTGTTCTCACAGTGTGCAGGTCACAGTCAGTGCGAACAGCATGTGACCGTGACCGGGCCCCAGGAAGACTGCTGGGAATGACCCCTTCTCTCGCTGGGCCCTGACAAGGATCTTCATCTGACTTCAAAGTACCGAGTCTTCTCTGCTGCCATAAAGACAAAAATAATCTGCCTCTTTATTATTTCTCTCTTTCGAGGAAATTGCTTGCCCTTCTACCCCACTAAGCTATTCTGGAACATATGCCTTCAGCCTTCATTTCTCTGGTTCCCACATGCAGAGACCCAGTAGCCCAATGGGCCTCCAAGCAGAGGTGCAGAGGAGTAGAGAGATCAGATTCAAAACTGATCTTGTCATCTCCCAGCTTAAAACACTTCTGTGGTTCCCTGTTGCCTGAAGGGATAACAGCAAACTCGTTGTTACTCGTTGGCTTACAAGGCCAGACTATTGGGCCCTTTGCCCTCTCTTGCCTCAGTGCTTCACACAATGAATCCCTCAAGTAGTTGGACTTCCAGGGTCTCAATAACCTCTGAACTTTTGCAGTTTCGGCTTCCTTGCCAGACCTCCACTGAGAATTTCTCCCCATTTTAATCAGCAAGAGTAATATGAGAACCCTGATGAAGGCAGAACTCTAAGAAGGAAGTGGGTAACGATCGGAGGGAGAATTTTATGTCTGAAACATGCTCTCAACTTTTTTCTGTTTACGGGATTTCATTACCCACCCCACCCCCCATCCCCTAAAAAATACAAGACAAAATCAAGGCAGGATGAGGGTTTTAGACTGTCAATGTCATGCAAGCTTATGTGACTGATCAGGGACAGTGTTTGCCCTCTTGGCCACCTTACTGTGGCCATGTGGACCTAGAGAGATGAAAGTGGTTAATAGAGAACGGATATCCTAGAGACCAGAAGACTGTGCTGGTGCTCAGATACATGTCGTCCTTGCTTATTTCCTGGAAGCATCTGAAGCTGCTGAGTGGCTTCCCCTAGCAGATTGGTCAGGGTGGGGGGAAAGGGGGAATGAGGGGGGCACCCAAAGAAGGTATCCCATCAGTGGACAAAGATATTCTGGATCTCATGGTGCACTCCTGGGTGTTGGGTTCTCAGATCACTGTACAAATGTATGGGCCAAACAATTTCCTATACTCAGCTTGGTACCTTTTTTCATATAGCTTGCAACAGCCTAACTTACTAGAACATGGGCCACTGAACTGAAAATCAACTACAATTGAACTAATAAAGCTACTACAACAATAACAAAAAACCAATATGCCTCACATTTGAATGATGCCTCCCATTCAAAAAAAAAAACTTTCATAAACATAATCTTACTTTGAAGATATAACCCTGCTTTACAACCCTACTGTGAAGCAAGTGATCTTATCCCCATATCACAGATGAGGAAACGGAGGCCCTGGAAGCATAAATGACGGCTGAAGGCTACGTAACCCATAAGTGGAGTTAGTATTCTAAGTCCATGTCTTCATATCAGGTTTTGTGATCTTTCTGCTATACTTTGCTGATTTTCACCAGGACTGAAATCAACAGCAAAGCAATCAAGGAGTCTTCACTTTCTGATCAGAACTCAAACTCAGTTCAACAAATATTTATTCAGCCTCGACTCTGTCCCTGTGCGTGACATCACCCCAAACATCTCTCAAAGATCGTGAGGCTCTTGTGGTTTTCAATTGTCCACGCTCCTCTTTTAGTAAAACATAATCTATTATGCCAAAACAGTTATAAAAGTTCAGGCTATTTAAATGTTTAGAGTTAATAAATTAATGTGCTGAATACACATACACACAATTACCATGACTGGATATAGATAACTAACTTGGAAATAATGTTCAAATCTAAATAACAGCCGTTGGTCAGGGTGAGACCTTCCTGGCCCTTGGGACAGACCCTGCCTGTTCCAGGAAATGCCTAATTCACTAGAGAATCTAAACATTTTTAGACTCTAAAGTGGATTTTAAATAAAGAGATAGGACTTCAGAGAACTTTGAATAAATTTCCAAATTGCCTAATATTGGCAATTAATAAATGCAAGTGGGACTAGGAAAGAGTACTGGACTAGGAGTCTGGACACATAGGTTCTAGACCCAGCTGCCCCACCCTCGCCAAGAAACCATATTGAAGACCCTCAGCTTCCCAGAGCCTTGATACGCTCATCTGTCCATCAATTGCTGGACTGTACTGTATGAGACACTCATAGCTTCATGTTCTGTGAGTTGAGCACCCATCCCTGAAGAAGCTCCTTCACGGTCCCTGAACTAGAACTAACGATCACAAGCAGGGCTATGAAACTGTGTGAGAAAAAGAGAATGTGCAATCAACAGAACAATCAAGCCTGCCTTCAGAGACCAACCATACCAAATAATGGCAAATGGCAGTAACTCGAAGGCTCACTGCACCTAAAAGGGCATTTTGTTTTACATAATTCTTGGGATTGTTGTGAATTTTTATCAACATTCATACACAGAAATTTGGAAATAAAAGCTGCAGTCCTAGATGTCATAATTTTCACTGAGCTGAGAATGACTCAGGTGACTGTATTTTGTATGGGCCCCCAAGGGGCTTAAAATTTTTTCTTAATTTGCCCAAGGATGCTAATCAAGCCTAGAGGCTTAGAGTCCTGAGCTCCTGTGCTGACCTGCTGTGTCTGTTTTAAATCAGACTTGGTGTGAGGCTGAACCCTGTTATTAAATCCCCTTTTGTCTTGTGTGTACACCCATCAATCTTATCTTACAAATCAAATAGGGAAGAGATAGCATGTTTATAATTAATCCCTGTAAGCTATTTCCAAATATCCAGTCAAGTGCCCATAAATATCCTTTAGTTATATAATGAAGTTTATCTTAATCGTGTTTATAATCTCCTTTGCAATAAAACAATAGCCTGTAATCTCTTTTGGTTTTAATATAATTTAGACTATAGAACTTGCTTTGAATTACAGTATTATTCTGATTATCTTAATTATATCCAAGACAGGATATTTTATTATAAATAAAGAAAAAAAATCACTTATTTGCCAGCTAACTTGAAAAATTCCACACTCTTTGTTTGTGTTACCAATTTAGAAATCAGGCAGAAGCTGTTAACTGTCCCTCTCTCCAACTTCTCCCTTTTAGAAATAAAATCTCTCCCTAAGTTTTAGTTAAGGCACAGACCACCCAGATGAAGACGCCATTTCTCAGCCTCCCTTGCAGCTAGGTCTGGCCATGAAGTTCTTATAAATAGGGTGTGAGCAGAAGTGATTTGTGCAATTTCCAGCTCTTGGCATTCTGAGAAATCTGAGTATATTCTTTCTTTCTTTCCCCCTTCCCATGGGCTAGAATGTAGACATAATGACAACTTCAACCAGGTAGACCTAGGCAACACCTTTGGGACTGGCAGTGGAACAAGAAAGAACCTCAATTCCTAAGTGACGTTAGACCCCTGTCTTCTTCTAGCTGTTACATGAAAGAGTGAGCCATTGCATATTGTTACAGCAGTTTAGTAAATACCCAAATATAGATATTTTAATTTAACCTTTTATTATACAGCCCTCTTTCCTATAGAAAATCATACTTTCCCATATATTTTTCTTACTGTATAGACAGTCATAAAAACAAACATTTTAATATGTATTATATGTATATAGGGAGGCAGCACAGTGTAGCATTTAAAAGTGAGGGTCTGAGGCCAGTCCTGGGAATTCAAAAATTGCCATTGCTACTTACTAAACTTTATGTGACCTTGGAAAAATTACTTATCCATTCCAACCTGAGTTTCATCATCTATAAAAGTGATTGGAATGATGCCTATGAAATAGCATGTGGTGAGAATTAAACAATTATGTATATTGAGAATATGATAAGTTCTTGGTAGATGTTAGCTCTTACGATAATGATAATGTTATTGCTATCTTTAAATGGAAAATTTAGGTAGCCATATAGGATAAAAGTATTGTGGGGTACAGCTTTAATTGTCTTGACTGATAAAGATAAGCTGAAGCAAAATTGATCATGCAAAATTGAAAAGCCTCATTTTTTAACTCATTGCCTTGCTCCCTTGTTCCCCAGTGAAGCACCTCTTCTTTATTATTCCCAGTTTCTAACATGTTAGCCAAGCAAGAATGAATGTGTTGTCTTCAAGTCTGAAGTTCAGGTATTTCCGTTTTGAGACTTTATACAGGGAATCTCAGGCGATATATTTTAGGTAAGAGAGGTATTTGGTGGTGTCTCATACTAAATGCATATAAAACCTCACTTTGGCACTGGTCTTTCATTCTGCCCTGCTGCTTAGTCACTGTGCTTTGTTCTCAAACTCTCAACACCCTGGGCACTTGATTTGAGGCACCGGAACAAATATTAACTGTTCAGGAACTGCACATATGAGTGTGGAAAGAGTTGAAGAGAGTAGAGAGAGAGGTGGTGTGATGACCAAACACTGGCCATTTCAGCCCTTGGGCTTGGGGAAGTGTGGGGGCAGGCTGGAGGAAAGACACAGCACTGGGAATGGAAAGCTGGTCATTATGTGATTAGGACACATATTTTAGGTATATGGGCTATCGATGACAATGGTAAAAATGAGGGATGATTAAACACTATAGAGTATTAGAGTAAATGTTAACATCAATAACAATTATAGATCCTAGAGTACTGAAACCAGAGGAGAAAACCCAAATTACAGAGTTTTATAAATCACAAAGTTTCAAAAACGAAGCATTAATAAGAGCAATGACGGTGATGATGATAAGGATGGTTGAAGCTGACAGTTTTGACCATGCCTACTGTGTTCAGCTTTTCCCTAGCTGAGCCTGCCCTGCTCAGAGCTGAGCCGCCCTTCTAAGCCCTACATGATCCCAATCCCTCTGGCCAGAACCGATTAGACCAGTTAAAACACCTAACCCAAGACAGGTCCAGGAGATTCTTTCTCCTAAATATATTTGTTCATCTACTCAACATTCGGTTTCCACTTTGGGCTATGGTAGACTAGACTGGTATCAAACAAACCCTCTTGCCAAGAACAACCAGATGAGGTAAATACCAAACCAAAAAAATAAAATTAAAATAAAATAGCTACCAAGTGGTAAGACCTAAGGGCCAAGATCCTGGAGAGAAGTGGGTTAAAGTACAGAGAGACGAGCCTGACGTTCGGCAACAATTTTCTCCTTGAGGCATTTTTAGCAGCCAAAAGGCTGAAAAGCTGAGAAGAGTTTTCTATGTTCAGTTTTCTACTGTTTAGACAAAAAATATCAGTTCAGGGCTCACCAAGAATAGGGGTTCTGGAAACACCCCAAACTTTCCACTGGAATCTCTGAAGGACTACACCCTAAGCATAGGGCTTACTAGAAATAAACAATCTTTGTAAAGACTAAAACACAAATATGAATTAGCACAATCTCAGATTAGATTAGGGTAATTAGCCCCTATCCTAATAGCTCTGTCCAAGCCTCAGAAGCAAAAATATACCCTCTCTGGGGGATAATAACATCATCTAGAACCTCAAATGATCTCTTCAATTTTTCATATACAACATTCAGCTCTCAATAGGAGACAATTTAACCAAAACCAAGAGATGAAAATATATCAGACAGCAGAAACAAGCCTCGGGAGATCGAAATATTGGAGTTACCATTTACTCACTAATTCATTGCATACCTACTACATGCCATGAACTGTGCTGGGCAATGAGATTATACTGATGAGCAAAACAGTTATGACTGCTGCCTTCAGGGAGCTCAAAGTCTGGTGGGAGAGATCAACAATAATCCTTCATTCTAATTAGGAGGAATGAAGAGTCAGTGGCAGTGCATTCGACGGTGATAGTCAGGAAACTGTGAGATCGTGTAAAGTGGTGATAAGACCTCGTGCGAGCATAAATTTTGAAGGAGCAAAACCTAAGAACCTTGCACAGAAAGCTGGTCTACCACAGAGCAGAATGGAGTATATTTATAGACAAAAAGCATTGATGAGAGAATATTCAGGCTCAAAGAGAGAAGCAGAACGATGGCGTTCTAACTTCCAGGAAGCCCAGCTACATTTCCCATAACTAGGTTCCATGAGATTGACCCTATACCCTTAAGTCAGCACTATTCTGGCTTGAGCTTTCTTAAGTGAATTTCTGATCTTGCAACAAGTAGTGTATCTAACAAAGACAGGAGTCATTTATGTGACCGGGGAAGTATTATGCTGCAAAAAAGAAAAGAGACAAATTAAACGTGTTGAATTAGCTTGCTATGGATTTCATCTGAATATGCTGGAAAACTCTACATATATATGTATGATCAAACTTACACAGTGTAGTCATATGCAGAGAATGTAAAACAATGAGAAGAAATAGATACCAAGCAACTGCGATTATTCTGTGCCCCAGGCTAAACAAAGGCTGCCTCCAAAATGGGTCAAAGGTTACCTCCCAGACAAGTGAAAATCTAAATGCAGTATTTAAACAAGTATTATTACATTATACTCTTGACCAAAATATGTTCTCAGTGTTTTTAGCCATGTAGTTGTTCTTTTTCTGGAAGTATTCCATTGTGTTTTATCTGTAAATCCCTGTCTTGGCTTCTGCACTTGCCACTTATGGCTCCAATTAGAAGGCCTCTCTGTCCAAATTGCGTATATGCAAAGTGGTTCAGGAAGAGAGTGCTATGCAGAGGCAGGCAGGGCAAAGATACGTAAAGGCAGGCGAATGCACGGGGGAGATGTGCAGAAGGGTGGAGTGGTACTTGGCATTTAGCAAAACAAAACCAAAAACTAATTTAAAAGTAATATAACTAAAAGGACACTGGGCATGTTTAATTCCAAGAGCCAGAACTTCACTACTCTTTTGAGACCCTGACCAAATATCCTCTGGCCATGGTAATTATATTTTTTCCTCACTTATTTTGGCTTGTTTGCAAATAGGCCAGATTATGTTCACTTACAGGTTCATGTTATTTATATTCATTTACTGGTTCCCCTGTACACATACAAATACATATAGTTTATGAATTCCAATCAAGTGAGGAAAAAAAAAGGCATAAATGTCTTCTGTTGATAAATTCAGCTCAGCACAGTTTAGGATTTCACCCATAGAAATGCCAGGTCCTTGTTTCCTCATCCAAATACACAAAAGTGAAACAAAAGAAATAAGCCTAAGTAAAATGAGCTAAAATTAGCAAGCAGCAAAGATGATGCCAGTTGCCCAGGGCAACAAATGGTTGATGGATGGAATAATTAAGATAGACAGTAAACTAATCTCTGTTCATTTATTGAAAACAAAGTCCCCTGAATCAATTAGCCTTGTCGTGGATACTTTTAGTAAAACAACTATGACATCCCAACAACGTCTCTTTGTTTATGGATTCGCCCATATTTCAGTACGTGCAGAGACTGATTTCAAAAGCACCGAGAGATAAAAACAGAAAATTTCAATACATTCTACACTGTACAAATAATAGCCACAGTCCTTAAAAGAAATAAATGTCATCAAGTAGGTCCAGAAGACTTCATGGACATTCTCAAAGACATAATATTTTCAAAGCAGTCTAAAAAACGTCCTATAAATAGGGCAAGCCTGTACCGGCTAGAATGGAGATCTGTTGGCCTACCCTCATGAACTATAGAGTTGGGAGGGCAAATGGTGTTAAGAGGAGATCGTCTTGTACTCACATAGTCACTTTGTGGTCTAAGACAAAATAAGAATGACCAGAAGCTAAAACGGAAGGAGGGTACATCGGGGGCAGGAAGGAAGGGAGGTGCTAACACTCTACAACAAATAGATCAACTCTGCAGCTATTACAAGTGATACCCTTAAGTTAGAGAAGAAATCAAAATGATCAGAGATGGCCACAGAGAACTGCACTCTGGCTCCTACGATTTCCTTGACCTGAACTAAAGCCATGGCTGCTGTAGTCACTTAAGAATCTGGAGGATTCTACCATTAATCACAGGGCTTAGGGCAGAGGATTATGACATAAGCATAAAACCTTTTTGAGTTATTTTTCTAGAAAATCCTTCTCATTTTCTTTGTCTACTCTCCTGCTTCTTTTTCATCACAGCAAATGAAAGTTACCTAATATTTCTTTGATGATACAGCTCTTGCAGTGCTTTGAAACTAGTACTTCTGAATATCCTGGCTAGATGAGTTTGGGAAATATTGGTTGAAACAGAGTTTTAAGGATTTCTGCACTGAAGAACACATCAGAGCATTTAATTGAGTATATGCAATGAAAATAGAGTTGGGAGGTTGTACAGTACGTAGTGTTTCCAAAATTTTTGAGCATGGAACCCTTTTTTTCACAAACATGTCATGGAACTACTCATTCCCCAAAATATACTTTCAGAATTCCTGTTTTAGAACATAAATGTAGATGTAAAAGGTGCATGAGATTAGGCTGAACAGATGTGACCTAAGGATATATCTTATATACTGCCCATTAAAAATTTATGTAATGGAGAGAGGATATTGGAGTTATTCAATAATGGAACTTGCCTTTTTTCTCTGAAATAGTCAATGTCAAAAAAATGAAAGCTCAGCAACTTAGGATACTTAATTACTTAATTACTTTTTTAAACAAGATTTTATTATAACAGTAACAACAGTGGCAAATTTTTATATGTAAACATATATGCTGTATGCACATACCTTCCAATTTTTGTTTGTAGAATTTTACCACACTGCTCCAAGATGAAAAGATAAAAGCTTTAGCACCAAAACTAAAACCAAGTGGTCCTGACTTGCCCCGCAAAAGATGGTATCTATTGTAACTATATTAACTCGGGCCATATATAAAACATCATCACATTTAAGGTGAGACTACACACAGAAAATCACAAGAGTTGGCTAAAGTAGGCTGGGGCCATTTTACCACCTAACAAAAATGATTAAAGGGAACAATAATAGATTTTGCTTTATTGTAAAAAACCATACCCTTTAAAATTGTCACTGATGGAAGTAAATTGTTCCATTTTATTCTTTTAAATAAACATTTATTTTATGCAGATTTAAAAAGTAATATATGCTCACTATAGGAAGCCTTGAAACCACTGGACATTATTAATAAACATGAGACTATAAGAGATTCCTGAGCTTGCCACCCACTATGGGCATTTTGGTATATGTCCCTCTTAAGAACTATTGTTTCACAGAGTTTAGATCAGACTGTATATTTTGCATCCTACTTGTTTCCCTCACTTACTAATGATCAGAGGCATTTTCCCATGTCTTAAAAACTCTTCGAAAACATCATTTGAAATGGCTGTCTATGATTTCCAAGCCATTAACATACCCATTACGGAGAGCATTCAGCAACATGGGGCTCTGTTTTCTGCCTCTGCTGAGACCTCACTCTGGCGAAACCTGCCTGGCTGCACAGCAAGGATCCTGCTGTCAGTGGACAAGCTTTGGGAGCCAGACTATTGAATATTCACTACCCAGGAACAAGCATTTTCTCCTACACAATTTCAAGGGCCAAAGCTGCAATTTTCTCTCAAATTCAAATACAAAAGGTACCCTCAGGCCTGAAACACTATTTGCTTTTGCCAAACTCACCAAATGCAGGAACCATCTGTCCAGTAGCACAAGACAGAAATGACTGAAGCTCCCCTCTGAACGCTGTGATGTTACAAACCCCTCAACACTGTAGGAAGCACAGCCCAAGAAATCAGTGAATCACAGGATGGAGTTTTACTACCAGTGAGTGTATGTGCCTCTGGCCATTTAAAGTCCCTCTTTGTAAATAAAGACATCCAGCGGTGAAAAAGAAAACAAGTTTTCTTATATTTTTTTCCTGTGATTATGGGCCCATGAGAAGTAATACAAAAATTCTATTATCAGTGTAGGCAGTGGTGGGGAAGCTCCCACGAACCATTCAAAATGCCATCCATTAACCAGGATGGGGCCATTTGTTGGAGAGAGGGGCAGTTCAAGTTGAGCAGGTATTCCTCCTTCCTGGTGGGCTGTGGCTAGAGACCTCCAAATACCTTTTCCTGGAGTCAGGAAGAGCCATCAGTAGGAAATAACTTTGAATCACTACTCGTGTGGGCTGGATATGAACCAGCCCCCTAGGAGGCCCGATCTGGACAGAACGGTACTAAACTCCAGGTCTTGCCAGCCTCCCACAGCCCAGGCTGCTGACACTTTTATTTGCTGGCATTTACAATGTTGCAGCAGCTCAGCCCTTCTAATGTGGCTGCTTCCAACACAGCACTTAGGTTAGGCAAGGACTTCTTTGAGAGGAGAGCAAAGGATGCTTCTCTGGGATATGGGGCCTCTACCAGTCCTGCTCATACGAAAGGAAACTGCATTATCTCAGAAGCAAAAGCTGAAGATTGGCTAGTCCCCTAGTGTTTTCTGCTTCACATATTATGTGATTATTTGTCACACACACACACACACACACACACACACACACACCCCAATCTGTGAAGGTATTTATTATTTTTTCTTTCTACTTCTAATGAAGAAAAGAAATTTGCCATTAACTTCAGCTGCCTCCTAAGGAAAATGGCCTTGTTAAAGGGGAAATGAGCATCTGCTAAAACTGGAGATGGCCCAGTCATTAGAATGAGCTTCAGTTTGGAAGTCGGCCTAGAGCAGTAAGCTCAGATGCACTGCAAAAGAGACAGAGGAAGAACTGGGCATTTCTAGCTGCCACTGTGGACAGAGGTACAGAGGTATAGATTTTGGAAAAGCAAAGGCAGGAGAGAGGACGAGATGGGCTGGCAAGAGAGCCAAAGGCCCGAGCCCTCTAGTGGAGTGTTCACTGGAGAGAAATCCTGTTGGTGGGACAAACACGAGGACTTTTCCCATAGGGATGTCTTCATTCATTTGCAAGGATATAACCTTTGGGCCTGTAGACCTTCAGTGCAAATTCTACTAAATGCAACAGCTTTGTTTACATAGTTGACAAGGAGAACTAAAATTTACTAAGACCTACTATGTCTTAAACTCTTTGTGCTTTATATGTACAAATTGAATCCTTACAAGGTACCATGAGGTAGGTGCTATTATGATTATATCATCCCCAGTTTACAAACAAGGGAACTGAAGCAGAGAGAACAAGCTAATAAAAAGTGCGGGAGAGGGAAGATATGAACTTAGATGGTGGAGCTCTAAGGCAACATGCTTAACCACTGCATTGTACTGCATGCAGTATGCTAAATTAAGGAACAATAAAAATTCAAAAGAGAAATTAGGGCCAGAAGTGATACACTCTTAGAAATAGTCAAAATACCTTAGAAAAAGGCACTGGGCCAGTCTACCCCAGATCTTACTGGGAAGGATGATCCTAGCTGATGTCTAAGCTACCCACCCTTCCTTTCATGATTCACTGATTCGGCATAGTTAATGAACCTCTTCTACAAGACACCAAGCACTGCATTTGGCACAAAAAAAAAAAAAAACTAGAACAAGGCAGGCCTGGCTCCTGCCCTCATAGAACTTATAGTCTAAAAAAGAGACAGATGAGCAATCCATATCAATATAATATAAACGTGCTGTAAGAGAGGTATAGCATGCTTTAGAATACACAGGAGAGACTCCTAACCAAGACTTGGAAGGCCAGGCAAGGCTTCCTGGAAAAATATCTAAACTGATTCTTAAAATATTTGATCAGAGTTAGCCAGGAAGAAAGAGGACATAAAGAAATCTGGGCATAAAGATCAGCATGGGCAAAATCTGCAAGCAAGATAGTCCATGATTTGGTAGAGCTGGAACCATTCAGGAGAAAAAGGAAAAGAAATGTGTTTGGATACATAAACTGGACCACATACGCCACGTAAATAAGTTACGCTTTATCATGAAAACCATTATCAGGTTTTAGGCAAAAGAATGATATGATTCAGTCATTCGCCAAATACTTATTGAGCACTTACTATGTGCCAGGCACTGCTCTAGATGCTTGGGATACATTGGTGAACAAACCAAATATCCCGGCCTTACATGGGGGTGGAGAGGGAAGATAATATCAAACATAAAAAGTAAATTATGTAGATGTTAGAAGGTAATAGAACTATAAAAAAGAAAAAGCCATGTGGGGTAAGATAAACTGGGAGTTAGGGCAGTGAAGGGAACATGGCCAGATGCAATTTTAAAGAGTCGTCAGGGGTGGCTGGCCTTATGCAGGTGATAGCAAGCAAAGATTTGAAGCAAAGATTTGAAGGTCACTCTGCAACTCTCAATCAACCTATGCAAACAGATGATATTCAAAGCAAAATTTAGGACTTTTTCTCGTCTGCTCTGTACCCACAGTCTTACTTACCTTACTTGGAGTCATAGTCCCATTTTAATTAAGAAACATAAAATCATATTAGGCTTTAGACTCTAGAGTCAAGAAAATAACCAAAACCAGAATTAGCTGAAATTTAGCCTAAACCTCAAATATCTTCATAAGCTACTAATATCATATGTGCCCTTAGATGTCTTCTGTCTTCAACAACTTGAAACCTTCTGTTCCCCCCTGGCTTCATGTCTATTGCTTATGAAATGCAGCAAGTTAAATATATTTGATTTACATCTATTTTTCCTATGGCCACCACAAAGACTTGCTTCCCACTAGAAGACAAAAGCAACCATATTTGGTTAGCTTGATTTCTTTCCTCCTCTTTTTTTTTTTTTTTTAATTTTCTGAGTTTATAATTGTCAGGAACAGCTGTGTGCATTGCCAATGCCTTCCTCTGAAATGAACAGGGCTCCAACATACAAAACATCTATTCTGCTTCTAAATTTGTTTTTAATTATATTACAAGATGGAAAAAGAAATGCCTTAGCTGTTAACACTGGCTCGGTGGGGCCAACAGTAGACATAGAGCAGACACGAGGAAATACTTCAAAAAATCTTTTTAGTTTGCCATGATTTAATAGCAGATATTCCTGGCTTTGAGTGAACTCTGCAATATCCCTGTGCGACAGGATAAATGATCGTCTACCACTATTAATTTTAGGTCATAATGTCTGAAATGCCGCTTCAAAAATAAATGCAGTATTTTCACTTTATTTGGTCAGGTAAATACTAAACTATTTTGTCATAATAACTTTACAACACTGTGTTTCACCTTGTCTTGCCTTGACTGCTGAAGGTAATAGGGACTGTTTTATTATGTCCATAAATTGAGTCAATTGACTTATCCTTATATCCTGTTTCCTGAACTTAACGAGAGATTCTGCATCATTAGGAAAACACACCATCCTGCAGCAGGATCAAAAGCAAAGGAAGCCTGATAATAAGTCATTTTGATTTCAGGGAATGTTCACTAGGCAAACTTTCAATATTCTGGCAGAAGTAAAACAAATAACTGACTGCAAAGCATGGTTTGCTCAGAGCTGTGCTTATGCTGGAGACATCCCAGGGGGGTCCACACACATCTCAAAACAAACAAACAAATAAACAAGAAAAAAAACCCTCTCTCCGAATATGAAGCACTCATAATAGATCTGTAGATTTAGGAGGTTCAACGTACGTATCAAAGAACACAAATCAAAATATTAAATATTTTTGTAAGGAAAATTTTTAAAAGATCTTTACGGTCATAGTTTTTAAAATTCATACTAAAAATTACAATCATATTCTTGATTTAGATCATATTGTGAGAAATAAATGCTCATGGTAAAGTCAAGCTACTCTTTCTGGAACTCTGAAAAGTGTAGGTTTGTTTTATTTGTTCATTATTGCTTTCTTAAGTCCCCCAGCCCTAGTGCAGTGCCTGGTACATAGCTCAATAAACAGTTGTGTTGTGGTACTGTATTAACCATGATGAGGGCAAAGGTGATAGGGTCTTCCATATTGCATTCATAGGAGGATCAGGACCCAACCCATGAATACCAGTGGCGGTGATGATAAATGAACAATAATGATTTTAAATAATAGCTGTCATAGACTGAACATCTGTGTTGAGCACATGTCATAGATTACTTCATTTGACCTTCACAACATTTCTGAGTTAGGTACTACTGTTATTACCAATCTTACAGATGACTAAACTATAGCTTAGAGAAGTTACATAATGTGCTCAAATTTACACAGCTGCTAAGTGACATCCGCTTGCACAGCCTGAGCTTTTATAAATCAGAGTCAAAATTTTGCAGGCTACCGTCCATAGAAGGCTCCCCTGCCAGAAGACACAGACAACCAGAGAGGTCAGGTAAGAAATGAGCGAAGACCCTACACATGCAGAAAAGCCAAGGACAATGGGCAAGGCTGAGCTGAGCAGGCAAGAGTCTTATCTAAGCTAATGTAGCTTGTTAGAAACCATACCCTCAGCAACAATATTTTGGACCTATTACTCCCCTGGGCTTCTCCCAGCTGCAGAGACCACACGGGAACTCTTCTATAACAGCTATTCGACTATTATTTTATAGAATCCCAGATTTTTCCTCAGAACCCTAGACCAAAGAATTTGAAGATCTCCAGCTCTTAATAACAAACTCAACCAACATAACTACTCTAAAGCATTGCCCAAAATGCTCAAGTGCTGAGGACCCAATTCAATGCCATTGAGACTCTGTAACCCTCAGGCAATCTCACTAGATAGCGAATCCGGGAGCAAAAAATATGGAAATCACTTTGTTACATAAGCCAAGTAAATTAGGGGACCGAGTGATTACTAGTGAATTTCATTCTTATTGTAGACTATCAAGGTATGATGTAATTATTCCCATTCTCTACTGCACAGAAGTAAAAGAATCACCTACTGTTTTGTTGGAGTCATCAAAACAAAGAATTATAAATCTAGATATACCTGTAAGGAGTTCAAATATAAGTTATTACCTAATGTCCAATGATAATAGTGGCCTGATCTGACTCCACCAACTCTCCAGCTTCTCCTGCTCCATTCCTCCTCAATCACTGCTCTCCAGACACATGGGACTACTTTCTATTTCCACTTCAGGGCTGTGCATGTGTTGTTCTGTCTGGAGTGGCCTTTTCCATTCACACTCATTACCTGGATAACTCCTGTTATCTTTTCAGGTACAAAGAAACAAACTCAAACTCAATTGGCTCATATAATGAGGAACATATTGAAAACCTCCAAGCTAGTGCTCCACGTTGACTTATACAGCTAAGGAAGCCAACAAGAACTCGATTCTTTCCATCTTCCTCCTCTGCTCTTGGTGAATGGGATTTGTCATCAAGTGGGTTCCATCAAGGTCAGACGTGACAGCATTTAGAGACAGAAAGGGTCATCTCTTCCTTGTAAAGAGTGAGGAAACCATTTCCAAAAGCCTCCAGCAGACTTCTCTTTTGTCTCAATAGCCAAAATTTTAACACATGCCCTAACCAGTCACATGCTCTAACCTAACACATGCCTAAACCAATCAACGGCAAGGCACTGAGACTGCCATTATTGACTCAGATCAGTCAAGACTTATATCCTGGGGCCACCTCCCCTGAAGCACATGGCTAGAGATAGGAAAGTGGATACATGAAAATATTAAGAAAGGAAGCTGGTCCTCTAAAAAAAAAAAAGAAAGAGAAGGGAAATGGGTGTTTGGTGAGCAATCTTAGGGTCCGTTACAAACAACCCATATGGTTTGTTATGTCATTTTTGCAGTAAAGGCTTCCTTGAAACCCACTCCGCACCCAGACTCAGATCCTCCATTACATGCTGTCGAAGAACACTCTATTTTTTCATCAAGGAGTTTATCACAATTATAATTAAATAATTATGTGCACCAGTACTTAATGTCTTTCTATCCCAGTATACTCTCATTTATTACTCTAACTGCAGCACCTAGTGTGATACCCGGCAAGGTTGCTGGCCAAAACGAGGTCTCCTCCCACCCCTGGAGCTGAACTGCTATCAAGATTCTACCTCATCCTTTTCCTTCATGTCTGCTCCATGGACTCTAAGATGCTGACAGCAGTCAGCAGCTTAGGAGTCTGTCTGCCTCCATGCCTCACTGCCAGCAGCACTGTCGGCCAATGACATGCTCTGCTCCATCTCGCACATCCATAAAGACAGTCTATGTCAGCCCCTGCCAGGAGAGCAGATGGCCAGGCTGTGTCCAGCTTAATCTCCTAAGGAGGTATATTTCTTTTTGTAGCTCACAACCTCCAGGAACAAGTAGTCTATGAGACAGAAATTTGGCACTGGCTAGTCAAAATTTCTGCAAACCAATTTTTCTGGTGGCATCAGGGTAAGATGCATAAACTATGTTTTATTCCTTCCCTTTGAGAGAACAACTAAGATCAAAACACTGAATTTTTTGGAGTCAGACAGACTTTGGGAAATTATTTAATAGTTTTGCATTTCATTTTGATCACCTTTAAAATGGAGAAAACAATCATTCCCCTCTGATGTTGCTGAAAGTACCGTGGGATAATGATTGTAAAATGTAACAGATGAGACATTCCATTAGTCTTTTTGCATTGATATCTTAGAGACTCTTTTATACTCAAAACTGTGTGAGGCCACCACACAATGGAAAGCGGTGAGACCTGACCTGGCGGGCTTTAGAACTGCAAATTATTCATGAGAGATAAGATGACAACTGTGATTCTGCCAAGGCTGGTTGGCCAGGCCTGGACAGTACTTCCTGGACAGTACTGCCTTCTTAGAAGATTAAGCTGTTTCGGGTGACTTGAGAAATTCTACCTTTAGAAATTAAGAGTAAGATTCCCAAGGGACTTCAATAACCATACTCCACGGTATCTAGCCCAGGAATCATGACCATGAGAACTTAGTCATTTTTTTTTTTTCTAGAAGCTTATTAGTTTCCCTTTGTTGTCTCATACCTTCACCATTAAAGGGACTGGATGCTTATCTTTGAAGTCAGCTGAGAATTAGGAGATTAAGAACACCTTGTCCCACTCTGTAGGCTGTCCTCTGGAGAAAAGAAGAGCAGGCTAAAAGGTGGCGCCGGATGCTTATCTTTGAAGTTAGCTGAGAATTAGGAGGTTAAGAACACCTTGTCCGACTCTGGAGAAAAGAAGAGCAGGCTAAAAGGTGGCGGGCGGCAGCTTTTATAAGCAGAGGAAAGCAGCCTGCATCCCTGGGCCTGCACCGAGGAAAGGAGAGGCATCTCAAGCCCATCTGGACTAGCGGAATGACCATCTCCTCTAAGGGCTTCCAAGATCATCGCTCCCAAATAGCATTGGGCCCTTCTAATCCATGCCTTCTCTTGCCCCTGATGAATGCAGTGATGCCATGCTCTTAGGTCAGTCTTAAGCTGTGCTGAATGAAGGATGGACACTCCTTGTGCAAACGAACTGCTCCTGTCTGCCCACAGGTACCTCACCCCTGTACCCTGCAGAGGTACAGTCAACATTGTAAGAAATCACACCTTTATGAATGCAGTGATTCCGATCTGAAGAGTTCAAGAAAAGACATGGTTGAAAGATGTGTTGTTCTACATTTGTGCCATCAATTTAAGAATGGAAAATTTAGAACTGTAAGAAACTGGTTTGCATTTTTTCGAATACTCTGGGTAAAACTTATATTTTTGGTCATCTTTCAGAAAGCACAGTAACAATCAGAGAGTCTTTGGAAGCCAGTATGTAAGGGTAGCAAGGTAGATGATGCCGTAGCATAAGTAATGAAATAACCAGCATTAGAATAAATCGTATTAGTGTATTGCAGCTGCAAGATCTATATTATTTCAATACAAAAAGTTCTAAAGGACCATGTTGTTCTGAGCAATAACAGTGTTGTTACCCTTTTTATTGCACGGAAGAAACAAAATTAGCCAAGAACAATGCAAAGAACATGAAGCAATGCCTGGACGTGTGAACTGATTAGACAATACACGAATATGTAAGCACCTCTTCTATACTCATTTTTCTAAATCTGCATCGACAAAGCACTATGTCATATAGGCCCATGGATTTTGTAATACATTTTTAATCCAATTGCATGGAAAGAAAGGGGTCCCACAAAAATGTATTTGCCAAAAGCCCCACACACCCTCAAGAAAGCTAGAAGCCCTGTCTCTCTATATCAATTCTCCTCTTCCACCATGGAAATAAAGTTTTAGCTGCTGAATACATGACTGCATAAAGACAATACTTCTCACCCCCCCCTCCCCCGCCGCCTTATAATGAAGTATAGCCACTTGCCACTTCTGGCGAACGCCCCTAAAAAGAAACATGTAGTTACTTTTACCCTTTCCTCGCAGCTGCTGAGTGAAACAGAATGAGAACTGAAGCATTCTTGGAACCCAGAAATGGAATCCACAGCTAAGGGTGGTAGAGTCAGCCTACCAGCACTGACTCCCTTATCTGTAGACTGTCTTGTGAGACAGAAAAAAATTCCTATTTTATTTAAGCAACTGTATTTTGAGGTCTCCTTGAGACAGCAATTTACTGAAGTGAGGGGGGGAAAAAAAGCCTGTGGAGAATAAATCTAGGATTCGGTTTTAGACTGGTTATGTTTGAAATTCCTATGAAATATCAAAATGGTAAGGTCACATGAATAGTTGGATCCACAGCCTTCAGCTCATAAAAGAGATCAATGTTAAAGACTTAAATGTAAGAATTGCTGGCAGATTTTAATCAAGTTTATTGAGGTGTAACTTACAATAAATTGCACCTGTTTAATGTGTTCAATGTTGTGAGCTTTGACTGATGTACACACCTATGAAACCACCCTCATGATAAAGATTCAGAACATTTCTATCACTCCAGAAGTTTTCCTCATGCTCTTTTGCAGTCCATTCCACCCTCTAACCCTAGCCTCAGGCAATGTTGATTGGCTTTTTGTCACTACAGATAAGTGGAATCATGTAGTATATACTCTTTTATGTCAGTCTTCCTTCCCTTAGCGTAATGCATAGAGATTAATCCATGAGATGTATTAGTTGTTCATTCTTTTTATTGCTGAGTAGTATTCCAATATATAAATAACATATTTTGTTTATACATTTACCTGTTGATGACTTTGGAGTTGTTTCCAATTTTTGGCTATTGTCAATGAAGCCTCTATGAAAATTTATGTACAAGTCTTTGTGTGGACTTGTGTTTTCCGGATGCATTTTTAGGATTCAAAATTCTCAAGAATTTGAGGAAATAAGAACAGCCAGGACCAAACTCTGAGATATTCCACATAGATTTTTAATAGAACACCATCTTTCCAAAACACAGTTGGAAAGAAAGGCAAAGTAGAAGAAGAAAACTAGTTAAATGTGGTGTCACTGAAGCCAAGAGAAACAGTACTTCAAAATGGCAGGAACTGACACCTCTGACAAATGTTGCTGTGAAGCAAAATAAGATGCAGACTAAAAAGTGTCAATTAAATTTGGTAACATAAAAGTGATTGAAAAACTTAGCAAGATGAATTCTTGTGGGGGAAATGGGGGTAAAAACCAAATTGCAACTGGTCAAAGAGCAAATAAGATATGAAGAAATGAAGTAAATATGTATATACAAGTTTTCATAGAATCTTGACTATGAAAGAGGAAATTGATGAGAAGTTGGAGTTAAGGGAGAACTCTCTTAAGTGGAGGATACAAAAGTATGTTTGAATGATGATGGGAAAGATTTCTTTTGGGAATGGACACAGGGAAGGTGAATGAATGCCAATGTATCTATTGAAGTTTCATCCAATAAAGGAGTATTATCACAGAATGAGCAGGGCAAGAGAACTGAGGGTATTTGCAAGAAATAGGTTGAAATGACCATGAAATGTAAGTGAATTGGGAGGAAAATAAAGACAGGAAGAGATGGAGAGGTTGACAGACTAGAGGTCTTAATGAAGTACTGCTATAGTGGAAGCAGGAAGGAAAGGAAGCAGCGGCTGAAAAATGGCATGTTTGAGTAAGTGACTTCCAAGTGATGCAGTCTGTGGCAATGAGAAGTCCAGAGTGTTCCCACAGAAGTGAGTGGCTAAGTCGGAGTGGAAGAGAAAGTCATCATCAATGTGGAGATCAAGGAACCGAGGGACAGCGTGCTTGCTGTACAGGTTGCCCACATAGGCAATTGATTTGCCAAGGGTAAAGGCAAAAATTGAGCTAGACAAGAATGCTTTTGACAAGTGTGCTTGTCTCTAGGAAAAGGTCAGACTCCCTGGCCAAGATGAACCGGGCGTGGGAGGAGAGAATTCTAGGAAGGGAGTAGCCCGTAAACACCCGTATACAGGCTGTGAGATTGCTGCAGCAGGTTTTAGGGTTCCACCTCAAATTCAAAAGATGTGACTATCCATGAATCAGGGGCAGGGTGGAAATCTGGCTTTCATGGGAGCTTTTAGTTGGTTAGAAATTCTTGTGCCATTAATGTGTTAACAAAAGAATACTAGAGAAAATCTATGTTTCTGCTATTTCTGCCAGAAGTTGTTTATGTAGCCAAAATACCAGTCCTGTGAGATATAGTCACCATTATTTTACATTTATTACTGTACTTAATCTTTTAAGTAAACAAGATTAACTTTCAGATTAAACACCATGTAAATGTTGTACTGTACTTTAATTAAAATGAATAAGCTAATTAAACCAGGAAAAAAGTTCAAATAAACCCTTGGGAGTATAGCATTAAAGAACATACCTTTTATTAAAGCTTTGTGATGTTAGTAAAGATTATAACACATTAGAGATAAATATTACTTGGCTTTTGTTATATTAAAGGTTCCTAGATCATATATCATACCATTAATGGCTAGCTTATATTAATTATATCTGCAGACGAAAGCAATATTTGACAATATATGATATATGGTATATTATAACATGACTCAATTCTGAATAGCACTGTTAGTATAGATTTAGACTCTTGTTTTCAATTTAGATTCCTGGGAAATCCCGTGTTTAGTTAATGCCAATAGAAATGAGCCTTTACGAGATAAAAAAAAAAAAGAAAAGAAAACTTTATAGAAGTAAAAGCGGAAATGCATTCATTTCATCCTGCTTGTTACACTAATGTCCTAAGTGTGTAAAGGTTCCACTGGAGCTATTACTACCAAGTAAGGGGAAGTGCCTGGTAGCTCTCAATGAGTGTTCAGTCCACAGCTCATTGCTACTGGAGTCAAGCCATGGTCTGCTGTGTAAATGTGCACTGTGGGGCTCTTTAATGCACAGATTATGGGTACAATAGACCATTGCTGCTCTTCTCTGCATAACCACATTCTTGAGGGATTTAAATATGTATACTATTGCTCAAATTCAGTATAATTTATGGATTATCAATAAATTGCATCACTTTAACACAGAATTTCTCAATTTGCAAATGAGTGATTTCTCCACTAAGCTGTGGATATAACAGCCCATTCAGATTAACCCATTTCACAGTCTGTCCTTAATGAGGATTAAGACACTTAGTGTCCCCTTATCTTGTTTGGATGTTTGACAATTCTCGCAATGGTCTCTTTGAATTCAATTTACTCTGAGATGATGGATGGATGGACAGATGGATGGACAGACAGGTAGATAGATGATGAATGGATGGGTAGATAGATGATTGATTGACAGATAGATAGACAGACGGACAGACAGACAAACGGGGTGGAGGTAGCAGTGGGTACCAATCACTGTCTGGTGGTCTGAGTCTTTTTCTCTGTGTAAGACAATTCATTACTCATAGATAGCTGGCAAAGTATCCTGCAGAGTCTTCCTTCATAGAGCCAGCTGTATAAATTAGACAGAAGCCACACACCCGGAACTAGTAGGACATCTATCCAAATGCCTCCTAGTCACTTCCCAACAGTCTCAGTAACACATAACCCACATCCTTACCATTGTCAGCCTCTACAACACTCATTTTTAAAATAGTTGTCCCAATAATCTGTATGCATAGTATTAGTCCCAGCCAACATATTTTTCACAGTTGAACACACTTTTAGTCTACTACCCAATAAACCTTGTGTCATTTCAAATTTACAAAAACATGGGAGAGAAACATTTGAAAAAGCCCTTCCTCACCCACTCCCAACGATTTTACTGCACTGCAGGGACGCCTTACAACCTGAACTGTGCTCAGTATCCTGCAAATCACTGAAAAACTTGTAGGCTTTCATCAGCCACACCAAAAACAGAGCTGAGCTAAGTTTGTTTTCACTGTTTGCAGATTTGACTACATATTATTTTTATTGCTAACATTATTATATTGCAGTTTTATAGCCTCTTTTTTCTGAGGAGTTGAAAGATTTAATCTTCCACCTTTAAGATCACTTTTCATTTTCTAGAGAATGGAAGAGA
>NW_006442484.1:46586073-46603469 GCF_000325575.1 Pteropus alecto
CAAAAAAAAACAGAGGAAAAAGGAAAATAGAGAGGAAGTAATATTTGAAATAAGTCTTTTCTACCAAATATCGATGGATTACCATACTATGAGAAATGTGTTTAAACCCAATTATTATGTATGAAACTTAGGCACTAATAAATAATTCTTTGCCTTAATATAGTCCTTTCTTTCAAAGCAGTTTTATATAATAATAATAATTAATAATAATAATAATAATAATGTCTAACATGTGTTGAATGTTTACTATGTGCCAAATATTGCTCTAAGTTTTTGACAGATAGTAACTCATTCTTCACAAAAATCCTATGAGGTAGATAGTATTTTATTATCCCCATTTTATAGATGACCAAATTAAGGCAGTGAGAGGTTGAGTACCTTCCCCTAGGTCACACACCACTAGCAAACAGTGGAGCTGGTATTCCTCTTCCATTATCACCAAAATGTTCTATTTACGATCATGTTGTTTTATAGAACAGAAGCTAGAAATTTTCTTTGAGATAATCGAGGTGTTGAGAAGGACTACCAGCAGCATATGATCAGGTGGTAACAGGACCTCCCCACTGTCGCTACAGCTGACTTTAGAGAGGACTGCAGGAATGGCGGAACAATAGAAAGGCTGATAAAACCTACTGAGTGAATAATTTCATGGCCCCTGACTGGACCAACTGCCTTCACCAAGAAATGCCCATTCTTGTGAAACCTAAGACCACGATGGTATAGAAAAATGAGCTATGAGCTATGAGACCAAGAACAAGTCATTTCATCTGAGTTTTAGGTATGTTATTAGTAAAAACAAAATAACAAAATAAAAATAAAGGTATATGGTCAGATAAATTAATCTCTTAACACTTCTCATTATCTTAAATTTGTGATTCTAAGAATTATACCCCACATTGCAAGTAATAGCTAAAAGACTTGCTTAGGGCCACAGAAAATCCCAGGACCAAATTTGCTAAATTTCCAGATACTTTCTAGATACAATCATGAAATTTTGTAATAATTTGTTATCTTCTACTTATCAGACATTGTTTTAAAAAGGTTTTTGCATAAATGGAATTTATTCCTAGTTAGCTACAAATTGCTTTAAAAATGTGTGTACTAAAATGCTATACAGTTCTGGATTTTTTTTTGACCATGCTAATGGTTCTATAGGTAAGGTTAATGAGATAATTAGTTTTATGTCATAAATCTACCCAGCATAAAGATTGTGTCTTTTTACTATTCTAATTCAAAACAGTTAATGATACAATCTACCTATAAAGTAGCTCAAATTTGAAACAGTTTGAACTAATAGTTATCACAGTCAAAAAAAGCATTGGGATGTCATAATAAAATGAAATACAAACACACAACACACACCAATAATTATTCAACACTGTGGGTGTGTGAGAGAGAGACAGACAGACAGAAAGACAGAGACAGAGACAGAGACAGAGACAGAGAGAGACAGAGAGGATATGAGAATAAATATATCAGGATTTCTATAAAGAGAGTAGCTTTGTAGAAACTAAGACAGTTACAAAACCTTGCTGATTTATGAGTCAGCCATTTTGGCTTCTGCCAGACATGTGTTCACACCCTGCCTTTGGTCATGTTGGATTGCCTAGTGTTAACACACTGACTTTATCTGATTCCATCACTGCTGGCTCCTTCCTCAGAAAATAGGCTATATCTATGTTAAGAAGGAAAGAGAATTTCATGGATTAGAAATTCCACATCCACAGCTTTCATAAGCTTTTCATAAAGCAAGCTTCTCATTCTGAAAGATAATAAAACATTAGAAAAAATTTATTTATGTAGAAGTAGCTTGTAGGAGTTTAAAGAACAGGAAGAAAAAGTTTGCTAGCCAACGTCACTCTAATAAATTTAATACAACTTGAAAAGTTTGCTGAAATGATAGCAAAATGAAATGAATATATGCCAACACATACATGCAGTTGCTTTCTATCCAAGTATTCTGAAATAAATATCTAGAACCCTATTTACACAAAATGTTGATCCAATAATAAGCCACTATTAGTGATCATTCTCACACCTTAATGATTCTTACTCTTAATGATTAACCTCAAAATATCCTGTAGTTGAGAAGATTTGATCACACCTGTTGACTAGTGGTCAACAAACTCTAGCCCAGAGGCCAAATTTGGCATGCTGCCTATTTTTGTAAATAAAGTTTTATTGGAACACAGGCATGCCCATTTACTTAGTTATTACATATGGTTGCTTTCATGCTAAAATGGCAGAGTTGAATATTTGCAACATTGGTAGTATGACCCACAAAATCAAAATATTTACTACCTGGTTCTTTCCAGAAAAAATACACTGACTCCTTTTCTACACAATAAATACGTTCAATGTTCCTTCCACCAATACCTTCCAAGTAATAAATAAGACAAACGTGTTTTGCTGTATCTGCTCTCCTCTGTACCTATTCAGTCAACAAACATTTATTGAGGGCCTACTATGAGACACATACAATAGCCTCTTTATACGAGATCTCTAACATACATACATTATAATTGAATGAGAGTTCTCTTAGCCACAATATTTAAAGAAGAAATGCTCTTATTTCGAAGTGAATTTTCAATGCTTTTCATCCATTAATATTTGCTTCTTGCTCATCTCTTATCTGAATTTAAAATTTAGAACTAAATAAATAGATGAAGGTTTTTTCTCTTTTCCAGATTTAGCAACACATCCTCAGAGAAGAGGCAACTGTGTTCCACCAGCTCACCCTACCTTCCACTTAGCTCTCTCCCACCTCGCCCTGGGAAGCCCCTCACTGAGTGCAAACTGAAGTCCTGCTATAGTCCATTCCTTTTTGTCTTTGAATCAGATACACTACAGAATAGAGATCTATGCTTATTTTTAAAGATCTTTAGAACAAAATCCTCATAGTTTTCCAATGTAGTTCATTTCAATGTCTACCAATTTCTCCAAAGAGAAAACCCTCTCTCTTCTCTATTTCCTTTTAAACTACTTCTAGCTATCCTCAGAAAGCTGAAAAGTACCTTCAGTATTCTCAACTCTGAACAACTTATGCTTCTGTGGTTGACGTGTGTAAGAAGGTTAAATCTTTTAGCTTCTTGGAACAGCTTTAGAGCTAATAAACAAAACACTCCCATAATGGACAAATATGCTACGGGAATTCTTCTCATACTGGATAATTCTGCTCATTTACCCAAATGGTCCCATATTCAGTATACTTTTCCTTGGAAAAGTGTCATTTTAAAGATAAGTTTGCAATGGCTAAAGAGAAAGTTGTTCCATAAAGATAGGTGATTGATAGGTGATTGATAGGTGATTGTTCCTCACCTTTACTCAGTTTACTAATCCCTAGAAAATACAAATATTCCTAGAGACACAAGAAATTAAGGAAACAGAGCGTGGCTCTTTATAGCTGCTAGACTTAGTTGAGCCACTGTGTTCAACTCATTGTGCTAAAGAGGCCATTTCTCACCTGCCCAGGATGAATTCACAAACCCAAGCCACTTATTATACAAGCATAATAAATGGGTGAAAGAAGGTAGGTAGATCAATGTTAACCTATCATTGCTTCCAGGAAATAAACACAACCTATGCCTTGCTAGCCTTTATATGTAAAACAGAGCCTTTTTTTTTTTTTTAAATTTCACTCCCACTTAAATTTCAACAATAATTAAGTTGAGAGACTCCAGTGTGCCACCTGTGTTTAAAGACTCATATTGCTAATTGAAGAAACAATAAGATAATTTTTACGATAAAGTTAGGTCCAGATACTATTTCTTCTGCTACAGTTACCAAAAAACTAAAGGGTCAAGCATTGACGTAGACATCAATGGTTTTAGTGAATGACCATGGCTCTTTACAACTCACCATGGAAATGTTCTGAATTTGTTCTTAAGTTCTTGGAAAACGCCATTCGACAAAGCAAGCCCAGGAGCAGCAGAATTGGAATCTACTCAGTAATACTGTTGGGCTCTGAAAGAATGGCACCAAGCCACTGGAACTCATGGCATGTTTTCTATTCCAAATGGCAAGCCCTTTTAAAGCTATACATCTACTTCAATCTAATAAAACTGCTTTGATGGGATTGATTTAATACTTGGGAGAGTCCTGAATTTGATGAATGCATGGCAGCTGCTTATTTTGGCCTCTTTTGCAAAACTGTAGCTAGCTCTAATGGAAATTCTATTTCTTCCCTTTGTTTCATTTATCAGAACATATTCAAGGTAACTGTTACAGAGAGCAAAAGAGAAATGGCTCCCGGAGCCCTTTTAGCACAGAGGGACGGTACTGAGCTGGAAATGGGCATGCTGGTTGAATGGGCTGCTGAGAGCATAAGTTTTTTGCAGAATGATTAACAACATCCTCACGTTAGTACCAAAGTCATCATCCACAGACAGATCCTCCTTGGTTCTCTTCAACTCCTTTCAAGTCATGACAGACCTCCTGCCTTGTTTCTTGTAGCTACCATGCCTACCATTTTTGGACAATCCTCCCAGGCTGCAGGGAAGTTTTTGAGGTTCCTCAAGATAGCATAGGCCTCCTACCCATCCCAACTGACTGTTTTTTCTTTACCATTTCCTTGAAATTTCCTCCAATCACAAATACCAGTGTTATTTTTCTTGTGTTTCTTTGCAGCAAGTTCAGAACTATCCCTTAGTGGCTTTATGTCAACCATTAGGGGTTAAAAATGTTGTTTAGATTAAATGGTAGAAAGTAAACATGAGCAATGCAGAATATACTCCACTTAAGTAAGTAGATAGGGGTTCATTGCTGACTGCATTTACAGTGTGGTGAGCTAATGCTTCTTAGCTGAGAGGGTATGGTACAGTCTGCCCTGATAGATTTCATTGGCTAAGAGTACACATTCACACTTGGATAAGGAGAAGATATATATTCACAGTGTACTATAATAGATTGCTATGTATACATACTTATACATTTATATTTATTATACATTTTTATTTAGTTCTACAAATTTTAGGAAAGGATTTCATCAACAAATAGTATTATGCCAAATCAGGGTGATGTAAAAAACAATATGCTGTGCTCCCTGGCAAAGTTACTTTTTGTGGCATCAAAGCTTTTACACCGCCTAAGTTATCTGATTAGAAGCTTTTGGAAGACAGTTCTCCACCACAGCTCTGACTGACACAGGGGAGTGGTGAGATGTGCCATCCGCAACACAGGCTCACTAAGACAGAGTAGGACAGGCACAGGGGAATGGCTGGATGGAAGAGCTAGACTAGGTGCTAGAGCAGGCTGGAGGACTGTACAGCAAGGGAGGAAATACAGTGTGGTCTCAGCCCTCATGATGAGGGCACTGATGTCAGTATAAAGGTTTCTGATCAGACCGGGGGGTCAGGAAGCATCTAGAGAAGCAGAAGGCAATCTGGTATTTAGGGGCTCTAGGTTGTGGTCACGACTCTAGATCTGTCTGTACAGAAAACAGGACTCAGGAAGGGGACTGGACAAGTGTCAGTCAAGTAAGCTTTGGTTTAGGGAAGAGCAACTAGGAAGCCCATGATGCTGAGAATAGAAGACCAGTCCTTGGTTAGAGTGACTGAAATGAGAGAGGGAGAGTACCCTGTGAATAGGGTAGCCACCTGGGTATCTAGAGCTTGAGTGACAGATTAGCCAGGGTCCTGGAAGGAAACAGATGTGTCCGCAAAAGAGAAAGGGAGTATTTCATTATTTCATGAAGGAATTGTTTTGAAAAGGGGGGCAAGATTAAAGTAAAGCAGCGAGGGTCCTAATGTACTCTAGAGTGAGAACAGGGAGCAGGAGGAGTTACGAGCCCTGAAGGCTCAAAGGGAAGAAGCCGATGGGAAGTCATACTTTGGACCCCCCAAGTCTGGCTCTGCAGAGTTTGACTTGCTTTTAAGCCCACACAGGAATGAGGAAGTGGGAAGGAGGTTCTTAATAATTTAGTTAATATCTTTTTATTTTTCCAGTGGGACCCAGGTATGGGGGCTGGTCTGACATCACAGGTGGGAGTCAACTCTGCATTTAGGTAGCGGAGCAGGAAAGGCAGAGGCAGGGGAAAGAAGATGAGGATGCCTTGCTGATACAGCTCTGTGTACCCCACAAATCTCAAAAGCATGACTTCCCTAAAAGTGTGGTTCTCAGGATACCGTTTAGCAGGTTGAATCATCATTTACATTTTGTAAGCCCCATGCAGAAACCTGAGGAAATCTGGACAACTCAACAGGCTAGACCTAACTCCCTCACCTGCCAGCATACTGGCCACAAGAATCACAGACAAGTTTGATTAGAAGAAAATCAACTACCATTAGAAAAAATTTATATTCAAAGTTTCAAGGAGCCCAGAAAGGCTTCTTCACCACCATAGACACCCACTCCCTCCATCTGGGCAGGAGCTGCTCTCACAGGGGCAGGGCCACTGACTCCAGCAGGTGTCATCAGCCTGGGACTGTATTTCCACCATGCTGCCCAGTCATCGCTAATGCTGGAGAGAACCTGGAAACAGCCACTGCTGGCCTAGACCAAGTCCACTGCTACTTTTCTGGTCAGTGGGTGGCTCCCTAACACCCCCTTTCTCCAGCTTTAAAGTTCGTTTTAAAGCTCCCAACCCAATGGGTTCCCTCACAGCTCACCCATGTTGCAATGTTTGCTTGCTTGCTTAATTAGACTCATGTGGTTTTTAGGCTGTGGCAGAAAGTCAAACCATAGTAAGGTATTCAAGCCACCCTCTCCCCCAGCACAATCAGCAGGATCTCAGCATAAAGTTCAAGCACTTCAACTCTCCCCTGCCTTCCTTCTCCACCAGGCACATGCTGAGAGACTGTAAAGAGCCTTTCTCTTCTTTTTTGTTTGATATGTCAGACCTGGTGCTAACCATCCATTTCAGCCCTTCCCTTCACTATTTTTACCCACAGTGGTTCTTGAGTTAAGACAAGCTTTATGGATGGTTTGCAAAGATATTGTGAATTAAACGGTGATGGCAATCACATCTCTGTATTTTGCCCATAGTCTCATCTCATCAAGATGCTACACAGCTTGACAGGCTCATAATTAGTTTGACCCAGAGAATCTGAGACCTTCCAAAAGTAATTTCGGGAAGAGCAGCACAAATCATTACCTTATAATAAAATTCACCATTTATTGAGACTAACTAGGCCTATACATTAAACTGTATAGTTTATATATTTACCCTTTAGTCCTCATATAAATAAAGGATGTATTTATCCTTTACTACAGCAGCCCGATGTATTATGAATTGTTATCTTCATTTTAGAAATTAGCTTAGAGTGTTTAGGTAATACCCAAGATCAACAGCTAATAGATTGCAAAGAAAGGATTTGAATTCAGGTCTAGTAGGCAGGCTAATCTTGGTGTCTGCAATGCCTACTACCCATTCTGAATCCCTGATGTAAGAGGAGCTAAATCACCTTATTATATAGAGGGACAAGAATATGTTCATTTAAAACAATAGCAATGCCAAAGCATGGAATTAATTCGTAGCACCATGAATATGAGAATAAAGTATCTCCGTAAATAAGACATGTGGGCTGAGTGTCCACCTCACTCTGTGTATTCTTAGATGCGTTTCTTAGATGCATTATTTTCCTGGACTACTACATAATTTATATACTTACTTTTCATAGCACCGTCGGAACTATTTAAAGTACAGGATAATCACTCTCCTCATAGCTTTATTAATACATTTAATTATTATAAAAATCACTAACTCAGTACTGTGTTTGAGGCTGGCAAACATCTTTCGCTAAATTATGACTTCCAATTTCTGATCCTCGCATTCATCAGAGTCCGTGTCTGCCATCTACCTCCCTGATGTCAGGGCACATTTTCCTCTCTTTCCTGATGCCTCACTGTAATGTGTACTCTTTACCTTATCAGATTCACAGACAGCAGCAGCAGTTCTTGACCAACCCAATCGTAGGAGGCTCTCTCCCCTGAGAAACTCTTCTAAACCTCTACATCAGGATCCCTCGACTGTCCAGTAGAACACCCTTCCTGCCTCATCGGAGCCTCTCTCCTCCAACCAGTCCAGAAAGCACTATCCACATTCTATTCCATTGCCGTTAATGCCATTTCCTTATTCCTTTGTACCTTTTAGCATTTTTATTAGCTTTCCCTCAATAATGGTAATTTAATTGGCAAAAATGGAAAGGAAAGCAACAATACAGGAATATAAAAATATAAAGGAGATGGGATGGGCTGTTGAGCAAAGGAAGGTACTTGGAGAGTTAAAAAAAAATAGCTGTCAATCCAAGCAACTAAAGTTGGTTTATATACAATTTAGCAATATAACCCATGCCCGTGCCCTGCCTCCTTTAAGGCCCAGCCTTCCAGTGAGTTCAGTCTGAGGTGCTGCATTTCGGAGCTGTGCTTGGAAAAGGCAACCTGGCCCAGCAAGTGGTAATGAGAGGAAGGGAGAGGAACCAGGACCGAAGTCCTTTACTCTGACGACTGTGACCAGAGGAGTCAACAGGACATCAGCAGGGACCAGCCCCTCCTCTGGGAAGCCAGGCAAAGGGCCAACCTCCCTTCCCCAGGCCAAGACAGGCTTAATCCATTGCTTACAAACGGTCACACAGGCAGCATAAGTGATGTAAATGAGTGAGGTGACCAGAAAAGCAGCAATTAGGAGTATACATGTGAACTGTAGAGCTCCTGCACTAATAGAAGGAGCCAACCACCTGTCATTTTACCAGGTAGGATTGTGGTCCGTGTTGACAGCTCCACTGATTTTCCCAGAGAATTCAGAAACCCAGATTTTTATGTAAAATCTCAGTTTTTAAATGGTGTCAACAATTTTAATATATTTTTAAACTATGTGTGTCCTTGACTATGGACACACAGGTGTCACCTATGGACTACCAGTTTGCAATGTACGCCTTATGCGTGAAGGTTAGGCTCAGCGTCTTCTTTAATTCAATTATTCCTTTTCATTGTATTCTCACTGCAGCCTCAACCCCGACCCTTGTCTTTTCCTCTTCTTTCTCCTTTTGTTTTGACTCCCATAATCCTAATTCCTTCAGTTCAAACCTTTGCTCCCTTCTGTAATGCCGTCCTCTTATCAAAATTCCAGTATAATGATTATATAAAAAGACCCAAACCCCCCAAATCAAACAAAGCAATTTATGAAAAATCAAAATGAGGAAACTTTTAAGCCTTGCATAAAAGCCACCTAGGAGACTTCTCTGTCCCCTGTGAGTGCTTTCGATGTATAAATATTTCAAAGGCCCATCCTCGAACTGAATTTATTTTTTTATTCCTATTTGATATCACCTCTTACACATGCTGTCTTTTCTCTTTAAGACTTAGAGTAAAGAGCCCTGTCAGCTCTCCCAGTTCAACGACTCCACTTTCCAAATACACCCGGCTCCTCGCCACAAACATAAAACTGCTACCATTTCGGACCTCTCTTTCCTAAGTTAGCTGACAGTGGTGGCCCCTTGCATCTCCTGGGGGTTCTAGCCCTGTCTGAGGAAGCTTGGCCTAGACCGGAAGCTCTCTGAGGGAATTTTGTAGATGTTTATCTAGCACCTCAGCAACCTGACTCTCCAGCACGAAGGCATGTCCGTCCCTCGTTTACTGGATTTTTTTCCAATTTCTGGTCATTTGACAGGACTAAGATGTTAAAAACAGGGACAATCTTGAACCTAGAGAGAGAGTAGGCAATTATCTATATACCAAGATTTACCAAAACATACAATAAAAAATAAAAACTTCCCTACCTGTTCACAATGGCTTAAACCTCAGGCCAAGGTTTTCATTCCACTACCAAGGTGCAGGAGTCTGTGACCCTGGAAAAGCTTCAGCAAACTCCAATCCATCCTCAGGCATAGTTACCCCTTAGGATGAAAGCCAGGTTTGATGGTGGGAGAAAAGGAAGACACGGTGCTGAGAAGTAGGTGGGAGGCCCCACTGAACAAGGGGCCCGGGTACCTGAGATGAGAGGCAGGGAGGTCTCTGCACTATTTTGCTTGCATTTCTCTCCTACCCTGCTCCTACTTTGCTCCTCCTCCAACCCTGGAGCACAGTCAGTATCTTTGCCTGCCAGTATCAGAGAATTTGGGGAAATACTTGAACACTTCCTCCAGTCATTAAGACGAGATCAAAACCCTAACCCACCTGCCATCCCCACAACTCCCGCAGCACCCCAGCATTCACATTTACACAGACAACTCAGGAGACAGATAAAAATCTGCTGGTAATTCCTGAATCTGAAGACTCCAGGCAAGTCCTTTCTCATCGAGGAATTTCACTTTCCTGGTCCAACAGAGATACGGCCCTGAGGGCAAACTCCCATGTTGAGTATAATTCTTTGGGTGAAATGTTTAGAAGAGTTCTGCCAATACGGAGCAGCAATTTCCATGCAAATTCATGCCTGTGGGGGAAAATGCAATTGGCCCGACAACCGTACTGATGGGGCACCCCATTCTGCTCCAGTGGGGTGTGGAAGCACGACTTGAAGGAAGAGATCTATCTGTTTGTTCAGCTTTTCTCCCTCTGAGCGTGCCGAACATAAACGACTCCTATGTTTCAAAAGAGGTGTTCGCTCCACACTGCTGCTCAATGGCAGGGACTGCATGGAAATGAGAAGTTGTCTTCTCTTCCTTCTCAGCAGGACTGCGAGAACAAAGACAGCATTTTTTCGGAAAGAAAGGGGAAAGAAGAAGCCAGGACATTCATGTTTGTGAAATGAAAAAGGCTGGTTAACCATAAGGAGTTTACAGATAATAATGATAATAATAATCCGCTAAACTTGGTTAATTTCAGAGGATGATAGTGCTTCAACCCACCCACCCGATTCTAATGGGCTGGGGCCACACTGGGGCAGTGGAGGAGGTAGTGGTGGAAAGAGATCAGGACCAGTAGATAGTGCTGTTCTCTGCCACTATCGAGATGAAGGGGGTCAAATTACAAAGATGTGGTGGAGTTGAACTAGCTCGGAGGTCTTTATACTGGGGTACAGTTACATTTGCCCTGATGCGTGAAGACTTTGCAGGGTATTCATGGGTATAGATCACTTTGGGTAATCAACTTCTGCATGTCCTCTTTCCTGAACTTCATCTGCCTAAAATCCTGACACGGGGACTCTTTTTTTCCCCTCAAAGTCCTTTTCCTATTTTATAAAAGAAAAGCATACCCTTCACACACTACAGTCCTACTCAAATGCATTGGCCTGCATTTGTGAAACCTCCATGGCTTCATCCTAAAGAAGAGTCCTTTAAGAGAAAAGCAAGAGAGCCTCCAAAAGAAATATCGAAAGGAGGTAAAAATTTCATAGCAAGCCTTTCTTTTCCTTCTTTCTTTCCTTACTCCCTTCTTTCCTTCCTTCATTTCTTAAAGTCAGAATTCGAAAGCAATAAGGGTCCAAAGTGTTGCATAAAAGCACATTCATTTGGATTAAAAAATGAAATAAGATTACTTTCTGACTGAAAGTAAATTCTAATTTGGCAGAATGGTTTGACTATAAGGACTAGCTTTGCCAATTAATTCATATGTGGACACTCTCCATAAATTTAATGAGCTAAATCTGCAGCTCCAAAGTTTTGATGAAAACATATTTTAATCATGTATATGATATTTAGCACATCCGCTAATACATATTTTGCAACTATTTAAATTTATGATAAAAATTTTAGATGTCCACTCAGAAAGAATCTTCCCAAATTCCCTATGGAGTACATGAACAAAAAAGACTGAAGCCACTAGTCCAACTAATTCTTTCCAGGTCAAACCGCAAGTGAAATGTCTTGGTCTTGTCTCTTTCTCCCTCTGCACCCAGCCCTAGCCCCCAGTCTTCTAGCTTTGCCCACTGCTTCTCAGTCATTAGACTTCAGAGAAGCCTTTGTGCCTTGTGTTCAATGCCCCTTTCAGCTGCCCCCAAATAAAACACACCTGAAAGGGCAGAAAAGTAGAGGAAGAAACTGTGGGAGCTGGGCATAAAGATCTCAAAGAACTTCCCAAATATCTTGACTATCTTACAGGTGAAGGGACCGGAAAAAACAGACTGAATATCTCAACTGTTTCAGAAAAAAATAATAAACTGGTTCTGCTCTAGTTCCCCACCGGACTTATTTAATATTTCCTTCCTACTCATAAGAAATAGATATGATGATCAAGGTCAAATGGAGTAGCAGGGATTTTTTTATTTCTCTTTGTAATGAATTCCTTTGACACAATTCTCTTTTTTGTCCACAATGACCACTCCTGGATGTGAAAACAAGGAAGGAAAAAATACATAAATGTAGATATAGATATTGATATAGGCATATAGATATCTCCCATTCCTTTGCTTGATTTCTAGATGGCCACAGTGACAAATCTTTATCATTACCAACAATCCTCAGAAAAGGAGGAAAACTCCTCAGTGATGTTGATTAGCTATACTACCCAGGTAGTTCTTGTCTGGGACAAAACTTTTTAAATTATTTTGTGCCATGGCCTCCTTTGCCCCTCTGTGAAGTCTATGGATCCTCTTTTTCCCCAGAGTGGCCGTATCACTTTTTTTTTTAATTAGGTAAGAACACTTAACATGAGATCTGCCCTCTTAACAAAATTTTAAGTGTACAATGCAGGATTAGCTATAGACCCTATGTTGTACAGCAGATCTCTAGAACTTATTCATCTTGCATAACTGAAACTTTATGCCCATTGAAGAACTTACGGTTGGAACCATCATTTTCTCTCCTCTATGAGTCTGGCTATTTCAGATATCTCATATTAGTGGAATCATGCATTATTTGTCCTATGACTGGCTTATTTCACTTAGCATTTTGGCCTCCCAGTTCATCCATGTTGTTACATGTTGTCATTTTTTTTTAAACCTCTTTAAGGAGTTATGCCTGATATACAAAAGACCGCATATTTAATGTACGCAACTTGGTGAGTTTGGTGATAAATATACACCTGTGAAACCACCATCACCATAATTAATGCCATAAACATATCCATCACCAACAAAAGTTTCCTCCTGCCCAATTTGTGTGTGTATGAGTGACAAGAGCATTCAGCAAATTTTTAACCATATATAATCATTAACATGGGCACTGTGCTGTACAGATCTCAAGGCCTTTATCATCTTATATAAATGAAACTTTGAACCATTTGACTATCATCTCCCCATTTCCCCCTTCCCTCAGCCCCTGGAAACCGCCATTCTGCTTCTGTGGTGAATATTTTAGATTCATCATATAAATGAGGTTATGTAGTATTTGTCTTTCTGTGTATGGCTTATTTTACTTAGCATAATGTCCTCCAGGTCCACCCATGTCATCACAAATGGCAGGATTTCTTTCTCTTTTTAAGGCTGAATAATATTCCTGTGTGTGTGTGTGAGTGTGTGTGTGTGTAAAATGCTACATTTTCTTTATCCATTCATCCATCGATGGACATTTAAGTTGCTTCCAATCTTGGCTATTGTGTATAGTGCTGCCATGAATATGGGAGTGCAGATATTGCTCTAGGACCCTGGTTTTAATTCTTTTGGGAGTGGGATTTGTATGAACCCCTTCTCAGAATAAGAATGCATAAAACAAAAGAGTAGGATGGAAAAAGGAGATAATTATCTTGAAATACTGTTATGAAAATGTGTTCAAAAGCAATTTTGTAGCATAATATTATATGTGTTTTATTAACATATTAAATAGCAAGCATCAGCAGAAGAGCTATCATAATTTAAAGTAGTGATTAGTATAAATGATATTTTGAAATATCTACGACCACTGTAATATGTTATAAAAATATCTATGACTTGGTGACATTCACAGATACTGCTGATATAACTGGGGTTTGTTACTTATATATATAATAAAAGGAAATGTTATATTTCAATTGGATCCTCTGCTCTAGACAAACTCTGGCTCGGGCGATATTTTGAAGGCCTTTCTGCCTCCCCTTTTTGTCCCCTTTTCTGGTTGGCTCTTCCTTCACAAAGTACACACCATATGGTAGCTTCAGTGAGCTAATGTGATGGCTCGTGAGTAAGAACCACCATGCAGTGACCGTCTACCAATTTGCATACATTATTTGTTTGCCTTTCAACAACCATATAAGGCATTTTATGAATGAAACAAATTTAGCTCAGAGAGGTTAAATAACTTGCCCAAGGCAATAAAAAGGAAGATTTGGTATTTCCACTACACTACACTGCCTCCTTCTGGCATGGAGAAATTCTTCATTTTAATAGGAGAGTCTAAAAACCAAATACCTCCAAGAAATAGAATCCTAATGGAATTTCAGGGATCATCGGAGGTAGAGCTATTTGGAGATAAAGAGTCTTTAGACACCCCTTAAATCTTGCTATCCAAGTGACTATTCTCACTTCCCCCTCACTTCTGCAGAGTGGTAAGGAACTGGGCCAAACCACAGAAATATATCTGTAATCCTTGTGAGGGCTATGCAAGTTACAGACATGTAGATAAAGAGAACCCTTCTATACTTTTGAAGGAAAAAGGCAAACTGTGGAAAGTATCGTGGCTGCCATTGCAAACCATGTTTTAGATGCATTCTGGATTTTTTGTAATTACTCCTGACACAGTAAAGAAACCATTACCCCTACCTTATAGAGGAAGTGAGTGCCAAAAAGGAAGAAAGAAAATGGAATGTGAAAGGATCTCCTCGTCTGTACAGTCTTAACGATAGCTTTCTGTTGTTATAAGTAGATTTCCCAAATCTTAGAATGAAGAAAGTATCGGGCAGAGGAAGGAAAAAATCAGAAACACTGCTTTACAGCCTAAGTTTGCAAGCAGCTTGAAGGCAGTGTCCTCTCACTAGACTATAAACTCCCAGAGGGAAGGGACCATGTCTTTGGCATGTCTACACTCCTGGGCAGGTAGAGTGGAGTCTGGCACAGAAGAGGATCACGGTGATTTTTTAACTGAACTAAAGCAGCACTGGCCTATGAACTTCCTCTGTAACTGTTCGGAGCACCAAATCATTTTCCTGTCAGTAGAGGACATGCAATGTTTCTAGCAGGTCGATTTTCCATAAACTTTCCAGACAATGCTATATTCGTTAACCATAAAATGATGCACATCTTTATTGCTTCCCTTTATCCTTCTCTCCTACCATGCTTCTTGCCATTTTAAGGCAGAACTGGTCAGTATTATACCCACCACAATCACTAGATGACAGACTTCCTCTGGCTTTTTACTAGTATTTGTCAAGTTCAAATATGTGGTATTCTATTGAGTTCCTATATTATAATCATTATTTTCAAATCTTCACTAGTCTCTAACTAAATTTCCTCCAGTCTTCCTTATCTAGTGGTAATTCTACAAAGCTATTTCAGCAAAAATTTATTAAGCACCTACTATGAGCTTTGTATTGTTCTAGGTGCAAGGAGTAGAGAATACAATGTGATAAGTGCTAAGTGGCGGTATGAGTAAATTCAGCTCTATGAATGAACTGAGAAGTAATGCCTCCTATTTTTTAAACTACTTTCACACATACTAGCTCATGTTTTTCTCAAGGCCACATTTCCTTCTCTAAGTAGTAGGTACAGCAGGTATTACTATCAAGTATTAACAAGGTTGCAAGACTTGTCCAAGCTCTGACAATGTATAAGTAGAAACAAAGCTAGTCCAAACCACAAAGATCTAGCCTCATACTTGAGTCTCTACTCTCACAATCCATTTTTTTTTCCAGGCAGACTGCTTTCTCATTTAACCAATGTCACTCGATAAAACCGCACATTAATAAATTCTGAGCTCTCACAATCTCACTCATGTTGGAAACCTCTGTTGTTCTACATCTCACCCCAAAGTACTACACACAATTATTCCACCAGGTCAATAGTAGAAGTGGTTAACAAACTATGAATTCCATACTCAGGTGTTCCACTAACCTAGTGCTATATAACAAATTATTCTGAAAACCAATGGTTTAAAATTTTATTATATTTATTATATTTCATTATTTTTTAATCAGGAATTTGGGCTGGGCTCAGCTGGATGATTCATCCATTCCATATGATATTGATCACTCTGCTGTATTCAGCTGACAGATGGCTTCAATCACATGTGTGATACCTTGTAGAAGGCAAATGGCTACAACATTGGACTTAGCTGGGACTATGAGCCAGAGTACCTATCTGGGACCCTTCCAGTATGGCAGCCTCAGGGTAATCAGACTTTTTACCTGGAGTCTCAGGACTCAAGAGTAATGAGGTAGACGCTGCATGGTTTTTTATAACCTAGCCTCAGAGGTGGCATGGCATCTGCTAGACACCTGAAACTAATATAATATTAAATGTCAACCGTAATTGAAAAAACACTTTTTTAAGAAGTGGCATAGCATTGCTTCCATCACACTCTTTTGGCTGAAATAGACACCAGCCTGCCCAGAATCAAGAAGAGGAGACACAGACCCCTAATTCTCCATGAGACGAGTATCAAAGGATTCAAAGTTGTGTTGAAAACAACTGCATATGGGGTACTTTTAATAACTTATAATTTGTCTTCTTAACTAAAGGTGGCTGAGAGAGTTGTGTCTGTTTCCATCCCACCCATTTTCTTTTCTTCTCAAGTCATCCAGGTTTACTAGCCTTCTTCTGCCTATTCTGCCCACTCTGCATGTTCCTGTCTTCTGTAGTGATATGTCGGATGATCACCTCCTGAATCAGGGCCCTCCTTATGTAAGGTTCTCAGTCTTCATCTATGGCTGTATGGAGATCAGCTCTGTCCTGATCTCTGCCAAAAACTGAGCTCTCAGAGCAGGGCCTTTACCTGTCCTAACAGAAAGTTTTGTGCTCCCAACAGTACACTGGAGACTGAATTGCAAAGTGGATAAGAACGCAAGCTTTGGGGTCAGAAAGATTTGGATCTCTAATCCTGGTTCCCACCACTTACTGTGCTACTTGATATCTTAGTTGCCTAGTCTAGAAAATGGAGATAAAGATATATACTTCACATGTTTGTTGAAAGGTTTAAAAGGGACTATGTAGACAAAGCAATGACCACATGGCCTGATACTTAGTAAATACCCACTAAAAGGTGACATAGTAGTAGCAGCTGCCCTACTAGTAGTAGCAATGGTGGTTAACATTATCTAACGAATTAAGGACTAAGAAGACAAAGTAAAGTACTCATAAACATGCAAAGGAATTTTTAAAGCTCCAATCTTTTCTCTAGAGAATATAAACCGGATTTAAATGAAAAATATGGGTATGGATATAGGTATGGACATACATCCACATATGTAAAGGCAAAATATTTATATTTTCCCTTTTTGCCAGATATATTTTATTTATATTTCTTAAATATTCATGTGGGTATTTTCTGCCATTCATTTATACCACATTTTAAAGTAATTCTGACTAAGAGAATCTACCTGTGTTAGAAAAGCATTCAAATCCAATAGTGAGCTCAGCAGATCACCAAAAATAAATAAATAAATAAATAAATAAATAA
>NW_006442484.1:46603508-46626465 GCF_000325575.1 Pteropus alecto
TGATGAAAATGTCTCTAGAGCATTATAAAGAAATATTTCAATACTTAAGATGGCTGAATCACTCCAAGGACTGAGACACAGTCTGCCTATCACCAGCTCAGCTTCAAAATATAGTTCTTGGCTCCAGTCCACAGTTCAATAAATGTGATCAGTGCAAATACAAGGTGAATAAATCTTAAAGATACTGAACTAAGTTATTTCCCAACACAAGAACACAAGGGACAAGACAATCTTGATTAGTCGATGCCCGAGCTAGTATTTCATCTTGGACTAGCCGATGTGAAGTTTCATGTTATTGACTCCCTGTTTGAATCTTCTTTGGAGAAAAGAAATATTCCACTTTGAATCAGTTATTATCACAACACCTTTCCCGTAGTTAAGATCTGTCAATATTCCTTCATCTGGGAGATGCTTAAGGTCTAAGGTTTTACTGGTCCTGACATGAAGTAGTCTCATCACAATTCATATGCAATTCATGTCACTTATACAGTTCAACCTTTCTGAACAAGTGAGAATCCTCCCAATGGGGCCTGTATTTACCTGCCATTCATCTACAGCTGTGCAGAGGAAACTGGGTAGAGGATGGAGTTAAGAACATTTCAAAGGACCTAAAAGTTTACTTCTAATTGGCAGCAAAGGATTGGAAGAAACATTGAAAGTTCCCAGGCTTGGTATAAGTACAATGTATTAATTTCCTAGGGCTTCTCTAACAACAACAAAAAAAAACCCAGAAACTGGGTGGCTTTAACGATATTTATTGTCTCATAGTTCTGGAGGCTGTTTGTCCAAAATCAGCAAAATGTCAGCAGAATCTATTCCTTCTGAGAGCTATGAGGGAGGATCTGTCCCATGGCTCTCTAATTTCTGTTGGCCCCAGGCGTCCCTTAGTTTGTGGCAGCATCACTCCCATCTCTGCCTCCACCTTCACATGGCCATCTCCTCCCTGCTTACATCATCTTCCCTCCATATGCGTCTACAATTCCGTGTCGAAATTTCTTTTACATAAGGACTTTTGTCATATTGGATTAGAGCCTACCCTAATTACCTCATTTTAACTCAATTACCTCTGTAACACACTGTTTCCATATAAAGTCATGTTCTGAGAGGGATAGGACTTCAATAGATCATTTTTGGGAGACACAATTCAACCCATAATATACAGCATGCAAAACTTTGAGCAAAACAGAGCATGGAAATGGCAGTCATATTACAGTAATGTAGGCTCAGAAAAAAAATGCCAAAGTAGCACAAAAGATTCCCATTCTAGTCTTACAAAACTATCTTTTCATTGTTTAGTCTCTTTTTCTGCAAGCTACCATTAACATCGTTTCACTTTCAAAGCCTGTAATTCAAAGCACAGAGAACAACTTGATAGCCTTTTCCCCCAGATCTGCTCTGGGATATCCAGTTCCCAAATAGGTTCTTCTGTTAGGCACAAGATTTCCCTGAGTTTTCTACATTTGTCATTTCTTTAGCAAGAGGATTTAGAATAACTTGCAGCCAGTTGCTCTATATCTTACCTTGTTAAGAGTAATGGGTGTGCAAGGTAAGTATCATTAGACATGAGTTAGTTGTAAATTGATAAAATTCTCCCAGTCACTAGATTTTGACTTCATCTTTCTCAGAGGAATGTTTTTTTCCTCTCTTCCCCTCTGGTCTCCAGCTTCTTAGAACCAATACCATTCAGGACAGATTTAAATAAAGAACCAATGGTATTCACGATGTTCTTAGGCCATAAATCTCGCCTCTGCCAAGCACTGGGCTCCTAGAAATGGACTTTCAGTTTTTCTCAGTACACTTCAAGGAAAAACACTTTGAATCTGGGAATATCTCCTCCCTTGACCAAAAGTACATGTTTTAAGCTTTTGAACAGCTAAATCTAAAGGATTAGCTGTCAAATACTGTATGAGAAATGAAGTTCAAGAGACCAATTAATAGAAACCATATCTGAATCTAACTTTGGATACATGTAAGATTTGAGATTGCACTACAAGCAGAAGCAATAACATAGAAAGTAAAGCCAATGTAAGAAATGCTTAAACTAACCTTTGTAACTGTATCTTCCCTCTAGGTTGGGTGCTGAGTTTTGAATATTCCAAAGTCAGAAGAGGAACCACAGTTCAAGAGATACATAAAGAAACATTAGAGAAAAATGTCCAGATGCTAGAACTTATTAGAGTTGTAGAATTATAACTAATTCTGACAAACTTGAAAATGAAATCCTAAAATCAAAGGATCACTTAGTGGCATCATATGTTTGCCTGAGTAACTGATAATACAGAAAATCAAGTTGTATTGTGAAAGGTACATTTTCAGCAACATCAGCCCCAGATTCATACTCAATATTTAGATTTCTGGATCTTTCAAAAGGTACCAACATGTGTTAGATGAAAGAAAAAGAAATATTAGGATCATTTTCCCAAAATTTGACCTATTAATTCCAGAGATAAAAGTCACTTAGCTTTGGCTGCTTGAGCCAGAGTACTGGTTTTAAACATTTTTCTTTCAAGTAAAATTGTCACTTTACCATAACACATTTTATGAGAACTCATAATATTGATATGTTGTAATAACTAGAATAGTTGCATTGCATGATCTCAAAACTGGGACAGCCCTTAGAGATTATCTATCTTTTCAAAGTGGCTTTTACACATATGATCACCGTATCTCATATGAGCTTCCAACAGCTCTATAAAGGAGATGGAGAGGATGTTAACTCAAAAAGACAGAGGCAGGACCTCGCACTCCATGTTCTCTACATCCTCTTTTTCATTTCTATGTCGTGCCCACGTCACCTCCAAACACTTTGTTCAAACACTTCAGCACCTGAGTCAGTTTCTCTCCAGAATCCTTGGCCGTTATTCTCAATAACAGAATCGTCCATGTTGATGACCACAAGATTTCTCAACAGTTCTCACTTTCAACTCCATCACACTTATTTAACTACAACTTGGATTTTCTCATCACTGAGAACTGTTCACTTCTATTCAGCTCTCCTTTTGACACAATCTCCTAAATTTCTTCTCCCATCCTCATATATCTGCTCAATCTACCTTTTGCCATAAGTCAGTCAAGAAAAATACCAATTAAAAGGGAAATCAGTGGAAGACACCCTAAACACAGGCCCAACCCAGACTGAGTTCCCCACTCAGCCTATCCTACTCTTCAACTTCTTAGTTAGCAGCTCCCCGTATACCAATCCACATCTGCTCTGAAGACCTCAACTGCCTCTCCAGCAATGGATAGTCATTGCAACATTACCTTCTCTAGCATCCTAAAATCCTTTGGTTCATTGATTGTCCATTATTCCAATTCCCAAATCTGGGTCACTTCATGTTCACATTCTCTGCTCCCAGACTACATTGCTACTGGATAAGATTACAAACCTATGATGACTAGGTCCACCACAGATTCAAATTCTCCAACTTGATCTAAGACCTTTAATTTACTCTAAAAGGCCCAGACAGAACCAACATCTGGGTGGATGTCTTAGAGATGCAGAATTTGGTTTGAAACAAGGTAGCAACTTATAATCCCATCAGCTAACCAGAAACAGAACAGTGATTAGCTCAGTATTACTGCTGGTACTTAAGTAGAGTTCAAATCAGAGGTTCCCAAACATTACTGCCTATAAGAAATGCCTGGAGAGATGTTTCAAAATATAGAATCCCAAGGCTTATTTCAGACCTACCGAATCTGAACCTCTGGGAGGTACATTTCTAAAGCTCCCTAGGAGACTCTGATGCAGCCAATCCACAGACTGATATTAGAGTCTCACAGTGCTATACTACTGACTGTACTTTTTTTCCAGGACACAATGAAAGGGATTTCTTCACTGATGAGAAGTCTGGGTTAAATAGTCTGCCTATATACTTTATTTCCTCTTATTTCTCCTCTGCCTGAATCTGAACCTGAAACCTGTTAACGTCGTCTGTTGTTTACACTCCTTCTCTGTTCCATACATGCCACTTAGAGCTCAACACACAGGTGCACATTGGGAGCACAATCCTTTCTCAGGTCAGCTATATCAGTCCAGGGTTCCTGCCAGAATAGAAATGAGAGCCAGGAATGCACATGGAATCCTGCTCATCACACCCCGCCAACATGAAGCACCAAGACTTCTCTTAATTTTCCCACTGATACAAACTGACTGATTGCTCTTCATTCTCCACTGCTCTCTTGCCTCATTTGTAATAACTTTATGCTAGCCAGAATCAATGTTTCTTCATATTTGCCCCTGTAGCAGAAGTAAAAGCAAAATGAACATCATGTCTTTGCTGAACTAAACAATTAAATACATTTGCTGCTGCAGTTGGCCTCTATGGACGCTACCGAGTGAAGCTTATGTCACTGTCGTTGAAACATCTTTATGGTCAGTGAAAAGATCAAACATTACCTCCACTGATGGTAAGATCCAAATAGCCAGTTCCAGTAACAACCCTGAAGGTGAGTCATAGCCTGATCAGTTGATTTATAATAAATCTCCCCCACATCTATCTTGATAAAAGCAGACTTTACAGGATTCCCCTACACACACACACACACACACACACACACACACACACACACACACACACACACACACACACACACACACACACACGCACGCACGCACGCACACACAGAGTGTCTAGAAGCACCCTGGCATGAGCTCACTGAAGCTGTGCTCACTGCTCCAGACGAGGCTTCTGAAGTGCTCTGGTTCCAGGATTTTTTTTAAGTTTCTTACCAAGGCTTTCCTTTTCATGCTTTTCAGTTGCCTAATTTTACAAAATTATAATTTTTCTCTTATACTATGGATATGATTGACTATATGTCCTTAAAAAAGTTATCTGTAAATAGTTGCTTGACCCCAATTCCATATACACACAAAAAATAGGTAATACTCTAAATGTTGTCTGTCTTTTTTCATTAAATTACAAAAGGTTTTATACAGGTCAGCATTGCTGGTGCCTCTTTACTTTCATTTCTGTAACAATCTTCTTTATTATTAATAACAATGATGGCAATAAAAGTAATAATACTGCCTGCATTTCTTCTCAAGAGCACAAAGGTCTTGGCCCTGGACCCCGACATGCACTAAAATATACGACAGATGCTGTGCATCATTTTTTTTTAACATCTTGAATGTCTTAAACAATTTTCCTTTAGTTACTGTGGAAGTTCCTAACAATTCCCATTTACTACTAAAGGCAAGAGAATGGTTTAAATTTTTTTTTTCATTAAAATTTCCTTTTGTTCTTTTGTCCTTTTAACAGGGCAGCCTCACATTTTCAGTCTTTCAAATCTCATATACATATCACAAATTCATCGAAATTGGATAGACATTAGAGAAATACTTCAATTTTCTTCTCAAGGAAGAATGAAGGCAGAATTTGTGTAGTTTTTTCTAATGGGAAGGTACCTAGAGAAGATGGCCATGAATATCTAGAATTAACATATGTCTTTGAGGAAATAAATGGGCTTCACGCCCACAGTATGCACTATCCTCTTCTCCCCCAGAATCATTCATTCATATTCTTCCCTTAATAAGTCAGCCTTGTGCAAATGTAACATCCTTTCAGTCATCTGGTAGACCGCTTACCATTAATGAAATAGACTTTGATTTGTTTCTTTCCTTCTAGGTTACACACCTACCAATCCAAAGGCAGCCACAAGACAATGGGTCGGGAGGTGCAGATCAAGTTTTTGTGGAGCACAGATAGATAATGATTAAAAGAAAGCCCTCATTTAACCCATATTTTATTTTTATTCATTTCAATTTACTAAACATTTATGGAATTTTTGTACTGAAATAAGTTCTCTTAAAAATTGAGCCTGGGACAAGGTTTAAATTCTAAGCTTTATTGGAAGATGTAATCCCAGGGCAGTGAGACACAGTCTCTCAAGATAAACTACACAGAAAGCTTTCATCAAGGGGTGGAAAAGAGAGGTAGATTACCTATCAACTCCCTCCCATCTGTTCTATCCTGAGGTTACACAAAGTGAGTTGCCATTCAGCAACTGGAGTGGAAGAAGGAATCCAAAGTTCTAGAGAAAAAAGTAAAGGCCGGAGAATCTGAGATGGCACAAAAGAGGTGTCTGATATACTTATCACGTGCAATGAAATGTTTTATATACTATTTCCTAGTCAAATATGACTATCAAAATTATAATTAAATATCTTACCTGTATTTTCAAATAACTGAGAAAAAAATACCTTCTGGTCACTGGTTTCCTTTAAAGAAGACATATGTAATAGAGTATGATTTTTTTAGAAATTGTTTACACCAATAAATTTCATTTATAGTACTGCCAAACATTAATCCAAGAAAAAAGTTGGTCTTCTGGAGAACTTTCAATTGCTGAAGCCCCTCTAAACTAGCAGGATTAAATAAATATTAAATAAGAGCTTCTAAGGAAACACAAAGAAATCAAGTGAGCTCTCTGGGTGGCCACATGTCAGGAAGGTGATTAGAGATGACTGACTTCCTCAACAGAATGGTTGTATCATATTCAGTGTTGTGGGAGAAGGAGGAAGAAATTTAGGAAGAATAAATTACTCTCTTCATTAGTATGCAAATAAACATCTTTATGCAAATAATATGAGCCATACTACAACTGTAGTTATTTAACTTCATCTGCCTGAAAAAGTGCCTTTTTTTTTTTAATTACCCTACCAAATTTTCCACTAAATTATTTGGGCCAAAAGAACTCTGCATCTGATGCAATCGGAGCCAGTATCATTGGACGTATTTTTAATTCTAATTAAAACATTTCAGCTCAGTCTAATTTCTTTCTGCCCCAAGGGTATCCAAATGTCCTTAAGGACAGAAGACTACCATCATCACTACCATCATTAAGTATTTGGACTGAGTTGGAAATTCATTTTGGCTAATAATGTCTGATGCTGGGAGTCATTTATTTGACAGGCATGGAAAACAACTTAATTCTACTATGTACCAAGTCTTACTAACAATGAATCAGAAGTTCAAGGTGCTTACACTGTTAACCCCAAATCCCTGGATCACTTTTATTGTCAATTTGTCCAAAATTTTTGGAAAAAAAAAAAAACCCTATTGTTTACATTTGATCATTCTCTACTTACAAGGAGAAAAAGGAGTCTTCTCAGACCTTCCAGTATAGTACTGGAGGACCTTATCTTGTTATAGGTCTAGTCCACATGAAAGATATCTTAGCCTCTGTATTAGTTTGCTAAGGTAGCCATAATAAAGTACCACGCACAGACTGACTGGCTTAAATAACAGAAATTTGTTGTCTCATTTCCTGGAAGCTAGAGGTCCAAAATCAAGGTGTTAGCAGTGCTGTTTCCTTCTGAGTGCTGTGAGGGGAGGATCTATTCCAGGTCTGTGTCTTGGCCTGCAGTCTTCTAATGTCTCGTCACATTGTCTTTTCTCTCTGTGTGTCTCTATTCAAATTTCTCCTTTTGATAAGGACAACAGTCATACTGGATTAGCATCCAGCCCCGTGTCTGGCACATTTAGTAAGCCCTCCTGATATGTTATGTATTTCAGTATAAATTATTATTAACCTAAAAGGATCAGTTAAAACCGAAAGGTACAGTTCACAAACCCAGTGGTAGGAGAAAACAATTTCTAGCTTTTCTCTCCAACCAATTAAAGCCCACTCTGAGTAAGGCTGTCTGTTAGATTAAGGCGGACTCCCAGAACCAGGCCCTTGGAAACAGTTTGCTTTGAGTTACAGTGGCTGATCTCAATCTTACTCCACCCTTATATGCCCCAAGATTTCTTAAGAGTTAATTTGCTTGCCAAATATTCTACTTTAGACCAGGATCCTCATTACCGAGACATTATGCCACACAGCTTCCTTCTCACGGTATCTGCTTCTCTATATCTCAGAAAGTCATCTCTACATACCTTATTTTTAAGCATTTCGTATTTTATCTTTTATTCAGCCAAAATTAGATTACCAACTTTTTTTTGGTCTTGAATTTTTCTCAAAATCTTCCTTTATAAATTCATTACTATTCTGTGATCAGAGGGAAATCTCTGCTACCAAGATTCTACTCTTACGTTAGGAAGCTCCTAGGCTTGTTGTAAATATATTTTCATTGTTTTATTGTCATGTTTGGCCTATCTCCTACTTTCTTATGGAGCTGGGAATAAAAACAGAGACCCATGCAGTGGGATGGGTCTCCAACCATACCAACAAGTCTCCTTTCCTGACACATCTCAGGAAAGGGTGAAATTAGCATATACAAACACTGCTTGGCCCGAAGTGCTCAGGAGATGTTTCCTAGGAGAAAGTCTAAAGTTTCACTAAAGCAACCAGAGCTATGTTATGACTTTTGTGATTCCCTTGCTACATTTAAAAAAAAATTTTTAACTATATTTTTCAACTGCATTGGTATAAAAATGTATATATTAATGTTACATAGTAAGATATTTTTCTTCTACCTAAAAGCTCATTTTATTCTTCCGATTTTAAAGGAAATTAAAATATCTTCCTGGGTCCCTGGAAGTACCATGGGCCCACGGCACTGTGTCAACTGTGCCTAATAGATGTCAGCCCCAAAAGCATCTGAGGCACTGCAGTATTTGATAGAAGGGTCCTAGTTGCTGACTACCTTAACCAACTCATTAAATGACATCAAAGATGCATTTAATTTTTATAACCCTTCTGTTACTAGCCATAACCTAAAGTCTTACAATAAAATAAACAGGCCTACCTCGGCTCTGCATTCTGGCCTACAGTTAGAGCAAGGATTACATAAACTCTTTACACATATTCACACTTATCGCACCTCAATTTTAAAGCACCCTCTCTATTCTCTCTGAAGTCTCTTTATAGATGTAGAAACATAAAATAGCTGCTTTTTAAAGTTTGCATTTTACAAATCAAAGTTACTGATGAAGAAAGAAAGGAAACTAGCATTTACTGAGGGCACACTACGTATCCTGGATGCAGCCACATGTATAGTCTAGGGAAACTATACATGTGATAAAGATCATTATCCTCATTTTTATATATAAGTCTAGGGAAACTATACATGTGATAAAGATCATTATCCTCATTTTTATATATAAGGAAACAGACTAATTAGGTCAAGTAACTTGTGAAAGGTAACAGAATTTTTAAATGGTCCAGCTAGGATTCAAATCCAGGTTTTTTTGATGTCAAAGTCAGTGCTCTTTCTCCTGCATCAAATAGATCACTTATATTTTGTCCCATTTAGTATCTTTAGATAAAAAGATTTGGAGTGACCTTTTTTTTTAAGAGAAAGTAACCATTTCAAATTAAGCCACTTATCAGGTAAAATCATATCATCTAACAGAATCACAAAGGTTTTGAACCAGAAGTTACATAGACAATATGCCTAATTCAATTTCTTATATTCTAGATGAAAAAATCCCCAAAAGATTCATGAAATTCCCAAGATCACATAGTGGTGCACCTATAATCATTGACTCTCACTACACACAAAAAGCAAAAAATAAATAACCCTTATAAATAAAGTACCAAAAAAAATGATAGGAGAGTTACATAGGGTTATTCTGAACCTTTTTTTATGGTTCAGATTGCTGCTAAATGCATCACATGCCCCCAAACTGAAGACAAAGGAAGTCAGTTTCATAGGACTTTGAGTTGGTAGAAACAACTGTGGGTTTCAATAATCAAGGCAGGCTCTATTAGCTATAGAAAATGATCTGGGCTCTATGAGTAAGAGTACTTTCTAGATGATCAGAGCAAAGCATGGATAAACCACAATTAGCATTTGCCCTGAGCTTTAAAACTTTAGAAATTTCATAAACACCACCTCCATTATATCTTACAACCCTGTAAGATTCTTTTAAACAAACATATACATAATTCTATTGTTTTTAGGTTAAAAATAAATACTTGTAAAAAGTTCAAATAATACAGAAGTAGATAGAGCAAAGAGTGAAAGTTTCCCTTAACCCTTTCAATGAATTCTATCTATCCCAGGGCCTTTTCCCATAAAGTTTGGTATTTATCCTGTTAGAACTTTCACAACGCATTCACACACACACACACACACACGCACGCACACACACACTCTGCCTCTGCTTCTGCCTCTGCCTCTGCCTCTGCCTCTGCCTCTGCCTCTCTCTCTCCATCTCTCTCTCCCCTCTGGCATATCCAGAAAGGCTGAGGATGAGGGAAAGAAGAGGTTGATTTGAAGGAGAAAAACTTGGGGAAAGAACTAAGATGTATGAGAATGAACTAAAATACTTTATTTATGACAGGCAATGTAACCCATACATCACTGCAGTTGTTGGAGTTGTATTTTATGTTTGGTTTGGGATAGGGATGGGGAGAGAGGTTAAAAGTAATTAGTGAAAATCAAGGTAGATGTTGGGTAAGAGCTGAGCCATCCCAAAGAGCCTGGATAGTTAAGTTACACAGATTATAGAAATTGGAAGGAATAAGGCTGTCAGGTACTTTAATCCTCAAGCTAAAGCATCTAGAGGGGTTTTTTTCTCCCTTTCTCTAGGCTGTAGGAAGCCATTAAGGGCTGTTGAGCATGGGATGGGTGTCATAATTAATGTTTTAGGAAAATTCATCTGGCAACAATAGGCAGGAGATAGACTAAAGATATAGAGACCAATTAAGAGGTTACTGGATCCTTAAAGCATATATTCTCAAGGAAATAGTCTTAAATAAGGTCAAAGGTTTATACACAAGTATTTCCACCACAGTGTAATAAATGCAAGAGTCTAAAACATAGAAACAAACAAAATATTCTCAAATAGGCAAGTAGTTAGGTAAATGATGGTATTCCTAACTCGAAATTTCACGGAGTCATTAACATTTTTGAAAAATACTTAGTGACATGGAAAATGCTGGTAATACAATGTTGAGTGAAAACACTGACACAAAATTGTGTAAGAGTCTAATCTGACTTACGCAGAGAATTTCCTTAAGCATACTGTTGTTATTATCTTGCCTCGGGAAAAGACCATTAGCCATAACAAACATGTTTTAGTTTATAATGCTCTGCTTTAATAAAGAAAATTTTCATATATCAGCATGACTTGGCTAAAGGAATGTTTCGATTCTTAGAATTAGTTCAGATTTATCTCCCTAAGACCAAGAAAGGTAAGTCAATGATAATTGGACTCCACTTCCCTGAATAGGTCTTTGGAGTAAATAAGCCAATGAAAAGTTAGACCCACTTCTGATGTAATACTATTAAACCAGTGGGGAGCTAGAATCCACTCATGGACCCCACACAATGCCACTGTTTAAAAACAAAACTAAAAATTATACATCCACATCCATCTGGAAAGAGAGAAATCAAAGTTGTCACAGTGATTAGCTCTGGAAAATGGCACTATGGGTGATTCATTTCATTGTAATGTTAATAAGTATTGTTTTGGTAATTAGGGGAAATTTTTTTTGTTGTTTAATTGGATTTTTTAATTTGTTAAAATAAATGAGCAAGTGCTTAAGAATGTGACTTGCAGGAGCAGAGAAACCAAAAAAGATTCAGGATATAAAGGCTTGAAAAATATAGTTTACAATGTATACATAGTTCATAGATTTCCCAAATAGAGACATTAAAGAAACCTAAGTAGAGAATTGTCTTAGGCTTTTCCCACAGACTATAGAATAAAATAGAAAATTGAAACGGTACATTCTCTTGAACAAATATTTCCCAAAACTTCAAAGATGTGTTGAACCAGCACTGTCAGTATGGTAATACAATTCAAGAATGTTTCAGAATTACAATTACTATTTCAAAACAAAACACAATTTTTATTTTTTTATTAAAATTTTTATTTGTTTATTTTTTAATTGAAGAAATGATTTAAATTTTCACCCCGTCTACCTGGCCCTCCCCCCTCCCCCCTCCCCTCTGGTAATCACTAATCCATTGTCCATGTCCATGACAATTTTTAAAAAAGAAAAATTACACAGTCTTGCTGTGACATTTCTGAAAGGCACTGAGTTCAGACTCCACCTTTTCTTACACAAATTCTCAAATCATAATTCTATAGATCTTAGAATGGTAGCTACTTCATAAATGCTAATAAGACTATAAAGTTACTATGACGATTTATGACAATGAAGATGGAGTCTCCTAAATTATCAGTCCATTCTCCATTTTTTGTCAAAATAGTCAACAGGTAAATTCCGTTTTGCCATAAAATTTCTATTTCTATTATCTCAGTCATTAAACTAAATAATAAAATGAAAATTTACAGTGCCTGATGTGGCCAGAGTTAACCCAATCCTGCCCACAGTTTCCATATGAAATTGACTGTGGCCTCCCTGGCTGCCTTCAACTTCCTTCAAGAGAAACGGATACCTTTGGCCCACCCAGAACTTCTTGTCAACACTAACAAGAATTTCTCTGAACAATTACGTAAAACTCAAATAAAATCAAATCAAGTAAATACAACATGCTCTAATTTCGTTCATTACAAGTAACTAAGAAAAGTTAATACCACAATCTATAGAGCATTAGTTTCTATAATAGCAAAGGATGTATAACATATGGAGAAAGATTAACTTAAAAATATCACATTGTATGTTTTGGTAGTCTTTGACATGTTCATGGATTTTCTGATCTCATACTAGAAAGCTCAGCCTTTCTAATTTGTTTTTATACCTCTGCTTTGTTAGATGACATGAAACTGGTAAATTAAGCTTCCTGAGGCCCACTGGCCTTATCAGAAAAATTTATTTAACAAATATTTACTAACCAATTACTCTCTGAAATGCACTATTAAATAAATAGGTGTTAGAAAATATCCATTTATTTCACCGATGGAAATTTAAAAACCACTTATTCCTTTTCTAACTGTTGCCCATTAGCCATTCTTCCTCAAAAACATTCTCTATCAAATAAAGATGAAAAGTAATAAAATCCAACTATTAAAAAATCATTAAGTTTTTAATTTACTCATATTTTTTGAGTACAAAGCCTAAGAACATATATAACAATGCCAAACTTCAAAACAGTGATGTGTCAATTAATACATCTTAAAAAGCTTTTTACCAGTTTTATTGAGACATAATTAACATATAATATTAGTTTTATATGCAAAACATGATTTGATATATGTATATATTGCAAAATTATCACAAGAAATTTAGTTAACATCTACTAACACACAGTTACAATTTTTTTCTTGTGACGAGAGTAGATCTACTCTTAGCAATTTTCAAATATACAGTACAGTATTGTTAACTCTAGTGCTGTACATTACAATTCCAGAACTTATCTTATAACTGAAAGTTTGTACCTTTTGACCACCTTTGCCCATTTTAGAAAGGTCTTTAAGGATACCAAATCCTATGATGTCAATATGCTCAGCAGCATAATTATATATACTTGGTAGCCTCTAGTTGTACTGTAAATCTTCTTGTACAAATATGACTGTAATCTGAGTTTCCTCTGGCCTCCCCAGCCTGTAAATACAAACGGAATCACATTAATAATAAGAACTCAAATTCTATGGGCTCTTGCCTCTACCTGGCAGGACCTTAACACCCTCTAAAAGTGTCTAAAGTGCTCTGGAAGTCCAAGTGCTCGCTGAAGTCAGGTGCTTCTGAAATTCAGGTGTGCTCATGAATAATCGCACATCTCTCCGGTATCTGCTGGGCACTTCTATATCACCAGGCACTGCTACCATGTCACCAAGCTTACACTCTCTGCCAGACACAGTGCTGCTCTTCTGCCGCCAGAGGTACCAGAGATGTATGATGGGATGGGGGTGATGCCTGACATCGGCCTAATGTATACTAGTGTTGACTTTCCGACCTATTCAAAATTTCCAAAGTAATAATGTTTGGATGACTTGTCATATAGAATTTTAGGTTTTGTTGGTGGTTTGACTTTTATAGGCAACTTGCTCCCCACAGTAACTATTACTAAGTCAGGCGTGCCTGGCTCCTCCTTTCTTTAAAATGAGTTCTCTCCTTGGAAGCTCACCAGCCCCTCTTACAAATATTCTTTAGGTGCTATCCCATGCGTCTACCAGATATATCTAGACATATTCAAACCCTACCCCAGGCTCAAGCTGAGACCCTCATACATATTAATCACACCTACTGGAAGGCTAAAGGAAAGTGCTAACTTTGGAAGAAAAAATACCGTTTTAGTTTCTTCCAGAGAAGAGTTCTTTGATTAAAGTTTTGGGTTTATTATTTTGAGAGAAATAATTTTTTTAGTTAAAGCAAGTCATTATATTTCCTCCTTAGGTATAAAATTTCACCCAAATAATTTAAATTATGACCCCAGAAATTCCCATGTGCTCCCTCTCACAGAGTAAAGGAGTATTTAAACCAGGCAAACAGAACTACTTATATTTAATAGTGTCATAAGTGATTTGCAAAATATTTTAACCCACTGGTAATTATCTGGGCCCTTATAGAGAATGAGAAAGTAGATTAGGAATGCTTTTTCTAAGATTAGTAGCATACACAAGAGTCCTAGTACCTCCCCTCTGTTTTACCTGATAGTTTTCACCTGGCTAAATTGACAGTGAGTCTCAGGAGAACTGTTTTTCTCTGCCGATCTCTTCTTTTCCATATACTTTTTCCCCCTACAAAACAGTTTTCTCCCTGGTTGTCAATCTCGGCAGTGGCAGATAGCCTTTCCATTCTATAATTCATTGTAAGATCAAGAGTTCTGAAACACGATACCAATCCTTTCTTTATTTCCTCACCTGTTTAACTGCCCCCCTGATTCTGATGGACATGCGTGGGCTACTTGTTAACAAGAAATCCCAATTCTATCACAAAACATAACTCCTTTCTTTCCATTCTCAAAGCACTGGTTCAAGTTTTGAGAGATGATGTAGCATGGTAGTCAAGAGCACAGACGGTGAATGCAGATCACTTAGGCTCAAATCCCCTCCTCCCCAATTACTAGTTGTCTGACCTTGGGCAAGTTACTTAAACTCTCTAAACTTTGGTTTCCTTATTTTTAGAATGGGAATGATGATGATAATAAGACCTACTTTATAGGGTTGTTTTAGGATTAAATGAGTAATTCATGTAAAGCAGTTAGAGGAGTGTCTAGTATATAAGAAACATTAGTTGTTGTTATTAATAATTTAGAACTACTCTTTTGAGGACATGGGGAGGCAAAGTAAGTGTGATTTTACATTGAATGCCAAATACTATTATCTTAGCCTAAGTCAAAAAGCAATCTCTGTGTATTTTGTCAGTGGCTGTTGAGTGACATTAAGCAAGTGACTCTCTAAACCTTTATCACCTCATCTATAAAATGTTACTAATTGAAAAAATACATGTAAATTACTTGACAGTAACCTGACATGCAGTGAACATTAACATTAGCTGTCATATCATCTGTAATTATGTCTGCTTTATAGGAGTACTACAATGAGATAATATAAAGTACTAGCATAATGATTTAAACTTTAGTATGCAAAAGGTTACTACAGTTTCCTTTCTCTCCCAACTTTCCTTTTAAACTCTATGGAATTACATATCACCTCTTTCGAAATTGCCTTTGCCTTTCCGTCCCTTGCTAGCTATACCTGGAAACTCAAAGAATAGAGCGAGCCCACAATTATGTGAACTCTCTACCACCAAGACCCTCCACAACTTATAATTGATAAGTCAGCCTTTTCCAAAAGTGAGGATTTATGTGAATAATTCTAGTTCAAAACAGGTAGTCGAGTTTTTGGCAGGATATCAGACTAAGTATCAGTATCATCCTTCCCGGTAACAAATTAAAATCCTGGATAAAATTTAAGAACATCTTGAATGTATCCATATGAGAGCAAAAAAGTAAAGAATACATAGGAAAGCAGCACTGAATCAGCTTTAATCTCAAGACATTTGCTGAACCCAGTAAAGCTGAGCATAGAGTTTTGTACTCTGGAGAAAGAAGACATAGCCCAGAGACCACCCATGTTGGAGTATCTTATATTAGAACCCTCATAAAACTGAGACCCAACAGCATACACTCAGTAAAAGGGAGAACTAAAATAAACTACCCATTTGCACCCCCCAGAAAATTGCATGGAAAGCTAACAGTTTCAAAACTTGTCAGTGAGTAGAGTGAGAAAAATTACACCCCGAGAATTTATAACCACAAGCTGACCCTCACACAAGTTTGCACCACAAATTTGCACTTTTGAAGCAGCCTAAATAAAACCTAAAGTCAATATTACTTAAAGCGGTTCTGGACTGGTAATGCCCTAAGTGCCTAACAAAAATAAATGCAAATCTTTTATAGGAAATTGTCTCTTTCATTCCAGGACACAGAGAATCTCAATGGGTAAATTTCCAAGGAACACTGAACAACACAAGGGTCAACATTACAAAACACACAAGGTATCAAGGCCATGAGTAAGATGCAGCAGCAACAAAAGATAATACAATCAGACTCAAAACACTTCAAATACTTGATATCAGATACGGCATATTAAAAAGCATCTTTAATCTTAGAAATTTTAAAAAGTAGCACTTGAAATTAAACATTCAATAAACAGACTTAACAACAGATAATACATAGCATAGTAGAAAGAATTAGTGAACTAGAAGATAGACAAAAGAAATTACTAAGATGAAGGTCAAAGAGACAAAAGAGTTTAAAAACTGAAACAACATTGACTTTAAACTTTAAATGGGTTGACTGTGTGGCATATAAAGTCTCTCTCAATAAATGCTTTCGAAATATCGAAAGTTCGCATTAAGGCAAACTAGGTTTCAGGAACAAACTGACCAAAAATACAAAATAGATCAAAAACAGAAGTTAATTTCCCTCTCACACAACAGCCCAAGTTGAGTGGTCTTGGTCTGTGAGTACTTCTCCACCTGTAGTGATTCAGGGACAGCAGCTAACTTCTTCATCTCATGGCTCTGTCATCCCCCGAGCCTGGGGCCTCCTTATTGTCTGTGTTCAGCTGACATAAGAGGAAAGACCATAAAGTGAACACATCTACTTCTTAAAAGCTCTCCCTGTTAATGGTCCCACACATGGCCACACTAAGCTGTAAAGAAGTCTAGGAAGTGCAAGCTTTTAACAGAAATCAAAGACAATATTAGAGTGAGGCAGTCTAACATAGGTCGAATTAAAGTTCCAAAAGGAAGAAAAGGAGTGAGAATGGGACAAAGGCAACATTTGAAAGAGTAATGGCTAAGAATTTTCCAGAATTTGTCAAAGACAACAACTCAGATTCAAGTATCCTACAAATCCCAAACATAACATAAAAAGAAATTCACACTTGGATATATCATAGTAAAATTCTGAGATAATTACACTAACATCTGACTTCAACAATAACAATAGAATCAAGAAGAGAGTAGAATAAAATATGCTGAGAAAAATTATTAACCTAGATATAGTGCAAATTATATTTTAATAACAAGTACACAATTAAGGCATTTTTCTCACAAATAAAAACTTAAAAAGTCTGACATTTAGCACTCTCTCAATAAAGGTATTCCTAAAATATGTACTTCAGGGAGAAAGAAGATAATCCTTAATAGGAGCTCTGATTCGCAAAACAATAAAAAGCATCAAACTGGTAAATGGAAAACAAATGTTGAGTGTGAAAAAAAAAGTATATCATGTGCAGTTAAAAAAAGAATTAAAATATATGACAGCAAAAGCACATAGTTGAAATTAAAGTGTTCTACATCTCTTACATTATTCTGGAGACTGTAAAGCTACTAAGTATGAAAGTTAAAAATTTATAAGGTAACCAATGAAATACAGAAGCAGAAGGTATAGTTTTCAAACTAGTAGAGAAAAATATAAATGAGAAAAAATATAATCCATCCAGAAGAGGGCAAGAAAGGACAAATAAGTGATAGAGAAAAAGTAAGACAAATAGAAAAGATAGAAGACAGTAAAAATAAATCTAAATAAGTCTGTAATTATAATAAATATAAACAGACTAGTTGCTGCAATTAAAAAACAAAGATGTCAAACTGAGTTGTTTTTTAATTCTGCTTTGTGCTGTTTGTAAGAGACATAGCTAAAGTTTAAGAATACAGAAAGATTGTGGGTACAAAAGTAAAAAGAGAAGGCTATACCAGAAAAATGCTAAACAAAAGAAACCTGGCATAGCCAGTCCAATAAACAAATATATTGATAGAAAAATAAACATTATTAGATACAAAGACAATCACTACATAATTATTAGAAAAATCTATTAATTTGGAAGATATCAATTCTAACTTGCCTATACCTAAATAAACCCTGAAATATATAAAGCAGAATTGACAGAATGACAGGAGATGTAGAAAAATCCTCCACCACATTCAGAACTTTCAGCATACTTTCTCAATAACTGACTATTGAAACAAACATAAAAATCAGTATTTTTATAGAAGATACAATGAATAAATTTAAACCAATGGACATATATGGAACACTTCACTTGATGGCTCAAAATAGATATTCTTTCCAAGCATTTATAAAACATTTTAATCAAATGCTGTCTTCAATAGCAGTTTCAACAAATCCTCCCTTCCCAGAAAACAATATCATACAGATCAAGTTCTCTGTCCACAAAACCACAAAATTAGAAAAAAATCTTATATGTTTGAAAATTAAGAAACTCTTCTAAATCACTCAAGAATCAAAGAAGAAATCATAATGGACATCAGAAAACATTCAGAACTGAATAACAAAATATTACATATAAAACATATGTAACGAAATATTATGTTATTCAGCTAAAGAAAACTTAATGGAAAATGTATATCCTTAAATGCTTAAAATAGAAAATAAGAAAAGCTAAAAAATAATGAAAACTATGTCCATCTTAAGAAGTTAATAAAAGGACAGGAAAAAGATGAAAAAAAGAGAAGGGAATAAAAAAGTTGGAAGCAAAAATTAATGATGTAAAAATTAAAAGATTCAATAGTCAAAAGTTGGTTCTCTGAAAAAGCTAGCAAAATTTACAAACCTCTAACAATATTAAGAAACAAGTAAAAAAATAAAATTCTAATTAAAATAGTACATGTATAAAATTAAAATATTATATAAATATATGAAATCTTAAAAGGACATAAATTAAGATGCAACAAATATTAGATAATTAGGAGACATGTGAGCATTATTTCAATGATGAAAACTTAGCTAAAATTATTTCTATAAAATATAATTTATCTAAACTGACTGAAGAAGAAAGCAAAAACCTGAATGGTCCTGTAACTATTTAAGAGATTTAATCATTAGTTTAAAAATCTTTCCCCAAGAAAATGGCCCAGGAGAGTTTACTGGTGAGTTATACTAACCATTCAAGAAACAATTTCAATTCTACACAAACTATTTCAGGTTATAGAGAAAAAAAAAAGACTACTCCATTCATTTTCTGAGGCTACTATAACCTTGATACCAAAATTCAACAATGACATTCAAAAAAAGGAATTTACAAACCAATCTTACTCATGAACATAAATGCTAAAATTCCAAACACTAGCAAACTAAATCCCTCAAAATATTAAAAGTACACATATACACAATAAGCAAGTGGGCTTATTTAGGAATACAAATGAGTTTAAAAATGGAAAAATAAATAATGTAATTGGCTACATTAACATATTAAAGGAGAAAATCATATGATTACCTCAACAAATCCATAAAATGTGTTTGATATAACTCAACATTCCTTAATAGTAAAAATTCTTAGTAAATCATGAATTAAAGTGAACTTCTTTAATCTAATGTCTACCCAACAAATTACAGCAAAAAACATATTTAAGGTAGAAATTTTGAAAGCATTCCACTTAAAGATCAAGAATAAGTTTACCTGCTAATCCCACTTTTTTGCAAAGTTAAACTGGAGTTCCAGACCATAATAAAGGAAAAGGTAAAGAAAGAACAAATCTGTCATTATACAAAAAAGATGTGATTGTATACAAATATGTTATTAAAATAAAAATTTTGATACATATGCTAAGCATAGTATCATTATGCAAAAGCTATTGTATTTCCATATACCAGTAATAAGCAGAAAAGAATTTTAAAGAAGTCATTTCTTATAGTATCAAAAATACGATTTGCTTAGGCATAAATTTAGCAAAAGATGTGCAAGACCTTTAAGAAAAATATAAAACTTTATTGACAAATATTAAAGAAAATTTTGATTAATGAAGAACTGTACAATGTGACATATTTTTTCTTAAAGGGAGGGGTGTATAGAACCTTAGACCAACATAACATCATAGAGAGTTGTGAAACAAACCTGCACATAAATTGCCATTTAACATATGACAGAAGTGCTATTGCAGATTAGGGGAGAAGTGATGGATTTTTTTTTTTTTCAATAAATCATGGTGAAACAATTTGTTTCCAATATGAAAAAATTAAATTAGACTTGTTTCTCACAAAATACACAAAAATCATTTCCAGGTAGATTAAAGACCTAAATGTGAAAGGAATGACTATAAAACTTTTAGAGGACAATATAGTAGAGCATCTTTATGGTCTCGAAGTAGGGAATGAGTTCTTAAGCCAGACACAAAATTTTCACATTATAAAGGAAAATATTGACTACATTAAAATTAGTGTCTTCCGTCGATCAAAATAAATTATAACAAGTGAACAGACAAGCCCAGAGAAAATAATTACAATACATTAAGTATCAGAATGCAAAATATATTTTAAAACTTCTGCAAATCAGCAAGAATGACGATCGAATAGAAAAATGAAGCACAAATAGCCTGTAAACACAAGACAAGATGTTCAACCTATTGGCAAATCAAGGAAATTAAAACCATGAAAGACTATTCCAAAACTGCCAGACTCAAGAAGTGTGACACAAACAACTGCGTATGAGATCGAAGAGCAATGAACATGCTTATACTCAGCTGGTGAGAACGTAAATTGGTACAACACTTTTGAAAAATAGGTTGGCATTACCTAGTAAACCTAAGCATGCATGTATACTCTGATTCAGTGTTTTGACTTCTAAGTGTATATCCTAGAGAAATCCTTGTATGTGCAGCAGGAGACATATAGAGGATGTGTATAAAGCCTTGTTTATTACAGTGAAAACTGGAAAACAACCGCAGTGAGTTCAACAAACTAGATCAATAACATGTGGTATTTTTTCATAATCAAATAACCATACAGCAATAAAAATTAATTTACTATAGCTACAAATATGAATGGACCTCAAAAATAAAATATTAAATTAAAAGAAGTCACAGAAGAATATGTACAGTATGTTTTTATTTATATAGTTTAAAAATGATCCAAACTAAACAACACAATGTTTAGAGGCATATAAATAGGCAGTAATGATCATAAAGAAAAGCGAGGTAAGGATTAACAAAGTTCAGAAAGGTAGATACTTCCAGAGAAGAAGGACACATAGCACCCTTCTGAGATAGGATAATGCTCTATTTCTCAGCTTCAGTGCTAGATATAGAGGAATCCATTTATTTTTCTTTAAACTATAAACATATTTCATACATTCTTTCATATGGCTGCTCTATTTTATAATAAAAATAAGATTAAAAACATTTGACTTTTGCCTTGATCTGAATTTTTTAGTTAAAAATATTTTGCCTAAATTGCAAGAACAATTACTTCTTTCTTCTTTTGCACTTGTGAAAGAAAGTCACAGAACTGGGGGTTTCTATGATAAAATTTAAAGCAGTAATTTTACATACAATGTCTGTATTTAGCAATAGGTTTCAATTAAGCAGAGTAGGTGTTCATAGTCACTCAAGGCATGGTAGAAAATTATATCACATCTCTTTTATTCTTAATAGCATTCATAATATTCAAGAAATATCACTCTCTACTAGTGCTGTCCAATAGAAATATAACATAAGCCAAATATGTGATTTTAAACTTTCTAGTAGCCTCATTTCTATATCTGATCAATATTTTTTTTAAGTTACTAATGAGATGTTTCGCATTCTTCTAATACCAAATTTTTTTAATGTGGTGTATTTTACACTTACAGCACATCTTGATCCAGAATAGCCTCATTTCAAGTGCACAACAGCCAAATGTGGCTTGTGACTACCAAACTGGACAGCACAGCCTTATAGTCTCCCGATGAATAATGATGCGCACCTGGCCTCAGTTCTAGAAATTAGGAGACCCACCCACCAAACCCAGAGGCCCATTAGATCTCCAAACTACAAAAATGTCTAAGTTTAGCATTAAGTAGATGGAGGTACCTTATTCATGGAGAACAATAGAACTGGTCGTTTTTATCACATCTTTCCTCTTTATATCCCTGTATTTCCTCTGGATTAAACCTAACAGGAACTTCTTGTAAAAGGGAAATAATAACGCTTTGGACTTCTGAAGTCCATTTTCCTCAGGAATCTAAAAAACTTTAAAAACATTGGTTCCTTAATCAACAATTTTGACATATTCTGCCATTGTAATTCATGTATATTTAGAAAAATTGAGCCTTAGAATAAAATGACTAACATCACATAGTGCAATCGAAACTGACCTTGGTCTAGGATTCCGGGTCCCATGAGAACCCTGAACACACATACATGTTTCTTTAGATTAGATTCTCCTTTGGTTCCACTTGTCTGATCCTTCATGCTTAAGTCCAATCATTCACGCTTAAATCCTTATATTATTTCATATTTCAGCTTTTCTATTTTAATATTTTCCCACCCCTCAGTTGGCTGAAGGAACCAAATTTAACCTGCTAACCTCATGCCTTATTTAGTAATGTTTCTAAAAGGAAATATACAATTGGTAAAAGGTTTTGGATTTTTTGTTTTGCAGGGCCAGATACTATAATTTCTGTAGAACCTTTGTAGCAATAAAAGCCAAATACTAATTACCAGAGAGCTGAAGAATGAGATCATCAATATTTATGGAATTTTTCTTCTGACTCATTTTCACTATTTTGCATAGGAAATGTGAATTTTCTTAGTAAGTACTTTCAGTGAGTGTATTCTTTTTTCAGCAATAATTGCATAAAGGTGTTACTAATGAGAAGCAAGCATTGACTTTCTGGGACTCATTTGTATGCTTATATACATATTCATTTTC
>NW_006442484.1:46626481-46629694 GCF_000325575.1 Pteropus alecto
TAACTAACCTCATACTTTGGTTTTCTGACTTTCAGATTTCATAAACCAACAAAAAAAAAATACATATTTTAATTGAGGGACTAGCATAAAGTTCTTATTTGGCCAATTACAGTTATAAAATTTTTTTTTAATCTTCCGCTTCTTTTAGAACCATCATTTCACTAAAGCAGTGATTCACAAACTTTAGCATGCATCAGAACCACCTAGAGGGCTTAAGACACAGATTGCTGGGCCCCCATCTGCAGAGTTCCTGATTCAGTAGGTCTGAGTTAGGCCAAAAATTTGCATTTCTGACAAGTTCCCACATGATGCTGATGCTGCTGGTCTGGGGAACCACACTTTGAAAATCATTGCATTAAAAAGAGGCCATTTTAGCAGAGGGTGTGGAGGCGGGGTGCGGGGCGGGGGGGATAACAAAAACTAATCTCAGAATAAAGGAGAATTATTTAAATTGAGTAAATTTAGCTTTTTTCTCATTTCTCAGGAGGTCAGGGAAAGTTTCACAAACAGTAGCAGTCTTTGAAGTAACATTTAGAAACCAATGCCTTAATACGCTGTCTGATAAGGCAGCCCTACCCAGTCAGCCACGTGTGGCTACTGAACATTTGAAATATGGCTGTCCAAATTGAGGTGTGCCGTAAGTATAAGATATACACTGGATTTTAAAGATTTACTACCCAAAACAGAATGTAAAATATTTCATTAATAACTTCTATATTGATGAGATGTTGAAATCGTAACATTTTGCACATAACTGAGTTAAATAAAAGTGTGAGAAACAAATTCTTGGACCCCTAAACCAGACTTACTGAATCAGAATCTCTAGGAATAGAACTCAGCAATCTGTATTTTAATAAACCCTTCAAAAGATTCTGATCCAGGTTAAAGTTCGAGAAACATTGCTAGAACAGCGCTTATCAAGGTTTTATGTATGTACAAATCACCTGGAGATTTTTTAAAATGCAGATTATAGTTCAATAGGTGAGAGGTAAAACTCAAGATTCAGTAATTCTAACAAGCTCTCACAATCTCACGTGATGTTAGATGTTGCTGGTCTGGGCTATACACTGAGCTGCAAGGACCTGAAACATTTACACTTACGGAGCACTCTAACCACTATCCATTACAAACACATCAACACACACATCTCCAAACTCCAAGGGATTCACATCTCAAGATTCCACTTGGGCTGCTCTAAGGGAAAAGAACTGTGTTTCTCTAACAGAAGGGATTTTGTCAAAAGCCTCTGAGAGCCATAAATAAATGCTCCTATTTAATTGTTTGCATTATCCGACAACCTGCCATGTTCATCTAATAAGAAAGTGTGTGTTTGTGTTCCTATTTTTCCAGTAGGTTAATGGTGATTCAATATATTTAGAGCTGGAAGCTACTTTCACAAGGCTGGAACATCTGAATGAAAAATGGGCACTCTGGCTGCATCTCCCTTGGCAAAGTGATCCATTTAATCAGCACTGTTGTTTATATCTAGATAGTGAGTTTTAATCTCAGCTACTATCTTCTGATTTTAACTAAGAGAAGGCAAAGAGGATTAGGAAAGGAGAGAAAGCTATTCTCTTGAGCTGTGCTGAGTCAATTTGTAGTTTATCCGTCATTTCAAGAGCTACTAGAGACAGAGGCAGACCTCAACGTCTCCTTAATTCCCAGGAGACTCTATCATACTTCCAAGAAACAGGTGCCCTCACATTTGAAAGAGGTGTTATTTTTCTTGATTTCCTCCTCTTATGAATCTCTCATTATATATTCCCCATAATTTGCTATAGTAATGTAGGAAAAACATATTTACAATTGTCTGGAGAAAAAAGCTTACAATCCAACTGGGAAAAAAGTGACTATTAATTGTTTAGCTTGAATCATGCCATGTTTTTTTTAAAAAACAAGAACATAGAAAAGTTAGGAAAAGTCTTCTATAAAATTGTGCCAATCATCTGAATTTTGTTTTTTAACCAAAATCTATCTCTTTCATTGTTTATTGTGAGTATAGGAAGAAAAAATGGAATTAAATGAGTGAGTTTTTTTAAATGTGATTTATTACCCTTCACTTTTAGTTTTGACTAAAACCTATAATATATGCTACATAATCCATGCTAGGTACAAGAATGTGCTGTAAAATAGATTTTTGGCACATATACACATACATACATATATATATATGAATATACTTTTGTGTTTTCCCCAATATTTATGCAGTGACTTAAAACCAACCATTAAAATCAATTTATAAGATTCTTAGTCATGAGAAGTAAGTCCACTTTGTGCCTAGTCCACATGCTATTTGAAGGGACAGAGTTAAATGCTGTGGCAATAAAAAGAAAAATTTGACTATTGGGATCTGTGAAGATTGTTCCTTATGCTGCTATAAATATCAAACAACCATTTATTATTTGGATGGAGAAAATAAAAACATGTTCTATAAATCATTGGGTTAGCTACAATGCAGTAAAAGATTAACTTCAAGTGTTTATTATACTTGAGAACAGGCCATCTCCTAGGATAGGACATTCACTCTTTCTCTGGTCACACAGAGCATTGTGACAAATTCCCCTAACACAGACCTGGTTTGGATCTCACCTGTTCCAGTTACCAGCACGTTGACTTTGAACAAGTCACTTACCCTCCTTACACTCCAGTTTCTTCAACTCTGGTTAACCCTGAGTGAATAGCAATGTTTTTCCCTATGATTTCTCGATAAATTTTCTTTCTTGGACATTAGTACCCTGTGATTTTAAGTTCCTTTTGAAACACGGGATGACCACATGTACTTTTCAGAGTTGTTGAATGTGTTAAAAATAATATGTGTCCAAGTCGATGTTCAGTGACCGTATTGTACAAACGTGGAGGCCACCCCGAGAGGATGGTGATGCCACAGGCAGAGCTGCAGAGAGTCAATGCTATTCTTTTCCTTCCCCTCCTACATGGTGGTTCTGAGCCTTTGATTTAGGAGAGAGTCTTATTTGATTAAACCACCAAAGACTTACGCAATCTTTTTAAGACCATAGGATTTTCAATTCATTCAGAAACCAATGCTTACTCTGCTATGTTCCCATTATACATTTTCTTTACCTTCACAAGTCTTAGCTTTGTTCATTCTTTTATTGACTTGTTTGGCCAAAAGATGCTAGTGAAAGCAAATGACCTGACCATAGGGTCAGAAAGATTCCACGTTGCATTCATGGTGAAACATCAACTGCTCTG
>NW_006442484.1:46629723-46633274 GCF_000325575.1 Pteropus alecto
CCCACTCCGCCAATATTCTGAGACACAGCAAACACTGCCTTCTCCCAAGCATCCCTAATACCCCCAGTACCTTCCTCATCTCCACTGTACCTATCATAGTATACAGTAAGTCCCCACTAATGTTGTCAATAGGTCCTTGGAAACTGTGACTTTAAAACAACGAATAAGGCAACCAATTTTACCATAGGTTAATTGATATAAACAAGAGTTAAATTCCTACAGCATACTTCTAATTACAAAAACATCACCAAACTTCTAAATAAAGACCTAAAACACTTCTCATATTAAATATCGAAATAAATGTAAGTTATATATACACTTAAGAAAGATGAATAAAACAAGTAAGAGAATTTTTTCCAACCTGCCGATTCCAGTTTAGAGTCTCAGGGAACCTCTCGCAGCAGCTCAGGGAGCCAGGCACGAACGCCCCGCTGGCCAGGACAGCCTTCCATCTCAGAGCGTGCGCGCACACACTCCCACTCACACAGACTGGGACAATGTAGACATACACTCATTCACTTCACCTGCACACCTTTGAGATGTGGGAAGAAACCAAAGAATCTGGAGAAAAAATCCTTACAGGCATAGGGAGAATGCAAACTCCATACAGTGGCCCCAGGTAGGAATCGATTATTTTCTTGTCAACATAACAAAGCAACGTTATTAGAGGATCTGCTGTACTGTAATTGCCCGCTAAACTGATGCTCCTCCTAGAGACCAGTGATTATCACGTTTTATCTGAATCACCTGGAGGGCTTCTTAAACCTGAGAGTGCTGGGCCCTACCCTCAGAGTTTCTGATTTAGTAGGTCTGAAATGGAGCGTGATAATTTGCATTTCCCAGGAATGAAGGTCACACTTTGAAAACCCCTGCTCTACCCTATTAGGTTCTTGAGAAAAAATACAGTTCCTTTTAGTTGGTATTCCTAGCACCTAACACAAAATCCAACATGTGGTAGACATTCCAACAATACCTATTAAATGGAAGAAACGGATAAACTAACGAATCCCTGGCCATTTCATTTGGAGATAGAATGACAAGTTGGTCTCACAGTACAGGAACCCAAGACACTTGTCCATTAGTGTTAAGCTCCTCTTAAAACAAGCAGAGGGTGAGGGCCACTCTGCTGGGCTCTGAGCTACAGCACGCTCACTACCCAGTGCTGCTGAAAGCTGCCATATGAAAATTCAAATTTTATTTTAATACATGAAAGCACACCCTATCAGAGACTGTGGTTTGACTGGAGATAAAAATGGTAAAACCTCTCTTCTGTTAAATATCTCTTCTTTGATAGGATTCATATGTGAATAAGTAAAAGAAAACAAATTAGACAACAGTATTAGAAATGTCTTTAGGACTACTAAATTTATTTTTAAAATGTGGTATTAAATGCTCTTTCCCAAATTCAACACCCCAAATAAGGTTGACCAAATTTCTCTGATCATCTGGGGCAGTCTTGTTTAAAACGCAGATGCTAAAGGTCTTCCATGAGTCTAAATAGGTATGTGATGCCCCTCAACAGTCTTTTTAACAAGTTTCAGGTGGGGCTCAGATGGTGGGCTTTTTAAGTCCCCCCGGGTGATGTTTATGTGTAGCTAGGACTTAGAACCACTGCAAGAACCCAAGGAAAAATTTCTTTATGAAACTATTTTAACCTAATATTTTTCACCTGGAACAGGTTAGGTCATGGTGCAAAAGGCTGGGTTCTCAACCTGGAATGTGGCTTTGTTGCCCTTTGGTTTCCTGGAGGGAATAAATGTGTAAGGCATTTCTACCAAAGATCAAGTTTTGCGTCATGGCTCTATGGGGTTTGAGCCACTCCAACAATAACAATAGGGCCATTAGTCAAAAAACCTCAGGAAAAGGGGAAACTTGTCACAGGATGATGCCAATTACCCAATTATTCTGAACTCAAAAACTAAACCTTTAACACTTTTTTTATAGCGTCAGAACCAAGGGTATAATCTGGAGAAGTAATTAGCATATCAAAATCTTACGCTGGGTCAATGTCAGGGTAAAATAAAGGTAGGCTCTGGAATGTTGGAGGGTGGGACAAGGAATGGTCTTGCAGTTGAGTGTAAATATGGTGGTGTCAACAATTGGTTAATTGTTCCACTGAAAAATTTTTTTCCTGTTTATATATGCATGCTCTGGTGGGAAAAAAAATTGATGTCATTGGATATTATGTTTTGAAAAGAACTTCCTTTACGCTGTTTATTTAAGGTGAATTATAGTTTTAATTCTGAAAGTAAGAATTTCTACCTTTTTAAAATCAAACTATCTTGGAATCATACTTGCTTTCCTACCTCTCTTTACTCTCTTGTCTTCACATTAAGTCCCAAGACTAAAATCCAAGCATCTTGCCAATACACTCTATATCAGCCTCTGCTCAAGGACCTAGGGAAAGCTAACCAGGCCATGTGAGGTCTGAGGTGCTTCAGTTCGTTAAATTGTTTAATATGAGCACTAATTTTTTTACTGTGTGATAAAAGCAAATGTTTTCAAAACTGAACAGTAGACAAAAGTAGAAAAGTGTATAGGCTTCCAGGGCACACGATCATGGGGACTTTACAGCTAAGAGTCATTTTGCTAAAAAATGAATAGTGTGAAATGCCATTCGTTATCAGCATAGCACCAGCACACAGGAGTTACCAGAAGAATGTTCGTTGATAGTTTTCTATTAGTAACCGCCTATGTCTTTGATTAAACAACTACCATCAAAAAAAAATTGTTTCTTACAAAAGAATGATTTGAGGAATGAAAAGCTGCAGATGTACAAACTAAAGTTCATCGAATTTTTAATAAGAATTTCGAGCACAATGAAGATTTTATACCCAAATATATTACGAGGAAATATATGTAATGTTACATTAAAAGGTTACCACACTAGGTTCATTTGCCTCTTTCTTTTCCCATACCTAAAGCCACAGCCTTCCCTTAAAAAAGGACCAACCAGATCTGAGATCCATGTGATAGTCCCCATTTTTATGTCTGCAAAGTCTTTGGGCTTCATTTGTTTCCTGGACTCCACTGTTTATGATAGGAACCTAGGCTGCACCAGCTATGGAAGGGAGGCATTGAAGCAGGCTCATGTCTCTGCTAGGTTTCCCCCCACCACCCCGCATTACTCCTCCCTCAAACTGGCCTAACTCATCCTTTTGTTTTTTTCTTCTTCTTCCTAACTCATCTTTAACAACTCCTTGTGTGAGAGGTAAAATAGTTATGATGTGCAGAAAAACGTACACCAAGAAAGCAGGAATAAAAACAACGTCCCTCCCTCCTATCACCTAGATTCATGTGGCTATTCAAGTGCTCAACTGCCATCTGTGCCTGTGGCCAGCACATTCAACAGCATAGACATAGAAAGATCTATTGGACAGCACTAGTCTCCAGAGGGCATAGCTAAGAAGGGGCAAAACGATCCCTTTACCCCTTGAAGTGTCAACCAAGAAAGAAAAAAGAAATAGAGCAGTCCCTTATTTATCAGAGAACTTTTTCAGTCCCACCAAATCCATCCCCTTTTTGATCCCCCATAACTTCCACACTTCCAC
>NW_006442484.1:46633284-46642793 GCF_000325575.1 Pteropus alecto
TATTTCCTGAGCACAGAGGAGGAAGGGAGTGTTAGTGCATGAGAGAGCTTAAAGGCAATAAAAATAAACAAACAAAAAAGTGAACATATGCTGTATTCAAAGTGTGGTACTGTCTGCATTGGCACTGTTGCCCCTCAGAGTAAACGGCTCACTGGGGCAGCTTCCATATGGAACTTGCTCTTGAAATCCCCACATGCTCAGCAGAGGCACATTTATTCAGTTACAATTGTTTTTGTCATGTAATCACCATACTGGTTGGGATTTGGAATTTAAATTCACACTGCCTTAAGTAGTAGCCTTGGTAGTTTAATTCCAAGGCTTTAAAATAATAATTTTAATATTAATGAAGACTTATCTTGCTACTACTTTTAAGTAAAAATCTGATTGGAAACAATCCCAGATATATTAAAAGATAAGAAGAATAACTAATAGAGATGAAGTCACTTTTTTTCTTCATGTGTGAAATGTACAACCCATTTATTTCCAACACACATGGATGGAGCTGAAGAGACTGGCTATAGCAGATATTAGTAACATTCCCTAATATTCAGCTGTTCTCCACTTCAGGGAACACAATGATTATAATTCCCCCATCCCCTTGAATTTATATATGGCCATATAATTATCTCTGACCAATGTAAAGAGGGCAGAAGTGAAGTAAGGCACTTGTAGGCAAAAGCATTAATTGGTAGTTCTTGACTCCGTGCTTCTCCTTTGCTTTGATGAGCCCTGAAGTATTGCACTGGCAGGTCACATCTTAAGATGGTGAAGTCCCCATCTCTCCGGGAGATGACTACCTAGAGCAGAATTTCCCCACCCACCTACACACCGTCCACATGGTGTGAGCAAGAAGAAAAACCTTTCCTGTTTTAGCCACTGATACTTGGGTTTATTTTTATTACAAGCACAACTAACCTAATCTGACTAGTACACCAGACTGTAACCAACACAGTCTTTCTCTGCTGCCATAGCAAACTGTTACTGTTACTTTGAGATACGAAGCCAGATTTTTCTATGTGTTTGTCAGTTAAACATCTTTTGAAATATTGTGAACTATTAATTACTTCTTTTAGGGCTTTTCCTGGGAGTGTGTCTCCAATAAAACTCCATGAGGTTGTTTCATGGATTTAAACATCCACAAACACTTCATACCCCCATGTGCCTGGAGCTGTCCTTTCAGTACTTCCATGGGAATCCTCCTCTGACACTTCTTCCCTCCTGCGCCCACTGGAGCAGACCTCTATTGCAGAACAACACATGGCACTGTGGCTACTCAGAGGAAGGAATCTCGTATGACTCATCTTAATTCCCCAGTGTGTAGCGAATTATCTGAGAGTAGATACCTAGTGACCATTTGAGTGGAAAATGAAGGGACAGATGTATTTACAGATTTGTTCATACCTTCTTTAGCCCCTTTTTGTTTCCCTCTTCTAGCAACCATCTCAAATAAATGCACAACCTTGTAAAAATGATGTACTTGTTTTATATATATGTGTGTGTGTGTGTGTGTGTGTGTGTGTGTGTGTGTGTATACATATATACATATATATGTATATATGTGTGTGTGTATATATATATATATAAAAAACACAGATTCAAGGCAAGTTTCTAAACTCTCCATCCTGCCACTTGAGTCATATTACATTATGGTCAAGCTCACAACCTCTAGAATCAGACAAACTCAATTCAAATTCTGACTCTACTGTTTACCAGCACTGTGATTCTGTGCAGGTTGATGAAGTTATCTAGGCCTCATTTTTCTCATCTGTAAAAGAGAAATATAAACAACACCTCTCTCACAGGCTTGTGAGAACTCAATGACTGTGAAGCATGAAGTACAGGGTCCAACACAGAGTCAACCCTCTATAAGCATTAGACCTAAATCTTTGCTGCACCCAAGGTGGTCCTCAGGCCAGCAGCTCCCACGTCACAAGAATGCTTATGAGAAATGCCACATCTTAGGCCTCAGCTCCAGCCACTTAAACCAAAATCTGCTTTTAAAAAGACCCCCCTCCCAGGTGATTCACATGTACATGAACATTGAGAAGCACTGCTCCAGAGTATTATCTAGTTGCAACATTCTCTAATTTAAAATAATTTCAAAAAGTGTGAATGACCTTGTTTGCTCAAAGTAAAAGTGCTCAAAGCAGTGGTCCTTAACCCTCACTGTGCCTCAGAATCACAGGGTGAACTTTTAAAGAAATTACATATGCCTGTGTCCAACCCCACTATAGACTCATTCTATTGGTCATGGGTGGGTGTGACCTAGGTATTCTATTTTTTAAAAACTTCCCAGGTGACTCTAATAAGATCAAGACCCACTGACTTCAAGAGAGCATTCGATTCTGATAGGGTCTTCATGGTGACTAAGCTCATCAGGAAAAGAAACTGAGACAGCAGGAAGAAGCTAATCTGTAGCTTGAGAAGGATTCCAGGAAGCCCTATCAGGTTTTAAAGCCCTCCACTGTTCTCCCCCAGGCTATGATGGCTTACTCCAGTCCTTCATATCCCTCTCCTCAAATCTTGATCAAGCTGCTTTGATTCTAGCCTGCGAGCCCCGCCCTTGCCCTCTCTGTCTGCTCGATCCCCAGCTGCAGCTTTCCTTGGTACAGGCCCTGTCTGATGGCCCAGCCTTGACTTCTTAGAGTTCTTCTGCTTGTTCACCTGCATCCTGTTTCTGACCTAGAGCTGGTCCTTGATCCTTATCTTGATCAGAACTAAAAGAAATTTTCTCAGTGCCATGGTTGTGAGGAAGAAAAAACATAAACCCTTCCCGCCAAAAAAGAAGACGCGGCAGGGCGGGGAGGTGGATGGGCGCGGAGAGAGATGCTTATCTGCTTGAAGACTGTAGAATCCACCCTCTCAGAGCTGAAGCTGCAAACAGTTATACCTCAATCCTCCTTCTGCCCACTCCAATTATTTTAGCAGCAAAATATCTAGCAACCGAGAAGAAAATTAAACAATTAAATGTTGCAGTTGCGCTTTTTAATTTTTTAAATTTTATAGCGAAAATCTCTGGAGTTATCCCAAGTGTTCGAAAACACTAATTTTAAAACTTGCTCCTATCAATTAAATAATGGTTTAGTAGAACTATTCTTAGTGCAATGGGAGGTTCTTGAAGAATTTGAGCAGAGACCAGGCATAATCAAACTTGCATTTTTAAAAGACCCTTCTGGTTGCCATGTAGCAAATAAAATGCCAGGAGCAAGAACAAAACAGGGAAACCAGTTAGACAGCTGCTTCAGGAGCCCAGGCACAAGATGGTGGCAAACTAGACTTGGATAATGACAGCAGAGGTTAACAGAACTGGGCAGATTCAAGAGATGTTTTGGAGGTAGAAATAATAAGACTTGCTGATTAATTAGATTAGGTAGGGGAAGAGGGAGGAAGAGAAGATGACTCCTAGATTTCTGGCTCGAATCCCTAGAATGGATCATTTACTGTAATGAGAAAGACTAGCAAAGACAAAAATTTTGGACAGACCCACGGAGGTATTGGGACACGTACCCAGCAATAGGGAAAAGACGTAAGTGGGACCGCCAGGTGAAATATCAGAGGAGCCAGACACCTGGCAGATGAGGAAGAGGAGCCTGGCTTCAGAGCAGATAGTCTAGAGACTTGGAGTGGAGCCCCAAACACCACTGAGTCTCCCCAGGTTCCCAAACTTTCAGTAATTATAATATTTGTCAGAGAATAAAGACAGACTTGAGCATGGGAGAAGAAAACAAAGACCCAGTTATTTATAGCAATAGATGGAGAGCTTGGGAACAGGCCATGAAGCAAGGATGGAGATCCTAGAACCCAGATCCAGGGCAAGGAGAGAGCAGCAGTAAAAGTCCTCTTTTCCAAGATGTATTCCCAGAACCTAGCATAGCCCTTGCCCGTGTTAGGTACTACACTATTTGTTAAATGGCTTTATCTTTAATGAATACTTGTTTACTGCTTACTCTGTACCAAGCACCATTCTAAATGCTTTAAAATATTAATTTGTTTAATCCTCACAATAACCCTATGAAATAAAAACCACGATTACTCCCATCTTTCATATGAGAAAGCCAAGAAATGCTAAATTAAGTAACTTGCCCAGGGTCACACAGTAATGGCAGAGCCAGCAGTTGACCCCAGAGTTCATACTCTCAACTACCACGCCACCCTATGAATGAATAAGTCAAGTCAGAAGTGCTTCCTTTACTGACATAAATTTTTACAAAGCTTTAATGTTTAAGCTATTGCAAAACATTGGTACATTCAAAACTGTTGCTGAGGTCAAAGTTAGGTGAGTCTGAATGTACCTAATATTCTGTGCATCCACCACTAGTGAATTCTCATATTAGCCTTGGATGTCTTGAAAACATATAAAGGCAACACTACAGCACCCACTTCCTACCAGGATGACAAACACTTTTTTTTTTTAACTTCAGTACAGAAGTTAGTCTCGTTCATGGTAGATGATCATCTGTCCCTCCTACTCCTCCCCGCTCCATACATACATACTCCAACGGGTTTGCTACATTAACTTAATTTGTCTGAATCCTTTTAAATTACGTTATTTTATTTGTGGCTATTTTAAATTTATGTAAATGGTATTATGCTAAAAATATTCTTTTATACATTTTTCACTGAACACTATTTTTTTAAATCATAAGATGTTAGTAATTCTATATTGCTTCTAACTACTGCAAAATATGCAGCCACCACATTTTATTCATTCAGTCCCTTTCTGATGGATACATATGATGCTTTAGATGCCTTGCTACTACAAACAAGACTGTAATGAACTTTTTCTGTGATGCCCTAATGAACTTATTGAAGAATTTATCTGGAATATATACCTAGGAGGGGTCATGAGACATTTACAAGCTTTAACTAAATACTGAGAGTGCTTTCCAGAATGGCTACACAGTCCAGATTCCCATTAACAGTACATGGGAGTTCTCACTGCCCACATCTTCACCAATACTTGTTATTATCCACCTTTTAATTTTGCCAGTTGGATGAGTATGAAGTGATAACTTGTTTAAATTTGCTGGTCTCTGATTACTGGTAAGTTTCAGCACCTATTCATATATACATTTGTTAGATTTTCCAGTATATCCCTGTAAAAATAACCTATTCATATCTTTTGACCATTTCTCTGTTGGGTTTCTTATTTTTTCATGTTTATTTTAAAACTTGCCATTGCATATTCTTTATATGAATTCTTTGTTGCTTTTAAACATTGCAAATATTTTTCCCAGTCTATCATCTATCAGTCAAATTTATCTATGAACTTTCTACATTTTCCATGACAAATAATAGAGATTTTTGGCAAAATGACATTCTCTTCCCTTTCAAGAAAAATGGAGAAATGTGAAGGCCTTCGGCTTTCATAATTGCAAAACCATTCCTTCACCAAACCATGAGACACAATGACTAAAAAGAGAGGCTGAAAAATAAATTTAAAGTTCTAATTCCCAGATTAAGGTCAATTAAGGAATGCTTTTGGTGTAGTCTATTAATAAGTTGAAGCCATGTTTTATTTACCCCACTTTGTTCCACAAAGGATCTGAGGAAGCTTACAAGAAAACAAGCAATAAAATTGAAAAATATAAATAACAAAAAATCCAGGAACAATGAAACACACAGCAGAATAGAAGGTCAAGACCAGGAGGAAACTAAGAATGCAGATATGTAGGCCACAGGGTCCTACAAAATTATTAATGTTGAGCCAAAAATTTGGCTCTGAGCTTCTTGGCAACCAGAGGGAAAAGGGAAAAGGGAATACAATCAGGCACATTCAACGATATTCTCTTTGTTGATAAGAAAATATACAAGTTCCTCAGGGGAAGATAAGCTTTTCCTGACCCTGAGTTCCAAAAGAATTTCTCAGGTGGGCTTCATGTTGGGTACAGTTTCCTGACTGACATCTCTGTGGTAAAAGCGGTGTGTCTTGTTTCTTGTAACATTTCTCAGCGAAAGCTAATGGCCACCGAATATAATCGATTAAAACATGGAAAGTAACCCAGTCTATCATCTGCCAGTTAAATGTAAGAAGGAAGAAATGAAGAGCAGAGGAGGAGACCAAAATAAAGTCCATCCAAGCATGCAATCCTTGAGAGTCCAATTTAGTATAAAAATCAAACCAAAAACATCTGGAAGAATTAATGACATATTAGTTAAAACAACACTAGCTGCTGAAATAGAAACCCCTGAAAATCTCAGCAGCTTAACACCAAATTTGGGATATTTGAGAATAGCAGTTTATTTCTTACTCATGTAAAGCCAAAATGAGAACTAGGCCTCCTTCCATCGTGAGGTCTACTATATTCAACATATGGGAAAAGAATGTAGATGCATGTCGGGGGTGGGGAGGTGGGGGGGGGGGGGATGGTTATGGGCCAGGCCTGGAAGCGAAAATACATCACTTCCACTTACATTCCACTGGCTAGATCTTAGAACACTCTCAGCCACAAATTTCAGTTGTGTCTTTCAAACATTTTTTCATAACTTCAATTTTCCAAACCAGGGTTCAGCAAATTACAGCCTGCAGGCCAAATCTACTTCACCGCCTGTTTTCACATGCCCCTCGAAGTAAGAATGATTTTTCCATTTTCTAGTGGTTGAAAAAAAAAGTCGAAAAAGGAACATTTTGCAACCTGTGAAAGTTATATGAAATTTAAATTTCAACCTCCATAAATAAAGTTTTATTGAAACACAGCCACACTCATTTGTTTATATAAATCTATGGCTGCTTTTGTACTATACAACAGCACAGTTGAATGGCTGCATCAGAGACCATAATACTGAAAAAGCCAAAAATATTTTCTATCTGGCCCATTATAGAACAGGTTTGCCAACTCTTACTTTAAACTGATGAGTTGATAAGAGTTGAGCAACAGGCAGTGACCTGAAACACAAATATTCCTGATCAGTGGTTGAAGTGACTCTGTAGGAATTAGTGAGCAAATGAACTAACGATGAAATCAATATCTTTGGGGAACATTGAGGAGTTTCAACAATATCATGGCCACTCCTTTATTCCTCTTTGGGTCAAGGAAAACCTGCAGGCAAAGCCAGAATTTTTCATAAGAAGCATTTCTGGATCCACACCAGCTCAAAAACAAATGATTAATTAGACATTTTTACATATGCAAAGACACACACTTGCTTTCCAAAAACAAATTCTTAAGTTTGTTTCTCAAATTTCTCAAATAGAAAAGCATTTCTTCAATAGAATTGTTAGATATCACACCAGCATGGTTTGTTTTAAAATAATTTAAATACAAGTAAATAAAATTTAAATGTTTTAAATGATTTATCATTTTGTTGGAGAAAGAATACCATTTTCCGAGAATTGTAAATGCCTTAATTCCAATGGCAAAAAGGTAAAGAATAAAGATAAGTGGCTAAGAATCATATTTCATGAAACCAAATATCAAGACACTCATTTATAGGTGGTTCCCTGATGATCATGTTAGCACAACTTTCTTTGTTTCTTGATAACACTAGAATCAGATCAAAAACAAAAGTAACTCCTTTTTATCAGCACGTCTTGTCAGTCTCAAATATTAACTAATTACATTTCTTTCTACAGCAGTTCCAAAATATAAATAGGTTCACAGGTAATATGTTCTGTTTGTATATACACAAAACCAGTTTAAGAATTAAAGAAAAAAAATGTACCAACATATCAAATAAGCCTTAAAAGAAAAATCTCAGCATTAATGTCAATCACAGTGACATAAAGCATAAGCCTCGCAAGAAAGTTTTTTTAGCCACTATGGTCATCCAGAACAAGCATAAGTCCCAGTCCTGGGGACCCAGGCTACCTGAGACCAAGACGCCCAAATTTGAGAAAAACCTCAGAGATTATTGTTCTAGTATCCAGTATCAAACTCCTTGTTTTGTATAAGAGGAAGCTGAGCACAGCTTGAGTAAGAGACTTGTCCAGCCACACAGCCAATGATCAGCAGCGTTGACCTTAGAGTCCAGCCACCCATGTCCTGTTCAGCGGTTCTTCCCCTACACCACAATCCATCCTCCTATGCACTGGCTCTCTGGAATCATCAGTTTGCTGACTCAGGCAAGATTCACACAGCCTCCTTGTAAGGTGGACAAATTCCAGTCCGATACTACTTACTGCATGAACATCTTCCCAGTGAGACTTATAAAGCAGAGACCGTGTCGGCTCTGTGGGGCCAGAAGACTCCCACATTGCCTTTTTTTAAGAGCTGAGTTCACCTCAACTCTCTGGCCTAAGGCTCGGATGTCTTTCACCTTTCTCTTCAGACTGAATTGGTTAACCATGATTCTTTTCTTCTCTTCTTGCCTCCTACCTCTTTCCTCTCTGTCATTTGCTTTGCAGATTATTCTTTTGTGGGGTGCTAGGACAGATAATGACAACAACTACACAACAGTTCAACTGCTGGAGAACATATGTCGCTAGCAACCAGACCCACCACATTAACCTTAATATTCCAAATTGCTGTGTGAAAATCCAGGATGTGTGTGTAGATCTATTTCTGCTAGCACAATGATTTTACTTAGTAACTAAAACCATGATGAAATTTTGTCAATTTCTTAATTTTTTAAAATTCTAAGACATCATAATCTGGACCACTTCATCCTGGCAGTTTATTTGGGGGAAAATTCTCTAATCAACCAAACGTAATTAATACCATTCAGTGTTACTTGATGAAACTAAATAGTAATCTCCTATTTCCCTTGTGGTTTGAATAGGGCCAGATCTCAATTAACAGCTTTGATTTATTTAAAATAAAAATAATGATCTCTCTTTATTCTTTAGCTCCCAATTGTAAAATCCCACAATCTCCAATTAACAGTGATTTATTTGAAGCAAAAAATAGTAGCAACTTTTTCTTTCTCATCCATTTCCAAAATGCATAATGTTAATGCAGTGCTTCCTTTACACCAAATCAGATGGCAGAAGCTTTTTTAAAATATAGCATGGTAGATGCCATGGAAATGGATAAACACTGTGATACTGATTTTCAAAGTTCTTATCCAGTAATAAGTGTATTTTTCTTTCAAGAGGCTTAACTATGATATGTCCAGGTGGACATCTCCTGCAGTTTCTGATTTCTTCACCTAGACCTGACCAGTGTCAAAACAGAGAAGCTGGGGAACATAGACGGTGAAGCATTTGAATTAGAACATTTAAAAAGGCAGATATCTGGATGTTTGGCAGTGTATATAAGCCAGTTAATTTTTCACTTTTCACAGAAATACTTAAAGTTAGAGTTACAGAGAAAAGAGACCATGAAAATCATAGAGTCCTACCCTTCAATTTAAAAAAGAAGCAGGCAACATAATGTGGTCAAGAGCTCACACTCTGGAATTAGATGGTTGCATTTCAAATCCTGACTCCACCATTTTCTATTGTGAGGAATTAATCAAGATTATCTTCTACAATTTGGTGTTCTCAACTATAAAACAGGACGATGATGACATTTACTTCTTTAGTTGTATGTGGATTAAAAAAATAATATAACTATATATTTAAATATAAA
>NW_006442484.1:46642818-46649419 GCF_000325575.1 Pteropus alecto
CCTGTCACTTAGTAAACACTTGATAAATAGTAGATGTTTTAAAAATATAGATTACTAAATTAAGGCCAGAGTGTTTATGTGACTTACCCAGTATGACCATACAAGAAGTGCTGGAATTTCTAGTCTTCCTACTCCTGGTGTTCACTCCATATCTGGTGTTCACTCCACTTTGCCATCCTTCTTACAAGTGTTTTGATCTAGTAAATGTTTTTATCTAGTAACTTAGCTATAAATATTGCTTAGCATTAATGCAACAACTGAGGTAAATGCAATTGCTTTTGTCAAAAATAACAAAAGACTCCCACAGATATGGATGCAACTTGCATAGTGTTTTCTAATTGAAGGCACTGCTGTAATACTGTCCCCATTTTCATAGCCATTTATGGTGACTTTGCTGCTGTTTTCATTGGTAGTTATTCTCATTGCCCTGTGAGAAGAGTGATCAATACTGTTCCTACTTAAAAAAGTAGAAACTGGGGAATAGAGTTGATCACAGAAACCAATCTTCCTGCAAACCTATAACTTTATGAAATTACACAAAGATATAGCTAGGTATCAACTTCTTTCAGGAAATGTGAACATTTAGATTCTTATTTCTTCCATTTATATGACTAAAGCTGAGAAAGAAGTCCATTTTTCATGCCACAAAAGACCAAATGGGGCCAAACAAGTCTTCTAGAATCAATTTGAAACAGAAAGTAATTCCATTTTCATCAATTATGGTAGCCTGCCCTGGTTTAATAATTTTTTTTTAAATCGTAGACAATCTTATATACTGAAGATATTCAAATAAGACATGTTTTATTTTAACTTTGGGATGGAAAGAAAAGATTACCTAACCTTTTATAGTTTAAAAGAGATATTTAAAATCTTTCCTTAACAAGTGTTCAAACATTTCATATGAACAAGGATATTTGTTACAATGTTGTTTGTAATGTATAATGCATAAAATAGGTAGCAACTTAAATACCCAATATATTAACGTGATAAAGCTGTTACAAATAGTAAGTTGTTATGATCCTATTTTGACAAAAAAAAAGAAAAAACTAAGTGAAAATCACATTTCACATGCATAGGAATATATAGAAAAGAAGGTTGGAAGCACATACAGCAAAATAAGAATATGGTTTATTTCTGGGTAGGACTATAGGTTGTTGGGTTTTTTTTTTGTTGTTTTTTGTTTTTTTTTGTATTTTCTAAATGTTTACCCTAACTTGTTTCACCTACTAAGAAAGTAATAAAGTTTATAATGCATCAAAAAGAACTTTATCCAAAAAGATTATTATTAAGAGATTGTTTTCAATCTACAGCATACCTCATACCAGATAAGTGAGAAATTACTTTATTTGCCTGAGTCCCTGGGTAAACTGAGGGGTCAGGTTTTGAATTTAATGACATTTATTAAATTACTAAAGATCATTTGTTTATTTATTCAATAAGTATTTGTTATGCAGCTGAAAGTTAAGGAACATAAGGATAAATCGTGAACAGATCCTACTCTCAGAGACCATAGTTACTAAAAGAATAAGGAATCTACTTAAATTTAAAAGAGATACCACAAGAGACATAAGTATGAAGGAAAGGTTTCTTTTTACTCAGGGAATTCGGGATATGTCATTAAACAAGAAAAAGAATACAATTGACGTTGAAAAGTTGAATTTGTATGGTTATATGATGTGCATTACCTTCAAAAAATGAACTCTATAAAGTACTAAGTGAAAAAAGCAAGTAGCTAAGTAAAACGTATGTTTAATATACATATTTTACATATATCTCAGAAATCTGTATATTAAAATATTAACAATGCTAATCTCTAAATAGGAGAATTACAAGAGGTTTTTATTTTTGTTTTTTATCATTTTGCTATCTATCCTGCCCTGTTTTACTACAATGAACATAAATGGTGTATTACAAATCAATAAATGAGGGAAAACTTGCCCAGCGTGACCAAATAAAAGCTTGTATCATGCCATAAGTGCTGGATTATGAAGGAGCGAATGCTGCCATGTGATAGATTGTGACCAGGATCCAGGACTTGCCCACTTTTCTGATAGGTCTGGCTCTGATTTTTTCCATCTGACAATAATGAACTAGTGTTACAAAATTATTGTCTTAACTTTGGTGGAATGTTCAGAGAACTGAGTAGATGCCTAAAGACTGAAAAAGGGACCAAAACAACCAGAACTCATGAGCATGTTTGCAATTATACGATCATGAATAACCAATATGACTTCACAAAGAACTTGTCCTGTCTTGGTAAAATACAGTCATCTTCTTACATAGCCAAGTAGCAGGCCTGGTAAGTCACAGAAAATAAATTGATGAAACCTAGCTTGACTTTTAGAAGGCTTTTGATCCTATCTCATAAGACATGCTAGTAAAATATGACTAGGAGCAGACAACTGTTCGTTAGCTGACTATAGCCTGGCTGGGGAGCAATAACTAAAGCATTCAAATTTGGGAGGTCACAAATGGTGCTTTGTAACATCAAAATGAACAACAGACAGAGATGCCAAAAAAGGGTATTCCAAAGGTAAAATAACAATTTAAGATGAAATTGTACAAATAACCAGAAACAAAATTCAGAATTAAACTTACTATGAAAAATGTGCTCCAAGTGTTCCTAGATTGTGGGAGATAAAGAATTAGAAATTATTCAGATAGAGATTTAACTACCAACGGGCATTGCAATAGTAGCTTAAAATTCAATTCTGACAATGGATACGGAATAAGAAGTATGATGTACAAATGCATGTTGTACATATCCATATTAGTACTACCACACTATTGCCGTTATTTGTGAGCAAGACTTTCTCTCCCTCAAGCTTTTTTTTTTTTCCTTGTATGTATTTAGGAATACACCTAGCAGTCTTACAAGAGAGTCTTTCAATAAATCCTTAAGAATAAATGAGATCATCCTTCCATCTTCCCCAGGATACCCCACTAAAGCACTAAACTCCCTCTCAGAGCTGTATACTTAAAGATGGATATGAATAATTTGCTGATCATTCAGGGGAGAATTGAGAAAAGCTGGGGGTTGATAAATGAGAATTGGATCATTCAGTTTATAGAATTGGATTATTCGATTTATGGAAGAGATAGCTGGGGGCATATTACTTATAATGCTCAAATTCTGAAGATATCTTATACAAGGTATCTTTTTCTACTAGAAATGTCCCAAAATGGCTGGGTCAGAAGCCTGATTTAGGGAAATGAACCATTAAATATTGTAATGAATAACAGCACAGCAACAACAATAATAAAAGTAAAATACATTTTACTGAATGCGTCTACAAAAGTGCTAGCATCTCAGTTCTAGAGATGAAAGTTACATATGAGCCCCTATGAATTAAGGAGCTAGCCACTCAAGGCATCCCTTCCAGAGGCAGGACCCCACAATTTTATGATATATATGAGTAATCAGCCATCATCAGAAGTTTTGCACAATTAAGCCAAAAATTTGAAACTCAATTTTATTTTCATGGTATTTATAGTCAAGGCATCATAGAGGTATATCTCAAAAGAACATAAAATATACTGCGAATATATAAGAAGTAGATTTCTGTAAAATTCCATACTTATTTCTTCAAGTAATTTGCATAGATTTTTAAAAATTAGCTGGGATGTATTAATTCAGAATGTTCTAAATAAAATCTGATATTAAATGCAATATAATTATTTCAGTTATGACCTTGGGACCTAATGTGTTCAGTATACACAGGAATGTATGATTGCAGTAAGAAATAGTAAGAAAACAACCCAACTCTTGTTGACTCTTATGATATAGTTATTGAATATTAATTTTCCTATTATTTGGCCATTGTTTTTACTTATAATATACAATTATTCTAATAACCAATTTGTCACCATTAAGAGCATTTGGGGTTCTTTTTTTCCTTTCCAAATAGCAGTGAAAGAATCCCCCAAACCTGTTGATTTAGCACCAAATTTAAATAAGCCCAGAGACCCTCTCACTTTTTACACTGAGCAGAACAAGGTCACACTGGGCTTCATCCACATGTAAAGGCTTAATTGGACTAATTCTTTCATGATAATAATGTATATTTAAGATAGCCACTAAAAATTGTCAATGCTAACTTAGCAAATCAATTCCATTAAATACTTTGAACTTTTCACCACTTGCTAATCTCATCTATTAAAGTGGCTGTTTTTGTTGAAATTCTGAAACTATAACTTAATATCAAATTACAACAATTCTAGCCAGACGTTAGAAATACTTCCTCATATGTGAAATACACCCTAAAAGGACCTTAAGTTGTATTAAATTGTAAGACTCTAGCCATAAAATTTTCTGCAGCCAAACGCAGAGAGATCCTATCAGTCTACTGACAATGGACATTATGGTAAGAAGCTTGAAGGGTTGCTTTTTAATTTTAAAAATACATGTTTTTTGGGTCTGAAGCAAAGCTTTTAATATTTGTGATTATCGATTACAGACTAAACTACATGGTTCAAATTTAATATCAAACTTAATATCAAATTTTAATATCAAACCATGTAACAGTTAATAATTCAATTCAGATCAATAAAAATGTCAAGATTTTCCTCAACATTTTGATGAACAACTTAAGCAATATAACTCATTAATATAAAAATAATAACATATTTATTAATTATCTAATGAATTTGCAGAGAAGAGACTGCACACCACTATCAAATATCCACCATGTCTCATTTGTTTGGAACTAAACTTCTAAGGCTATTTTTATTCCCTGTGATTTACCACCGGTATCCTCTGGGTGATAGTTGAGGAAACAGATGCTGGGAATCTCTCTCTGCTCAGTTCCTGAGAGGAGAATTCTGACTCACAGCCCTGCCAGCTCTTGCCTTTGTATGGCTTTGTACTCGCACATGCCGAGGTGGGTGGAGTAAAAGGTAAATGACGGCCCGATTTCCAGTCTCTCATTGCCAGTTTCCTCAAAGTTTCCACTTACGCATTTGACTCCCTTACCAACTTCGTTTGAAGTTCCCATTCCAAAATCCTGAACAGCATGTTCCCAGGATACATTTAATTTAAAAAAAAAAAAAAAAAAAAAAAACCCTCATTCAGTGGGGATTTTCCAACTGAAATTTTTTTAAAAATTAATTGAAAACTAGAGAGGGGAGCATTCTTTTTTCAGGGTTTTTCCTTCACTGTTAATTGGTAGTCACTGTTAATTGTTACTGATATCTGCAGAGGAAAGGTGCAGGAAAAAAATTGTAAAATATTCCCTTCTGAGCTGTAAGCACATTTTCTTGTGAGAAACCATATACCTTTCCAAAGTTTCCTAGACTCTGTTATTTATTGTGAATGGATTTGAACTAAAATAGATATACATCTATTTGGAGAGTATATTTAAACTGTTAATAAAAAATTAATGTTTATTAAATACCCGCAAAGTCTAGAGCTTTGTTGTTAGTGCATCTAGGCTAACAAGAATATGGGGTGTTGGGGTAGGGGGGGAATCGATGCATTTTAAATACCTGTTATGATGGATTTATAACGGAAGCACATTATAGATTGAGAATTCAGTTTAACAAGGCAACAGCTTCTATTAAAACTATTATTTTACAGAGAATTTAAATTCACTGGCTAATCTATGTTTTTACAAAGGTTTTTTTTTTTAATACCTACTTTATTTTAAACAATAGGACCTATATAGGTGATTTTTACAATTAAATTTTACATAAACCAATGGGATTTCCTTATTAAGCACCAAGAATTACCTAAATATTTACTTTTTAATCCTGCTATTTACTGTGGTTTATTGATAGCCCAGAATAATTGATTTAGGCTATTTTTACATTTAAAAAACTTTGCAATTGTTATTGCATTTAGGATAAAATGAGTTTAAATCAATGAATTGGGTTTCACAACATAACTACAACACCTTCTCTTGGTATATCTACGTGAAAATGAGGCAACAAGTCAATTTACTAATTTAATGGAAATCTATCAGTTCTAGGTAAGGGAAGAAAGGTTTTGGTTTATTAGAATGTAGATCAAGCAATCAACTTAAGACTAAACTATTGATTTTCCATCATAGACACCTAACTACACTCAAGTTTACTACTATATGATTCTCTAGGTAAGACCTCACTGGCAGATTGGGCACAGTGCCTTCCCACTACTAACCAATAAATATTTTTTACCAGCCAAAGAAATATATATATAGTGTCAAGTTAGTAATATTCTAATGGAAAATGAGGTATTTTGAATAAGAAAAACTACTTTAATGAAAAAATTTGGTGAGAGGTCCACAATGAGCGAAGAACCTTAAAATGCAAGAGATTCTCCAGTGGAAAATCCTTACAAATCATTACCCAACAGGCAAAAAGTCAACATAAAAACTGACGTTTTAAAAATCTATTCCCCGCTAATATTGTGCACAGATATTATAAGAATCATGAGAAAAATCACACACACACATACATGCACACACATAAGTATAAATGATGCTAAACTACTTTGTAGCTGCAACAAATAACTGATGTCTAACAGTTACACTGTTGGGTTCTCTGTATGTACAAAAACGCCAAAATAATCAATCGATTCAGTCAGACATCTGAGCAAAGAAAAGTCAGTCAAATGTGCTGGGCG
>NW_006442484.1:46649962-46666744 GCF_000325575.1 Pteropus alecto
GGTCAGCAATATACTTATGATGACAGACTGGAGCAGGGGGAAAATTTTTTTAAATGCATACTTCAACTTCAGTATATAAATCACAAAACTCCTCCAATATACACAATTACAATTTCCTAATTTAAAAGTCTCAGGCAGCACCAACATGGGTAAGACATACTCTCATTTTAATGTATTCCTGATACCATAAATGGCCTAATAAGTGTAATATTGAAAGTCAATTCTATAGCATCTTAAGGGTTAAGTTCTGTGCTGTGAATAATTTTGAAAAAGTCTCCCAGTAAGAATCAGGCTCAGGCTAGTTCAGCAAGAGGAACTGTTCTATAATGAGGCTTGGCCTGGACCAGTCCCAGTAGAATTAATTTTGTGCCGTAGAACACCTAGATAAATTAGTTTTGCTTTAAATATTGAGTCCTAAAAGAGTTAAAAGAGGGAGAATATCAATCAATAATTTTTAGATTAACTACTTTGTATATGACAAAACAAAATTAACTTTGGCATTATGACCCCTTCTTCTGGCATTTCAGATGAACCCCAAGTTTAAAATAAAGAATTGGAGATTTAAAACTCAGGCAAACATGTGCATTTGCTTCTTGGTACAGAATATTAACTATCTTCCTAGTTTGTAAAAAGAAAAGATTACTCACACATTTTGTAAAATTACAAATATTGCTATTATTTTTAATTATTAAAACAACAGCATCTGAGAATTAAGAATGCTGAAGATATATAGAAAGATTTCTGTAGGGTTTTTAATGAAAATATAGAAGCAATTAAGCTTAAAATTAAGTGGAAAATATTATCTCAGTTAATGTTAGATTTTTAAATTCTATTTTAACTAATTCTCTCAATGTCTATCCATTGTTTCCCTTTTATAAAATTGATTTCTATTGAAATATTTGTGCAGAATTAAAATCACGTCTACAAATGACAACAAATTTAAACTAAAACTCCCTTGTGTTTTAATGATTTTTTCTGATTAAATGCCTACCAAAAAAGGTAAGTACAAGATTCATTTCCACAGGAGATGAAATCAGGCTTTTAACCTGGGCAATGGCCCATATAAACAATCTTCAATGTTATTTGGTCATCGTTTGATAATTAAAATGGCAAATCACAAACATACTGAATTTACATCCATGTGCCAAAAAGTTATTTAGCAGATAACTACAGATAGAGGAAATGTCTCTTTAACAAATTCTTTTAAGAATACAACTACAGGAAGCATCAGGCTTTCAAACAGTCATAAAAAACAAGAAGTAGTTGAACAGTGGCACCCAGAGGTGAAAAGTATATTACTCCCAGAGATTTATGTGGTTAAATACAATCTGTTTTTCAGCCATCCTTTTTGTCACGTCCAGGTTTTTCACTAGTAGCATACTGGAAATCATTTTTTCTTAGTTGCATATTAAATGCCATATTTTAATGAAGAAAATAAATGTTTTACTTTAGAAAAAGTACTCTACTTCTGGATTAAATTGCATTTCAATTTTCCTCCTTCAAAACAACAAACCAGCTGAACGCCAGGCAAAATATTTTTCAGAATCGAATATAATGCTCACTCATCTACGTCTAGCCTGTCAAAATTATCAGCAAAAACATTTTTAAGAAATGGCTCTGTGACTACTACACAATTTCCATACACCCCAAATTATGTATTTTTCCTAAAAATGTTTATGTCAAACAATTGTTTATTCCTGAACCAAAACCATAATCCTGGGGAGATTTTCAGAATTCTTCGTTGAAACTTCCCATTATTATGGTAGAGGATGGGATGGGAATAAGAGTGCTGTGCAAGGAGAAAGGGAAATAAAAATACTGTTTTATTTCACTGGAAGTTTAAATAAAATCTATTTTGTCCAAAATTAAAATGAGCCTGCTGATTTTTAATTAAAGAAGCTCCATACCTTTGAACCTGCCAACCAGCAGCTGCATTAAGCATTGGGCTGGTGCTGAGTTCCTAAACTAAACTGCAGAAAAACACCTTTTCCTGGGTCTAATCACCTTCAGGGAGCCTCAAATAAACCTTAGTTTGTGGGGCCAGCATAGGTTAGGTTTTTTAAGAGCCTCAGAAGAACAAAGTCTTATTTTTGCTCCTGAGCTGAAATGCACACTAGTTCTTTAGTAGAGAGGGTTTTCCAGGAGGGTTAAGCCTAATCCATCATGGATTTACATCTGTTACTGAGTTTCCATTACCTTTTGTCAGACTTTTCTCCAAGATCGCGCTGCTTTTTTTTTAATCACCTAAGAAGCAACACTGATGTGACAGGCTCTGGAATAAGGTTCATCCTTTCTTATCTGCATCTTCGCCTAATGATGAGAAATGGACTTCCATAAAATTGAAAAAGACAGGAAAATTCTGCCAAAGTCATTATCTGCCAAAGTCATTATCTACTACCTAGAACTGGGAAAAGAGATCTGTCTCTTTTTAGAAGAATATTAAGTAATAAATAATTTTACAAAGCTTTTAGCATTTCACACACAAAATAAAGAAAATTGCCCAGTGCTATTCAAAAGAAAAACAAAATACTCCTCTATTTCCTGCTATCTGAAATCTACATCAGAATATATCCTCGATTTTGCATATCAAGCAGTGTTCAATCATCTGACAGAAATGAGAGAGAATTCTATCTGCACAAAAGTTAGTATTAAAATAATCGCTCCTTCTTTGATACCTTCTTTATTGTCTTTTTTTCCCCCTTTCCCATAAACAGCAGTGTCGTTGTCTAAATCAATATGTGGGCCTCAAGGAATAGCTTCTATGTAGCTTCTAAGTCGCTACATGAATAGGCTGTGAACTCCAGCTAAATGCCTGTGACTGCCTGCTTGTGGCTCCATCTCGTAGAGCAAAATTGCGGGCTTTCTCGTACTCGAAACCACACCACCATTGCCCATATTTGGTGATTCCATTACGGTAATAATGAAGGAGCACCACATTTACAGCATTTCGGAGCAAACCTTGAGGAAGCTGCTCCACAAGGATCACACTAATCTCTCCCGCCAGTCTCAGAAAACCCACAGCTGTCCCCAGATCTAAGCCCCGCGGAGGTAACACGCAGCAGTGGATGTGGGCGCCATCTAGTGGATTCTCCTGATCTGGGGGAGTCGTCAAGAGATTGTGGGGGGTTATATAAAGATCCTGGGAGCTATCCCTACAGCCAGCCTATAAATTAATTTTTTTCAAACTATAATGGAAGCAGTAGGGAAGGAGGTTTATCAAAAAAAGGGAAAGAGCTATGTATATTTACTCAAAGAACTCTCACAGGAACTTCACAAACTGGTCTTTCAACATGAATTTTAAAAGTCTTCGAAATGTCAAAGTGTTCATTATTTATATATTTACTACGAGAGTGAAAATATGAAAAGCTTATTTTTGCCAAAATATTACTACTTTCCTATAATCTGCTAGATTGGACACTATACAGTTACATTTTACCTGAAGGGTTCATAATTCTGTAAGCCAATTTAAATGGAATTGAATACTTATTTTTTCCTCTCATCTAATAAATACGTGAATCTTAAAGATGCCACTTATAAAATACTCCACCAGCTATGTCCTCCTTCTTTACTCCATACCATCCATTCCCAAAATCTCCCCAAAAGAGATCTCAACTCCAACCCCTGTCTATTCTTTGTGCACGTATTTTCTGGGTGAAAGGACTTGAACCTTCTTCTTGGCAAAGTTGTGTTTATTACTTAGATCAAGATCAAATTCAAAATACAACTCCTGGAAAGTTGTACCTCTGACTGATCCAAAACCACTCCCTCCTCTGCTGCCAAACATATCTTATTTAACACTGCCACTTGTAATTGATCTCCTAATTGCTTATCTCCACAAATTCTATTTCTTATGATCCACGGTCTCTGCCACAGTGAAGGGGGCTATTAAGTATTGAATAAATAGCTATGATGTAAGTAGATGACTGTCTCTGGTCAAACTCCATTAATAAATACCTAGGTTATTCTGCCCTTTCGTTGGGCTAAATATATCAATAACTAACTTTTATCGAGCTCTACTAAAGCAGGCCTTATGTTAAGTATTTACATATTTTCTTATTAGATGCTCACAACAGCCCTATGAAATAAGGACTTCTACTATTTTTATTTCATGGTTCAAGAAAGCTGAATCTGAAAGGTTAAGAAATTCACCCAGTTGACACTGGTAGTAAGAGGCAGAGCTAGAATCCAATCTCAGTCTATCTCCAGAGCCTATACTCTGAACCACTTTACTACACTGTCTGTCTTCTACGTTGTTATTAAATATATGACACATTATGATCTTATTACTGGTTGTGTTATATTTCGATGATTCACTTTACAAAACTTAAATAGTTATTTTATCCCATGCAAAACCACTTATTTTAGATAGCTGCTAAAATTATTCAAGTTGTTCATATTTTTTACCATGTTTGTTCTTCAAAGAATGAGCTTACTATAATCAAAAGATTTGTACAGAGGAAGGAAAAGAAATTACTTTGCTGATCAAAGGGCTGATGTAGGAAAATATGCAAGCTGACTGCATTTAGCTAAGATTGCAACAATGAAGTGGAAGAGCTAGGGGAAATGGGAGATCTGGTAATAACTGTTTCTTTGTTTTTTCAGTTCACCTGACCTCTTTAAACATTTTAATTTAGAAATTCTCCTCACAGTCTTCATGCTTTGCCTCATGAGTAAGCAAATCAGGAATCCCACAGGAACCACCTGTGGGGGTTCATTTCAAGGGAATTAAAAAGGGCTCCCACCCCCCTAAAATATTAAAAGATGTTTAAAATTGCATTCTTAGAGCTTCTTGCCTTTGACTTGATCAAAAAGGGACAACACTGATCATAAGTGTTCAAAACTAGAATAAACTTACATATCCCTAAATAATGAAATGTATAAATAACATGGTAAATTCATACAACAACACACTATCTAGCATCGAAAATGAATGCACTAATGCCACACACAATACAAAATGTAATTTTGAACTAAAGAAGCAAGACACAGAAGCATACACATAATGCCACTTACGCAAAGAGCCAAAACAGGCAAAACTAGACTCTGTTGTTTAGGGATGCATAATTCAGGTGGAGAAACTACAGAGAAACGCAGGGAAATAATGCTACAAAGGTTGGTCTAGTGGTCGCCTCTGAGAGGAGGGGAACGGGACAGGGAAGGAGACACAGACAATTTCTGGAGGTTTGGCAATGCTTCATCACACTGTACACTCATGTTGTGTTCACTTTTCCATTTGTATGTTCTGTTTCACAATAAAAATGTAAAATAAGCACATCCAATGGTCATTTAAATGTATCAGGAAAAAGAACACATTAAACTTTATTCATCACTTATGTTTGGGTAAGAGTAAGTTTACTAGCTGTGTGATTGCAGGCAGACTTGGGAGGAGAAGAGAACAAGCATGAACACTAAATTTCAGAAGAGGGTAATGGTTGGATTGTGAGCTTTGAAATTAGATAGACCTGGATTTGAACTAGAGGACCGCTACTTGCCAACAGTGGGCCATGGGCTAGTGTATAAAACTCTCAAACCCTCCACTCTCTACCTATAAAATGAAGATTAGAGTAGGCCCTACATCATAGGGCCATTAAGAGGCTTACAAAAGGTACTGGTTTTCATTAATTGCCCAATGTCTTTTTCTTTCCCCGAGATTGGAAGTAGAGGCAGAAGTCATGACAGGCAGTAGTAGAAAAGGAGAAAGCTCAGAAACCCCACTCACTGTATTTCCTTTCCACTCATTCCTGTTACTCCACACCCTTTTTGTGAACCACTCACCTGAGACCACTCTAGCAAAAGTCACCGGGGACCTTATTACTAAACCCAGCAAATATCTTTTCTCTACATCATATGACACTGTTGACTGTCCTTCCTTGAAACTTTTCTTGCCTTGGTTTCTTCAATACTCTGAGCTGTTCCTTTCTCACCAAACCCCACCACTGCCCCTGGCGAGGCCCCCTTGCATTTTCCCCCTTGTCCTCCCACAGCCTCCTAACGTGTCCTCTCCAGTGTGGCCACTCCGCACACTTTAGCTAGAGTGTCCTAACATGTAAAGCTCATCATACCTCTTCTTCAGAGCCTTCTTATGAACCTCTGTGATCCTTAGTCCTGGAGGAGCTGATCTGTCTGTCTGTCTTCAGGCTCATCTATTGCCATGTTAACCTACCCAAACTCATTTGGACCTTCTTGCCTTTATACCACATGCTCTGTCTGCCTAGAAGGCTTTACTCTTCACCATTTGGCCTGCCTCATTTATAGATCTTCAAAACTCAGGACAAATCTCTTTCCCACCCATCACCCACCCCTTTCTAGATCGCATACCTTCTTTGGTAATCAATACAATCCCTGATCACTCTTGAACCACTGCACTATTTGTATGATGGCTTATGTCCACACAACACTGAAAACTCCTTAAAGACACGTGCATTCCTTACTCACTTTCGTATACCACCACCCAACACAGTGACCAACAAACACCTAGTTAAGGGAATTAATGAATCAGGCAAAAATCGGTGCTTACTTCACAGTTTTACAGGACTACCATTGCCATCTCTTCTACTGTAACTCTCTTACCCACTCCTTTTTCTAAAGGGAAAAAGAATTTGTATCATATACTCATCCTTTAAACCCTGTCTTCTAACATTTCTTGGTCTTGTCATAATTATTCTATTTTTTCCATATCATACTTAGCTAATCAAAAGCTTTACAAGTAAATTAAACCTATCTGATCTTGTTCAATTCACTGTATGTGTGTAATTGTACCACCATGGATTTAAATCCTAGCCCTACTACTAACTAGCATGGGACCTTGAATGAGTTACTCAACATCGTTTGTTTTCTTACCTGTAAAATGAGGGTAAAATACTTAACCCATGGCTTTCTTATGAGATTAAATGAATTAATGTACATAAAGCACTTAGCACATTGCCTATCACAAATAAGTATGCAATAAATATTATCTATTATTATTAATGTACAATTAAGACAGTTACTTTGCAGACTATAATTTGTTAAGCATTTATTATAGTGCTCTGTACTTTTTCTTTTTCTTTTTCTTTTTTTTTTTTTACCTTTTCACTGATTTTATGTCAGGGTATTCTATCCTTATTAGTGCTCTGTACTTTTCAAAACTAAGGATGACCTTGGTTTTAAGATTAAGGCTTCAATAACACCCTTTATCTATCTAGAGAGATATTAGATAGATAGGTAGATAGATAGATAGATAGATAGATAGATAGATAGATAGATAGATAGATAGACAGACACATAGATATATCAAAGGAGGAAAAATCTAAAATATATGTTTGTATTATATAGAGAGAGATTTGTATTATATATATTTAACGTATTACTACCCTGTTTATTTATAACTGAAAAATATCTAAACTAGAACAAATTAAATGAAAATATAAATAGGTTCCACTTAATATTCACAGTGGAATCTACAATTTTTATTAAATTTGCATTAATCGTATTTGTTATTTACTGGTAAAACATGCTTAAGTACATAACATGAAAATCCAATGCCCCAAAACTTAACCTTTGCTCTTCCTATTTTCTGTGCTTAATATTGCAGTTCAAATAATGTTAAATTTAAAACAATGATTTTGAAGACTGCAATAAGACTGCAACAGGAAAATAGAAATGAAAAAAAAACAGAATTGATTAGATAAAACTATATGAGGACACTTGTATGGCCTTTTTAAATATGAAGACAAGAATTTTGGAAGACATTCCTGATCTTTAATTTGTATTATAGGTACCTTATTATATATTCGCATCTTTAAAAAGTCACTAATCTGAAAGCAAAGGATCTGTTTCTTTTATCTAGAACTCCCCCTCTTCCAATTGCCCCCTGAAAAAGAAGCACCAAATGTGAGCACTTAACTCAAAAAATAGAATCTCATGATAATAAGATTATTATGGTATGCATTTTTCACACTTTATCCTTTGTGCCCTAATAACAGTGGTAAGATAAGACATTTTAAAAGTGAATAGCACTTAGTTTGAAGTTTAAACTATCATGTTAAAAAAAAAAGTCATTTCCTTAAACAGGAAATGTATTAATAATGGCACAAAAGACAGTAGAAGTCAATCTATAGAGTACAATGTTTCCTTTCAAAGAGAAAATAATATCCTTATTCTCAAAGGGTAGTAATTCTTTAACATAGTTATTTTATAAAAATACAGAAGTGGGAGAAATCTTGGCAACCTCATATTTGCATATATTTTGTTCAGCTCTGATCATGTGATTTAACTAAAGATTTAAATTGAAACTATCTGAAATTTAAAATTGCAACAATATTCTCTAGTTCTCACCAGTCAAATAAGTTCTATTTGCTTTATATATTTTTTACACCAACATTTTCAAAACTATCATATTTTTTGCAATTGATTCATTCTGTTAAGCGTCATATCCCAGAAAGCTCTGCAAAGAATGACTTATTAAAGTACATTCGTACAGACTCTTAAAGTTTTTAGATTTATGAATAGCTAAGAGGGATGTGTGGGGGGAGAGAGAGGTTAAGCCCTCTTGTGTGTTGACCAGCTATTGGTCATTCAAAGGCATTGTCAAATCTATCCTTAAATACGATAAACTAGATTGTGTCTCTTCACTTCATAAAATCCATCAAAACACATCAGAATTAATGAGTTTGGGTCAAATATTCCAAACTCTTTTTCCAAAGTAACTAACAGATTTCCTAGAGCCAATGGATGCTAGCTAGTATAGAGACTCTCTTGGGGGATTGAGTCAGTTCATCAAATCAGCATGTTCATGAGGAAATGGTTATATGAAGATTGTAAACCCAATTGAAGCCCCTTATCTTCCAGACTCAGGATATGAGCTGATCTCTGGCAACAAACAGTTCTTTACTTTCAAAAACTAACCTTCTATATGGAACACTTCTAAGTCTCTAAAACTGTTGCTTTACTTGTGAATCAGCATCCTTATGATCTAAGATATAGATTACTCACTTGAAAATAACTTTTTGCTAAAAACTGGTTTGAGGCATGATTTAGAAATGTTTATTCTTTGCTCATTTTTCTGATCAAAGACCATCAGTTCTGGCTTGGTAACAGAAATAGCAAAGATAGAATTTTATTTTTCCATAAAGCTTGCATAAAGGTCGCATAGATACATCAACATGAAAAGGCACATCATTTTTATGTGAATTACCTAAAAATCTTTTAACCAAAAGCCAAGGAAGAGAAAATATGGTTACACCAAACCTACCTATCTAATATACTTGGATTCATTCGAGTTGAATGGGGAAGCAGGAGAATCATTCCATTAAGTTGATTTAGTAAAAACCTAGAAATATGCACCTAAGCACAGCATGGGTATAAGGATGACTCACTCTTCCACTGTTTCTTGAACTGTTTCATGGGCAAAGATGCCTGTTACTTTGTCTGGTGCGATTTGAGGAAAATTTAAGGAATCCAGAAGTCTTCATCTATTCAAAAAATAAATAAATAAACACACACATTTTGCTGTCCCAAAATATCTTCCTTATTAACGTGTGATATTTCACCATTCTATGAAAGTAAATAAAAGAGTAAGTCTATATATTCCAAGGGGACAGAGGCCATAACTGATAGAAATGTGAATTTCTATCCCCAGGACAAGAACAGTGCCTGGCACAGAGCCTGATCAATAAATTGTTGAATTAACACATTTCCTGATATTTTATGCAAAGGAGGATTTTTAAATGCTATTTGTTGCTTTTTTTTCTTATCAAATTTCTTCCTAGTCCATAAATGCTAGAACTCAAAGTATTGAAAAGCTAAGAAAGGGGGAACTTTGAAGGGACAAAGTACGTTTATTCTTTTGGAATAATGGAGATGAGGGGCAATTCCTGACTTGTAGCCATTTTTTTGTCCAGCCTAGCTACATTCTAATACATGAGGAGAAGAGAATAGATGTTTTTTTCCTAACACATGAATTTGGTTACTTAATAATGGAGTACATTCTTTATCATCAAAATTTTGCAACCCAAAAATCAATGGGCAGTAGTGTGCCCTTGTCTTTATGAGTTCCTACAAATCCTAATTCCAATCTTATTTAATTGAGCAGTTGGGGTGGGAGTGATGGATTAACCAACAAAAAATAATTCCAGCATGTAGATTTTTGCTAGCCCCTCCCTATTATCAGATTTCTCAGTAACAATATTTATTATTGGAATGGAGCATTAATACACTTAAGAAGGGCAAATAACTGATGCTGGAAACATTTTAATCTTTATGAAAAAAAACCTTACATGAATAGATTTTTTCCCCCTAGGAACCTATGAGTCTGTGTTAATTTGCACAGTTTGTAACCTAAAGTCTGAAGAAGACATTGGAATAAGTCATATGGAGAGCTGTGTACTGTAGAATTGTGCCAACTATTAGATTACTTTTTAAAGGGGGAAGATATATGTCTGGTTTCATTTCAACACTTGAAAGAAAAGGCAGTAGGTTATGTTAAATTCAGGAAGGAAAATAGTTAAAGTTGCATCTTTGTTAACAATTTGGAAGCATCTATTGTATTACTTCTGTAATGTTATTGAGCTAGTTTTATTAAGGCAAATTTATAGCGATGTTAGAAATTAATATCACTCTTATTTCCTCCACTGCCTGACTTTATTGAATGCCATGGGGCATATTAATCAGTAAAGCCAAGTAGTGCATGAAATAAAAGTATAAATTAACCTGTAACATGAATGTAAAAGAGGCTTAATAAAATAGAAATAAATAACACTTTAATGATAATCAACCTGCCCTGTCTGAGGCAAGCAAAAATTGTGATAATGCCAAACACAGGGTCTAAGAGTCTTATTTATTTGCATAAAGTTAGATAGAAGCAAGCACTGACATAATGGCCACATAAGCCAGAAAGGATGTGTTGCTCGAATGATGATACTATTGGTTCAACAGATAAACAAATGTACTGCATTAAAAGAGTTCAAACAATGAGCAGCTAACTATTCTATGTTCCTACTTTTTGTCAAGTGGTTTAGAAGAAAATGATTGCATTATTGGGTCCTCTCCCCTCCCCAATATATTCTGGTACTTTTAAAAGTACAATATATGGCTTTTAAATTTATCGATGTATGCTGTATTTTCTTCAAATTTTTTTAAATATTATATTTTATGAAAATTTTTTAAATATCTTTTCTGTCTGTAATTAGGACTCTCTTTTTTTCCCTGTTATTGTACCTTTTCTCTTTCTTTCTAAGTAAAATACAGTATTAATATCACTAATATCATATGTCTATAAATCATAAATATTTTTTAGGAAAAGACATTACTGAACACACTTACACATAACTGGATGACACTCTAATTTGTTTCCCTCCAAAAGTTGTTTTCTAGGAGTGTATAATTGAATCAACTATGGTACTACAATATAAGACATCTACAAAATGAAAGTCAAAGATTAGTTAAAACAAGTAGCCATAGAATGATATTCTCAGCTCTTCACAGAAAAACTGAAACAGCCATAAATCTACACTTACACATGTAATCAAAAGGAGATCATGGGAGCAGAAAGAGAGGTTTGTAATATCTCTTATTTTTAGAAACATCTATTAGCCTCACCAGGTTGAGAGAAGAACAAAACAAAATAATACAATATCATTTTGAATAATAAAATGTGCTCCCCAAATGCAAGATGCTATTATTAATATTCATGGGAAGAAAATACAGCTCTACTCAGGCTTTTTCTTTTGGATTTTAGCATTGACTGTATTAATCAAGGAAGGCGATATAAAAAACACTTTAAATCATTCTAAAATTATGTGCACAGTGACTTTAAAGTATAACTTTCTTATTTTGCTTTCTAATGCTGATGCTAAATCAATTGAATTAAATCTTCACAGATCCTGTTCTCTGTCACCAAACTCCCAGGAATAGTATTCCTGTTGTGTCTCCCTCTAAAATTCTCCCTGGCTCCCTCTGCTCCCAGAATAAAGCCCTAGATGCTTAGCTGCACATCAAAACTTCAGGCGGCCCCATACTTCCCTGTAGGCACCCAAGGTTACCATGTCTGGGTCTAACTGGGCCCCTTTCCGGCCCCACCTTTCCGTTTATGATCTTTCTGCCTGAAGAATCTCACCACCACTACATACTCCAACCCCGGCCCCCCTGCCATCCCTATAAAGTTTTTTCCAACCTTCAAGTCACTGCTCAAATGCCACTCCTCCCTAAAGTTTTCTGATCACTCTGAATTTGCATTTTTTATTTCAACATGAGGGGAACCAGAAATGGAGATCCGTGTAATTATTGATCCATCATAGAATTTTATGTCTTATACTGTTTTGGCAAAAAATAAAATAAAATAAATTCTTTCTCAATTTTTAAAAAGCTGTATGTATTGTTACCAATATTCAATGTCCTTGGCAATGTGAAGCTGATGCTTAGTGTTAAGCTATTTCTTATGAAATCAAAATTTTACTCAATAGAAATTATTTAAATAAACAAAACCTTTCTTAGTGTAATTATGAAACCTCACATTGTAAAGTGACTTTTCTGATATTATGAGCAAAATCGCCAACGCAGAATAGAGTAGAATAATCTAGGATGGGCTACACCATGTAAAATGTATGCCAGAGACACTACAATGGCTTATTTAGAGGGCAAAAAGTCATTCAGATATTCTAAATTATTTTATGATGGTGAAATCCTACTGACCCAAAGACCTCATCAAGCATAAGAAAACAATATTAAAGGCCACTGGGCTTTCGCATTTTATGGACTTTAAAACTGAAAATTAAGTCTGGGTCATATTAAAATACCAAGTGATTATGGTGGGACTTCTCCTCACTATCACAATCTCAAAAATATGTCAGATGGTATATTTTAACATCTACATTTTATTTTAGAAAAAAAAAAAAAGTTGTAAGTGCCAGAGGACAGCCACAGAGATTACAGAAAGATTTTAGCTGATGCCATTTTTTTGTGTGTGAAATAACAAAATTCAGAACAAGTTTTTCCCCAGATTTAAAGACAGAGAGGAAAACTCTTACTGCCAAGTTCTTGCCTATCAATTATTCTTAGTCGTATCCTAATAATGTTATATAATTAAAGAATAAAAACTCACCCTCTTTGACTTAAAATTATAATGGTCTAGCACATGGTGATTATCTGAATTTCAAATATCTATGTTATAAATGTACATAGGGTGTAAACATCTTTGTCATAAATGTAAAACAACTATAGTAATTATTATTATTATAATCCAGCCAGAGAAATTGCAGAGCATAAAACAGTATGGGCTCCCCCTGCTGTTTCTACTGCTAAACTTAACTAACATTTCCGGTTGCCAGGGCTTGGTGCCCTGATTTGAAGGCCGATTCATAAACGAAGGGTAAACAAAACAAAATTAAAATGCCATTATGTCAATAAATCAGTGGGTCAAGGCGAAGAGGAGAAATGAGGTTGTCAATGCATTTAGTGTAATAAGTAAGCACGTATGTGAAGATGAGCATCGCCTGGAATTCCAAAAGCTACATTAATGAGCTACTGGGGAGCATTAAGACTGTCCTGCCGCTGCATTTAGATTAAGAAGTTTTCCAAGTTACATTTGCTGCGGAACTTTGTCAAATCCGAAAAATCATATAATGCCCATTGGCAACTTGGACACAGTGCCGTCATCTCAAATCTCTTCAAGTGCGACATGTAGACCAGCCCAAGCCCAACAGGGCACACTGGAGATAATTTTGGAGAAACCATAATGACATTGAACAGGAGGCTAGCTTAACATCTTGTCCAAGTGAGATCCCAGGCCTCCTCCATGATGGCTGCTTGGAGTTCTGCGGGCTAATGAGGGGAACCATCTGTAGTACTTTGCTGGCAGATGTGTCCCCTCACACTGTGCCAAAGTCTCCTAATGGGGAAGTCTGCAGAGGGCTCCATATCACTCCATGAGGGAAGATTGTGCTATATAGCAACCGTATAATCTAGAGGCCAAACAAATATTTAAGTATTTGTATATATGCATTTTAGTATGGCTTGTTTTTTCAACTATCAGAAAGATGTGTATTTATTTGAAAGTCTGTTTTTATGTTGTAACATTCAGAGACACCCGTGAGTAAAAATGATAGCCTACATTTATTTCTTTGGTAAAAATTTTATAGACTATTTCAAACGAAAGAAAGATCCAAATTGAGTGAACTGGTTATTTGCTGATATCACTATTTCAAAGTCATTAGAAAAATCTCCAAAAATATAGACACACACTCAGGTACGTTTTTCTTCCTTCCTTCAAATGTGTTCATTTTGCAATATAGAGTTCAATTTCTAATTTTATATTATAAAAAAATAATATGAAATTAAACTCAAATGAAAAAAGCTTAAAATCTTTATGAGTAAATTTCAAATTATGATGAAATGACATTTCAAAGCATTTACTTGGCAGCATATGGGAAATTTTATAAGGATTATAGTAAGCATCAAAATATTTTAAAGCAACCATTAAACAGTTTTAAAGATAGATCTAATCACAAACGGCATTTAAAATAAGTACTTACATACTACAAAGCTGTTTTAAAAGAACATAAATAATTTTATATTGTTGTAATTCTCAAAATTTTATATCAATTCAACTGTCATTCAATTCAGTTTCAATTAATCTACTGTCAATGAAAAAGCCTTGTTAAAATTAATTTTCCTTGCCCCCCAAAATACTAATAATAATCCTTTTCAGGTCCTAATTTGAAATTCTTATTCAGTTATATAGGCTCAGCTTCTATCTAATAGAAGAAACCAGATAAGACTGAAGATTTTTAAATATTTAACCAGGGCCTTATTACACACCAAAAGTTGCTAGATGCTTAAAACCAAAGAGAAAAACATCCAAACTTTAACCTGGTTTGTAACACGGGTTGGTACATTTTTAATGTGAAATACTCAGCTTTTAGCAAAAGTGTAAAATACCCTTCAAATAGTAGTTTATGTAAATCTCACACAGCAGTGCCATGACCAGCTATTTTATCATCTAATGTTTCACACAGAGATTTTAAATGTATTTAAAATACAACTCTGTTATAGCAGAGTAACATAAATTAGACTGCCAGGTAAAATTGACAATTCTTTCTGCCTGAAATCTCCACTTAAATTAGATCGACCTTCCAAAAATATTATTATAAGAAATTTCCATTCAGATTATCCTTTTTCTCTATAACTAACATAGGTATAGATATACATGAATGACATTTAAAAAGAAAAGTTCTTCTTTATAAGCTTCAGCTTGTTTTCATAATAAATTCCACTTTGAATATCAGTACTAATAATTAATTTTAGGAATAAGTAAGAGAGTTATAAACAGCTCCTACTATTTAATGAAAGAAATATCTCAACTTCTGATCTTATTTGTTAGCATTTGAAGTCCCTCCACAAACCTAGTGAGATCAATTATGGCATAATTACATGAGAAAAACGGCCTGCCAAAAATTCTTTGTTCTTAAAATAAATACTGTATGTTTTCAGTTTTCCTGTAAATCATTATAACCTATTTCAATTTGAGGATAAATTAGACTTCAAGCCTAAATTTATTTCATGCATCCCAAATAAAGTGTTTGCTGCCTGGAATTTATATATATTTTGTTTTCATAGTGCACCCACTACAAATATCATCTTAAGAGGTTTCTGCTTTATTAACCATTTGAGAGTTATTCATCTTAGAATTGTACCAATGAGAAGGTAGCAGAGCCTGTTCACAGTAGAAATATTTGCTACTTAAAAATGAACACAAATTTAGACTTACAACATGTCTGTCCTCAGTGCTGTGTTTGTGGTGAGATTCCATAGTTATTACATATCCTAAGTATATAGTCAAATACATCTACAAATGAAAAACAAAAAGCTAAACATTCCCTGGCAAAAGACTGAGCTGCTCCATCAACATGGCAGGAATATTTCAAATAAATGATCTCTTCTCAAATCCTTTGAAAGAACGATTGCGTTTGTCTGGCCTTTCCTCTCCCCGCCCCTGCCCACCATTTTTCTCTGCTTTCATCTATAATCCCATCTGCCCCTCTCTTGTCACACTGCAATGATCCCCCATTATATTAAGGGGGGAAAAATGGGGAAGGACGAGGGCTAAGGAGAGGCAACAAGATGACAGACGCCTTCTCGGATTTGAGAGCGACAGCGCGGCTCTCGTGTCCTACCACTAGCTGGCGCCAGAGCTCTAAAGATGCAGTGATATATCGCGTCTTAGCTCGCTAATTAACAAAGCTGTTTTCAAACTGCGGTTATCGGAGGAAAACATGAAATAATTTTAACTATGAACATGTAGTAAAGCAGCAGCACAGAGTTTGCCATTCCGATTAAAATACCTCCATTTTATGCCTCCAAGCTTTTGTCTTCAAAAAAATAAAGAAATGAAACATTAAAGAATTCGTGAAGGTTTTTTTTTTTAATCTAGATAATAAATTGACGGGAAGTCTTCTTTTCCTCCACAAACTATTTACTATACATATAAAACTGTAAAATTTTCCGATTATATAATGCTCTGTTAACCTAAATAAAGTGTCTTTTTTATTACACCTTTAGTCTAATACGGAAATGTCTGACACATCAGGGTCACACACAGAAAGCGACTTTACTGCCTTAGCTCCTAATTCACTCTTATACCCTCTTTCACTGAAACTAGCTTCAGCTTTCCACTCTTGGCATACATGCTCCCAGAAACCCCTGCTGTCCTTGCCTCTTCTTGTACAAGCAGAACACTGACCTTCCAGATACTTCCATGGCTGCAGAGCTGTGGGATGGAGCTGGCCAGCCATCTAAATGCACATAATT
>NW_006442484.1:46666786-46689963 GCF_000325575.1 Pteropus alecto
ACGACATAAATTATCATTATTCAAGTAAGATATGCTGAAATTTCGAACTGGACAGAACAAAATCGTATGCGAAAAATTCAAAGTCATGCTGCCATGGAAAATATTCTTTTTCATTTGGGAAAATTTCATATATGTAGTACATTTTTACAATTAGAAAAAAGACACCGATTATTTTGTCAAGAGAGGGTGAATTCAGACAAAACTACAGGGAAATACCATCATGTTATAAAGAAATACTTCATAGTTTGACTTGTGAACATTTTAATGGCTGGCAATAATCATTCAAATTACGTGGCCTATTACACTCCCCCATCTCCTCAGGGACAGTGGTGTTGAGCTGCTTGGGAGAAGAGTATAAGGGGACCGACTGGTTTCTCTGAGCTTTCCTCTAGCTTTCATGGGCAGAAAAATGTCAAGCTTTCCTTCCCTCACCCTTACCCTAATTCCTCAAAGAAAAGAATGATAAGCTTTATCTTGAGCGAACTTGCCTTACCCTACTTTACAAATGAGATAAATGTTTTCTGTACTTACGAGCCAGTCTCTCTATGAGCCAAATGTGTACATGTCGTGCCTCTAAGGACTGCGGTTCTAAATCCTTTACTGAGCTGAGTTTTCCCTTAGGATTAGGGAATCATTGTCCTTTAGTGTCCAAATACAGCCCCAGAAATAAATCAGGAGAGTGTGGTCTGTAATATCAGTTGATGTTTGTTTTGATGCTTCAGTTTTCCAGCTGAAATCTTTATAAACCCTTATCTAATGAAACCCGGGTGACTTTGATGTAGGAGAAGGGAACATTCAGAAGGTGAAAATGAAATTTGAGGGACACGTCAAAATTTGTGCACAGCGAGCACATCGGAGTTCAGTGTGTCTGCCATGTAAGTGAGGGTCAGATTTAATCCTTTGCTATTGGTTGTAATTTTGCTGGGCTTTTCCAGGAGACATAATGACAGAGAAACTACATTACCATGATTTGGAATGCCCGGCTCTTCATGCTTACTACAGTTATCTTTTGTTACTTAGTGGCCTTGACCCATAGATGGACTGCATCAGTTGCAAATGAAACCAGCAGGTCCATCTCCAAAGCCTAGTGCAGGCCTGAGTCCTATACGGTTTAATTCATATTCCACTCAACATGCCCGTTTTATTTCCAGTGGAAATTGCTCATTTAATTGCACTGTAAGTTTTATGGGGTATGCCCCAGGCTGCGTTCTTTATTCTAGGCATTTCAGTATTTATGGGCAGAGCTATACCCAAAATTTCAAACATAAAGTAAAACCAGCAAAATATGCTCTCCTCTGGTTCCATAAATACTTTTCACCAGTTTCATTATTTTTTCCAATGAAATTAAATGAGTATATTAAATCTATAACATAGACTATTGCTTGGTGTCTCCAGAGCTGCTTTTGTCCTTCATATTCACATCTGATACAGCTGTGCTTTCCTACTTAAGAATAAGACTGCCAAAGAGCAAGCGTGGTCCATTCTGTGTGTGGGCTAGCTCTCCAGCAACAAAAAAGAAAGACTTCTACAGAATTTTTATCTATGAAACTAACGTGATTTTTAAAAAAAATTTAAGAAACTGCCTGCTTCTAGGTGACACCTACACACAGTAAATAAACACTAGATTACAGATCTAATGCATGTGTTGCAGAATGGGGTTGGTTTAAAGAAATAAATATCTATGTCAGCCTCTGTCACAGATGGTTTCTGTGTTTGGGGGCAAGGGCAGACAGACATGATTTTACCTACAGTAGGTCAGAATACATTCCTAAAACTACTCAAATGCTAATAAGATTCTATTGTGTTTTACTAAACCTATAATTGCTTCTATCTACTACTGTTATCCCACTAAGAAATATATGAAAGCGTATTTCCAGGGAATTCTGGAGATTTAGACAATCGTTTCCAATGTACTAGATCTTAATGATTCAGGGATGACTGCAAACGAGATGGGGGATGGGGTGGGGAATGGAGGCTAGGAATCTTAAGAAAGATGTGGCTTCTTCCTTCCCTGAAAAACCCCTGGCAGTACACGACCCCTGCAAATCCTGTAGAGTATGGGGGAGACACTCAGCAGCAACCCTTCATATGGGACTCGGTTTAAACCTACTGATCACAGTACTGATGTGATCATTCCTGTTATTGGTTGGTATTCAGTGAAGCTGCAAGTCGCTGAAAACCCAAAATAACAGCGGCTTAAACAGATAGAAACTGCAGTAGTCATTAGGGCAGTTCGCATATGCTGGCTCTCTTTCCTTTCAGGCACATGGGAAAACCATACTTCCCTACGGCCTTTAAGATTAGGCATGGTGATGTGACTTGCTTTAGCCAATAAAGTGACATATGTGTCATTTTCAGTGGAAGTTTTAAGAGTATACATTTTACTACATCCCCTTCGCCTGTTTCCGAAATAGTGAAAGCTCTGGTTGAGATGGAACGCTTCAGCCTGGGTCTCTGGGTAGCAGGATTGAACAGAGTCCGCCTGCTGGCCAACAATGGACAAGTGGTGTGATCAAGAAGTAAACTTCTGTGGTGGTATGCCACAGTAAATTTCTTTCTCACATAAAAGTCTAGGTAGGAGGGCCAGAACTGGGACAGTGACCCTTGGTTTTGGGGACCCATACTCCTCTGTTTTGCTGTTCTGGTATGTATTGCCATGTGGTCATGTTCTAGGATCCCCAGCAGCATGAAGCTCCCAGAAGTGGTCTCCCTTCCACTTAGATTGCCCCTCGCAGAACTTGGTTACATGGCTACACCTGGAAATGTAAGGGAAAGGGAATGGATGAAGATTAGATGAGGCTCAGCCAAAATCTCTGGACTGTTCCACTATGTAAGGGGAGATAGGTTACTGCCACTCTCTCTGGTCAGGGGAGTGAAGCCCTATTATCTCAAAACTCCTTTTGTAAACAGAAGCTGGTGATAGGGCTTCACTCCCCGTCCCCGCCACCACCACTTTTTGTAAAAATACAGAATTAGACTATCAATCAATGTGGATGATGAGAGATAGAGGCCACCTGATTTTATTTGTTATCGGAGAGGAAACTTTTTCTTCCCCAGCATCTTTTCTGGCGAGAAATTCTGAGATGACAGTCCTCATTATAACTGTCAACAAGATTTGAGAAGACACTGTTTGTATTAATTCCATGAACTGCTCATCCGACTACTTTTAAAGAAACACTACAAAAATTAGATTTATATTATCTGATATGATATCTCATTAAGAGTCCCAGAAATACAAGATACAGGGCTATGAGTTTGGCTACACATTCATTCTTTCTTACAGAGATCAGAACTAAAGAAAAATCAATCACTGTGATCAATTCTAACTTTGGGGGCTTGTTTTCCCATTGTGTCTGAGCTGAAGATGGTAGCAAGAATTAGTGCCGTCATCTTTAAATGTACACAACACAATTGATCCACTTCCCAAGATAGTCATTGAACAGACTTGGTGAAACTGGTCACAGTAGAATTGTCATTGCAAAAAGAACTTCGTTCTTTTAGCAATATACTCAATTCAAAGCAAAGTGAAAAGCTTTTTTGTCTGTTTTAGTTTCACATCTAAGTTCATTTTCAGTCACCACTTCTTGTGTAGAAATATTTTTTTCATTTTTTTATCATCAAATGTGTTTCTTAAGCATTTTTTATGAATATAACACATAGGCCGGGAAGGAACATTACCCACAAAATACTGATGTTCCAAGATGTGGGGAGAAGGCAGACCAGCGGGCGTATAACAATTTTTGTACCAAATTAACCATCAAAATGCAAATCAGAAAAGGACCTAAGGAAGGCAGCAGGACAGTGTCACGCTGTTCTTTCTTTCTCCTTTCATCGACTCTGCTTCTTTTCCTGCTTCCTTACTTTATTTACACAGTGGGAAATCTATTGTCCATTCCTAGGGTTCAAGCCTGCCTGGATTTGTTTGTCAAACTGGTTGAGCAGGCCTAGCAGAAGCCCGAGGGGCCTCTGGCAATGGACTTCAATTGGGTCTGCTACTTAAATTCAAACACATCCAGACAAGTCTGGCAAATTAGTAGGAGGTAGAGCAAAGGGGGTATGTGTGAGATGCAGAAAAGTCTCCCAACAAAAACTCATTCTCGGGGAAGAGGGAGAGCCTTATTTGCTTGACACAAGGACTGATTTATTTTCTCCTCTCAATTCTTTTTTTTTTTTTTTATTGAGGTATAATCGGCATACAATATATTAGTTTTATGTGTACAACAAAAGGATTTGATATTTGTTTATATTATGAAATGGTCACTATAATAAGTCTAGTTAATATCCATCACCATACATAGTTACAGAATTTTTTTTCTTGTGATAAAAACTTTTAAGATTTTCTCTTATGTGGTGTCACATGGATACTAGATTTATCAGGGCAATCAGTTTGTAAGTTATATGTGTCTAATCACTATGTTATACACCTGAAACTAATAATATTTTATGTCAACTGTAATTGATTATTTTTTTATCCTTTTATTTTTATTTTTTTAATTGAAAAAAAGATTTACTCTCAGCAACTTTCAAATATACAACACAGTATTGTTAATTATAGTCACCATTCTATACATTACATCCCCATGACTTATTTATTTTATAGCTAGAAGTTTGTACCTTTTGTCTCCCTTCACCGATTCTGCCCACCTCCTTACCCCCAGCCACGGGCAACCACCAATAATGCTAACCTCTGTATATTGGTGTAATTTCAGTATAGGTGCTGCCAAAGCAAGCATTCAGAATAATTCTTATGATTGTTTTTGTTTTTCAGCCTAGGAAATTGAGACCTGGGGTCATAATCTGTGTACCTAAAGGGATCACCACTGTTAGAGGTTTAAGCAGGATTTGCTATCAGATCAAAAAACAAGACTGAAGGATATCTTTATGTACATTAGAGAAAGATGCCTTGCATCAGAGCCTGGCCAGGGGAGAGGCCGGGGCAGATAACCAGGCTCAAAACCAGACAGCCACACATAGAGGCCCTGACTGGAATGAGGTTCATGCTATTAAATCAAGATGCCCAAAAGTACCCAACTCTTGCATCAGCCCAGCAACCTCTCCTCCCCATAGATCCTGGGAAATGGGACATCAAAGAACTATACTCCTAAAATCCCAGTGCAGAGCTCAATGTTAAATAGGCCAAGCACATGGTTTAGGCTTAACCTGAAATGAGTTCTCTCCCTCACCTTAAGCCCAACCCACATCTTGGCATCTTCCATCCCTCAAGCCAGCTAGCCTCATGGGATAAGAGACCAAAGTAAAAAATAGCCCAAATAGTGACCTGAAATCTGATCTAACAGAGCTTGAGAAAAGAGCAGCAAGAGTTGGAGCAGAGACCTAAGGAGAGTGATCTAATGCTTAAATCACCAACACTCTATGATACCAGTGGTCGATTTTAGTCTCAAAGTGCAATTTTAGGGAGCCACTACAGCAAGCTGGTGAGGAAAAAAAATTAGGCCTCCAAAAGTTATGCGGAATAAATCAATACAGTATTGCAATACCATAACCCAAAAGGAACAAGAATGTTAACAAGAACTTAAAGAAATATTAACACTGCTCCTTGGCACATAAAATGTAGAAGAGTGGCATTTTTCTGGAACACATTCATTTCTGTAATTAACTAATCTAAGGGAGGCCAAATTTACTAAACTCCAAGTTCACAACCAAAGGTTTTTCTTTCTTTTGATATATCTTAAAACATTTTAAGTACTTTAAACCATCATTTTATGTAGATTTTTTAGAAAAAGAATGGTATGCAATGTAACTGCTATCGTTTTTGTAAATAATAAAATTAATGCCATCTCAAAACAAATAGTGACATAAACAATAAAATGATTCACAGTTCTTCAAATAGTAATATTCACCATGTATTTTACTCAGAAAGGAAGAAACTATCCAACTGAGACGTGGTTTTCAAACTTCTTTTGGCCCAAAAAACCTTTTTCAAAAGCTGTATTTTACATAGACATTCTCTATAAATACAGGTAAAATCAGACCTGCTACAGGGGTTTGCTGGTAAATGTTTAACAAGGAGCTCTCCAAGAAAAACCGATTTGGAGGTTTACTACTTTCTATGCTGTAAGCGCTCCCACCCATGGCCACTGCTGAATGCAGACTTGGGAAGAGATGCACATAACCTGCTCTTAGGAGCACCCCACCTCTGAAACCTCTGCACCACCACCACCACCACCTTAATGCCCCGAGGGTACAGTTTGAAAACTCACAGTAAGATAACTTTGTTCAGGAAAATGTTTTGGTGATTATCTCTAAGATTACAAAATCGCTGCTTACCAATACCGAGAAATCCTGTTTTCCTAGTCTTATCTCATGAGTCAGTGATAGAACTTTAAAAATACACAGTAGGGATTTAGTAACCGCCAACAGACAACTTCCCCCCACTCATTTAAATAAACTTTTGACCTTCATCCTATGACATTCCCAATAAATTATTTACTACATTTTTGTCTCAAATTTAACATGATACAGAATTCTAAAGAAGGCACACAAATTCTTAAAATTTTGCTTTTAAAATTATAAAAGTCAGTGCACACAGATTTTATCTAACTCTCACTTTCCCTCCTTCTCCTTTCCCTTATCTCTTTCTCTCAAATTCTCTCATCTCCTTCTCCTACTCTCTCTTTTTAACTATCTCTCTCCAAAAGTTATAATAAATTTGGAGATATCTAGCCTGGTTGAACAAGGAATTTCTACAGAAGTGGAGAATGTTTCAATCCTTTACCCACCCAGCCTTAGAAATGAAGGATACACGCCTTTAGATTTGGGGCAGTGTAGGGACATGGCCAGACGCAAATTACCTTTCTGCTAGTATTTCTGTCTCTGAAAGCGCAGGGGGTCAGAACAGTCGGTGACAGTCATGTAACAGACAAATGTCCAGTTAGAGAATGCTTCCGGGAGCACAGTCGCCTATGGATAAAAGGATTAAAGGAGGAACTGATGATATTGCCACTTCTTAGCAATATTCATGTTCTCTCCCCTCTTTTTACGTGTTTGCTTTCTTGTTAGCAAATAATCATATCATTTTTCTCTTCTTTTCATGGCTCTCTCTAGCCATCTTTTTTTTTTTTTTTTTTCTATAATATTGCTGGATTATACTATCAGGAGACAAGAAACATTTCCTCACACATGCTAGGACTCCACAGTGAAATCCTTGCAGTTCTCTCCTCAGCCGATCAAGTCAACCAAACAAAAGAAGGAGCTGGGAGGAGTCCACAGAGTTAAATAAAGACAGGAGCCCTAGAAGGCCGTCCTTCCCAGCCTGTGGCAGCTGAGCGGCTGAGCCAGTTCATGGATTCCACACACATTTATGGAGCCATTACTATGTGCTAGGCACTTGCTAAGTGCAGAGGCTCTAGAAATCTGTTCTGCTATCCAAGAGCCCCAGTTTGCTCTTATTTTATGTTTTTGTTGTTTATTTTTGTAGGGGCAGGGAATTTGGTAGTCTTTTTTTCATCGCAGGCAATATTTAATTACCTTGCATATACCACACAGAGACTTGTCTGAGACTCTAAGCAAAGGTCCACCAAAGTGACCGTGCCCTCTGACTAGAAGGGAGTGAGGGGTAGTGTCTTGGAAAAGGAAGGTAGGGGAGGGAGGCAGATATGTCCTCTGGATTAAGCTAGGCATATTGAAGACGGGGAGAGGAGCTTGTGAAGGGCTAAAGACTTTCAGGAAAAAAACTGTAAGAGATCTAGAATGTACTAATTTAGGGTAAAAAAATCCAGCAAGGAGCAAGGGTAGGAGAGGACAGAAAGAGAACACATGCTAATGGGAAGCTCACCACAGAGAAACTGATCATAGGGTGAACTTTCACAACCGGGAAATATCAGAAAGCTATTCCAACATTGGTGTTGTAACATCCTTTTATGTTTTCGTTATCACCACTCATTTTTCTATCATAAAAAAAAAAAAAATCAATATGTGAAAGAACATGTCTTGCATTATAGGTATCTGTGTAAATATTTTAAATGACACTTTGAGGCCTCCAAAGATATAAGTGATTCAAAAATTGCTTCTCTCAAAAACACAAATTCTAAATTAACCAAAGCAAATTCTGAGTAATCACAGAGGTTTACTAAACTTTAGAAGAAACTTCTAAATGTTCTTCTGATGTCTCATTACCTGCACCTTCTGCTCCTTTGTCTCCTGCTTATCCTCATCCCCAAACCCCCGCCCTGAATTCCCTTTTCATAACAATGAACCTGAGGCTCCATTAGACCCTACTGCTCTTACCACCCCATTTAAAGTTAAACTGTCAGTTGGACCTGGTCTAGAATGACAACCCATTGTTTCCTGTACCCCATGGACTAAAGCTGAGCTCCATGCCATAACTAAAGATTTCCTCAATCCTATAGAGGAGTCCGTTGGTTTTGCTAAAGAATGTCTGCTCCCTATCCATCCATATGAGCTAAGGTTCTCTGACTCCTATCAGCTTATCTACATGCTTGTAGGAGAAGGACATGCTAGAGAATGGCTAAGCAAGGTAGGATGGCAAAACCTTAAGGGAGACTTTTCCAGGTCAAGAATGAGAAGCCATGAATGAAGCCTCAAAGCTGGCTCACCGGCTTCATGAAAAGATACGTCTGCTTCAGGACCTCCTAACGATCAATTGCCCTTTTTCTTTTCTGTCCATAAAAGAGAGGAAAATGTCTTAGGTGTCTACCCAATGACATGGAAGCCAACACAGGCCCATTGGATACTGTCGATCTGGTGGCCAAAGTTCTCACTCCCTGTAGGAGAGCGATTGCGGCCACTGCCAGTGTACTCACATGTAGAAGAGATGGTAATGGGCTCTCCACTGACTCTTTATGTGCCTCATCCAGTGGAAGCCTTACTTAACTCTTATACTCAGCACATCTCTGCTAGCAGACTAACTTCTTACAAAGTTCTTTTACTGTCTTCATCTAATGTGACCCTTGATCACTATAATACTCCGAACCCTGCTACTCTCCTCCCTCATTGTCCTCTGACAAAAGCCCTCACGACTGTCTGACATTAACAGACCAACTACTAATTCTTCAAGTTAATTTACAGGAAACACCTCTTGAAAATGCTGAGTTAGTTTGGATTACTGATGGTATTTACTTGAAAGATGAAACAGGACACTATCAAGCAGGCTATGCAATTATCTCTCTGAATGAAACCATAGAGGCCAGTCTAATGCCTCAGGCAACTTCTGCTCAACAAGCAGAGCTCTATGCATTAATTCAAGCGTGCAGTTTGGCCAAAGGTAAAATGGCTACCATGTGCACTGATAGCAGGTAAGCCTTTGTTGTTCTTAGGACTTTGGTATGCTCTGGAAACAGAGAGGATTCTTGGCTTCTTCCAGACAAAAGATAAAAAACAATTCTTACATTTTAGAACTCTTAGAGGCTATCCAATTATCTAAATCTTTAGTGATCATAAAAATCCCTGGACATTCCATGACAAACACAGAGGAAAATAGAGGTAATTGTTTGGCTGACACTGCTGCTAACTTAACAGCGTTAAAATAATCCCAGCCCCAATGGAAGCATCTATGCTACCAGCTGAAGCAATTGGGGATTTAAAAGATAACATATGGAAGCACAGCATTTAGCTGTTCGATAAAATAGAAAAAAAAAATGTTTAGAATGAGGCTGTAAATTTGACCCTAAAAGAAACTTACAGGTAGGTCCAAACAACCAACTACTTTCTGATTGTATACAACACTATATGTTACAATATGTACATGAACTTAACTCACTAGAACACTGACAAAATAGTTTCACAGGAAAACAATACTACTAGAAGTCATCTCCAAAGATAGCTTCCCTGGCATACCATTAATGCCAAATCTGCCAAAAGCATAACCCTAGAAAGCCCATTCACACCTCCATGGGGCATTTTCCTTTGCTTTTTGGACCCTTTGAGGTCTGGCAAGTGAACTTTATTCAGTTGCCCCTTCTCAAGGATACAAATATGTGTTAATGATGAATTGTGTGTTTTCTCATAGGGCAGAAGCATTCTCATGCCTCGGAGTCAAAGCCTCAGCAGTTAATAAAATACTCCTGGGAAAGATCTTCCCCACTTGGGGAATTCATTTCACAGGACAGATTATGCAATTTGAAAGATTTGGCCAATTTTGCAAGATTCACATGGTGCTTTTCATCCCCAGTCCTCCAGTCTTATAGGATGAACTATTGGGTAATCAAAACTCAATAGGCAAACATGGTTCCCTAGTGTAGCGGTTAGCACATCTGCTTTACATGCAAAAGGTCCTGGGTTCATGCCCCAGTAGAGCCACAGTCTGTTGTCTGTGGCCATGCCACGCTGAACAAGCCCTGTGTCTGATCTTGTGAAGCTAAGCAGGGTCGGGCCTGGTTATTATTTGGATGGGAGACCACCTAGGAAGACCAGGTGCTGCAGGCATAAATAATAAATAAATAAATAAAAATAAAAAAATTCAATAGGGAAAACTGAGTCAGTCTTATAAGTTGCCTTGGCCTAAGGCTCTTCTTCCCTTGGTATTATTCAACCTAAGATCTATTCCCTTTAGATTGTCTCCTTTTGAAATTATTACCAGCAGACCTACGAGATTAGATCAAGGAATGTATGAACCTGCACTGGTGAAAGGTGACCTTATGATTTACTGTTCAAAACTTATAAGGGCCCACAAGACTAACTCACAGCTCACAGAGCAATCTTTCCATAACATGCTCCTGGGAGACGAAGATCTACAACATCATGGTCTCCACCTGGAGCTTACATTAGAAACACCCTCTCCATAAAGATGCTTTCCATTGAGAATACAGTCGATAATATTGTAATAGCTACGTATGGTGTCAGATGCATACTAGACTTACCAGGATGATCACTTTGTAAGTTATGTAAATGTCTAATCAATATGCTATGCACCTGAAACTAATATATTGTATGTCAACTGTAATAAAAAAAAAATTTTTTTTTAAAGATGCCCTTCAGTCCCAATGGAAAGGGCCATATGAGGTATTACCCCTCTTCAGGCTTCCTCTTGATGTGCAGGAATCCCACTACATTGCCCTACCCAGGCTCGTCATTCCAACATTATCCCTGATACTGTGACCTATAAGCTTTCACTCTTACCAAAACCTGATTGTATTGTTTCCTTAGGTTTAGAAAAGTTGAGGGTTTTGCTCCTTTCTTCTAATTTCCTTTCTTGCTTTTGCCCAAACCAGTCTCCAAAAGTAATGTCGATGACTGATCTGAACCTGAGACATTAAATTAGGCCAAGTTTACTGTTGAGCAAATTCACTGTGTTTAAAGGTCATGTTCCCTTCTTTTTTTCCCAAGACTAGAACAATTGGCAGCCTGATTCAGGTTCTCAGGCATCTCTCTCTTATTATGTTCTTTCATGTGGTCAATCAGATGATAATATCTCAAAGCAAGTTTGAGAACAGAACTGTCCACAACCTCAAGAGAATCTAATCTTCCTTGACTTTGATTAGACCCTTAACTAGTAGTCTCAGGGGGAAATACCTAAGGCAAAACAAATGCAAAAGTTAAAAAAAAAAAAAAGAGCTATCTTCGTTTAGGTCAGGAGTGAAGTAGTTTGTGGGAAACTGGATAAATACTAAAAAAATAATAATCTGAAGAATCATATTTTATGTTTTACCTAATAACAAGTCAAATATTCATAAAATTTTTTATCTGTAGAGAAGGCAGAAGAGGTGCCTGGTTAGTGCTGGAAATTTATCATGGGGATGGAGTGAAAAGGAAGCTCCTATATATATATAAAAATAATTTACTAAAATTTTTTTGGTTAATCTGAGAGATATGGGCTAGTGAACAGAGAGGATATTCTGTCACTAGAAGGTCTTGGTGAAGAAGGTACAGTAAGAAGGGGAGGGAGCTCTAGTTCTGCTACATAGAGCTCAGCTGAGAAACACTACCCGCTGAATATGCTATTGGCTCTTTCATGAATACGATTTTATTTTATGACTGTTGTGGAGATTTTAAAAAGATAAAGCAAAAGAGAAAAGGAATAAAAACGTAGAGTTTTAATTTGGACTTTGCCCACATTTAGCAATTAGACTTTGGTCAAATTACTCAACCCACAATGAAGAGACAAATTTTGACTGAGTAGAGAGGAAATGATAATAAATGGTTGGAAAGCATCCCATTACTAAATACCAATGTGATCAAGGTTCGGTAGTTTTTATTTTTGTTTTTTTATACGAAATGAAAATTAAATGTTTAATTTCTTAATTCTGAAAACAATATTTTCTCAGCAACATGATGCTAGCCAGAAGTTTCTGAGTCTTCCTGAGGCTGCCCATAGGCAACTATGCAGACAAACCCATATAAAGAAGGGTACTTCTAGAAATATCAAGTTGTAGTTCCTATCAAAAAGATTGGGTTTTTTGTTTGTTTGTTTGTTTAAGTAAAATATTGAAACATGTTCCTTGGGCAGAATATCTTTTAGATGCCTCAGCCCTTGGGCAATCTTGCAGGACTGAGTTCTTAACCTGTGGAATCCGATGCTATCTAAGGGTAGATAGGGTGAGATTGATCTGAGTTGTAGTCCACCTGAGTTGTACTTTACATACTCTCAGGATTTTATTTTTTCTGATTCATATAGCTGCCTATGTTTTTAGCAATTTACTGTCCAAGAATTACTTACTGCTGTGAGAAATCCCCCTCCCACACTGGATTCGGGTACAGAAACTTTACATGTCCATTATGAAATATTTCTAGATCCTTAGAACCAACAATTATTTCCCCACCTCGCTGAGGCACAGGACTTTAATCTGGACCACACAACTCAGTACTTGCATGTCTTCCTGTCCTAACTATTTAGAAGGACAGAGGACAGATGTCTTAAGACCTTTTAGTGTTTCCAAAGCTTTGCATAGTGCTTGCACACATATTTGGTTCTCAATAAATTCTTGATTAATCAGGATACAGGGGAAGAGTCTTTGGAGTCTGAGGAAAAAGAGATGAAATTTATATCAAAACACTATGGTGTCTCTAAATTCATATCAAAACAATTATTTATTATCCATGCAATTTGAAGACATTGACATAAAATAGATCTTTAACAGTTATTCCTAAGACCACCTGAGTTGTACTTTACATACTCTCAGGATTTTATTTTTTCTGATTCATATAGCTGGCCTATGTTTTAGCAGTTTACTGGAAAACAGAGTCCGAAGGAGATTGAATGCTCTTGCTTTATGTTGTAGGTGTAAACCCCAGACAGTGAGAGGGAGGAGAAGCAGGAAGGAATGGGAAGCAATGCACAGGTAGGCTGTATCAAAAAACTTGCCATGGGGTAGTCAGTCAATGAAAGGGAGGGAGGAAGATGATAATTGATCTGCCACACTCTATTTGATCTTATTTCTAGTAATCAGAGTTCATCCCGTGTGTAGTTAATGCCCCGGCCCTTTGCATTGCATCATCCCGATCCTTTGACAGCCACTTGGGAAGCCAGATACCATGATCTTTAGTGTGATGTTTCATCCACTTGGGAAGCCAGATACCATGATCTTTAGTGTGATGTTTCATCCAAGTCTCAAAGGTAGGAGGAGCCAGAAACCTAATGGCTGGCACAGCAGCAGCCAGGAAGAACCAACATCCTGGACAAGCAACTCATCAGCCCCAGCAGCAGAACTACGTAGGCCCCAGTTATTCATTTTTGGGCTAAGACAAAGCAATCATTCCTGTGGGGGCAGAGAGAATCTGAGGAAGTGCATAAGATGTCTCTGACATAATGTAGCATAAGATTCAGAGGAGAAGACCATTTCCCATTTTCTCTGAGAATTCTTTCCCTGAAATCTCAAAGCGGCATAATATATTCATTATGGTAATCAAGAGGAATGCCCCAGCTTCCATTCTGTGTGCATAGAACAAGGATCTTTGCTCACTTCATTGGAATTACATTAGAATGTACCTGAGATAAAGATATTCCTCTGCCAGCTATACGATCTAGGGGTGAGCAGTGGGAACTAGCTTCTCTATTTTCCATGTAATACCTGATACATAAATAATCTATGGTTTAAATCAAATGTATCCTATGAGAATTGTATAAATTTATCAGGGGACTCCACTGTGCAGCTTCCACAAGGAAATGGGCTACTGGCAAAATTGCTCCTTACACGAACTTTAAGAGAGAGCACCACACTTTAGCTTCCACACACAACCACTTTCCATTGTAGGCCTGCCATCTTGGGGGATGGAGTAAGCCCACTTTAGTGACTTCCAGAAAAACAGGTAAAATTTGCAGAGCCCGAGGCAAGAATACAAATAGAGGCCAGTGCCTGCCTGCAGGCTGCTCCCACCTTCTCTTTCCACCACCTGCTCAGACCTACCATAGGAGGGGCCTCTGGAGTATTCTTGTGGACACTCCAGCACATTCATCTAAGGAGCCCATGGAATGGTGCACCCTAGGGAGGAGAGATATAGAGAAAGAACACTGCAGGCTCTGCTGTGTGTGCTGGGCTGTTTGGGCAAGGAACTAGGGGATTCTAGGAAGCTGGAGCATGGTCTAGAAGCGGGGTTGTCCTATGAAAATCAAAAAGTGCATATCTTGCTGAAAGTAATTGAGGGCAGTGGACTGGCTTGCTCTGCTTAGGCCCGGAGGCCTTTCCACAAGTTTCTAGGGGGTGGTATCAGTACTGCTTGTTATCTGCAGATGACATCCTGGCATTTGAGGTGACTAGCTGCATATATTTCTTATGAGAGATCAAAGGCTTTGTTTACTGTGCAGTAATTTTTTGTTTTGTGATCCTATTATGTAATCTAGTCAAGGAATTGATTATTGTCTTTCAATAGCTTATACTGCAGAGCTTATTTTGACAAAGAACTGCAGAAACGGAATAGTATGAAGATGTTAGGAATTATATAGTGAGAGATCACTAGGTGATGATTATAGCTTCAGTTTAAATTGTGTATTGCAAACTATTTTGTTTCTCTTGTGGATGAGGAGATAGGATTTGAGGATTTAGCCAATCTCCCAACCTAATTTCTCGGGGAGAGCCCTTAGAAATAATTCATTCCTCTGTCATGAAATGATATCAGACATTATTTTGATTACAATTTATGTCATTGCCCTGCAATCAGAGATTTATTGTATGTTGTGATAAAGTAGCTAGTGGACTATTTTATACCCCTTAACTCAAACGCATCTAATTAGGTGAGCAAAACATAATTAACATCTACATTTCACACAACTTTGGAAGGAAAATAATTTATTTACTAAAATCCAGTTCTGAGTCTTAAGAGACAAATTGCCCATTAATTGAGAGAATCAAATGGGAAAAGGTTTGAAAGCCCAAAAATAAGCCTGTCAGGCTTAGGTTTATTTGAGGTCACCAGTATGGGTGACCCACCTCACTCTGCAACAGGAGCTATACTGACTCCATATGGAGAATTTTCACTACGAGACTGCTAATAAAAGGAATTCAATATTATATCTTAATTTTTTTTTATGGCATTTGACTCAAAGTGTACTTGGCAGGTCATGGGCTTTATTTCAGAAAATTAAAGCTTCTATGGAATGGCAGTTGCCTTCATCCTGCATATAGGCCCTGGGCTGTCTAAGCTATTGCTACTGCCACTGTTAGTGTGGCAGGGCCAGGAAGAAAGATAGGGATGAGTTGCTTTCAGAGTGCTATGTTTATCTCACACTATCTTTGTTTCGGGTCAGACCTATTATTCTCTTTCAGTCTTACTCTTATTAGCCATATATTAGGCAAATGACTTAGCTTCTCTGACATATAGTGTCCTAGCTTCTAAAATGGAGATAATAAACCTATGTACGGCCAATAAAAGCATTAATTAAAACAATGTTTGCAAACACTTTTCGGCAACTAGTAGGCTCTTAATCAACGTACGTTTCCAGTCACCTTCTTCTACCTTTTAAATATAGGTGGAAAGGAGAAGCCATACTGTTTCTACCTTGTTATCTTTATTGCCCAGAAATTTAAGCTCACAGCACAGGAAACAGCACAGAATCTAATGCTGAAATTGACAGACAGCCAGGAATGGGGGAGATGGCTGCATCATTCTTACCGGATAATTAATGAAACAGGTTCTCAAAGGCATAGGCAAGAATTTCTTTCTAGATATCTATTTTTAAATTTTTTTACTATTTAGGAATTTTACTTTATGAACACTTTTTAGAAACAATCTTTGCTCCACACATTAAGGAATACTTTAATGACACCCTTGGACTTGGCTCATACTACCATGTTAAAAAAAAAACATATTAGCTAGAATGTGATATTCTTGGCAACTAAAAATAGCCTGGTGTCTGTCCTTTCCATTGCTACGCTGAAAGACTCCTTTCAGTTCTCCGAGGTGTGTGGTCACTAAACATGAACAAAACTTAAGTGTTTGACACAGAAGTAGCTTGAGGACTTCAGAATACATATTCCTTGTAGCCGAGATTGTGCCTTGTCCATCAGAGCACTGCAAATATTAATGAATATGTTATAAAAATAAGCCTTTTGTTATCAAATAGTATAAAGAATGTTAAAATTTTATCGTAAACCTTAAATAAGCTTTTCAGATTTGTCTGCAAAGAAAACCTCAAAATCAATGATATATTTAATGTCTATGTATATTTCACAAATATAGGAAGATTACCTAAAAGTTGGATTTCTTTACTATAAGAGAAATCATAAACATGGCCACCTTCTTATTTCGTATCTGTGAATACTATGATTCAGGTAATATAAAACAAAGACAAAAAACAATCTTACGTATACATTCAAGTAATAATTATGGTGTAAATAAATAAAGCTCCACTATAAAGATGAGGCCTCATTTGGGTTGCATTTATTCTCCAAAAAGTATTTCATTTTACTGAAGTCTCAGATTTTTCTTATTGCTTGTTGCTATCTCACTAGAATATTATATCAATAATTATAAGAATAAAATATGGCATAAGTTAATGGGGGAGTTGAACTAGATCATTTCTAATATTTCCTCGAGGTCTAATATTCTAAATTTTATTATAATAAAATTTCATAAATAACATAAAGAGAGAGGAGCATAACATTATTATATTAACAATGAACTAATTAAAACACCTGAGGTGTAGAATCCTTTCTGTAAACTGATCTGGCAATTCTTTTTTGATGGGTTTGAATATACATGGAACTTCATTATCATGAGAGGAATTAAAGTGGTCCCTAAGAGAGTAAGCAACACACCCATGGTCACATGTCAACCCAGTGTGAATTTGTTAAAATTATCAAATATCAAGAGAAAAATCTTTAAATAACCTTATTAGATTTTATTTGTCTGTCTTAGTCAGTTTAGGCTGAACAACAAAGATTTATATTTGTTACAGTTCTGGAGACTGGAAAGTCTAAGATACAGACAGATTTGGTGTCTGGCGAGGACCCTCTTCCTGGGCTGCAGATGGCAGCCTTCTTGCTGTATCCTCACATGGCAGAGAGAATGATATCATATCTCTTGTGACTCTTCTTACAAGGGCACTAATAATTCCATTCATGAGGTCCTACCCTCGTGACTTAATTACCTTCCAAAGGCCCAACCTCCAGTACCAACATATTGGAAATTAGAGCTTGAAAATACTAATCAGGGGTGGGGGACACAAACACTCAGTCTCTTTTGTTAATGTGAGCTGTTTGCTAAATAGCATTCTTGAGAAATATGTGAATTTAAAAACACAGTGACAGGAAGTTGTGGCTTTGCGTCACTCACTTTCTTTGTCTGTGTTTTAATTTGTTCTTCTGTAAAAATGTGTAATTGAACTAAATGACCTGTAAAATCCCTTCCAGCTCTAAAATTACCACCATGAGGGTTCGATACTTTGGGAAGGTCTAAATATTTTCAAGTTTTGGTTTATCAAATATCTCTCCAGCCGATATAAGGCTAAAATTAGAAATTTGGTGTTTACATTCATTTGAATAAAAATAAAATAAAGAAGAAAAAGACGTACATAGAAACAAGTACACAGTATAAAAAAGTCATAGTCTATACCCTTTAACACTGTTTTACCTTTCAGTAAATAGCAATCTTCATTGAAGAAGAGTCAGTTTTCTACATTTTAGAGACTTAACTCAGATTAACTATCTCATACAGTTCTAACTGTAGCAGTTACACCAGTATGAGACCAGTTTGTCTTTATTACTTATTAGAAGGTCTAGACTAAAAATTTCAAAATTGAGAAATCAAGGTCATTTTTAAGCAAAAGAAGAAAAAACTCAAAATTATTTCAAATTGGGGACTGGAAATTTGTGACAATTCTCTCTCAGATACATAGAATCAGTGTTTTGAACATGTTGGCACATTTTGAGGTACTTAATGCTAAATGATTTTTATGAGGCTGCTTGAGTCCTTGCTTAAGTGTATTTGAAACTTCCTTTATGCCTCCCCCAAAACACTTTTATTGCTCTATTATTTAATAACAATACTGTCTGCTTTTTAAATTGTCTTATAAATAGTAATAGTACTTAAGATAAATCCAAATTTAAAATAATATTAATGAAGTAATATATACATTTTATTTCCGTAACTCATAAAACTGCTTTAAATCTAAATCACTGCACATTAGAACATTCATAATTATTCTTTCATATGGTTCATTGCATATTAGAATATTTATAATTATTAATATCATATGATATTATCTGATTTAAGGGACTTTTCACCAAGACATAATTAATCTGCTGAAAAAAGTATAGTAGAAATATAATTACATGTAGATAATTAAAATAATAAAAATTGGAGAAATCTAAGATACAAACTGAAAAAATTAACCTGGCTTTACTAGTATATCTAATAGTGTTTAAAATATTGTAACTACAACTTTACAAGAGCGTGATAGTATTTGGACTGAACAGAATTCACAGATGATATTGTAAGTTTGAAGTAAACACAGAACATATGCTAGCTAGCATACTCTGTGAATAAGCTATAAGATACAACAAGACCAGAGATGTATTATCATTATAAATCCAACATGGTTAGTCCTACCAAATGGAGATTTGTATCTTGCAAAAAAAGTGGGGGGAGGACATTCAGGGTTCTCTGTCCCTATAACTCTTTATAGTGTTTCTACTATTATATCAGGTTTTTACTAGTAGTCCTGCTTTGTTCTCTTATGTGTACTCCCAACCACAACCTGAATTGCACTTTGTTTTGTACTTTCAGGTTTATGATTGTCATAATTGCTGCAAGGGACTAATCGAAAGCATAGATCTGTCACATAAAGAGTAGAATGACATTGTTTGGATTTCATATCGCTCAACTGTAAGAATAACTCACTAACTCAGCCTTCACCCCTTTGTGTCTGTCAGTTCCTATAGATTTAGGGTTATTTGTATTTTATGAATTGATAACACAACTGAAAGCATATTTATTCATCCACTAACTTTTGAAAGTATGGGTTATCACCATCTACATAAACATCTACAAAGAATCAATAAACACCTATTTTCTGAGCCCAAGTAGACTTCTTAGAGTTCAATTTTCTTTCCGTCATTTCTCCATTTTGTTCCATGAGTCATAATAATAATAATGCATAATAGCTAACTTTTTTGAGTTTTTCTATATGTCACATTTTATTTAATTAATTTAATCATTTTAATAATCTTATAAAAACCTTGTTAAAAACCCAAACAGGACCACAGGTAAGAAATCTGCCATAATAGGAGAGACACTGTACAGTGCTGTAGAGTCAAAATAGATAGAATCCCAAATGTCTTTTTTTTTTTTGGTAAGGTACAGGCAAACAATCTGCATTTGGTAGGACCAACCATATTAAATTTTACAATGGTAATAAATGTCTGGTTTTGTTTATATCCTGTAGGAGTGATTATGTAACTTGTCCCAAGTTACAGAGGTACCAAGAAGTAGTACTGGGGTTCAAATCTGGACAGTCCAGGTCCAAATACTTGCTGTAAATCACTATACTATGTGGTCTCTGTGCCCATAAATTGAAGGCCAAAGCAAAGCAAAGTCCCCTCTGAAACTGAAGGCATCAGAGCTAGGCACATCCCAAAGTGTATACCCTCACCTGCTGCTACTCACTGGAGCTAGACATCGCAGTAGGCCAAGGTTGAGGTCTCATATTAGAGGTTCTCATTAAGGCCTTTCCTACTCCCCTCAGACCTACCTCCAAGCTCTTCAGGCAGCATGATGAAGAAATACACCCATCAGGCTCCCTTCCCTCTTAGAACATATTTTCTGAAGAAAGAAGCCATTCCGCATAAAGTAGTTTGTAGCAAAGACAGGACGGGACCAGTCTTAGCTAAAATTAAACTTTTTTTTTTTGTTACTTTCTCAGCTAGCAAAACCCATTTCCTAGCTTCTTGACGTACCCAGAACTAACCTGCTTTTGACACTCAATACCCTCACACTGGGTTGCCTTTGGGCCGCCCAGAGCTCCCTATTACCCTGTTACGAGCTTTTCACTCAGTATTGCCCTCCATCTTGAAGTCTCATTCTTCAAACTATCTCTTTTTCTGCAGCAGAAAATGCTAGTTATTTCCTCCATATCTGTATGTCCCTTCTTCCTTAATGAAAAAGTTTCCATTTTCTGGCTCCATTGTAGTTTGTTATGGCTGTGTAACTAAGTTTTGCCCAATAGGATATGAACATAGATTTTGTGTGCAATTTATAGCAAATGTCCTTAAAGAAAGGTGTTGTATCTTTCTTTCCCTCACTTTGTCCTGCCTGCTGGACAAAATGTAGATTTAATTTCTGGAATTATAGGAGTCTAAGTCTCTAAGTCTCATGGAATGCCATGGCAGACTTGGACTGACAAGCTCATGAACTAAAAAGACTTCTAGAATATGATAGAGAAACAAGCTTCTACCTTGTTTATTATTATCTGAAGTAATTTGTTACTTGCAGAAAAACTTAACCTAACTATTCCCCCTCTTTCTGTTATTGAGCAGCAGGACTTGTGGCTTTGCTAATATAAACAGAAGAGTATCCTCTCTATAATACAGAACTTTATGAGCTGGTCCCTCTTGATTCAGCCAGTGACTATTAAAGAAATTTGGAAAAACCCTCTCTTAAAAACTCAGCTTGTAAGGCCACTGACATGCATAGTAGTACTATTTTACTTTCAGAAACTATCATATAGCTTTCTCTTTTTGCATCTTTTCCACCTCAAATCCTAATTTTTCCTTTCTACCAGCTAGATCAACACCTCTGCCAACTAGAGCACTATACTCTGAAAAAAGCAAAAGAGAGCATCATAATAATGGTTTTTGAATATTATCCTGTTAAGTTACCTGAAGGAAAATATCTAAGTCTTGTTCTTTTGCATTCCTTAAGCCACTTCCCATCCACATAGCCACCAAAGTTCATCTTCTAAAAATGAGACAAATTCATAGACATGGAAAGTAGATTAGAGGTAATCAGGGTTGGGGGGAGGGGAAACGGGGAGTTATTGCTTAGTGAATACAGTTTCTGTTTTCAGTAACAGAAAAATTTTGCAGATAGCCGTGATGGCTATGCAACATTGTAAGTATAATTAATGTCACTGAATTGTACACTTAAATGGATAAAATGGCATATTTTGTGATCTATGTATGTCTTACCACAATAAAAATAATAAAATAAAATGTCAGAAAAATATGTCTATTAAGGGAGTAGAGAGAAAGATGCCTACCCCTAAAATCTTATAATAATGTGTCTCTTCCTTTACCAACTTGTTTGTATTGTTTTCTAATTTTTATGTACACTTTTGGAAATTAAAGAATGTGACTAAGATATGCTACAATGATAACGAGCATATTTTATTTGCTTGGCTGAATAATAGTAAATAAAAGCACTTTTTTTAGTACATGATTTTCCCTATTTACATTTAATGATGTAGGGGCAGGAGAATCAACTTCTTAGCAGCTCATGCCAAGATTCCTTTTACTGAGAAACTTTATTTCAGCTAAGTTCTGAGGTGAAGGGGAACCTGAGCTGGGGATGGACACTACTTCAGCTACTCCACAGAACAATGGAGGGCCTACCTGAATCACATTTAAGTCTGTCAAACCTACATCCTTGATTAGCTTACAAATTATCTGTCCTAGGATTGTGTATAACTTTACATAGTGTATGAGGTTAGCAGAATCTCCTTCAGGAAAGACTTAATTAAATCAAGAACCCCCACAGCTCCTTGTTAGGAAATATGAAGTATAAAAGAAAAAAGTCCTTGATGGGAAGCAAAATGATACTATCTCCTAGGATATTAACTAAGGTAATGACAGTAGAAGGATCAGATGAACCAGAAGAAAGGAAAATACAAGGAAATTATAATCAGCAAATAAAGCAAAAAGTGTTCTAAAATCTAAGTGGGGATCTAAATAAATAGAATGAAAAGAAGTTGTGGGATTACTGAAACACCTGGCAATCTTAAGATTCTTTTCCATTTTTAAGCCTTCACAAAGTAGTATTTAAGTTCCTATATTAACTATGTCTTGAGCATTACTATATTCATAGCAACATGTAAACATTTGTCCTTGCTTCTACAAGAGAGGAGATTTCATAACTGCCGCTCAGGATAATTTATTCTTCTTTACCTTCTACATGTTCACAACCATATAGTGATAAAATGATAGTCAAGACCAGAGATAGGTAGCAGAAAAGGAAGTAACTACTATGGTATGACTTGCTGAAAGAGCCTCTGTCCAAAATCAATTCCTCCCCTGATCTGACTCAGTGACTCAAGTCCCCACCCTTTGAAATCGTTTGCTTTGTGTTAAGGTATTACTGTCACAAGAAATTTTAACAGATAACTCTCACATAACCCAAAGCTGTGGGATTTATGTGTCAATGTGAATTCAGAAAGCCGTGAAAGAACAAGGCACAGGACAACTAAATTATTGTGTGTGGAGGGCCCCATGAGTCTGTTCTTTCTCAGTGTCTCAGTCAGAAGTCTTATATCACTACATATGTTAACACGCTTTCCTCCTTTAATATCCCATATTGCTACTGATGAGTATTTCCCTTTAATTATAATTAATTATACTTGGGTCAGAGTTATCTTCACTCTTCCCACACATAAAAGCAGGCAGTTCTTAATTTACAAACAAGCAAAATATTCATATAATAATTTTAGCTTCCTGCTGCCCATAAATTATTAAAAACAGGGGAGCTTTTGGTGAATCTGGGGCTCAAACATGAAGGAAGGGAAGATTCTCCAGGTCAAGATGAGCCTAGGAGAGCTGATTCCAAGGACAATCTCT
>NW_006442484.1:46690083-46734777 GCF_000325575.1 Pteropus alecto
ATTCCACCTTATAGAGATTGTTTTGATTAATAAAATTCAAATATACCTGAAAGAGAATTTGGACACCCTCTTTAAGACTCATAAGGGCATGACAAAAAGGCCATAGAAGTCAAATTGGGGCAATTTAAATACCAAAAGGAATAATAGCTGCAATTAATTATAAAACATTTAATAAATAAAATATTCAATACATTTTTTAAAACATGGTAATGTGATCACATAAGAGAATGCAAGCTATAAAGTATTAGGGGGAAAGTGTCATAAGGTTGGCAATGCGTTTCCATACAGATACATAAAGAAAGAATATATGGCAAATTATTATCAATTGTTGAGTTTAGTCGATGGGTATAAAGGTGTACAATTCTCTCAATTTTTCTTTCTTATCGAAATCATCTATAATTTTTTTAAAAATGGGAGAAAAGTAGCCCAGAGAGAATTAAATGTCTGTCAGCCAATACAGATGTTAGTCTCATTTTTTTCAATCAGATTATTTTCTTTCTAACAGTAGCTGAAACCAACTGTACTTTAAACAACCCCAACACTAAAATTCTTTTTCTTCACAGTTTTACATTTTATACTATTTCCATTCCGTGTGTACTCTGACCTTTCTCAGTTGCACAGAAGCCAGGTGCTGCATGATATTAAAATTAAAGCAAAAGTATACCAAAATTAGGGTGATTGGGGTAGTGGTGGTTGCTGGTGATGAACTGAGGTTGAGAAATGAAGATAAAACTGAGGACTGGCCAGTAATATCTACCAAGATACCACAGTAAAAACTGCCAAATCTAAGTTGTTACATAGAGCACCCCAGTTATATGGAAGTAGTCCTGAACTGAGGAGCCTGTCCACTAAAATTAAGTCCATCCCCTTTCTAGGCTCCCATCTCTTTCCTCTTACTTCATCTACCTATCTCCTTCCTAATATTTGGGTCCCATTTCATGCTGAGATTGCTCTGGGACCCATTCAAAATTCTATCCCTTGCTTCCAGGACTGGAGCTGACAGTTCACCTTCAGCTTCTCCAGTCCTGAGCCCTTCCCATGTAGTACTATGTTGTAAGTAAACTTGTGGGTATTATCTCATTTAATCTTATCTCTTTTAACCCTTTAAAGAAAATACCATTATTTACACAGCTACTAAGTATCAGAAGCTGGCTCTGCTGACTCAAAAGTTCACCTTCAATCTTCTATCAAGGACCCAGTATCAAATTCCTTAAAAAGTCACTTTATTTTCTCTACATATTTTATCCCTAGCCATTAAGCTGTTTTCTCACTTCCCTATATTAATTGAAGATGTGGTATCCAATACAGTTTTCTTCTCTCCTCCAAGCCCTATTATCATCAGGGATAAGTCCAACGTCCTTGGCCAACTAGCCTAACACTCTGACTTCACGTTTCCCTGACCCTCTCACCCCCAGGAGGCATCATCTCCCCTCTACTTTAGCCACCCAGTTCTATGAACTTTATCATCACAGGGGATTCTTCCTCTGACATCTTATGCTCATATACCCCACCAGACAACAATCTTTGATCCTTCTAGCTGTCTTGTTCAGTTATTTTTCAATATCTGAGACTCTGATTGCTCAATTTTCTTTCAATCCACAGGGTCTTCACTTCTTTATCTAGTCTTCATGACCCATGACCTCAACCACTCTTATCAATACTCTCAACTCCATTGCTTCCCAAGGCCTCCTATCCAGTCCTACAATCCTGGACCAAACTGACTGGTTGACTTCTTTGTTCACACTCTCAGTCTACTGAGACCATCTGGAAAAAATTACTCAGCTAAGGAAATTGAAGCCACCCCAGGTTTCTCGCCCTTAAACTGGGTTTCTGGAGGCCCTGATCAGTTCTTTCACAACAGCTTTTCAAAATTTCATCAGCTTCCACCATCCCTAACCATCTCAGCAGATAATTTTGTTTCCTACTCACTAGGGAGAACAGAGGCCATCAAGCATTGATGTCCTGAGACCCTACCAACAATCTTATTTGATACCATATTCATCCCTGAGTGAGATAACTGCCTCCCCAGTGAAGAGCTAATCTTTCTCTCTACTCCCAAGAGCCCTTCTGCTGATCTAGAGCCTTTCTACGATCTTACTTCATCCATCAATTTTCCTTTCTCTTGCATTTTCAAATGCTTCTACTCTGTTGGAAATAAACAGTTCTTAACTGGCCATTCCCCTTCTTACTCCCAGAGCTCAGCGTAGAAGGAGTAGACAGAAATGCCCATCTCCTAGACTTTCCCTGAAAGAGGCCTACTTGCTACTGCCTGAGGATCTAGCTTCCAATCAGCCTGCATCTAGGTGCTGACTCAGAGTCTCCCTTTTACTGACTTGTCTTGGCACATCCTCAGCCACTAGGAATAAAGAAGGCTATTTGGACAATCATGGAGGTTTGAAAGAGCATGGACAGGGCTAAACAATAAGGTTCATCTCCTATAGGAGACCACTACTTCAAGAATCTTTCTTATTCTTATTCCTTGTTCTCCCCATTATCCACAGTGTTCAATCCCTCATGTCCTTCAAGTCTTTGCTCAAACATCAACCTTCTCAATTAGGCCATCTTGGACCACCCAAATACATTTTCTCCTGCCTCCCCCAGAACTCTCTACCAACTTCTCCATTCTGCTCTGTTCCACAGTATTTATCACCTTGTAATATCTTATATTATTTTTTTAGTTAGTTAGTTTATTGTCTGCCTCTCTCATTTTGAATGTAATCTCCTCCTCCATCCTTCAAGGTTCTTTCATCTGGTTTAATAGTTAAATCTACATGAGATGGATTAATAAGAGAAAATAACCAGATTTAATTACATACGTATGTATGGGAATCCCACATACATGAGAGAGTCAGAGACCCCACAAACACGAAAGGTTCAGAGACAGAAAGGGAAAATGAGGTATACACGGCATTTTGAGATAAGGATGAGGTAAAATAACTTGGGGCTTCAGAGAAGAGAAAGGTCATTGCAGGAAAATAAAAAGAGCAGATGTTCATAATTACTAGTTTGCCCTGTCATATAGAAAGGTCAAAAAGGTTATCTGATAATCTCTTATTATGATAAGGCCTCTAACTTAAATTCTTCTAGGTAGCTAACTGAGGCCGGAAGGGTACGGAAGTTTCTCTTGAGCCTGCAGGGTCTCGACTGACTTTAGCTCAAAATAATCCGCATACCACAGAGGTACTTTTTGAGGTGACCTGTTCTGAATCACTGCAGCAAAGACTTTGGCTTTTTTTTTTCCCCCTAGTGATGTATCCCCAGCACCCAAAATTTTGCCAGGCACATGGCTGGTGCTCAATAAATATTTGTTGAATAAATAAACGAATTAGTAAATAATAAGTCACTTGCCCAATCTCAAACCAATTACTGTAGGTAGAGGGATACAATGTTCTAATTGGCCAGGCCTCAGTCAAATGCTGCACCTGTGGTCAGGGATTGGATGAGCTCTCCCTGGAATCGCATGGTCTAAGAATGAGAAGTGGGTGGTCCCATAAGAAAATTAGAGTGCTATTACTAAAAGGGAACTAGATGGTAGGCAGGCAACATCACAGATATTCATCTTAAAAGATGTGACTAGAGAAGTACAGGGAAGTTGTTGTTAAAAAAAAAAAAAAAAAAAAAAAAACCACGAATATCAAGATTTTAGACTTTTCAAAGTCCAGTTGAGATCTACCTGAGAAACACCAGTCATTGTGTATGACTCATCAGTACTTCTGGAATCAAATTACCTCTTCACCTTTTAAATTACCCAGGGAGTAATAAGTTCATTAAGGTGGAGCCCCCATAATGTTATTGGTGTTCTTGAAGAAACACAAGAGCTAGCTAGTGTGAGCCCTCTCTCTGTCATGTAAGGACACAGCAAGATGACCATCTGTAAATCAGAAAGAGGGCTTTCTCCAGCACATGACCATGCTAGCACCATGATCACTTCCTAGTCTCCAGCACTGAGAGAAATGTTTTTAATTCACCCAGGACGTGGTATTTTGTTGAAGCAGCCTGAACTGACTGAGACAGGAGGATTAATATTGAGAATGGGAAAATTAATTTGGCAGATAATTTTTGTGACCTTGGAGAGAGTTTCCATAGCCTGGGGCAGGAACTAAATTATGAACACTTAAGAAATGAGTGGCTAATAAGGAAGTAGAGGTAAATCACAACATGGAACATGAATCAATTGCTCAAAAGAGACTAAGAGCCTGCTCTAAACACTAGGTACCAGCGCCAGCTTTATGGAGTATGACCTTTGTAGTCACACAGGGCCCTGTGCTCAAAAAAGTCTTGGTGCGGCTTAATGCTCTGATGTTACTATCTTGAAATTCTTAATAAATTTTGAACAAGGGGCCCTGCATTTTCATTTTGCATGAGGCCCACAAATTATGTAGTCGAACATGTAGGGCACTGAAAGGGACCCAAAATATTTCATTCCTCATTCATTCATTTATTTACTCAACAACAAATAAATGAATTGCCTACTACAAGCCAGGCACTCTAGTAGTCTCTGCAGACATGATGAAAAAGGTAGTCAACATGACAGATGTATGACAGAAAATCTTATAGGAAAAAGTTGTTACTTCAAAGAATATTAAAATATAAATACAGCTAGCTATGACATGACTTTCTATCTTGGTTCCATGTTGTATGGCCTATATAATCCTGGTAAATTTATTCAACTTCCTTAAACCCTAGTTTACTCAATACTCAACTTAATCTAATTGGCTGTATTAAGTGATTCCTAAATCATGCAGCATCCTATCTAGCAACTGGAAAGGCCCTCCAAGGGGTTGTACAAAATGGAAGGTTTTTATAGGCAAGAGGGTGGGACTACGAAGTTAAGTGTGGATTATTTCAGGCTAGGATATCTTCCTTTAGGGAAAGGCAGGGAGTTTTATTAAGCAGATTACCTGACTACTGTGGATCAAGAAATTCCAGACCGATTGGTTTAAAACTCTAGTCTTGGAAGAGACTGCAACTGCAATTAGGTTAGGTATTACATCCAGGTTTGGTATCATGGGCTTTTTAGCCCAAACGACACCATTTTGGGCCCGTGGCTTTTCTTTTTAACATCTGAAAAATGACAATAATAGGACCTACTCCTAAGGTTGTTTGGGGAATTAAATGAGATCAGGAACATAAGGTGCTTAGAACAGTAGAAGATATGTGACTATGAAGAATTTCTGGCACTTGACATTGCCTAGTACATAGTTAAGAGTTCAATAAATGACTAGTTTGTTAAGTAGAGGTAAAAAGGAAATTACATACCAATCTGGATAGCTTGTTATATGTGTATACATGAAGCAGATATGGCTATATATACACATTAAACATACTTAGGGCATTGAGTAGCCCCAGAAGAAAATGTAAAAGGATATATACTAAATTGGTAACTGTGGTCAAATCTATGCAATAGGATTTGAGGGGAGACACTTTTTGCTTTGTTTTGTTTTACTTTATATACTCTTTATTTAAAAAACCAAGATTTCAGAAAAATAAAGCTATTGGCATATTTAGAATACAGTGGCAGATATCAAAGCTTATAGACTATCACAATTTTTCCCTTCTAAGAATTACTATCCTCCTGTCCAAAATATTTTCATTCAATTTCCATTCTTCTAGTTCTGAATCTGCCATAATTTGTTATTAATCTTGGAAAAAATCAATTTCTTGATCTGCATTACAGCTTCCTTATTCATAAAATGAAGCACACAATCCAGACAGTGCTTCCCAACTAGTGGGTTATGGCATACTGGTATCCTGAATGTGGGTGAAAAATTGCCCCCTCCTTCAATGAGGTAGCTGAGAAGGGTCAGGGGCAGCCAGAGCCTCCTGATCCAGTACCTCTGGCAATGAGCAGCCTTGTTTAGGGCTCCTCAGGGCACTCTGGGGTGTATGCCAAAGATGCAGCAAGCACTATGGACAACAACCAACATACAATTCAGCTGTCTGTGCATGGCCAAGGATGCCGGCCACATGGGCATCTATCTGCAAGGCACTCCACTGCCCAACATGGATCAGACATTCTGGTGTCAATGTACAAGTTTGTGATCCAGGTGCCCAAGGCGGACAGCACATAGATCCAGGGGAAACCTGTCAGGGGGTGAGAGAGGATGAGCTTGGACACAGTGGGGTTCCTGGTGGGCTCAGCTCTAGGCAATGCGCTTAATATTTGTCTTAACATGTAGTGGCTATTTCTATCTTTTTATGACAGTGCACTCTTTTAATGGCTCCCAGACTAACTTGACAATGCATGCATGTTCTGAAAGCTAGAATTTCATTGTGAAAACACTGATATAAAAATGTACTATTAGTTTGAAATCAATTTGCATTATCATATGAAATTGCAACATTACATTCATCAATAAAAGAGTTGTTATTCTTTAAATATAATTACAATTGTAAATTTTGAATGATAGTATAAAATGGTTTTAAATATTTTATCACCTACTTAAGTGATCACAGTCCCTCACTGATAGTTACTATTCAGAATCTGAGTTTATCATTAAAAAGTTGAGATTAGAAACTGCAAAAAGCCATTTCAACCATAAAACCTAATATCAAAATATATTCATAGGAACAAGTTCAAGCTTATCATTCAAATATGTGGAAAATTTTTATCTGAAAGTTTTATTCAAATTCAATATTTAATATCTTCTCTAATACACTGCATTTTATTATAATTATATAATTTAAAGAAAATGTTATGAATTTTTTAAACTGTCATTTAGATGTCTCCAAATGTTTGTGTAACCTAGTGTATTGTACAAAAATGATCTTTTTCTGTATGTGTTGATATGAAAGAAGTTGAGAGGCCCTGATATAATTATTTATAAAGCTATCTGCCACTCCATCCCTCCTTAGGACACTTGTCTTGCTTCCTAACCCATATTCTCTCTTTCTATATCAGTTTCAAAGAGCCAGGTCTATAATGATAGACAGCAGCTAAGTTTCAAGTTTGTGTCCAACGGAGTCAAGAACACAAGCAGAGATATTTATATGAGATACCACGTGGCCCCAGAACTGGGGGTAAACTTAGACAAAAGCATAAGAAGTAGCTAATGTCTAAAACTACAGTCTGGATGAACTACACAACTCCAAGGGGAGGAATCCACATTTTACTGAAGAACAAAAGACCTGAATAAATGGACTGATATACTATGTTCCTGGATGGAAGTACTTAGTATCCCATTCCCTATCATTATCAATTTAATATAAGAATTTAATACAATTCAAAGAAGAAAGAATAACAGAAGTTACTAATTAGAAGTAGCTTGGTTAGAAAACACCTGTACAAACATGTCCTAAAGTGAAGCCAAGTGATCAGTCTTCATGATCACCTTTGTAGTGTCTCACAGAGTACTTTAGTGTGAATACCATCTTCCTAAGGTCTTTAACTTCGCATTTTTCAATTTACTCAGAGTAGAAACAGAAATCATTATCCGTGACTATTTGATACTAATCAAACTCAGAAAGCCTTGATATGTTAACAAGACACTAAAGGTATAAATGTTCCTAACAGTCTCAAGTATTGTTATTGGCTATCAGGAGTACCTGATAAGCTGAATACACAACAGTTTGCTTGTGATTGGAGCAGCAGGAGGAGGCTAATTTGGAGAGTTAGTTCATTCAAGTTATATTAAAGCCTGGTGACTGGTTTCTGCCCTGGAACAGAGTACCTTTTGTTCATGTCTGCCAAATAAAATACCTGTTCTGCTTGGGCAATACTAGATAAACTTTAACAATTTTTTATTTTTTTTTGTATGTGCTCCTTTTCCCCAAGCTCTAAGCAGACCATTTGTGACCCTTTTCCCATTTGTTAATACAAACTTAAAAAAAACTATTTACAACATAATTAAATTTCTAATCTTTCCAAGGGAGGAGCTTCGATATGGGTTGCCACATTAAAATACAGGACATTTCTTAGTAGGATAGGGAGACTTGTCAGTGGTCACTTTCATCAGTACCTTTGTTTAACATGAGTCCAGAGATTAACGGCTGTCACGGCGAGATCACCTAATCTCACCCTATTTTTGTTTTAAAAAAACTAAAACTGGAGCTCAGTCAGGTCAAGAGATTTAAAATCATTTACTTAAGGCCAGAAAAGATTACATCTCTATTTTTTTTTAACTCTTTAAGTGATCTCATTCATTATGCTTCAGAACACAATTAGAAACAAAGGTAAAAATCGCTCGCGAATAGGCAGCATACCTACTTTTTAAAGTTTTGTAAAGCATTCAAGTCCTTAAATTCCACCCGTGAGAAAAGTTGCTTCAGCTCTTTCCACCGTGACTAGCAAAGTGTTAGAAAATAGTGCCGACAGATTTGAGTTCAGTGAGTACCTAATGAATTGACCATGGCTAGTCCTGCCTCAGCTCGTTAGGGGTAAAATTTCAGTATGTCAGCGGCGTTGTGAGTGAGGCCTCTCCAAAGTGCCCATGATTCATAAATGGCGGTGTCGCAGGGATTTTAAGTACGGTCCCTCACAGTTGGCGTCGCAGTCACAAAAAATGGTCCTTGGCATTTGGAACCATGTGAGGAGGCGGCGAGGGGCCAAGAATTCTTTCTTGCGACTTTTAAGTACAAGAGAGAAAGTATGGTTTTATTCAGGGACCCGCAATGGAAAGAATTCGGAAATGGAGACTGAGAGGCCTACGTGGGGGAGGGGAAAGAAGCCTGAGAAGAAAGGGAAAGGCCTTTTTCTCTGGTGACGCGCGGTCACGAGGCGTTCTCCCGACGTGGGCGCTCGCCATTGGCCAAGCCAGAGCTGACGTCCCCTCAGCGGCCAGGGCGCGAACGGCAGCCAGGGCGGTGCCGCCCTGGAAGTTGGAGAGGCGCGCGCGCTCCCGCGGCCTGCCACGCCCCCGCTCTCCGCCCGCCAACCCGCTCCTCCAGTCCCTCTTCGCGCCCAATTGACCACGCCCCTTCCCAACTCGCCCCTCCTCCGTCAGACCGGCGGCGCGCGGAAAGCGCGTCACGTGATGATTGGTCCCGCCTCTTCCTCTCGGTCCCATATTGCACTCGAGTTGGAAGAGGCGAGTCCGGTCTCAAAATGGAGGTAAAACCGCCGCCCGGTCGCCCCCAGCCCGACTCCGGCCGTCGCCGCCGCCGCCGGGGGGAGGAGGTATTAGGGGGAGAGTGGGGGGTTGATGGGTAGTGGCCGGCGTGGGGGGCCTGGCTCGGTGGGAGCGGGGAGGCCGGGTGGACGGGTCGGCCGTCCCGCGCTCTGCGTTGAGACGGGCGATGGGAGGGGGAGGGGAGCGGGCCTGGGAGGCCTCCTCCGGGCCTCTCGCTCTCCTCGCTTTCTCCTTCGGCTGCACAGGTGTCTCCTTGGAGGTGCGGCGTGGCTGAGGAGACCTCGGGAGGGGAGCTGGCCCGTCGGCCGCGCGGCTTCGGATCGAGTCCGAGAGCGGCATGGCGGGCCTGGGCGGGAGCGGTTGAGAAGAGGCGGTGGGGGAGGGGAGGGGACGAGCAGGCACATCCGGGCGAGCGAGCAGGCGGGCGGCGGCCACATTGACATTGATCCGCTGCCGCGTTACGAAATGGCGCATTGGCCCGCAATGGCCGCCGTCTCGCTCCGCCACCAGGAAAGAGCGCGGGGATTGGAAGGAAGAGGGAGGATGCGGCCCAGCAGAAAATGCTGCAAATGGCCTCTTAAGCTTGGGGCGCATTGCTTTTCCTGGAGTTCTGCCGTCGCGTTCTAGGCTTTACAGACATCTTTAAGGCGTGGAGAATTTAATTCTGTCTTGCTCTTTTATTCGCAGCATTCTGTTGAAAATAAGTTTTGAAAAAGTTTGCTGCTTTTTATTCCTGATGTTCTTGCTAAAGTACTTAAAATTATACATATTTTCGCGCCATTCTCACTAATATTTGAGTGTGGATGTAAAATAGAAACTGGAAAATTTTTTATCTCCATTTTTCTCATTTTCTGATTGGTCTGCTCTGGCTAGAGTTTCTTGGATTTTTGTTTTAGAGGACTGCAACCACATTTGAATTTTTCGTGTGCTTGAGAGAGAATTTTATATGGGTTATAGCTTTTTTTTTTTAAAGTCAGTATTGTATGTTGCTAATGAAATGCATTTAGCCAAGAACCGAACAGATGAGAGTAACTGAATTAATGCTTGAGGCTATTAATCATTTAACTTTTTTTCTCTAGCATGTGACAGTCTCTTCGTATTAAATGCCTTAACGTCGCCACTTTTAGAAATCACAGGAAGACCTTAAAATGTAAACGTGAGCCCCTTTAAGGACTGGATGAATGATATCCTAATGCATGTGTTAGTGGCAATTAATGTAATTTTTTAAAGAACTGATTTAAGTTGTAAAACAATTCAGTCCCGTTTAAAAAATCTCAATTTCTGTTTTATCGTGTTACATTCTTTTCAAGTAATATAAAGTATATACATATACACACACTTAAGTCCAATTTGTCCTTTTTGTGACCCCCCTCATAAAATATTGTATTAGGAAATTTTGTGCAATACAAATGCAGATAGGTAATTTTCATAGCACATAACCTGTAACAGATGGTACAGAAAGCTATCAAGTTTCATGAGGGATTTTGTTACATTGGGGAGGGGGGGTGTTGGTGTGGCCATTTATTGAGGAATACCTGTTTTAACATGTTGATTTGCTTGAAACCGGTGAATTTCTCTAAATTTGCCCCTCAGAACTTATAAGTGATACCTCACAGTTTTGTAGTTTAAAATTAAGTGCTTGTTGGCATGTAGACAGTAGAGAAGACATGGAAAAAAACTGGCGTGGTTGAAAAGCACTACTTCTATAACTTTGGTTTCTTAGAAAATGGTTTCTCAGTTGCAACATCTGACATAATCTATTACCAAGTACTTTTGTAGTTTACAATTAAGGGGCTTTTGATTCTGGGATTCCCTTGGACTTCAATTTAGTTTGTGATGTTGGCCTTTGAGAGGCTGATTATAGGTTTTCTTGGTAGTTTGGTTCCTTTACTGAGTTGATGTGTAATGTATGTGATCATGCTCCATTTTTTAATTGGACAAAGTGTTAATGGTACAGAATTTAACATTGAGCTTATTTGTAGCTGATTAAAGAAAGGCTTGTGGGTCTTCCTTAGCAATTCACCTAAAAGAAATAATTAAAATATATTGGTTTGTTTTCTCAGGGCCATGATCCGAAGGAACCAGAGCAGTTGAGAAAACTGTTTATTGGTGGTCTGAGCTTTGAAACTACAGATGATAGTTTAAGAGAACATTTTGAAAAATGGGGTACACTCACAGATTGTGTGGTAAGTTACTAAAGGAACAAAAAAAAGTTCTTAAGGGGTAAAGAATTTGTGGAGATGTCTCAGTGCTTTAAAATTTGTATTTTGTAGGTGATGAGAGACCCCCAAACAAAACGTTCCAGGGGGTTTGGTTTTGTGACATACTCTTGTGTTGAAGAGGTGGATGCAGCAATGTGTGCTCGACCACACAAGGTTGATGGGCGTGTAGTGGAACCAAAGAGAGCTGTGTCTAGAGAGGTATTTTAATAATACCATGTTACATAACGTAAAATTGTTGTAAAAATTTGTTCTTTTTACTTAACGTAGTTTTTACTTGTAGGATTCGGTAAAGCCTGGAGCCCATCTAACAGTGAAGAAAATTTTCGTTGGTGGTATTAAAGAAGATACAGAAGAATATAATTTGAGAGACTACTTTGAAAAGTATGGCAAGATTGAAACCATAGAAGTTATGGAAGACCGGCAGAGTGGAAAAAAAAGAGGATTTGCTTTTGTAACTTTTGATGATCATGATACAGTTGATAAAATTGTTGGTAAGTAGTTTATCAGAACGTGAATGAGAAAGCAGAAATGGCTTTTCTACACTAAATTTGCTAAATTTTTTATAATTTTACATTGTGCATAATAGCATATAAAGTATTTTGTTTAGTTTTCATAAAGTGACTAAACTTGTGTAAGCAGCATTGGCTCAAGAAATGTTAATATGAGAACATTTTCTAATCTCTCTCCAGAAGTCCCTATCTTGATATTTTAATGAGTTATGTAGTGCTAAAGGATATAACATACATGTGCTTTTTCAACCATCAAGTAACTTTTGTTTGTTTGATTTAAAAAAATTTAGTTCAGAAATACCACACTATTAATGGGCATAATTGTGAAGTGAAAAAAGCCCTTTCTAAACAAGAAATGCAGTCTGCTGGATCACAAAGAGGTGAGTAGGACCATGTATTACTTACACAATAAATGTGAGTGGTATTTGTAAGAGTCTTAAAGATCTTCTTGCCTGTATTAAAGGTCGTGGTGGTGGATCTGGCAACTTTATGGGTCGTGGAGGAAACTTTGGAGGTGGTGGGGGTAACTTTGGCCGTGGTGGAAACTTTGGTGGAAGAGGTAGGATGGTTATCTTATTTTTAAGTACATGTCTACCTAAAATTTATTGGTAAGTGGAATGTACACTTTTAATTGATACCTTGCTTTTTCCTCAGGAGGCTATGGTGGTGGAGGTGGCAGCAGAGGTAGTTATGGAGGAGGTGATGGTGGATATAATGGATTTGGAGGTGATGGTAAGTTTTTAAAAAATTAATGTTTGATGTTTTGACTTTGTTTACTGTGCTTTATTGAAAATTAACTATTTGTTTTAAGTTTTTCTAGTTTTAGCCAGAATTTACAGTTTAATAAAGTGTGCTTCTATATTAATAATGTAGAAGGCTAGATTTTTTTTCTCTCTAAAGCTTTAATATTAGCTAGTTATTTTTAGCTAAGATTTGTTGTATTAGTAGCTGAGCTTGCGTTGTCGAAGAGACTGTTGATCATTTTCCTTAGCGAAATTTAAAAACATCAAAAAAAGTTTTTAGTATCAAGATATTTAATCTTAATCATTCATCTTAACTTGTTACTACCCAGAGTCTTGGGGTTCTATTAATCAGGTGTTGCCAGGCTTTAGTGTTAAATCAACTAATTGGCTTATTTTCCAGTGTTTTAAATGTAACATAAACTAGAATTCAATAATTTGACCCTCATGTATTTTTTTGTGCGTGTGGCTCATTTATTTTTTTTTTTTTTTTTAGGTGGCAACTATGGTGGTGGTCCTGGTTATAGTAGTAGAGGAGGCTATGGTGGTGGTGGTGGTGGAGGACCAGGAGGATATGGAAACCAAGGTGGTGGATATGGTGGTGGAGGATATGATGGTTACAATGAAGGGGGAAATTTTGGCGGTAAGTTTTCACTTGTTTTAAATATTCATTATAGTTTTATTACAGATGTAAAGTATTAAAGTGTGGAATTTGGTCAGATTTCATGATGTATAAAATAAAATATTCAGTAGGTAATTGACAATTTTCGCACGTTGCTGGTTATTTAGTAAGTTGGTAAAATGTATTCAACTATTTTAGTTTAAATGGGCATGTATTCGTAATCTGTCACAATTTTACTTAATCCTAGGCACTTTTAAGTTGGGAAACGGGAACTATAACTTTAATGTACAGACAGACATGTTAAAATGAATGGGATGTCTAAGTGACAAAAGTACTTTGAGTCTGTCACATATATTGCAGACGGCAAGCAAATCTGCATCATTGCTCCATGGTACTATATAGAGTTTTGTTATCAATAAGGTCTTTCTTAATTATCAATTTAGGATACTTTCTCTGTCATTGATTTCAAAGTTGTACTGCATCAGAATTTGTGAATCAAACTTTAACAATTTTAATAGTGTTAGTGGTATGGAGAGAACATGTGCTAAAATGTGGCATCAGGTATAAACAACATGGCAGCTATCTAGATACATATTCTTCAGACCATCTTCCAGTGTTTTTTCTTTTCCTACTCAAGCCTGAGGTCTGCTGATGGACCTGTGTGTTCGTGGTGGAGTTTGGTAGTTCTGTAAAATATTTTTTCAAAGGGTTGCGCATATATATATATATGTATGTGTATATGTATATTATAATGTGTTGCTATGATTATCAAAAGATAATAGGTACATATATTAGAAGAGGGATGTAACCATAAATGAAACCTTTGTCGTTTCAGGTAACTATGGTGGTGGTGGGAACTATAATGATTTTGGAAATTACAGTGGACAACAGCAATCAAATTACGGACCCATGAAGGGAGGGGGCAGTTTTGGTGGAAGAAGCTCGGGCAGTCCCTATGGTGGTAAATAATTTTTTTTAATCAAAAATTCATTATTGCCTTTTAAATTTAAAAACTCAGGTATATTTTTTTTAAAACTCTGCGTGTGTTTCCAGGTGGTTATGGATCTGGTGGTGGAAGTGGTGGATATGGTAGCAGAAGGTTCTAAAAACTGAGAAAAGGGTAGGTATCTTTAAATTTTTATTATGATGATAAAGCATATGTGGAACTGTTCACTGAGTGTAATAATTTTTTTATCCTGTATTATTCAACAGGCTACAGTTCTTAGCAGGAGAGAGAGCGAGGAGTTGTCAGGAAAGCTGCAGGTTACTTTGAGACAGTCGTCCCAAATGCATTAGAGGAACTGTAAAAATCTGCCACAGAAGGAACGATGATCCATAGTCAGAAAAGTTACTGCAGCTTAAACAGGAAACCCTTCTTGTTCAGGACTGTCATAGCCACAGTTTGCAAAAAGTGCAGCTATTGATTAATGCAATGTAGTGTCAATTAGATGTACATTCCTGAGGTCTTTTATCTGTTGTAGCTTTGTCTTTTTCTTTTTCTTTTCATTACATCAGGTATATTGCCCTGTAAATTGTGGTAGTGGTACCAGGAATAAAAAATTAAGGAATTTTTAACTTTTCAATATTTGTGTAGTTCAGTTTTTCTACATTTTAGTACAGAAACTTTAACAAAACGCAGTTTTGAAGGTGTTTCCTTGTGAGTTAACAAGTAAAGAAGATCATTGTTAATTAATATTTTGTATGAATTTTGCTAAAGTTAACTGTAAAGAAACACCTGCTGACTTGCAGTTAAGGGGAATCTATTCTCCCCATTTCCAAACCATGAAATAAATGGGCTCTGACATGTGGAGAGAATAGATACTTGTATGTTTGCAATGTGTGTTTTAGATAAATAGAATTGGGTATTTAAATTAGCATATTTGTGACTTTAATAGCGTTAAGATTTACCTTCAAATGAAAAATTTCAATTCCTATTTGGTTTTTGTGCATTTTCTTTCAAAATGTAATCATGATTTTAGTGTGTTAGCTTTGCTGAGAGTCCTAGCTGTGTTTGGAACATCTCCATTCTACATTCACCTTGGTCACATGTGAACTGCTGCCATAGTTTATTCGGGTGTAAAGAATGTCTACTGCCCTCTGTTTAAATTCTGGAAAGGGAGGGGTAGTGGATGTTTTCCCTTTCCTCCTACGTTAAAAATCATTCATAGAATCTTTTCAAAATACAGAACCACTAAGCCTGCTATATCTGAGCAAATTAGTGGCTACCTTTTTCCTCCCCCCTTTTTAAAGCACAAGAGGCCCATAGATCTTCAGTTTTTTTTCCTTGGTTTAATATATTTTTTTGATACAAGCTCTCAAAGCAAGAGAATAAAAATCATGCATTGTTGAACCCTTAACCGGCTGGCATGCTTTACTGTTTGTACCCTCTACATTGTATTGGATGAAACCAAGGGCAGTCTAGGTACAATTGTCCCAAATGACTTAATGCAGTAGACGTGTACCACTGTTGCTTAGTACAAGCTTCTCACTTCCCAAAGACCTGAATTCAAATTTGCGTAGTCTTGAGTTATTCAAAATCCCAAAGAACACACTGTTATTCCATGTGTATGCTTGAATCTAAATCATGTTGGTATGAGCTAATTTGTTTGAAAGACCCTGGTTGAGAATTTTAGATACTAAGGTCGTATATATAAACCAATGTCAACTGTTTTGCGCCAGCCTACTGCTTACAATTTCATTTGAGCCCTAAGTATGTGCCCTGCTGTTATTTCTTTGGCAGTTGAACATTGACTTCAAGATTCTTATTTTTGTTTTAAGAAGTACTAAGCAAAACAAGCAATAAAAAGGGGAATGGGGCGTGCTAGTGTTTGCATTTGCTCTCTTGTTGCTCTAATTCTGTGCCTCTGTGCATTAATATTTGGATGCATGCAATGCCAGCATGGAAATCGGTCTTCACAGATACTGCAGTTTTCCAGAAAACACTCACAAACCAATAAATGTAACAGACAACACACCATTTGTTAATGGACATATGTGAATAAGCAGTGTAGACAATAGGAAAATACTAGAAAATGGTTAAGTCTTTAACAACTTCAAGTGTGGTTATACAAATGGACACTGTCAATGTTTATAACTTAAAGCTGGGTACCTGGTCAAAATGCTTGGGAAACATTTTATTAAAATTGAGCTAAATTGTCTCAAGTTCTTTTATTCATATAATAAAGGTTGAAGGAATGGGGGAGATTAACATTTCCTGTTTTTATGTTTGTGGAATTGTTTGACACAACCTTGACAGTATCCTTTAATGGCATATGAAGTTAATTGTACTGTTAACAATCTTTCTGTGTTCTGGAACTAGTTTAATAGTGAAATAATTTCAGTAAGTTGATGTTTGCAACCTATAAGCAGGTGAAATCTGTATGTGACCTGTTTATAAGTTGTATTAGCTTAGTTCTTGTGAACAGTGTGGAAAAGTAAGCCATGAGGAGAGCGATTTAACCAGCTTTAATGGACCTAAGATGTGCTTTTTAAGCACAGTGTGGATCAAAGGAGACTCACTAAGACAGGACTTCAGCAGCCTTTTGAGTATGGACAAGGCAGCAGCAAGAGCATCAACTACAGAGAAGTGAAGGCATAAGATACTATGGTGATAGTGAGCAACTTTCCAAAAGCTAGTTAAATCTGCTTATTACAACTGAAATATCGAAGAAAGTCTAGCAGGAAGGAGCTCTTCGCCTTTTGGAACATCAATGAGAGATAGTTGCCACAGTCACTAGGTCTAGCATTTAGACCTGCAAGGAAGGGCAATAAGCATTAGGTAAGGCTTGAATTTGAATTTTTTCACTAATTAAAGAGTAATTTTTTGTAAAGCAAGGTAAGAGTAATCTTTTTGATTTGCAGGTTGAATGAGAACCTACTTGCCTAAATGAGGAATGTCTTTCCTACCATCTTAAATACGAAGGTTTCTGGCTGGGTAAGGTTTGTAGCTCACAGTAAAACCTGCTGACACCATTTGTTGAAATTGGTCAGAGGAACCACATCCAACACATTTTAAAGTTTTAAAAATTAACCTGCATTAACCATGAGTTCAGTCCTGAGTGAGATGTGGACTCATGTACACAATTTATTATTGGTGTCTTTAGGGTAAAAGTTAATTTTTGATGAGGAAGGGAGTAACCTCAAATTTTGTGAAGTTTTTATAATAAGCATGATCTAATTACAGCAGTGAAAAAGTATTAAGCTGTCAGTCCTCGTTCTAGGAAAAACACCTTGTAGTGAACTTTTTAAATTGCCAGATGATACATAAAAATGGTCTTTGTTCAAGTGGCCTCATCTATAAGATCAGGAGATTATTTGGACTAAGATTACCTTGGGGTTTTATTTTTTTGCGGGAGGGGGGGGTCATTAAACCCATTAAGCAGAAGCAGGGGGGCCTAATTACATTAATGCTCCTTTTTAAGACGAATGAGATCCGGCACATTCAGAGTGGCATGGCCTTAGAATGCTCCTTTTTAAAAGACAATTTTTCCCAAAGAATAAACTATTAGTTCACTTGCTGGTTTCATAAGGGCTATTGTTGCCCCTTTAAAAAGGGCTTGTTAAAAATTGAAATTTGATGTTAATTCACTTTTTTTTTTTTTTAAAGGCATTTGGTAGATAAATGCTTAAAACTAGTTTCTAAATTATAAATGACATTCTTATGTAAAGTTTGCCAGAGTTTAATTCTCTGAAAATGACTGGTTGGCTCTGTTTAAATCAGGACTGAATTTCTGCACATCACCAATAGAATGAAGTGTTGAACAAGATAATTGGCCTTTGGTAAATTTTCTTAACATGGGTTTAGTGAGGCAGATTTCCTAAAATAGGAAGCATTTTCCTTTTTTAAAGGCATCGTTCTTTCCAGTCCAACTCATTTCTTTTGGTAATAAAGTGATTTTATTTAAATGTAGTCCCACTGTCATTTCTGAAGAATATTCTCTTAAAGTCATGGTACCAGTAAATAAAAGGACATTCATAGGGAAGTAGCCAAGGCAAACAACTGATTTTGTCAAAGCAACTCAAGAGGTTATTGCTTGCTATACACTATGTTTCTTCAAAAAAAATTTTTTTTTTTACATTCATGTTCTAAAGAAGAAAATTTGGTAATAAAGACCCATTAGTTCAGCAACCAATTGAAATAAGTTTGGTTTTCTGAGTTTCAGTATGGAAGTCAAACAATTTGAAACATTGCTAGTTAATGACAGTATCTCTTGGGGTTCCAGTAATTGATGTCACAAAGGGGATAAGCATGCTAATGTGCAGGGGTAATGTAAGGATTGTTAGCCTATATATAAGTATTCAAAATTTTAAGTTTCAAATGTTTTCTGACTTGAGGTGGCCTGTAATGGATTAAAATGTTTCATTTGTGGTATAATGAAATGTTTACAGAAAGATAACTTTTTCATTAAAATATTTTTAGAAATGTGTGTGTTGTTTTGTCACTTCACAATGTTCATGTAACTTAAATGCTATATATAGGTGACTATTACATACTTTACTAGTAATAAAATAACAGGAAACTTGGAATGAGCTCTTACATGTCAGTTGATTTAAAGAATGGATTCTATTCAATGGGAAATAGGCGTGGGAAGAAAATCTTAGAAAACGCAACTAAAAGGTTTCAGTCCTGAAGGACCAATATATGAGATCTTGGGTGATAAGTGAGGAATCTTATTTGTGGTGTAGGTAAGGATAAGTGAAAATTGGGGAGAAGTATGAAAGCTTTCTAGATGTTAAAGGCATTGGTTGAATATTTTGGTACTGTGAGGATGGGTTGGAAAAAGCTTTCATGAAATCAAGTAGTCAAAACTACAGTGCTGCAATTTGAATCAAGGGAAGAGTAATCTTAAAGCTCAATAGGTTTATGAGGCAGGGTTTTTGATAATTGTGATTTTGAAATTTTTTGTAACAAGTATTAGGATTTTTAGCATTAATAGTTAAAAACGTTAAGGTAAATTGTGAGTTGAAGCCTTGGGTATTTTTAGCTGTTAACAGGATTATAATATGCTTGTATTCAACACTGGTTTCAGAATGTGTGTGTGCAGTGGTTTCATATTCTGCAGCTTGTAATTCCAGTTTATTGAATCAGAATAACTCATGGCAAGAGTAGATTTCATTTCCACCAAAATAAATATATTTACTTAGAACAAAAATACATTGTTAAACTGCAAAATATTTAGGCAACAAGATAAATTGGACTCTTTCTTGTACTCATCATAGACCAGTTTTTTGAAGATCAGTGTTTTTTGCAAAAGTAGGATCCTGTCAGTATATTAGGTCAACATAACTTAGAATTAAATAGAAAGTACCAAAGGTTAGGAGAGAGTAAGGTAATAGTAAAATACACCATTTCTACCTATCACGTTTTCAAAGACAGGTAATGGCAAATGTGTGTTTACTATTCATGTGGGAGAGTTAAGTGGGCAGAGTCCTGAAAGCTAGGAAATAGGAATTTACCCTTACTGAACTATTAAAATTTAATAGTAATGGGAAGTTAAGTACACGGGTGTTGACAGCATTAAAATTTTTTAAAAGGAAGTGGCTAAGTTACATTTATATAGCCATTAAAATTAATAATTAACGGGCTTGTAGTCAGATGAAAATTCTACAAGTGTTAACTAGCTATATCTGAAAGTTAAAGGTAATTCATTATTAAAAATCAGTACGTGCATTCTCATGTTGGGAAAACTTACATCCTTTAAAATATGTTTACATCAAAAGTGAATTTTCTATTTGTATTTAATATCAGTTTTTTCCATCCTTATTTAATAGGTACTAGAAAAAAATGCCTATCAGTAAAAAATTTGAGTACAGAACTTAAGTATCATGAACTTGAGCAGGTTGCTTGGAGCTTGCTTTTTATATCATGTTCCCCTTCGGCGGTTTAGTGATGCCAACTGACCCCTTAGAATGAATTCATATGCATTAAATACGTAGAATTAAACATTGAAAAGTTACAAAATATTAAATTTGGTTTAGCGTGTGCTTTAAACATTAAATGAGGTTAGTGGTGGGTCTAACTTCTAACTTTGAAGAGATGTATTTTGAGATACTTGGTGGCAACAGTAATCTGATGTGATTTTAATGACAGTCACGAATTTTGAATACCATAGTTTGCTGTGATATTGAACGAGTTTTGATTTCACTAAATGTTAGTGAAAATTAACATTCTCCCAGTCAAAATCCTGACCTAAATTCTATCCTGATTAAAAACTTTTTACCTAACTCCTTTTGTACAATGGAGATAATACCCTCATTGAGTCTGAAGATTAAATATAATGGAATTAAAGAGCTTAACTTAGTGTCTGGATCTTTAGCCCTAAAAATAGTATTTTTGGTAATCATGAGTACTGAATTCTTAATGTTCTGAAGCATATCTAAAGTTTTAATGGGTGATAATAAAGTTAATTATGCCAGTGTCTCAGTTTTTTCCTACACAAACACTGACTAAAAGTTTTTATGGTCTCTACATTTTTCCATTTGTCAAAAAGTATTACACAGCATCAACTGAAAACTGAAACTGCCCTGATAATTAAAATAGGAATGAGAATTGTATATGTTCTGAGGCTTAAAAGCAGAAGTGTGGGTATGGGCTGCCTCAAGAATGGGCTTGAGAAATCTCAGCAAGAAAATGTTTTATATAACATGTATCATGTGATTAAAGTTTAATAAGATGCTTTATAAGTCAGTGTAAACCATAGATATATTTTAAAATCACAGTTCAGGTGAGGTTTAACAATTGGATAACCAAATTTAGTGTGAGGGACACGGATCTTATATTTCAAATCCAGAACAAGAGATGAAAACTTTTAAGTCATAGGTTAAGTTGGTTTTGTTATACAGGCAGACCTCCAAGACCCTGGCTCGGTTCCACAGCACCGCAATAAAGCAAGTCATAATCTTTGGTAAAGGGAATTCAGTTTATAAAACATCTGTGAAGAACAAAATGAGAAATGCTTGTATGTAAATTGTTTTTGTTTCTAATATGTGTACAATATGTCTAGTAGTTCAAAATAATTTTTAGGTTTCTGTAAGATTTCTATGATAGTCATCTTGAATGAACTTGGCAAAGTATTTTGAAAAATTTGACTACTTCAAAAAATGCGTGTGAACAAAGGCATCTGCTGTCAAGCTAGTGGAAGTCTGGTCAGCCTAGCAGTGCTTTCCGTTGTAGTTGCAGGCCAATTCCAGGTGCTCCTGATGGGGCTGCTGGTAGTAGACACCACCCCAAACCCCACCCATAATTTTAGGGTGGGGCACTCTTCAAACTTTTTGTCCTGAGGTTGGTCAGAAAAGTCCTATCTCCTGCAGGGCTTGCTCTAACCACCACTACAGGAGGAAATGCCTGACCACATTAGGAAGGCCAGCAGTGGAATCACCACATTTGAATGCTAGTGGTCTGCAACCTTTTTGGTACCAGGCACTGGTACTCCTGTAAGAATCTAATGCGTGATAATCTGAGGTGGTGATGCTAGTGCTGGAGAGCAGCTGCTTCACTCACTCGCTGCTCACCTGTGTGGCCCACCTTCTTCAGGCCACAAACCAGTACCTGTCCATGGCTTGGGGGTTGGGGACCTCTTCTTTAACTCATTTTCAACATGGAGCTTTCCAGTCATGAGTCAAATTCTCACTAAGCTAATTTGGCTTTAGTTTTGTGTGCAACCAAAAGGCATCCTAAAGCTCAAGAAAATGAGGAAATGCCCATTGTGCTAGTATTTTTTGTGGAGTAACAAAATTCTTGCTTTACAGATGAAACAAGCCTGATTGAGTTTGGAGGTCATTCTAGGAAAGTGGCAGCAGCAAGCCCAGGTGAACTGGCTCTAGGCCCAGTGGACCTCTACTGTATTGCTAACAGAGTAATAGGATGCTCAGTGAATCATTTGCACACAGTGGTTATTCTAAACATGTTTAACTTTCAGAGGAATCTCCCTTTCTCCACTTAAAACTTGAAGACAAACATTGGATTAGGTAGAGTAGTAGTGACTCAATGCTGTAAATGGTTTGTTGGGCAGCATGCAGATTTTCAGTTTTGTGGGGCCTTGACTTTGTACTTACTATTTACATGTTTAACATGTTCCAAAGTGAACCGATTTTCCCACCTAGATCTCCCTCTAACCAGTCTCCATCTGTGGGCACCTCAGTTCTTAAAGATGTTCAAGCCCTGACTCCACCTTCACCCCACATCCATTGTTAAAATCCTTTTAGTTCTACCTTTGAAACATGCAGAATCCAGTTCCTTCTCACTACTACTGCTTTCACCCTAGACAAAGACACCGTGTCCCATGTGAATATTGCAGAGCCTCCGCATGGGTCTCCGTGCTCCCACCTTTATCTTCTAGACTATTCTCAACACGAGGCAGAGGAGACTTTATCAGATGTTACCCTTAACACCTTCAATAACTCCCCAACTTTGCTGTGTGAAAGCCAAAGTCCTTAAGGCTTAACAAAGCAGTTACATGTTCCACTCCTCGACCCACCCACCCTTTTCCTCCCTCTCCATTTTCAACCATATAGTCCTTTCTTCTGAAACAGGCCTGAGTCTTTGAACTTGAGTTCAGTCTGAAATACTAACACCATGGGTTTCCCACACCTTCAAATGTTGCCACCTCAATAAGGCTTTTCCTGTTTACAACCTATGTTAAATTACAATGCTTCCTTTTTACTGGTCTTCCTAATCCTCTTTCTGGCAGTGTAGTATAGAACATCTTTGGTTGAGATGTACCACCTGTTGAAGTGATAAAATATCTTCTTGATATATTTAATTTTTCTGTGTCTCTAGCACCAGAATTTTAATATAAAAAACATATCAAAACATTCTGAAAATGCATATCACCTAAATATGTTGTATGTAATATTAATGTCCTGGAAAATACTGTGAATAAACTCATGAATTGCAAAGAAAAGATTTAACAATCACAATATTCCTTTATTAGTACCAGCTTTCCAACTAATTTTTTAACCAGAGCTAAACAATTTCATATAAAAAAAATGCCATTTTTTTTCCATACAGTATTTATAAAAAAGTACATAGTGGTTAGTTTTGCAATAATTTGCTTTTAGCCAGATGTCAAAACATATAGATCTATGGATGTAACAAATGAGATAAGAATATAAGAAGTTTTTGTAGTATTTACATGTATATAGAATGTATGGTGTACTAAGAAATTAAGTTTGCAGTTAAAGTGAAACTGATTTCAGCATACTGACAACTTATTTTAATGCTTCTTAAAGTTTTATATTACTTTCTATACTAGTTTGACTATAATTTTGCATAGAATTACTTATAAAGTATATTTCTGCATTTCACATCACAGTAGGAACTTAGTATAACAGTACAAAAAAGAAAAAACCCACTATCTCAGAAAATGTCAAGGCCTCCCAAATCTAGTTTTTCTTAACATCTGGCTTCTTACTCTTAGGAACAAGGAATACATTGCCATCTCTTGTTTGCTGCAGGGAGTATTCACTAGGAGAGTAAGGTTTTCCATCTTCATCCCGTAGCATGCTGAAGACTTCGAGATACAAGGTGCTGAGTTGTTTTTTCAGTAGATGGAGAGTTCTGTCATTTTCTCCTTTTTCTTTGAGCAATTTTTCTTTTTCATCTTTTAAATGATCCAAATCTTGCTCCAGTTCCACTATGTTTTCCAGTTTTCTTTTTCTGCAATTCTGAGCAGCCACTTTATTCTTACCCCTCCTACGTATATCTCGAATTAATGCAAGTTGAGCCTCATTGAATTGTTCCTTGGACATCATTTCATTGAAGTCATCAACAGGGAGGTTAATGATTTTTTCTACAGGGAATGGGATATGGAGAGCTTTTGCCCTTAGCTCATCTCTTGTTAGATGAGCCTCCAAGCGGCTTGAATGTTTGTCTTTTGTGAATGGGGTTTTGCGATGACCAGGACTTAGAGGCAGTTCTTTCTTGGGTGTACTTTCGCACTGGGCATCATGTGCTGGAGCACTGTGCCCCCGAGACGGTGACAGGGGTCGGGCTGCATCCTCAGAAGACTGTACTGGCTGTGTTTTAGGACCATTCTGTTTGACACTTCCAGGGGCACTATCTATCTCTTCCATTTCGGAATCACTGAAGCCAAGTGGTGTGTCTCCATAGACAGAAGATTCCACTGAGTGTTCTGGGGATGCCATGCTGGGACTTCTGTTCAGTGAAATGCCAGAGTCAGAATCATTGAATTCTGTTGTGCTTTCAGGGTGGTTTTGGTTGAAGGCTTTACAAAGTGATAGATCAGAAACATCAATGGGCCCATTTAGAAGTTCAGAGAGTGACTGGCTGAAAGTAGAAGAGGACATGCTGTTGATGACACTGGGCTCTGCTATGAAAGCAGAATAAAATTCGTCACCAAAATCTATGTTTATTGTGGCATTTGAATTTGGTGAGTTCACTGTCAGCTGGTTGGGGTCTTCTGTGGAGAGGATGCTGCTGAAGGAATCCTCAAAAGTACTGAGAAAATGTGGACTGCCGTTACCTACTTCTTTTTCCAGTGGGGGTACTGAGGAGTAGAAATGATAACTGTTGCCAATTTCTGTCAGTTTGGTTTCTGGACTTGGAACCGTGCTGCTCTCAACCAGCTTGAAATTTTGAATATTAAGACACTGTATGGAAGAGACGTTTATACTATGTAAATCAAAGTTAAATATTTTTAACAGCTGATGATACTCTGTATCTGAAGGTAAAAACTGTCCCCACCCCCATTATCTCCAAGCTTATCTCTTCTGTAATTCAGAGATAATTACCATTTCCGACAGATATTTATGCCTAAAGCATCTGTATTATTTTCAGAGTTCCGAGATCAGACTTCAGGTTTATAACTTGATCTATCCTCAATACATCCAGCTCATGGTAACTAACAAGACTGTACTTAAGTGAGCATGGGCAGTTCTCATGACTAATTTAACAGCACCCTCTAATCCTTCCTAAAGTAGGTGGCACATAAATAATAACTGGAATGACTAAAAGTACTGAATATAAATAGCATCTTTGGTATTTATAATATTAGATCTTAGTTACCTGTAATTCTGGAATGGATAATAGCTCCTCCCAAACTTGCTCAATGTCCTGCTGCATATTATCTAAATCGGCACTGGTTAGCTGAAGGACAACAGGTTCAGGTGACTGAGTCTGATTTGACTGAGTCTGATTTGACTGAGTCTGATTAGGAGCAGTGAAGACTGGGCTCTCGATGTGGCTGGGAATATCAGGAACAAGTGGCTGAAACGTAGCTGAAGAAACCTAAAATTGACAAGGCATTTATCTACATGAGTCTGCTACCAACAGTGGATGAGTCCACTCCAAGGCACCATCACAACACCTTAAGTTGGAACTGGCTTCAGTTCTGTATTCCTCTACTTAAAACTATTTAATACCTCTATTTCTGTATAACGAAATATCTTTTCTTCTTACCCAACTGACTCCAAATTTACTCTTTATCTACTGGTTTGTTTGATCCTGTGCATTTGAAGGCAAACTTCAAAATAGGTAAGAACAATCTTTAGGATTTAACTTGTATTTCTTTATATAATACCTCATATAGTGCTTCAAACACAGTACGTTTATTAAAATTGTTAATTAAGCCAGTTTCTGGTGCATTACCCAGGTTGCTCTTTACTCATCAAAATTATTTTTTAGTGCCTATGACAAATGAGTTACTCGTTTCCATGGTTAGGCTGATCCATGCTGCTTCTGGCTATGCAGTAGTTAATGTTTGGGGTTTTGTATTGTGAGGGGGTCTGTAAAATTATGTACAGGTTAAGGCTTCATTGACAAAATTTCCTCCTGATACATGTTTTTCATTTTTTTTAAAAATGGAGACATTGAAAGGACCCATAAAGGATGGATTAGATGTAGCTATGGAGTTTTGCTATGAATCAAATGTTATACCTCATCATCATCTACAAATGGGAATGTCTCTGCCAAAAGCTGCATGCAGTCATCGAAGTACAGAGCATCTGGTTTGGGAATGTGGGCAACCTGGATAAAAGAGAAAGACATAAAGGAAAAACAATGATTTAATGTTCCATTCCCAGCTAAAGGTTCATGATCAGTGTTCTTAAAATGTTCACTATCTGGTTAAGTAAATATTTCTTGTATTTCAGAAATTAGGTTAGTGTTGTGGTTAAGAGCACGGAATTAATTGAACCAGATCATCTGCGTTCAAATTGGCTCCCCCAATTTCTTGAGCGCTCTGGGCAAGTTATTTAACATCTTTAAGCTTCAGATGCTCATTTGTAGATAAGATGAGGATAATGGTACCTAATTCATATAGTTGTTATACTGATAAATCAATCAATATATGTCAAGTGCTTTAGAACAGTCCACAATGCCTGCCAGTTAGTGCCGTACATCATCCGTACCTACTAGTTCCACTACTGCCACCACAGCTGCTGCTTGATCCTTTTATGATGTTTCTATAACATACAAAGCTCATCTAATTTATGTCCTAATCCTAATAAACTCTGTGAGGTAAGTCAGTCAGGTACTGAACTCATCAGGAGGCTGAGGTTGGGAAAGTGACATGATACAGTTTGTGAAGACAGCAAAAGGCAAAACTGGAACTCATCCAGACGTTTTAACTCCTGGGTTAATGTTCTTTCCTTAAACCCTGCCATACACCTGCATAAGAACTAAGTACTCCATACCTGGGAGTAGTTGTCAGATCCACTGGTTTCTGACAGGATGTGCTGGGCTGGCTGAATGGGGAGGAATTCTCCTGTCTCTTCGTCTAGTTGTAACTGGGCAAAAAAGGCTTTCTCCTGCTCCTTTTGGAGTTGTTCTTGTCTTTCCTTTTCAAGTTTTTTCTGTTTTTCAAGCTCATGCTCCTTCTGTCGTTGACTAAAGTCAAATACTTCTCTACTCACCCCAAGATCTATATCTTGCCTCCAAAGTATGTCAATCAAGTCCATGTCCTATGTGCAAAACAAAAAGAGGAGAGAGACCATAGTTAAGATGGTTTTAAAATGGCAGATTCCGCATAATTTACTTTATGCCATTGATGATGGGGGCGAGGAATTACAACCCGATTCTGAATGGAGACAGAGATCCAATGTTCTGGAAGGGCACAGTTAATTCCACTCAATCTATTCATTAAAAAAAAAAAAAAAAACTACAAACACAGTCATCCATCCTAATCTCTAATTACTTAGATTATTAGCGACCAGGTCTGGGCAGAGGTCACTAAACAGCAAAGTTAACAAATGTTTCACATTATGGTTCTTGAATTGAAAGACTCCACACTTGTTTAATGGGAAACAGAAATTAGAGCAAGCACTTAAAGCCGCTGGTTTATTATCAGAAATGGGATTTGGAAAACATGATCGAACACACAGAATTTTTTCTAAACTTGCTCAGCAAATGTCCAGTTTACAGAAGAGGAGGAAAACCTCAAGTTAAATTGTTAGTCTAGCAGTTGTAAAATAGCACCATTCTTTTGGTTTTTCCTACATTGGTTTATCTTTTCTTCATCATTTCATGCTACTGCCTCTGTGGCTCACTTACTAAAACAGTTTCACAATGACTTAAATTTTGTCTCTTGAAGCATGAACAAACTGGCAAACTGGTTAGAAAAGTCATAGCTCATGGTAATCTTGTCACATGTGGGTGGAGCAAGAGGTTGCTTGTTGTCTACCAAGAGTTGGGAAAGGAGTGGTGCCCATTAGATTCACTCCTGAGAAATCATAAATACTTTAAATCTCAAATCTTAAAAACAAAAAAACATGGCTCCAGGAAAGGATAGAAGATGCTAAGTTTTAAGATAATGGGAGAATCTTATAAGGAGAAAATGGCTATTTTGATTTATACAACAAGGCTAGGCCTAGGTACCAAGTCCATCCAGATTTTCATAAACACACAGATGTGTCAAAACCAGTTTTTCTGATTTATAACTTTAGTTTTTGGAAACTTATAAAATGAGTGGGAAATATAAGTCAGTTTTCACTTAATAAATCATGATATATTGAAAACAAAATCAAATTGAGTGGAGAAAGCAAGACACAGAGGGAAAAGGAGTTGAGGCCTGACAACCAGGAGACAGCGTGCACAGAATCGAACTTTGTATTTTGGTTCTGATGACGGCTGGCAGCACCAGGCTGGCCCAGTATGTCTAGAGCTCTCCTAATATCAGCCTCCCAAGGACAAAAATAACATGGTTGTTGCTTCAGTTTGCTTCAGTGAGCAGTCAAGCTATTTTTACCCAACAGAGGAGGAGTAGGCCACCCAGCCTAGAGGCAGCTTTTGGCAGCTAGCTGGATAGCAGAGGCCATCTCTAGCCCTGACTGAAAATTGGTGTTGGGATCTTAAATGCTATGAAACCTTGCTCATGGGGATTCATCATCATTCTAGCCTGAGCGGTATAACATACAGTATGTAAAGCACACAGAGTAGGTAGAGTTTAAAGCAACACCTGTAGCTCTAAAACTGGCTAGGGTATATCTGTGTTTAAACCAACATCTATTGAGAGCTTTTATATGCCAAGCATTATTCTAAGTGCTTAGGTATATAAACTAATCCTCAAAACAACCACATAAATACATATCACTATTTTACAGATAAGAACTACAAGGTTTAGAAGGGAGACCACTAGAAAGTGGCTGAACAGGGATACATATGCGGCAGCCTCAATCATGGACTCTTGCTTTCTAAACCACTACCCTACTCTAAAACTATATAATCTGATCATTGGCCTAAATTGGGCAGGATGTAAAATCCACTGTCTCATATACTTTGTCTTAAGATCTTGATGGTATAAAGAAGTGACCAGTTTATAGAAGGCCGGATTAAGCACATGTCACCTGGATCATTTTCTTGACCACAAGCAACAAATAGCAACCAACAAAATAGCAACCATAGAAGCATTCATGGCTATGTTCTCAAGGGGATCCCCCACTGAAATAAAGCATGAGAATAATTCCCATTTTTAAAATGATTTGTTTCCATTTTAATGGGCATGTTTACCGAAGGGTCATATGAAAGAGAAAGGCCTAGGGTACAGAGAACCCTACTTTAAAATTGCAGTTAGGTTGGGCTGTATCTTCTTGGGAATCTAGATAAAGCAGAGTATCCTATCTAGGCTTTTTTTTCTGAACTGGAGCTATCGCACCTACTAAGACTGAAAAAGGAATGCATGCTCTCAGCATCTCAACAGAACTCCAGTCTCTAAATAGGCAGTACCTGTTCCTACCCATCTCAAAAACTGATGTGGAACGTGCACTGAGCTATTTACAGGATCGATAAAAGGGAAACCCAAATGCTTGTCCCTGCACCTGGAGACGACTCTGACACATCCTTCCCTCACTTGCCCCAGACTACCTATGCCTGAGGCTTCTCTTTCTTAAGAGATCCCAAAATAAAAACCAGTATCTAGTTTTGATTTTTTTTCACAAACAAACTGAAAGGGCACTGAAGCAATTTGTGTTGGAAACACCTGCACACACATCTGACTATTCCAAAGTATCCCTAGAATAATTCGAGGAAATCTTCAAATGTAATTTACTCCAAAATCATCAGTTGTACCGAGTTGATAAAACATTTTTTCTTCCTTTCCTTCCCATCAGATGAGATGTGTTGAGCAGGTTCAGATGGTTTAGCTATAAATTTAGTATAATTATTCCATCTTATTCCTACCATACAGATGTTGGTGGATCAAATGAGATATGTAAAAGAACTCTCTATAAATGTAAAGTATATGCAAATGTTGTTACACATGCTGATGGTGGTGGGCCCTACAACTATCTATAATGGAGACCAAAGTCCAGGCCATGGGATTTAATGAAGTCGTGGACCTACCTGTATTGGGAGCATGAAATAAAGCAATGAAGCTATTTGGTTCCTCCTCAGGCAAGGCCTGAAATTGACTATGAAGCATGTGCAACATGTGTTGTAAATAAAAATAACTTTACTTTTATGTACACACCCATTCAATTGCCACTCAGTTCCTGATGCGACTACCTTTCAATGCACAGCTCCAAACCAATTCAATTTTTTAAAAAAATTTCCCATAACATGATCAGAAAAGGATACTTCGATGGAATCTTATCAACAAAAAGGAAATATAAAACATGAAATATCATTTGGATCAGCTCTTGAGTACCTACCTGTTCTCATTATCTGACCTGAAACAGTGCTGAACTCTGGGGTACAGAGGGCTTCTACAGCCTTAGTTCATTGTGTCCACCAAGAACACCACCAAAAGACCTTTCAAGTGACATCTAATTGTTCTTAATGCAGGCTAGGCAGCCTTCAATGACATCTTAATGGACCCCAAACATATTTCAAAGTCTTCTCAGATGTTTTCCTCTGTATATTTATTTTTATGTAATGTTTATTCTTGCTATGAGAGGTCTCTAAAAGAAAACATGCCTTAAAAAAAACAACTGAGTTTTAACTATTTTGAATTCCTTAAGAAAGTTGTTCTGATCAAACTTAGGATGCAGCAAAAATGGTTTCTTGTCGTGGCCTCAATATCTAATACTCTTACTCAGATTGTCATGTAAGTTTCAGAAGAAAAAAAAACCTGCAGGGATTTGATACTGTGTGAAATACTCAAAGCTTTATGTTGAAAATGAGAACAGAAGTTTGTCCGCCCAGGACTCAGTGCCGGGGACCCCACAGGCTCAGGACTGTGTGCGTCCTGTGCTAAACTAACAGGCAGTGAGCATTTCCTGCAACGAGCCCTGTGACTGTGCACATGACTTCTTCCACAAATGACCCAGCCCTGCAAAGCTCGAGCACCACCTCAGAGGAAATAGTCCCGGTGGAGCCCATAACAAACAACATGACACTGGACAGTGGGGAAGGGAAGTGCTTAAGGAAGAACTAAAACTGCTCTCCTATACATAAATCCAAGGCACTGAGGAAATACAAGCTGCCTTACCACATCCAAGCCCCCATGAGCAAAGCCGCCATACAAAATGGCAGATGAAGGGTTAGGGAGGGAGAGGAAAGCAGGGGATGGTTTGCACAGTATTCCAACAGGAAATACATGAAGGCTGCCCAGGGCGGCTGTGAGCCTTCACATGCCGCATAGAGCAAATGCTGCTGGCCACTTAAGTGCCTGAATTTTTTTGTTGTTGTCCTTTAGTAATTCCTGAATATGTTTCAAATTATGTTGCCAGCTTGGCTTAGACAAAAGACAATTTAATAAGAAACATAAATGTTCGACAATTCACATTAAATCACCATCTGGCCCAATTGAAATATTTATATTTAAAATGTATATATCATCATTTGCCATCTGGGTAATATTACACGTTTTATGGGAAATTTGAAGTTGGACAATTAACTCATACTACTTTAAAACAAACATCTTTGTTCCAGGATAAACAAAGAAGAAAAGCCTTGAACACAGAATCCCATATTAAAAGTCTTTTGCAAGCCAGTTTTAGTGCCTTGAACAAACCAGCATTTATCATGCTCAGATGATCGCCCCAAAATAATAATAAGATACAACAAAAGCAAAAATACCAGACAAGATAAGCAATTCAGTAACTGAGGCTTTGGAAAAGTATTTGAAATGAAAAATAAAATGGTTTCTATTATACATTCAAATGTGTAAATGAGGCTTGTACCCCAAACCCTCCTTCCTCCCTCCTTTCTCTCATCATCTATTTTGTCCTATGAATGACAGGAAGGTGGTGGGAGGTTTCTTTCTAAAAATAAATTTCCCCAATAAACTGTTAAAATAAATTTTGGATTACTAACTTTGTAAACAGAGAATGAAAATTGATTCTCTCAATTTTACTGTATGAATTAAGACAATATCTCAAGTTATTCTTTCTTAAAACCATGTATTTCTATTAAGAAAATAAATAAATCTTAAAAGTTTATTCCCTTGAGATAGTATCTTTATCTAAATATTAATTACTAGCAGTAAGAGTCTGAGTTACATGTGGTAATGTTTTTCTTTCATACAATTTTTAGTTTTTATATTATGCCCAGATTGTTATATTTACCTAAAAGCTAAATCTGGTTTAATATTTTTTCCATAGAAGTTGCTCAAATATTTTTGAGCAAGACCTGATGGAACATGAATCACATCCTACCGTCTGTCAAGAGTATAAACCCAATGAAGAGCTATAGGAGGCTACAAAAAAAAAAAAAAAACAAACCTGAGGGCATGCCTGAATTTTGAAGAATTGCTAAAACAACAAAATTAATCTCCTCTTGATTCACAAGGCTCTACCTTGCAGTAACAATACTTAGTGAATAAAGTAAAATGACACCAAACGGGTGTGTTTTTAAAATACATCTTGCTGATGACTATTATTTCATCAATATTTATCTATTTACTTTTTTTCTTCTCTACCACTGCTTCATTACAAGATACACAACACAATGCCAGTTGTTTTCTCACTGAAAGCAGACACATTATTCTTCATACTTTGCCCACATTCAAGTACTTTTGGTTCTACTGGACTTGCTAATTTCTGAATATATTGCTACAATAACTGTGAAGTAGGTGATTAAAAAGAAATCTCTCTCTTTCACACACACACACACACACACTCATGTTAGTGATGGAAGGGCCTTCCAGCCATCTAGGCCAAATGTCAATGTTGCTGGGTTCATTTCTTTGTAACCACAGCTCCTTTTTTTTTTGAAATCGCCTACACCACCTGGTCTTCTTAGGTGGTCTCCCATCCAAGTACTAACCAGGCCCAATCCTGCTTAACTTCTGAGATCACACGAGATTGGGCATGGCCGTAGACTACAGCTTCCTTTTTAAAAATAACTGACCTAGCAACCAGTTGTACGTGTCAACAGAGATTCCTAATAGGTAGTAACGGTTACCACTAATCCAAACTTTCTAGAGAAATCTTACTAAGAATTACTTCCCTAATCTTCAACAACTAGCAATTTTTAACAGCATAAAAATTCTCAAACACACACCTAGAGAGGAATTATTCAACAAGTTAAAACTCTAGATGACAAATTTTGCTATTCCTTGGGTTGTAGAATCATTCTTCTGCCGTTGGTCTTTCAATGAGAAAGTGGTCCGGTTTCCTCAGTCTGACATGTTACTCTGTACAGACACTTTAATGGGCTGCTTCCTGTTCATAAACAAGTTTCTTAGCAATGACTCAGTCTAAGAAATATGATCCCGCCAGTTTACTGGAAGTCATCCATTACAACTGTGTGCAAACTGCAAAGCATGATGCAAAGATAAAGCAAGACTGGAAACTGAATAGAACAGGAACTCTGATTATTTTCTCATGAAGCACATAAGTATTTGGCCAAAAAGATCAGAAAGTTAATTTTCAAAATAGTAGGTGATCCCACCGGCTACCAAAAATGCATGGATCTGACTTTTCCATGAGAAGTCACACCTAAATCTCAATGGAGTTATTTTTTGGTGGCTGGTATCAGCAAGATGCTGCTGCTACAAAAGATATATGCTATCATTACTTTGCCAAGAGAATGATTTGGTTTGATAAGCAAACTTTAGGATATGTTTTGCTAAAATCTTCCCCATTTTGAACAAGCCATGGTGTGTATTGTTCTGGATGCTGTCTTCCACACATGAAAGCAACTTCTCCCTTTGTGAGGTCTTCCAATAGTATTAGAATGATTCTACAGGGAAACATACACACCTCCATGCACCATTATTATCAACAGAACCTTCAGGAGCACTGGATCTAACTCCCTAACCTCCTCTATACCTTGTGTATAATGAAATTAACTGGGTGTGGAATAACCAGGTGGCTCAGCCACCCACCTTGGGCAAAGAGCCCTGCTTGCCCACCCTTGTGTACCCTCCTCCCACAAGACGCCCCCCACAAGGGAGGGCAGTGCTCCATCTGGCATGCTTGAACACTTCAACTCCCTAAAGATCCTTGACCCCATTTGGGTTCCGCATTTGTAAAAAGCAATTATTTATTTCAATCTTAAAGCTCCTTTTCAGGTTTAACTACCTACAGTTAGCTTAAAAAAAGAATCAGAACAGTCATTCAGGCTTGGGGGCCAAGTAAATTCTCTATGGAGTCAGCTGCTGATAGCCAAAGACCTGTGTGCTGGTGGCAGTGTGAACACTGGCCATGGCCATGGTGATGAATTGGAGATATGTACATTATATGTTGTAACAGAGACTATTTAAAACACTTACCTTCCTTTTTTTTTTTTAAACTGCAGATACTGTTAAAATATATTCCAAGGGGTTTAATTTTTTTAGTGTGGACTTTTTAAAGTATGACATAGTTCTTCAAATAATAAGATACTAATAGCTAAAACTTAATTTTACCAGAATGGTGGTAATTATAATAAAAGTGGTGATCAAGATCAACAAGATTAATACATATACTACCCTAAATGGATCATTAATCCATCCACCCATCTAATACATATGTATAGATCACCTCTCAGGTGCCAGAATGTGCTAGGTGCTAGGGACACAAAGGTAACAGGTATTCTCTGATCTTAGTTTTGAGATGTGATGAGAAGCATGTAGGAGCTAAGGCAGCACAGCAGAAGTGTCACTAAACTGCATGGACAGACCTCGCAGGGTGACAACTGACAAAGTACACCAGTCACAACCATGTGAGCATCCTATCCTACAGACCAAGCGCTTAACCTGGTTTCCACACGTCTAGTCCAAGTGAACATCTGAAAGCAAAGGTTATAAAGGTGAAGAGAACACAAAACACTGCTTTTTTGGGTCACCCCTCCTGGCAGTAGCAATGTTTCCCCCTTTTTCCCCACAGAAGCTCATATTTACATCTCAAGGAAATTCTCAAACACAAAAAGACTTCTTTCTTGCATTTGGACTTTTTGGTCAGTATGACTCATCTCAGCTGTGATGGGAATTGCTGCGAATGCCACACTGTCACGGCATGCTACACTGGAAGGGACCATAAGACTCACGTAGATAGCCTCTTTCATTTTTTAAATAGGGAAACAGGTCTAGAGGGTGAAATGACTTGCTCCAAACTCTGAGGTCAAGGCTTCCAAAACTACCTTTGATCTACTTTTCTAATTTTACAACTCTTGCCAAATTATTTGGCAGAGGGAAAAAGATATGTTTCTTTTCACTTTAATTTTTGAATTAGCATCTCTTGCTCCAGCCTGTAAGGCTGCAGCTACCTAACAGCTTATATTCCAGCTGGTGTCTGCATGGTTTACAGGAGTGTTTGTAGGCAGCATCTCATTCAAGCCTCACTGAGAAAGCATGGGGGAGGTGCTTTATCTTTATTTATGGATGAGCACATTTAGGCTTTGGGTATCAGGCAACCTTGCCCCAAATCACATGTTCCGCAAGTAGCAGAGCCAGGACTCCAACTCAGAATTGTTTCTGAGCCTGGCAGGCTCTTCCCGCATCGTGGTGCCACTCCTTGGTAGTCACACAACAAAACAAGGCATGGAAACTTTTAGCCCCGGTGCCCTCTCCCCAGGCAGGACACTAGCACTTGGAAGTCAGCCCTCTGACACTCAGACCTGCCTGCTCTAAAGGCCCATGGGTAAATCAGGTCTGCTTAACGGGATAAGGAGAGATTAACATTTAAATAAAACCTTCCACAAAGCTGGTATTTTACCCTGTACTTTACATCTCACCTGGGCGTTCTTTTCTTTCAATGGCCTGACTAAACTGTAAACTCCTATGTCTTTGGGAAGTAGTTAACATGTATATAGTACAAAATACAAAAACTACAAGTTCTCTCTCTGTTACCCTCCTCCAAGGCAACCACTGACATGCGTTTTTTGTTTTCTTATGAAGATGTTCTATTAAATACACACACACACAAAGTAGCACATAATCATTGTGTACTACATTTATTTCTCCCTATTTAATATGTTTTAGAGATGGTTATACATCAGGGCAGAGTTGTCCCATTATTTTTAATGGCTGAGCAGTATTTCATTATAAAGATGTACTATAATAATATTATTTAATAATATAATTAATCAGTCCCTCGTTGGGCTTTTAAGTTATTTCTAATCTTTGGCTATTACGAATAATGCTATAATGAATATCCTGTATATAAATCATTTCATAAATGTGTGAGGATATTGTAGGATAAATACTTAGAAGTGGAATTGCTGGGTCAAAGAGTATATGCATTTTTATGATAGATACTGCCAAATAGCTCTACACATACGTTGCACCTTTTACACTCCCACCAGCAATGTGTGAGTGTGCCCGTTTCCCCACTCTTCTCCCAATTCATGCATCCTTCACACCTTGCACTTACTGACACATGGTACCCACTAAATAAATACACAGTAACTGTTGTACAATTCTCCTATGTTAATTCCAGAATGACTTCAAGGCAGAGGTTGGGCAAAGTCTCAATAGGTGAAATACTCAAGCGTAATAGGCAAAATCGGCAAGCTCAGCCTTTAATGAACTTCAAAGAAAAAGCAAATTCGGCCAGGCTGACCTGTCTACCAGCTCCTTAAAGACCAGGAAAAGGCATTCTTTCTAGGGATGCGTCTCTCAGGAGTAGATGTTTGTTGGCCATTAAATTACATTTAGAATACATATTAGACTAAGGAGAGCTGACAGTGACCTTGGAAATCATGGTGCAAGCCCTAGGTTTATGAAAATCTTAAAGCCCAGAGATGCTAAATGGGCAATCAGCCCTGGGTCTCATCTGACTGAGCAAAACCAGGAGGGGTGGTCAATCTAATACAAATTAGATTCAAACTAGACTTCCTTATTGCAATTTCTATTACTTAAAATCTCACAGACTATTAGGAATTACTTTGAAAACAGACCTTTACAAGACTGTTGTGTGGCATTCAGCCCTGCAGCCAAATTAAGGGCCTATGAAACTCTTTTATTAAGAGAAAACGACCAATGTTTGACCTGTACTTTTCTGTAGAGAACTTTCCCCAACCCCAGGCTCTAAGTACTGTGTGGTTTTCTAAAGACTCTGCCTGTGCTCAATACAGTCAAACTACAACCAGACTAAGAGTCTCCCAGTTCTAAGGCCCTTCAGGCAGATCACCTTTGCTACCAAGAGTGAAAGTGGCTCAAAATTAATGTGGAGCCCTGAGAACTCCCAAATCACGGAGTCAAGGCCATGTACCCACTAAATGCACATTCCAAATGACTGACTCATGCAAGGGCTGGCTAAGACCAAGTGTAACCCAAGAAATAGCTCTACATCTCCTTGAAGAAAGTTCTTGGAGACACCAGCCCTTACATCTGTAGTGCTTTAGAGCACAAAACTCTCTCACCTGCATCATGACATCATTTATTTATTTATTTTTTTACAGCAGAAAGGAAAAGCTTTATTAGAAGGGAAAGTACACTTCCATGGAAGTAGGCCTGAGCAAGAGAAGCGTGACTCAAAAAGCCTGCATCATGATGTCATTTAATCCTCACACTGCTCTGTGTGAAGATTAGTGAGGTGAAGAAATTGACGCATTTGCGGCCAGAGCAGCCCTCCTCTAAATCTGATGACATACCCATAAATCAAATCATAAAAGTAATGCCTCCCTTTCCTCCTCTAAATATAAATATGATTCTGGTTTGCTCTAAGAATGTCCAATGTAGTTGCTGGTGGCTTCTTCCTTTAAGTCAGTTGGTAAACTCATAAGAAAATGACACCATGAAACAGGGCTAAACCTCTACCAAATGATCTCAGAAAACCTAACTGAATAATAAACACAACCTAACTGAATAATAAACACATGAGGTCAAACTTAGCCTTCTCCTCGAGGACAAAAGCTGTGGGTCTGTCTGCTGTAAAGTCTCTGGCTTTGGGAAGAGGACTTAAGCCAAAATCTGAAAGCCCGCTATACAGAGTTCTCCAAAGCAAATGCTCATACGAAGTATGAGAATTATTTTTACCTTACTATTCCCCATGAAGGTATCATTATACTGCCCAACAAAAATATACGTCACATACATAATTAATCATACTGTTCGCTGGTAGGCACAGCACAAAAAATTACTTTTCCTTACCACCTGAAATAATTGCTTTTAAAAGTCCTTTTCTTTAGCCTGGATCTGGAAGAAATTAAAGTTCTTTGAAGCCCTGATGCCTACCACATTTCTGACGCCACGTTAACCCAGGACACATCAGGTCCCAGTCCCTGTCTGGGATTGGGTTGTGCCACTGTTTGGTAACTGTTAGCCTCGGTTTCTGCATCTGCCACAGGACACATCTGGCTTAGGCAACCCTAAGATCCTTTCTTCTAAATACTTCTGAGTCTATGAAGTCCAAAATTATGTAAACTTAATTCTGAATTTTAAAACAGGCTAATTAAAGCTACCTGTAACAGATGCTCTAAAGCAGCACTGTCCAACAGAAATACAAAGCAAGCTACATTGTATTTAACGTAACTTTTAGTAGCCTCACTAAAAAAAGAAACAAATGAATTTAATTTTAACAATATATTTAACTCAACATATCAAAAAATTACTGCAACATGTAACCAAGATATAAATTTATTAATGTGCTATTACAAGTGATGAACACATTCAACATACAGCAAATTCCACCTGACATCATCATAGGAAATATAGCCTTACCAGAATAGTTATATTTCACAGAGATACCTTACAATACTGCTGTTCTTACATTTAAACCAAAATTCTTTAAATTTAAAAATTCAGTTCTTCACAGGCACTAGCCCCATTTTAAGCACTCAAAAGTGTCAAGTGGCTAGTGACTGCTATTGGACAGTGCAGTTCTGCAAGAGCCTACAAAGTGAGGCCTGCACACTCCTTAGGGAGCATTGTATTGAACCAAACTCTTGTTTTGCAAGTTACTTCCTGAGGATACACTGGGAACATTAGCCCTTCCAAACTACACTAGGTAGTATTTATACTTTTAGCAATTATTCAGAAAAAGCTACCTCCATGACCTGAAAGTGCTAGTGTGAATCTGAATTACTAAGAGGGCTCAAAATAACTAAATGGATCATGATATTATTCAGCAATGTTAAGGTCCAGATGCCACACAATTACCATGATTATTGTAAAGGTCCTCTGAAGAATGGGTAGAAATAAGGGGTCTTAGATGATGGGAAAATATTATGTGTTCCAACTAAAGATATGAATAATCCTGAGTTTTGAAAATTATATTTTGTCTGCTTTCAGATGTATACATTTGAAAATGCACAGTACCCACTGTTGCTGCCAGTTGCCAGGTAGCAATTTGGACCTCTTAAAAAGGAAATTAGTGTATACATCATTTATATTCTCTTAAAATATAGAAATCTTTTAATGTAAATCTTTTCAATTAACTTGCTAAATAAATACGTAAGGGTAGTGGTTACCTGGTGAGTCTTCACATTAAGGTTTGAGAAAGATCACAGTGCCAATATTCTAAGTCCAGATAAAGATAGGTATGACAATCTAAGTGATAATAATAATGGCTTCCACTTACTGTGCACCTTTTATGTGCTCAACACTCTTCCAGGTACTTGTATCCATTATCTGTTTATACTCACATCAGTCTGCGAGGTGGGGAGTATCATTATCATCACCCTTTTGGAGCAAGGAAACCGAAGCATGGAGGTTAAGTAATTTTGCCTGAAGACCTCAGTCTAGTAAATGGTGACAATGAGATCCAATTCAGGGTCATATTACAGAAGCACTCAAATAACACAGGTTCTTACTTCAGAATAACCCAAGCCTCTTTAAAAGGGAGGCTGACAACGCTGACTTAGGGACACCAGCGGGTGCCGTTGGGGTTCAGCTAATTAGCTGCATGGGGTAGCTCGGCCTAGGTAGCTGACCTCACTGTGCTGTTCCTGTGAGGGAAAAACCAAGGCAATAAGACATGTCATCAAAGAATTTTTTTTTTTCATATGAAAAAAAGTATGTGAATGCCCCTTAAAAATACAGTGGACAACTCGGGGGTCATTAATAAATTCAGTTCCTGTTGCAAATGTCAAATGAACATGAGAAACATCTAATTTTCAGGCTTCTGGGTCTAACCACTATATAAAAAATAGCAAGTGAGGTCCTAACTTATTTAAATATCAGGTATCTGCATGGCAACAACAAAGGGTTGTTGGTAAATGTAAAGTTTTCAGCTGTGTCATCTTCTTGAGGGTCTTAGAAGGTTCTTTTCCTTCGCCACTCTGGTTTGTTGTTGTTGTTGTTGCTGTTGTTGTTTTTTAAGGCCAGAGTTACTTCGGGGTAATTATTACTAAAGAAATATTTTGGTGAAGACTAAAAGAAGGGGGTGTGTTTGGGAAGAAGACAAGGCCACAGGGGTCAGCTTGGTTCATGTTTGAATTTAGCCTTCCACTAACGCACTTCTGCCTCCCAAACTCTTTCTGTTCGTACAACTCTGTCTCTAGGCCCAGAATCTCAGAGTAAGAAATTCTGCCAGAAGTGAAAAAGTGTATCTGGGAAGAAGTTCAGTGGGATGGCTTATTAATCCACCTAAGTCTAGGGAATCCAGAGGAAAGGCCAGAGGGTTCCACAGAGGAAGCTGGGCAGTGCATGACACTGCTGTCCTAAGGACGCACATTAAGGCCTTGCCACCGATTGGTTTTCTGTCTCAAGAGGCTTCAGTTGCCACAACAACCAGACCCTCACATGAGGCCTGGGACGTGCATAGGGAAAACCACAGGAAAATAAGAAGTTTATAGCAAAGACCAAGAAGAATCACGCGAATGCTTATGCCATTACACAGCTAGAATTCAAGGAGGGATTTTTTTTTCAAGGTGGCCATAGACATCTCAGACTCCCACACATTCAAATATCCTTGACAAAGAAGGATATAATATAATAACAATAATCACAATAACAATATAATAACAATAATCACAGTCACCATTTGTTCAATGTGTACCATGTGCTAGGTCTTGTACCCAGTTCTTTTCTTAAGAATACTGTGATACAGATCAGCCATATCATAGAGATGATGAAACGGAGGCATGTCCCACTGTAAAATCTATCAACTTAACCTCTTGGGACCTCAGTTCTGAAAGCCTATAAAACAGGGATAATGCTTCTTACCTCACAGAGTAGAGTAAGGAGTACATAAGACAAAACCAGTTTGTTAAAGCATTTAGAACCCTGCCTGGCCTTGGTGAGAGCCTGAGAGATGGCAGGTGTCATCACCAATATTGCCCGCCTCTGTTAGCTTTGGACTTACGACCAAAGCCCATGGCAGAGAAAAGAGAGGACATTGTTTTTTCTTTTCTTTAGTGAATACTGCTCATCACCGGGACTGGAAGCCAAGGATGAGACCCGCAGATGACTGGAGGTGGCCGGAGTGAATCAATCTCAGGAAAGAGCAGAAAGAGAGAAATTCTCCCTGTGCCACCTTGGAGAAGAAAACAATCCATCCTTACAGCAAAATAGCAGTTTCTGGCTTGTTCTCCTCTCCTGTCAATGGAATGAATATATTGGTGGATGGGTTTCTGTTAAAACACAGGAATAACTGGGCATGCACACTTGTGCACAAATAATTGCATCATGGGGCTAAAAGGAAGAGAAAATCTACTCTCCTCCAAACTTTAAAAAATTCTTTTAAAATAGCTAACAAAGGTACAGTTTAGAGTTACAATTACAGAGCCTCGATCCTTGGGCTGATGCCTAATTGACTCAGCCATTCGCACACCAGAGCCCCCTCACCATCTCTGCCTTCAACCTGCCTGTCTTCTGATTCACGGGCCATAATAACTTCCTGTCCACATCCAGCTCTTCCTTGACCTTTCCAAAATATTCCATGATTTCCAGCTGCCTTGTATAAACATGAAATGTCACACGCAGGCACTTGAAGGCCCTCTATAGCTAGCCCCAAATCAATCTTTTCGGCCCTAGTGACCCAATACACTGCCACAGTCCATCCAGCTCACACCTACACCTTTCCTCAGGCTTCCAACTAAAGCTTGTGCCAAGTGAAATCCTTGGCTTGAAAAAAAGTCTAGTTAAAATGCTACCTCTCCTCTGCACTGTTATGGAGCTGTCATATATCACAGAAGAGCCTGTATAAACACCAAGCTCCTAGAACGCAGTAACAAACTCACTCTTGTGTTTATTCAGCAACTACTAATAAGTACCAGGCACGGTGCCAGACATCAGAGTAATAAAAATAAATAAAAGACAGTCCCTACCCTGGAGGAAGTCATATCTTAAACAGATAAAGACGTAATTTATAATCATTATGATATGATGCATGCCCTGTAATCCAGGTGTACAAAGGGATCGAATAGTTAGGAGGGGCAATTTAGAAAACAAATGTCCTTCAAGGAGAACAGCACATTTGCTACATTATCTTGAAAGAGTAAAACATCTTTATGTCCTTTAAGTTCTGCAAGGTGTGTAAATGCCTAATAAATACTTGTGGAATGAGTAAGTGCACATTTGTGCTCAGAATTTAGTATCTTCATTGTACACTTAAGATGTCTGGGGTTAAATAGTTCTAACTACTGAAGTAACAAAGAGATCATGTTTAATGTCATTTATGACCCAACCACTGGTCATAGAGAAAGTATTTAACTTTAATCACAGTAACGTTGCTTCAAATTATTCTTTGGGTACTTTACTAAAACAAAGTGTCATTTCTTAAGAACTATAAACGCACACTGCAAATTAAAAGTAAAGTTGATTTTTTAAGAAAACAAACATGATCGTATCTTTCAATATCCATTAAAAGATTTTGCAATTTGGATAGTATAACAATTAATCAACCAACAAATGCTGATTAAGTGTGTTTTCTTAGAGGAGACTAGTTATTTCCCTCAGACTGATGTTCAGAAAAAGGACAAGAAATGAGCAACTTCACTTTGCCCCCATATTCTAGGATTTTTCCCCAAAGCATCAATCTATTAACTATAACATCCCAATCTCTTTCACTGTTCTACAGCTTCCCTTACTCTCAGTTCTCAGATGTCTTCAAATAGTGCTCAGCAGAAAAGGCAGTAAAGACCCAGAGAGATATGGCATATGACTTTTAACTTCATCTTGAAAATTAAAAATAATGTTTATCTTTTTCAGACCAACTCCTTGCAGCTGTAGGCCCAAGAAATGGTATATAGTGGTAATCACCATCAAATAACACTGCTCTGTTAAGGGAACTGGACTAGATATTCTACCTGAGTCAATGAAATGTACCTGGTCGCTTTGGTTTCTAGAACTTTTCACCACTATGATCTCTCTTCCATTACCCTGTTTCAGTTTAGAATACAAGGTGTGAATGGGCTACCATCTGAGATGCTGGGCCTCTTTACAATGACCAAGGAGGTAATATCCTGAGATTTCCTGAGAACGAGCAGTAATATTCTAGAAGTCAAGGCATCACAGTGGTTCCACCAGGCTGGCACTGCCACCTCAGAGCATTTAGAATTGTATGGGGGCTGATGGGTCTGCCTTCTGGTTGTCACAAAATATCCTGTAGTGTGGGACCGTCCTCCAAAGACAAGTTCAGCCCATGTGCCAGTAGCACTCCATCAATAAACACAGAGTACGCTCCTTGAGGTTGGGACTCTGTCTTAATTTTTGTCAAGGAGTCTATTATTCATTGGCATCTAACGAAACAACCATAGTCATTAGACAAGAAAAGAAAGGAAGGAAAGAGGAAAAGAGGGAAGGGAGAGCGGAGATTATGAACAGATATCTCAATTCCTGCTCTGCCATCACAAGTTGCATGGCCCTGGACAAGATATTTTAACTCTTTGTATAGGTTTCCTCATCTGTAAAATGGAAAAAACAGCCCCCATTAGCATAGATTTATTGTCTAAATCAAGTAAGAGAACATGTCTAGGACCTATAATAGTACTAGCAAGTGTTGAGTAAAATTTAGTCTTTCCCCCTTTTTCTTCCCCATGAAACTGCCAGTTATCTGTATTCAGATGTAACTACAGAAGGCTGGTTCTCTTCACAATGTAGGAAGGAAATCAGTTGGCAACGTGAACCTAAATAAAGACTAACTGTTCTCTCTGCCTCTGTTATTATCTTTGCCAGCACATACATAATCACTGAAGCTTTACAGCGCAATTGTACTGTTACCAAGTGGACTTTGGAAACCTGTAGCACAGGGCAAGAGATGTGTATTCTGGAGCCCTAGACTTCCAAGAGTCCCTCAGGGACAGAAGGAAGAGAGATGCATAAATTCTATCTAACGGAGTTATTTCTACTCATATCTCCCTAGGGAGAAAAGGTTGTATTTATTAGGATGAATGAGAAAAGCTGTGAAGTTATCCCAGTTCTTCTTAAGATACTTTCCCTCCTTTCTGAACCTCCCCTCAAGTTCAAGACCCAAAGGCCCAAGTCCTTTGGCAAACCCAAAACATCTATATATAATCAATCCTGCCCTGGCATCCAAGGGGTACCTCATAAGGGAAGGGGAAGCACAGAACCTACCAACAATGGGAATACTTATCTAAACCAAGAACTCCCCAAATAGGCCTCCACCTGCACTCCTTAGAGGAATTCCTAAGATTACATTACTACTGAATTACTCTGCAGTCACATACATATGGCCATAACTAGAGGAAATGTATAACTATAACATGTTACATGGAAGTCAGAATACAGTGGGCATTGTAGTCTCATTCTCCTTGCAAATGGGGAAACGTGAATTCCATACTTCATGGAATTCCCATGCAATTTATCCACA
>NW_006442484.1:46734814-46753768 GCF_000325575.1 Pteropus alecto
TCCCAGTCTCTTGCCAACTGGCTTCCGACTATGTTCCACCAAGGACTGGGGGTGGGGAGGACACTGGAGAGATGCTGGAGATGAGAAGGGCACTTGTCAGTAGTCACAGCTTCCAAGGCCAGGGTAACTTCAGGAGGGCAGGCTAGATCCTGGTATTCCACTGCCTGCCTCAGCCCCTCCAGCCCTACAGATGGCAGTGGCTTCCTAAGGCTGCTAATCTCTGGGTTGTCTGGCTTCTCAGCTCTTCCATCACCTATGTAATTAATTTCCTATATTAAATTCCTTCTGTTTGAAATAGCTCTCGTGGTTTCTGGTTTTCTAAACCAAACTAGACTGTTTTTTAACCTCTCCAAAGAGTTTTCTCAATAATGACAATATCTACATTAGAGAGTTGTTAAAAGAACTAAAGATAACATGTGTAAACATAACACAAGTAAATACTCAAAAATGCTTTCCCTTTTTTCACATGGAGAACTTAAGGGAAAGTTGAAGAGCATAACTAAACATTACAGATTTGGGAAATCCTCAGGTAAAAATTCTGGGGCAACCTGAGGCCTCCCTCGGGAAGAGCCCCCAAAGAGATTCCTCCTGGGTTCATTAAAAGGAACCCTACAGGCTAGTTTTCTTTTTCCTTCCAGCCCCTCTCAGTTTAATTACAGAACCCTTCCTCCAAGTGAAACCTAACCTATAATCTCCTCTCTTGAAGTCACCATCCTCACTCTCAATCCAGTGACCCAAGGAGTCTCCCAAACATGCAGCGTGGTAAAGATGTTCCTAGCAGAGGTGAGCTTCTGCCTCTGAAGAACCTGAACCCACAGGACAGTTCTTCTTGGCTTGGTCTCAGCTTGGGTGCCAGTGGAAGAACATATGGCCAGGGATGAGAGGAGGACCTAGCCAGCACAAAGTAAAGGAGCCTTGTTCTTGTCTTTTAGGGTTTCTCAGTATAGATTTTGTAGATCTTAATTATGTTTCATTGAGAATTACCAAGAACAAAAACAACTTCTTCAAAAATTCGCAATTTTTCCTATTGCAAGCAAAAAATGATTTGTTTTAATTTCTGGTGGTTTTCATCACCAGGATTTTAATGATTTAAAAAAATTTTTTTTTGCTAGGTCGAAAAAATTCATGTTTCTTTAATACTCTCAAGATACAGCAGCAAGACTCTAGCACTGTGAAACAAACCAGCAAAAAGTACAGGCCCTCAGCCCTCAAGCACCCGAAAGAGTGGTATAGTTCCATCATGTGCCGTGCCTCTGCGCTTCTTCTGTTCACAGATGGTGACAGAGCATCATCATCTTTTCCTCTACACCACTCCCTTAGGCTGGGAATAGGCTGGGCACTACATCCACGTATCGTATTATAACTGTGCTGAAGCAGAGTAGACAAGATTGTCAAGTAAAAGATTGTAAAGCAAAATTCCACACCCTTTATCAGCAGGCCGCCTAATACCTATTATTCCTGACTTTCACACAGACATAGGAGGGTGACGGGGGAGATGGTACCAGATCACTTTTGCCGCTTACATTCTGGCAAAAAAGAGAAAGGGCACTTAATGGGAAAAATGATACATTAAAATACAAGTATGCATTGCATGTAATCTAAATGTTAACATTGAAGTCCTTCCCTTTTGAGGTAAACACATGTCATGCATAAAACTCATAAGAACAAGGGAAAGAACAGGATAGTTTTTTAAAGCTTAAAACAATAGGAGGGGACGGGTTAAAGAATTTCAAACTACTGATGACTAGAGTTGGAAAAGCAGGCACTTTCCCAGAGGTGACTAAAGGTACTCTTACCCCAATGGGATGATGGCTGGGGGCAAGACTGGAATGGGGCCGCACAAGCGCTGCCTGGCAACACCGGAGAGAGATCGTGGCTGGCACAGCGATGCCCACTTCCTTCTGGGCCTGTTCCTACCCTGTGTGTACAGTGGGGCTAAGCCAGCTTCAGAAGGCCCTGAACCCTCAAGTCTCTTAAGTGGGACTTCTGTGCTATCCATCACTCACTCACTCTCTCTCTTCTTCCAAAACAATTTCAGAAGTTAGCCCCTGTTGCCAAATACGTAGACCAGAAAGCCACTCAGGTAAGTACAAACAGTAGCCACTATGGTCAGAATATGAAGTTGACTTTACTGGGCAGATACAGAAAATCAAAAAATTGAGTTGCTAAAAGATGCCTTGTAGATTTAAGGGGTTTTTGTTTGTTTTGTTTTGAATTGGGAAGAGATGAGTGGATAAATAAAATGTTGTGTATCTGTACAATAGACTAGTATTCAGCAATAAAAAGAATGGAGTCCTGATACATGCTACAACATCGTTAAACCTTATATACATTATGTTAAGTGAAAGAAGCCATAGTCACACAAAACCACATATGGTATGATTCTATTTACATGAAATATCCAGAATGGATAACTTCATAGAGATAGGAAATAAATGAGTGCTAACCAGGGACTAAGGAAGTTAGACAGAAATGCAGAGTGACTGCTAATGGGTATTGGGTCTCTTTTCAGGGTCATGAAAATGATTGTGGTGATGGTTATACAACTTTGAATATACTAAACCACTAAACTGTCCACTTTAAAGGGGTGGACTGTATGGGATTTGAGTTATATCTCATAAAGCTGTTAAAAAAGAAATATAAAATATAAATATAAATATAAATTCTATGTCCAGCTCTCAAGGAACTAGCTGCAGAGAGAAAGAAAAGATTCAGAGATAAGACAAGTGTCAGTAGCTTTTTGTTTTCGTTTTTTTTTTTTTTTTTAATTTTTATAAGAATTTTTTGAGCCAAACTGACAACATATGCCAGGGAGCAAGCCACCAAATGCTCCCAAGCATTAGATTTTAAAAGTCCATTAAAGAGAACTGCCTAATGTAGAAAACAAAATCTCTTAAGTTCAGGAAGAGGCTTCAAAGCCCAAATGATTTGATATTTTCCTTCTTACCTAATCATTCTTCTCTGATTTGTGAAAAAGCAATGGAGAGTTCGGATCTCCTCAGCATGCTGCTGATATTACTGGCCCCAAAGTCTCAATTTCCAAGCCTGTGAGAAAGGAATGACTACTTATCATTGCCAAAAAATATATATATTTTTAATCCTTCAGAATATAACCTGTTGATGGATTATAATGACTCTCAAGAGTCAATTATCAATAAGACAAATTTGGTAATCTAAATCCTTCCTTTGCCCGGCATTTGTCTTTAATACTACCAGTGTTTGGGCCAACATACTTATATGCTCACATACACAATAAGACTTTCATATATGAGGCTTTGTGACATACAGTTATCACAGGACATATGCTGTAAAAATGACTGGTGGTAAGTACTTTCCACCCTCAGAGTTCCTAAAATTCTAATAATAAAGTATTTACGGTGGCAGGGGTTGACACTGAAAAGGCCAACTTTAGGCAGGGTGGGCTTTTGTTTAGCAGTTTTGTTTTGATTTTGTGGGGAGAAGGGAACAGTTGGTGCAAGAACACCATGTGTATTTTTCTAATACCGTTTGAGAATTATATACTTGAACAGATTTTTGCTTTCATTTCCAGAGAACATACCATTATCAACTGAAGAAGCCTTGGCCTATACCTTAGAGCTCTTTTAATAAATGTTTGTTGAGCATACTTAAAAGCAGATGGTAATGAAATTTTAAGAACTCACAGAAATCATAATAGCAAAATATAAACTCTATTCTCCATTTTATGGTAAACTTAAACACACAGTTATAGGTAAAGAAAGCAAGTTAAATACTGCTTTAAGTAAACTTGTCCTTCTACACCTTGGTGTGCAACAGACTTCAGCAAATTTTATAAGTGATTATGCCAGGCATTTAAAGACCCTGGGTTTACGCAGACCAACTTTTAGGTAATTTCATCCACTGGATCCTAAAAAACCTGCAGGATCCTTAATTCAGACAAATAGGACAATAATTCTGAAAACAATTTAAAGATAAGGACTAAGAAATAAAGCATTTAATTTTGAACTGTACTATTCTCAAAATTCCAAATGAGCTTTAATTAGATACACTTGAGCCCTTACATGTGCTTCAATTTGTCAATACCAAAACAGGAGATTCATGTTTAATTTGAGCCAAAGGTTCCTACTAGCTGTTTTTAACTCAAATTCTTTCTCTTCTACCCACTTTCCTTCAACCTGATTTAATCCCATCTGTCCCATTCTTCACCATAGATAAATTTTCACTACTGAAGTTACTTTGGACCACTACTTCAAACTGAAAAAAGCCAACAGAACAGGAGTCTATACCAACTAACAAGGCAAACAAAGGTGAACAAAGACTCTAAGAGGAGCTTAAGAGACTCAAGCTCTCTCAAGCTAAGAGACTTGATCAAGAAAAAGGAAAACAGTCCCTGAAAAGTGTTTGAGGCAGAATCTTGGACACTGCTGAAATCCCAGAAATTTTAAAAACTATTTTTAAGAAACAGTCCTGCCTCTCTAAATTAACCCGTTTGGACTGTGTCTTCCTTAAAAGGCCCCCATGTGGTAATTCCATTGGTAGGTCTAACTATTCTTATTGTATTGAAGAAGGTCCACGTCCTCCCTCACAGTTACTGAATTTCTTGGTAAGGAAAAGTCTGGTCTTTTTAATTCCTGCCTTTCCCCAGTTTTCAATTTATTCACTTTTTAAAGTGTGAGCTTTTCCTCCAGTTCAAAGTTTAACTAGTCCTGGTCCAGTTTGGAAGTGGTGATTAAGTGCCATGGGAGTCAGATACCTAGGTCTGAATTCCACTTGTGCCGCTCAATAATTGGGTTACTTTAAGCAAGACTCAGCCTCTCTATGCCTCTTGTCTCACCTGGAAACTGGAGATAATAGTATCTCCCATGGGGTGACTGTGAAATTATGCATGTGAAGCAATTATGGCACTGCCTGCCACCCAAGGGAAGTGCCCAATAACACATCTATTATCACCTTAGTGCCAAGTTCTTCCTACACCCTACTGAAACCTTAACCTCAGATCAAGGAAAAATTAAAGAGGAAATATTATTTATGCAAAAACCCCTTTAAGTAAATGTGTTCAGCCAGGAGAGAGGAAATTCCCAGGGGGGAGAAAAGTGCTTTTAGTTCACAGAGGGTTCCTTTTCTCATGAAGCTTCTTAAGTAATTCATCCTGAATAAAAATAAATATGAAGAAAAATAATGCATTTGGCTTTCAACTCTTTCTGGTAATCCTAAAGACAGACAGGGTTTGTCTACAAAAATTCAAGTTAACAAGAAAGATTTCAAAATGGCCCAAGTTATTTTTAATGCAGAAAGACCGATGTGAGTTGTGTATTTATCTTTTACATGCTGCTTCCACAATCCCAAGAGCTTTTTCACATCTTAAAAGACAAGCTGGTTTTTGGTTAACATTCACTCAGGAGATGGAGAGACCTGTACTAATTTTCCTTTAAAAGTAATCGTATTTGTCTAATCTAAGATCAATGTCATCCCTCACACACAAAAGTACTTCATTTTTCCAAGACATCTTTGAAAAGAGTAACGGATGGCTTCTTCCACCGACTGGAGAAAGCACCTAAGGTTCTCCTTACTGACCTGTTCATCAACACCTCCTCTGCAGAGAGGGCCAAAAACAGTATCATAGTACCACATCGCACCTTCAGTTGCTTTGACAAAAGATCAGAATTCACTTTGACTTTTTGTTTGAATTTTTCTGGACTACAATGATTTAATATGAATCGTAGTTATAGACATGAAATTGATTCTAAATTTTACTCCATTTTCCTTTTTCATAGTCTTCAAGTATGCTAACCGATGTCTGATTACAAAGGTGGAAAAGGAGTTACACTATCAAACATAACTAGAAAGTTCACATTTAAAAGAGAAAGCAATATAAATGCCATACGCACTTCTATCTAAGGAATGTTAAATTACAGAGTAAAGAAAAGAAAAATACTAAAAATAATGGAGGGCTCCAGGGTATAATTCCTGAATTTGGGAAAACTAAAGCTCATCAGCATCGTATTTCCTTTTGTCATACAGATGACTGACTATACAGATTACTCTCGAAAAGCACCTAAATTCAAAAGCATACTTCTTCACACCAGTGGCAACCAGGAGAATACAATCCCAGTCATTACTGGGGAAAGTTCAGGACAAACAGCTTTAAACAAGCACAACTAATGCATTGTCCATAACTTAAAACCTTACTTTAGATCTTCGAGATCAGTCTAAAACATTAGGTTTAAGAGCATAAACATATTTACTGTACTTATTAAGTTACACACTTCCTTAAACCAAATATTTTTCCCGAAGACTCTAATCACACCAAAAATGGAAATATAAATATCTACTCCTTTAAAAGTCCATACGAAGTATGAACAGAAACTTATTTTCACTTTTATAACAATTTACAGAACTTTATAGCAAAGCAATATGAAACACAAGTGTCTCACCCTTGAGCTTGCCCAAGAAGCGACATGCTAAGATATCAAGGCAAATTCTCAAACAGAAAAGGAAAACTATATAAAGCACCCAAGGGAGAAATAATATCCTAAAGTCAAATATTTAGTAACAGCCTAAAATCTACAGGAATTCTAATCTACATTCGCAACTCTTACCCTTGACAGCACAAAACAGAATATCTTGCCTTACACATTTTGGAATTGCAATTCTGAAACGCTAAATCCAAAGACAAAGCCGCTCAGGGGAAAAAATAACAATTGCGCAACAGATCAACAGCTCCAACTTGTCCCTTGGCCCCGGCGCGGCAAGGTTTGCACGCTATAAAGCAGGAAAGGGCCAACCCAGGGCTGCCGTGACGGCCAACCGGCCACGGTCACGGAGGCCAAGGCCACGCACACGGCGTGCGCCACCGGGCGGAAACTGAGAAGCACCCGGCGCGGCCGACTCCGACCTCAGAGTTCTCTGCTCCGCGCGTTGCGAGGAGACGACCCAGGGCCTTCCAGCCCTAACCTTTACGGATGCGCAAGGCCGGCTTCCGCCGCCGCACGTCGGGGCATCCGAGCGCACTGGGCACTTAGGGACCTCCTCCATCTCCCCCTGGGGGCTAGGCTTTCTTGCCAAGCTGCCTAAGAGGGTGATCCGATGGATGAACTGATGACTTCGCAAAGGATCACCCTTAGACGGCCCAGCGGGGCGAGCGAGCCGTGCTGCAGCCCGCGCAGGTCGTGGGGCCAGGGGCGGCGGTGGCAGAGGAGGGGGCTCCGGGTCCCAGCCCGAAGGAGACCTGAGCTCCCCCGGGAGCGGCCCCGTGACTAGGCACATTTTTGCTGTCTCCGAGGCGGGGTAGCCGCGCGGCCCCGGAAGGGCCGGACCGCGCCGGCTCAGACCGCCAGTGTCCGCCCCCTCCTGCCCCGCAGCCTCCGGAGCCGCTCGAACTCGGGGTCCAGCTGGGCCACCCGCGTCCCAATCGGACGGTCCGGGACGCCGCTAGAGACTTCTGTTCACCCCATGCACGCAGGCGTAGCCCCCAACCAACCACCCAGTCGCGCTCCGGGGTTGCGGGCAAGCTGTCGGTGGGACCACCGGCCGCGCCCCCACGCCCCGGACGGCCCCGGGAGTCCCGCTCCCTGTCCCCGCAAAAGCGCAGCGGCCCCAGTGTGCAGCTGCGGCAGCCTTGGCTTCGGCCACAGACAGCAAAAGCCGGCTGCGGCTGTCCGTCCCGGGCCGCGGCTCCCTCGCGCCCCTGTTCCCGTCCTGGTACCACAGTGGGACCTCGAGGGCCGGGCAGCACCTGCTGGGACGGTAGTCCCGGCGGCGGTAGCTCCGAGTCCATCATGCTGTACTGGGGACCGTGCTCTGGGGCTCCCTGACGGCGACCCTGTCCCGGCTGGCGAGGCGCGGCGCGGACCGGGAGGCACTGACGACGGCGGAGGTGGCTAACCCGCCTTCTCCGCGACAGGGCCGGAGTCGCCTGTCGGGCTCTCGCCCCGCCACGCCTTCCGCCCTTCCCCACCCGCACCGAAGGCGGGGCGAGAGCCCGGGCCTTCCCTTCCCCGGCTAGCCCGCCGGCAGAGCTTCCGAAAATCCCCCACCCCCGTCCGGGCTGACGCAAGAAGCTCGCGGCCCGGGGGTGGACAGGGCCGCGAGCGGGGGGTCCCTGTGGGCGGCCGCGGGCGGGCGGGGCACCCGGAGGATGGCTGCGTCAGCTCCACGGGTTCTGCGCTCAATTTACCCTCCCTGCAAATAAAACCAGCGCTCTCCGCCTGCGAGATCAAGAGTTATTTGCCGAAGGTCGCTCGACTTCGGGCGCTTTGAGACAGTTTAAACAGTTGGAACAAACACGCTTGGAGACCAGGCAAAGGCCCTGGTATCGGAGCTGCGCCTCCCTGATTTGGAGTTACAGAACCTTGCCCCGCTTTATCTCACCCCACCGCCAGAGCGTGGCGCCACCCGGGAGGCGGTGGCTAAATGCTTGGACCCGGCCGTGCGCATCGCCAACTGTCCTCTCGCCCTCGGTCCCCTCGCGGGCTGGGACCAGTGGGACTTTCCCAGGGGAAGTGTGGACTAAGCTGGGAGCTCGTGCTGGTAGTCACCCTGAACGCCCTCCACTTAGTCCCACGCACTTGCAGTCTCACTACGCTCAGGACGCCAAGGGCAAACGAAGTCTTTTGGTCGGAGAGTAGTCACTACTGCCCACTATAAGCTTTCTTTTCCCAACAAAGCGCACACACTACACCACAGATGGCGTCCTTTACCACTGTGCAGTACTACAACATCCCATAGTCTTCACAAGTTTCTTTTCACGTATTCACGATATAATTAAAAAAAAAAAAAGATTATAAAGTAGTTTGTACAGTATGGATGCATTTTGCAAAAACGTCTAGGAAAAAAAATTGAAAGTTGTCCACCAAATATTAATAGTTGTAGGATAATGAATGATTTTTATCTTTGTTACTGTTTTGTCTACAATGAGTATGTTTTACGTTTTACATTAAAAGCAATTACTTAAAAATTAATCATTGCCCACAGAAAACTTCAAGTTTTTGAAAATAAATATTGTGAAATTGTATGAGACTTAAAAAGAATATATATATATTTTTTCTCAAGCATTAACAATATTTCTAACTCTTTAACAAGCCTGGTTTTCAGTTTTTAGCTTCTTGGAATTATGCAAAACCAGGCGAAGTAGTGCCAGCTGTGGTTTTACTATTTCATTCAAAAACCACACACCCACCCACACACACACCTGACTATAGCAGATCAACACCCAAAGAACTTTCTTTTGGTTGCATAATTTGACACTCCCAGGATTTATCTGTAAATTTATATGTTCAAATATTCCTTGAGGTAAGTGAAGCATAAGATAATCGCTTGTAATTGAAGCAAGCGTCTTCAACTTGAATTAAACCCTTTCAGCTCTTATGTGAAAAGCCTGCACGATGATCTGCACACCAAAAACAAGCTTAGGAGAAATTATTTACAATGAACCGTACGTGAAACACAAAGAGACATAATGAAATGACATTTCTGCGTCAAAGAAGGGCAAAAGTATATTGTTAACAATTCAAATTACTTATTAAAATTACTACATTTAAGAAGGTAGACAATGAGCCCAGGAGGTAAGAGATACCAAAGTTACATGTGATATGGCTGCTGCCCTCAAGGGGTTTATAAAAAGTGTTTGGTATTTCCTCATTAAGCAACAAATTTCCATTGAGTTTAGACTGAATGAAAAAACCTTTTACAAAACTGCAATTGCTGGGACTATATTATTTCAGGCACCTGCAGAGTACATATTTTCAAAGGGAGTAGAACAGTATGATAAGAGTATGAACATGTTTAAGAAAAATAAACATTAAGGAAAAGCTGTTTGGTATTGAATGGTGGTTCAGCACAAGAAAAGGGAACCCCAGTCTCAGACTACCCGTGTAAAGCGGGTTCCCAGTCTTTGCAGACATTGAAATGAGATTGTCTTTATGTGAGAACTTAGGTCTTGCTCTCTGAACTTACTTATTGTACTGTGGGGGCACGGATATTATACATTGAAACCCTCAAGAGGAACAGGAAAGATGATGCCGGTTTTTCTCCCCTGTCCTGGTGCCATGAGAGTCCTTTTTACTGCCAGGCTCTCATAGCCACTATTTTATTTCTCTCCTCTGCCCCCCCCTCCCCGCCCAATTGATTTCACATTCTACTAATCCTTGTACATTTCAATTGGTGTCTGAATTCTTCGCTGACTTTGGAAAGACAACCCTCTATATATACTTGAAATGTGTCAGAATTTTAATACTTAGCTCTAGAGTTCTCATAAAAAATAAGCATTATCAAGTAAGATTTCTGAGCACAAAGATTTGGGATAATGGTAAAGCAATGACCCATTTATTTCACCATCTTCTCAGTGATCTAAGCTGCCAAGTTTGCAAGACCCAAGAAAGTACCTACTGTTTCAAAATCCTTCATCAACTTGAGGTTTCTTTACTCTTCTTTTCACTTCTCCTTAATTGAACTACGTGTTTGAGCCAGAAAATATCCAGAATCTCTTGGAATTATAGTTGAAATTCTAAATTTGTCCAGCTTATAGTTGGAGCATATGAGGTAGCTAGTTTTTAAAGATGGTACCCAATGAACCCCCCTCCCCCCATATTGATGTAGTCCTCCGACACTGAATCAAGGCTGGCCCTGTGACTTGCTTTAACTTATAGAAGGAGGCTGGAAGTGACACAATGTCACTAAGCCTTAAAAAGATCTGACCATTTTTAATTTTATACTCTTAGAAGTTAGCCATCATATAAGAAGTCTGATTATCTTCAAGGGAAGAGAAGTTATGGGGAGAAGCCCTGGGGGATGAGACTAAGTGGAGAGAGAGGCTATGTGAGTGAAGAAACCATCTTGGACCTTCCAGCTCACCTAGTGAAACCCTTGAGGACTCCAGCCCCACCTGTTATCTGTCGGCAACTATATATGAACATGCTTAGCAAAACCAGCAGAAGCCTGCCTGGTTGAGCCTAGCATAAAGAATTGTGAGAACTTATAATAAATTGTTTTTTAGCTGCTAAGTTTTGGTATGGCTTGTTTCACAGCAATAGATAACAACACATATTGAATATCAAGGGCAAGGTTTTTCCCAGTTGCTTTTGGTTTGTTAATCATCATTGCGAGCACATATAGGGATGGTACTTTGCAATTTAATAGTCTCAAACTCTCAGAAGCAATTGACCACCCTGTGAATGAGGAAGGTATCTTTCCTATAATATATGATTGTTGCTACATAACTAAGTAAATCATCTCATCAGAGCAAACATCAATATCATACCATTAGATAGGCGATGGTGAGATATTCTCCTTATTGAAATACACTTAAGAAACACAGACATTTCAACAATTAAGTAAGTGGAAGTATAAATGCATACAGAGATTCTGGACCTGACATGACCTCTTTCATATCAGTTATGTAAGATACTTTCTGAATATCTGCTGAGGGAATTTGAACTTCAGGAGCAGTGTGCTCAGTGGATAAACTGAACTCCAGTATAGCAGAGTTCCAAATAATTGGTGTATTAATTTCAAAACACACCCATAATCTTGGTTCCTTGGTGTGCACACCTCACTGCCTAAACTACTGATACAAAGAGCTGTAAATCTCGAAAGCCAGTTTTAACTCATAGTTTCCTGCTCATAATAGAAATAGTTCTCTGCAAGAACTACAATGCAGAGAAAAACCCCGAAGTTTAAGAGTGCTTTTGAATTATATGTGTTGATACCTATATAAATATATATGCATAGGAAAAAAAGACTGACCCTATATCATCAAAAATGTTAAACATAATTATTCTGATTAGTGATTTTATTTTTCTCATTTCACCTATCTGCATTTTTCTAAATAAACATATACTACTTTTATATTAAAAAACAAAAAAGGTGTGTGTGGGGGTGTAGGAAGGTATGGGAGGAACATTGGCTTTTCTCCCAAGCTACGGGGTCCACTTCATTTTCAAACTGAATTTTAACCACAAGCTTTGGAGATCTCTCCATTCTGTATTTACTAGAGTGGAGCCTGGAGAATTTGACCACATCTTTAAGTGTGGTTGTGGTAAGGGTCTAAAAATCCCTTTGTCCTTTCAATCTACTGCTATATTTGCAAAATGTCACTTAGTAGAATAGGAGTCCCCAGACAAAGATGGAATTTTACAGGTACATTGAATAGAGTCTAACAGCTGCAGCTTTGGAGTAATATGCAAAGTTGTCCATACATAACATTCCTGTATGGGGAAAATAAACAGGGTGCAGAAAAACACATACCTAGAGTTATGATTGCAAGGTCGGTTACCAAATATTAATAACGGGCATTGAATATCACATAATTTCCACTTTCCTCTTTGTACTTTTCTGCACTGCTCCAATTTTTACAGTAAGCATTTTTAGAATTAAAGGGAAAAATCAATTAAATTCTTTTCATTTTGGATAAACAAAAAGCAAAATTTAGTGATGGAAGAGCAGACATCTTCATGGACAGGCTTTGTAGACAAAGCCTTTAACACTCTCGAGGATGGAATGTGAAAAAGGGAAGTAAGATTTGCCAAGATATTTGTGTTTTGGCATTTGCTATACTGTGTACTCTCATTTGGGCTTTCGAGTAATATTAGAATTAAAAGAACTCTTAGAGCTATTTTGGCTCAAAGATGGCAAGTAAGTTTTACTATGATTGCCAACTCCAGTTGATTGGTAATGGTTTGCCTACAATGCTCTGCTGAGAAAAATTCAGAAGGAGATTCCTAATTTGGTAGGAAGTTTTCAGTAATTGATTAACAACGTCTGCCACAAACACAGAATGATAGCAGTGGTGGCACGCATCAGGGTATCAGGTGTTTCCTTCCCTGACCTAGTCCCACTCCCTACTTTTACATTTAAGAAAACTAAGGAGTGGTTGTTACCAATAATTACAGAACTAGCTGTTGGCAAGGCCAGGAATGAAATAATATTTCCTGATTCCTGGAATTATGTTCTTCCCATGCAAAAATTGAGTTGGACTTTTGAAGGCAAATCTAGTACTGGGCCAGACCTAAAGGGTCTGATGTAAATTTTATTTACATGTCAGTGCCTTATTTTGGGAAAATATTAATAACCCAATTTATTAATGATAATAATTATTTCATGTATTTTATAAAAATTCCCTACAAATCATGAAGATGTGATTAAGCCCCATATTATAAACCAGAAAGCTACAAAACGATTAAGCGAGTTGCTCAAAGCTTAAGAAAATTGTTATCTGAAACTGGCTGGTTCTAAAACCCAGGCTCAGTCCACTATAGGTCAGGTCTCTGTAGAGTTCCTTGGCTGTGCTGTATTTACTGAGAGTACTCACAGCAAATCTCCCTGAAGATTACGTTTTTCCACATTCTGTTTAATTAATTCCCCATGGACAGAATGATAAAGTATTTTTCACTAGAGAGAAAACTTGCAAACAAATATGAGAACTGGATTCTACATTCAAGAACCTCAAAGCGAAGAGTAGGGAGAAACTAAATGGGCTGTTTGCAACCTCAGCCTCTCTACCTAAAAAAAATATATGGTAGGGTTTTTATCTTTCTATTTTACTGAAGAAGTCTAACAAAGTATAAAATGTACTGACAAGATTGTAAGCTATATAATCCTTGCACTTTTTCCAATAATTAAAGTCCTCTGGTTGCCTACTTCTAAAAAGCCTAAGATACAGATAACTTTAATGCCAGTTTAGAGCTATCTCTCCCTATAAAATTCAGGTACCTATGAATCGTATTTTCTTTCTTCTAATGGAAGATAAAATATTTTGGTCTTTGGGGTTCATAAACTGTCAAAAGTTTGTGAAAGGCACTTGTCAAAAGACACTTGTCTTATTATTTATTTATTTATTCTTTTAGGCGAGGCAACCCTTGGTTGACCTCACAGATTGCAAGGACCTTGTCAGCTTACAATTCCTTATTTTTCATTTTTTTCATCTACAGTACCTGGTCTTCCTAGGTGGTCTCCCATCTAAGTACTAACCAGGCCGTGCTTAGCTTTCAAGATCAGATGGGATTGGGTTTGTCCAGCGTGGCATGGCTGTATCACTTGTCTTTTTTAAAATTGAGTATTGACTATGGGCCATGCACTTTATATGGATTATTTTATTTAATCCTCTCAGAAAAGCAATGACGTAAGTATACTATAACTCCGTTCGAAGTGAGAAAACTGAGACTTGGAGAGGCTAGCTAATCTTATCTACAGTCAAGCAGTTAGTAATAGTAAGTAGCTGAGCAGGTCACTCTATCTCTAAAGTTCCTAAGCATGAAGATTTGCTGCCTCCCATGGATGTTTAAAAAAAAAAAAAAAATGGCAAGGGTTAGTTAGGGAATTCAGGTAGAAATGTTTTACCTAAATTATCCAGGCAATTTATTCACTTGAAAAACAACAGGTGATGAGGGGTACCATGCTTGGAGAGGATCAAGATGAATTAAACATGGATTCTACTCTCAAAGTTCTTTCATTCCAGTAATAAAACATCACAATTGCCCATATCCCGGAAGTGGTGAATGCCATAGAAGAAGCGGGCAGTTGATATACCTAATCTAATAGCAGAGGGTCAGGGTTGTCTCTTCATTTTTATGAAAAATAGCCTTATTGAGGTATAACTGGCATACAATAAATGGCTCATATTTAAAGTATACAATTTGATAAATGTTGATATATATGTGAGAAGCCATCGGCACAATCAAGATGTCCATCGCTCTCGAAAGTTTGCTTGTGCCTCTCCCTGTCCCCCATTCCATTCCCAGGCAACTACTGGTCTGCTTTCTGTAACTATAAATTAGTTTGCATGTTCTAGAATATTATAAATGGACTCATACAGTATGTACTTTTTTTTTTAATTTGGCTTCTTTCACTCTGCATAATTGAGATTCATATATTTGGTTGCATGTAACAACAGTTAATTCCTTTTTATTGTTAAATATTCATTGTCTGGGTATACCACAATTTGTTTATTCATTCACATATTGATAGATGGTTTGTTCCCATTTTTTAGCTTTTACAAATGAAGCTGCTGAATGTTGATGCACAAGTCTTTGTACAGATATACATTTCGCTTCTCTTGGGTAAGTATCTAGGAGTGAAATGACTGAGTCATATGGTAGGACTATGTTTAACTTTATAAGAATCTGCAAGACTTTTTCCTAGTAGTTGTACCATTTACGTTCCCAGTAGCAATCTATCAGAGTATCAGTTCCTCCATATCCTTGCCAAGACTACTTGGTATAGTCATCCCACCAAAAAAAAATCTACATAGATATAGATATATGCCACTGTAATTTTAATTTTAATTTTAATTTTAATTTTAATTTCCCTGATGACTACAGATGTTGACTATGTTTTCATGGCACAGTGGTTTTAATGCATAATGTAGTGTTTTCTATATATTGATTGAGAGGAAAAGCTACATCCCTACAATATGCTTCATTGTTATAAACTTTGCTGTTAGATAATCAAATATGAGGTATGGTAAGAAAATATCATTAACTGTAGATTTAGAAGTCATTGAAATTCCAGAAAATATAAAATATGCACCTTAATGCATATTTGAGTTCTTAAAAAAAGAAACTACACAGTACTAAGCTTTTACTTTCAACTGCTGTTTCAGAATTTCTTCTATACATCCTGCATTGATGGACCCACTTGTGTTTCCTGAACTGCACTGAGAAGCAACAATTATTATTTGATTCTTTTCCCTCTTTGATTCCTCTTCCTTTGACATCCTAGTTATCACCATAAAAAGTTTTAATCAAATTGGTTAAAATCATCTATTAACTACTCTGACAAGATCACTGCGGTTTTATTTATTTATTTTTAAAAGGCCATAAACACCGAATAAATAGATATTTTGTGACCATATTGATTTATAAGACAGACAGAGGAAGTTTTTACTGTGCACTATAGACTTCTCCATAAAGGAACATTATTGAGACATTTCTTGCTAAGGTTTTCCTATTCGCATCTCTCGGTAAGTACTATATCGTCAGCAGCAAGAAATATATCCTTTCAATTTCAGTTGTCCACTTCAAGAGGAAGATCATATAATACCAACACTTAATCTCTTAATAATCAATTCAATTTAATAAAAAATCATTGTGTGTACTATGTGAAATGCGCCATGGAAACGAGCTTTTTCAGCACTTTCTTATACATGAGGCTTTACTTCCAGTAACTTTATATGTCATGACTAATCCTCACAACAACCACTTTATAGGTGATAAAGCTGAGTTCAACCTGATTCAATAACTTGGCCAAGGTCACACAGTTCTATGATTCAGTAACGTGGCTAAGTTTCCATGGCAGAATTCATATGAAATCCTAGGTTTAACTCATTCTCAAAACTTTGCTCTATTCACTGGGCCAAGCCAAGTCCCAAGATATCACTCAAAGTTTTGTGAATAATTAACTAATATAGGGATATGAACTATGTTATAACTTCTCCCATGGACCTTATTTAAGTGTATAACAATCTTTGAAGAAAGAAGCGTAATTTTATGCTATTGAGATATAATAGAGCTATATAAACTGTGCCATAATTTTCATGCTGAAATTTAATTTATCGCCATGTATTTGTTTTTCTTTCTTAATTGGTGCTTACCAACCCTCTACTATTGATCCAAATCTTTAAATACTTTAAAAAGAAATTATAATGGCTCCTCGAAACCTGTATCTGATTGCTAGTAGCTCGGAGTTAAATTTGAAGAATATCACTCTACAAAACATGATTCAGATTTTATAATATTATTGTATGGTCCAAAGTCTTTAAAGCTAACTGTCTGCCAATCAATGCCAGATTTGATCATGGGACTTTACCCAAATTATCTCCTTTACGACAGAGCACCTTCATGATTGCAATAATCTTTAACCTGCTCTAAGTGAGCTATGCATTGATCATCCTCTATAAAGTGAATGTCTTACTTCTTAGAAGACTTAAGTAGAAGAGTGTGTGTGTTAGAATTGCAACAACATGGCTAAAAAAAAAAAAAAATCAGGTACCTCCTAAAACCATAATAATAATATAAAAATAATATGTTAACTTTAAAGATACGGTAAACTTGATATGGCTATTCAAGAACTGTAGAGCAAAGTAGTTCAAATGGACAAAATATAAGGCTATTGGAAAGTTTGAAAATAAAAGGCATATCATGGGGAAAAAACAGTAATTTCATTTATACATTGATCATTTTATTGTAGACCTCCTAAAACCATAATAATAATATAAAAATAATATGTTAACTTTAAAGATACGGTAAACTTGATATGGCTATTCAAGAACTGTAGAGCAAAGTAGTTCAAATGGACAAAATATAAGGCTATTGGAAAGTTTGAAAATAAAAGGCATATCATGGGGAAAAAACAGTAATTTCATTTATACATTGATCATTTTATTGTAGAGTACCATAATGACTGAAACTAACAATTATCCAGTATCATCTCACGGTTTTCATGAACTGGCATTAAGGTACTCAGAAATACCTTGTGTCTACAGTTATAGTGCTTTTCTCCAAGAAATTCTTTGTGAAGCATCAGGGGATTTAACAGCCAAATGACAATCATGTTCTCTTAAAGTATTAATACAAATTACAATTTCCCTAGCCTACATTTTGACAAATCTTGCTGGGTACTATGGTAGAGAGAATATAAGCACTAGAGACAGGTCTGGGTTCACTTACTAATAGCTGTGTGATCCTGGGAAAACTGATTAATCTCATTGACATCAGTTTCTTCATCTGTGAAATGAAGGTTGTTACGAGGTTACCTAGCATAATGTATATAAAGTTACTTGTGAAGATGAAGAGCAGTTAGATCTTCTGAAATAATCCCAAAACAAGAAATTACTATGTGAAAAGCACTGCACAGACCACTGCCAATCCACAAATATATACTATTTGGTTCTTTTTGTAAATGCTTGATATTTGGCATAATGAAAGAAGTACTGATCTGAACTTGAGAGATCTAGAGATTCTTAAAAAAATAAAATAAAGGTGTTGGCGTAAACTTAAGGTCCTCAAGGGCCAGGAACTGTTATTCATCTTACCCTATTGCTTTTTACTTTACATAATGTGTGAAGACACTCAACAAATATTTGTTAAATTAATGAATAATTGCATCAATAGCTTTGCTGATGTCTAAGGTTTCCTCCAAAATTAATACACTGCTTTTATAAGAAGATGACAGGAAAGAGAGTGCATTGTATAAACACTGTATTGTAGTGTTATATTAGGGCACATGTATTAAAAATGTTAACCGCTAGTTTGGCTAGAGACCTTGAAGTTTATGTGAAAATGGGGAAGCTGTATGTGTTATTTTATAAACACACACACACACACACATGTATATATATATATGTATATATATATATATATGTATGTATATATATATATAATTAATAGATATTTGTAACATTCATTTGCTACTCACCAAGGAATTATTGAATCAAAGAAACATGATCTTAAGGTCTTTGTAATGTGATGTTTGCTTTATTGCACTAGCAGAATGTCAGATTCCAATTAGACAATATTTTTTAAGAATTTTAAATAATGGCAATGGAAAACAAGGAATAATTCTTAGTGTTCTTTGTAACTTTTTGTTTGTAACTTAGGAGCCCTTGCTGGCTGAATTCTGTGCCAAGAATTTGCAGACTGCATAAACATTTTCATTTGCTAAAATGTTAATGTCTTAATTTTAAATCTACATAATACTTAGCTCATTAGAGCTAATGACCTCTGCCATTCACTTTTACATCGTGACCTAATTCAGAATTATTTTCCAGTTCTACTTTTACATATACCTGAACTTGCATAGGATTAAGTGCTGTGTAAGCCCATCAGCTCACTGTGAGCCTGTACAAGGGGATCAATATTTATTTCATCTACTTATCTTTGGTCTAGCAAATTTGGCATTGAAGCAGCAACATGATTTCAGGGACTCAGAAAACAGTGCTTTCCTTGCCTAATACATTTCTTTTAAGTCTCTTGTCATTTGTAA
>NW_006442484.1:46753828-46756152 GCF_000325575.1 Pteropus alecto
TGATATATTGACCTTCTATCTGAAGACAGAGTCAGTAGCCAATCATAAATAGCTAAGAGTAGCTCTGCTTAGCAGCACCAAATGGAATTTTTTTTCCTTCTTTTCATATAATAATTATTCCTTTCCTTTTTCTCATAAAAAACCTTGCTTTCACCCTGTAATTGAGACACTATGTGTATTTCTACCTAAATCTGTGTACTACAAATTGTAATTCTGTTATCCCAAATAAACACTTTGCTTCCAACTGGGTTCTTGTCTTTTTAGGTTGACAATAAGAAATACATATTTGGTCTTGTCCTATTTCTGGCATAGAGCCCCTAAAACAAACAAACAAACAAACAAACAAAAAATCCTTGGAATGCCCTAAGTGAGGATAGCAGTAAAGGTTTTCTTTTGTTGTGACACTTTTAATGAGGAAACTTTTTGGAAAGCACTCAAGGATGAGGGCTGGTTTTCAGGGTAACCAGCTGTGTGATTAGAGGGCTGAAACTTTCAGACTCACTCCCTGACCTCCTATGAGGGGAGAGACTGAGGATTGAGTTCAATCAACAATGGCCAATTATGGCCATTCGATTATGCTCATGTAATGAGGCCTCCATAAAAACCCCAACGGAAAGGGTTCAGACAACCTCTAGTTGGTGCACCTGTAGAAATTCCGGGAGAATGGAGTGCTTGGAGAACATGGAAGCTGCGAGATCGTGCTCAATTCTTATACTTTCCCATTTTTATACTTGAAGTCTTTATATCATGTCTCATTGTGATTGTTAGTACCATCAATAAAATTTGAAATAATAATGGTGACAGTGAGCACTTCTGTCTTATTCCTAACCTTATTGGGGCCGCTTCTAGCATTTCTCCATCAAGCAGAATGCTGACTTTTGAGATAACATAACAAGTATTTTATCATGTTAAAGAGATATTCATCTGTTCCTATTTTGAGTGCTTTTTATAAGGTTGTTGAAACCATGAGCACTTTAATAAACACCAACCACAGTAAAGCTATTCTTCTGACCTATCAGCCCTCCTAACCTCCAATCTCTTGCTGATGTCTCCCATTGGCTGAAACTAACCAGAAGACAGAGAAGGGAGTCTCTCAGGGGCAGCTCTCCAGAGCACAGAACAGGGTAGACAGGATAGAAGGTAGATCTGGAGGAGCAGACACAGTATATCCAATGCCAATAACAGATAACAAAACAGCTTCTCTCTTCATTAGTTGAAAACAAAAATAGTATAGTTGGCAAAAGCAATTTTCTTGAAGCTAATAGTATCATCTTGGCTTACAAAAACAAGTGAAAGAAAAGTGTGGGGTCTCAATCTTGGCACTTTTACATGGAAAGCCACTGGGACTAACCTTTTCTGCGTCTAGTGTTGGCAGGTCCATGGATTGCATTTCCTGGTCAGGACTGAGCTTCCTGAATGTACTTTCCCCCTGTATCCAATATCTTATTTTTAAAACCTTGCCACTCCTTCCTCAGACCTAAAAATAATGTTCTTGTGTGATGGATATCTGACGGGTCAGTTGTCACTACCGGAACCAGACAGTGTATCTTCGGGGAAGGGTCCAGCGGAACATGCCCTTGTTCCTGGCACCTCGGCCATTCTCCAGGGGCGTCCCATTCAGGCCTACCCCAGATGCCCCCACACATCAGCAGGCCTGGTTTTAAGGGCAGAGAGTTCACTGGAGCGTACCATATGATGCCCTCTTGGATGGGCCGGTTCCTTTCTACCACATAGACTGCACATTTGGGAGCCATCGTGGGTCATGGGGTTGCCAGATAAAATACAGGACATTCAGTTAAATTTAAATTTCAGGTAAGCAACGAATAATTTTTAGTATAAATATATCACAAATATTGCAAGAGACATCCTTATACCAAAAAAAAATATTATTCATTATGCGAAATTCAAATTCAACTGGGCATCCCATATTTTTCTTTGCTAAATCTGGCAACCTGCATCACAGAGCTCTTCCCCAAATAATCTTCCACTATGCTTCCTGCTTCCTCCCTCAGTTTCGAAATCCCTTCACTGGAATTGGGTTCGCTAAAGTGTTAAGACAACCTAGGAGGGATGTTACCTATACAAGTCACAGTTAAGATTCACTTTTGAGGCCTTTGCTTCTGCCTCTAACTCCCACTAGCAGCGACTGATCTACCTGATCAGTAAATGTGTTATTTGGGCACTAAGAAGGACATTTTGGTGGTGGTTGAGAACTAGGGTGGATCATGAAAAATTTAGATTCTAGCAGGTGTGTGCAGGGGTAGAAATGGGGGTGGGGGTGTCTGGGCATAGCTTAAAGGAATGCACACACAAAAGGGAATGCC
>NW_006442484.1:46756196-46803229 GCF_000325575.1 Pteropus alecto
TAAGAGATCTGTACTACCTGACATTTCCCCCTGACTGGGATCCTTGCATTATTCCTTCCTCGCTTTCCCCTTTCCTTCCTTTCTTCATTCAACACAAACTCATCCCCAGGTGTAGGGCATTAACTAGAGGCTGGGCCCTAGCAGAACAGAAAGCAAGAGGCCTGGTGGAGGAAACAAATGCCGAGCAACCAAGAGCTGGGGTCAAAATAGGCCGGAAGGAGAAATAAAACCAAGAAATATTTAAAAATTAGGTGCTTGACATTTAAGGAAAAAAGTCCACAGTTAGCCAAGAATGACTGCTTATTGCAGGATTCAAAACCTCTGAATGACAAAACTAAAAAAAGGACGTGATGGTAGCACGGGGCGCCCTGCTGACCTTCTCCCTGCCTGAGTACTTCTCCATTCCAGCCTCTATGCAGCCACAAGCAGAGACAAACAGCAGCCGCCCTCTCCTTGCAGACTCTGAACCACATGGCTGTGGCTGACACAGCGGCCCCATCTCAACGAAGTAAATAAACCAGACCGCAGCCTTATTTTCTGAGACTGACTCAACCTAACCAGCTTTCCCAAATGTTGTGGCCCAAGAGACTAAGAGTTCAATCGGTTGTGAGGCAGACGAAGCTTCCATGTGGCATCGAAGTTCATGCCTGGAGACCGATCATTCAGGGGAGTCAGGCTTGGTTAAACTGTGAGGTATAAATTCGTGTTTGCTGTCATTTCCCCACCTGAGGTTTTTGAGCCATACCACTCAAACATGAGGCCCTCGCTACAAGACCCCGCTCAAGTCCGACCTGTAAAGAGAAGCAGAAGAGTTTCATGCTCTAATTGAGTAGGGTGGTCAGCTCATCCTGTTTTGTCCAGGACTTTCTGAGTTTCAGCCATGAAAGTCTCACACCCCAGGAAACCCCTCAGTTCCAGGCACACTGGGGCGATTGGTCAACTTAAAATCAAGATACCAAGATTTCGATATCTGAATATCGGTTTCCTTAGCTGTAAAAATGCTGGGGCTGATCAATACAACTTCTAATGCTACTGCTGCATTTAACAGTCCCTGATTTACCCTCACGTTCCTGACCTTACCCATCGGCTCCCAAACGAAATTCAGTTAGTTCAAGTTCTCAGTTTACTTAATCTGAGGATGAACTAATCACCGGTGTGTTAACAGGAAGGGATGATAGTGTTCGCAGAGGAACTGGAACAATGGCTCTGGGAGGAAGGCATGTGGCCATGGCTGAGCGGTTCTAATGGTGGGAATTCAGCTGGGGAGTGTGGCTCTGTGCCACCCAGAGAGGAAGATATTTTTAGGTAGGCGGGTTTTGAGGCAGCCAGCCTGAGAGAGCTGGTTTGAGGGGCTGGTTTCAGCTGCACAGCTAGAACGGTAGCCACATGCAGGGCAGTCCTGACTGACTTGAACCAACTTTCACATTAATATGTGAATTAAGTCAGTAGTTGAAACCAGAGACTGCAGCAGAAAGGAAGTAGTCTACTGATAACACTATTTATTTATTTTTAAATGTATTTGCTTTAAGCTTTGGTCATCTGAAATACAGATGTACAGTTATCATTTTGGAGTAGTTGAGAGTTCAAACTCTGTAATCACCACCTACTAACTGTATAATATTGGGCAAGTATTAGATGGAATCACACAAACTTGCCGATATTAGACATTTTTTGACCTGTAGAAACAGGAATGTCACATGGTTAAGCCTAATAATTTACTCTCTTTTCCTTGAAACACAGATAGGCACCAACCTTGAGAGGACAGAGAGAAGACTAAGTGGTGCTCAGAACAGACGCAGACTCACACTCACTGCTCCTTGGTGTCCATTATTTCCCCACTGCCTCCTCCACCACTACAGGCAAAGAAGCGCACAGGGCCCAGAGACTCCATCAGCTGAACCTAAGGAAGGCTGCACTATTTCCAGGACGTGGGACACTGACAAACCAAGGTAGATGGGTCATCTGAGCTGAATGTAGAACTGCCTGCTAATCCCAGGGTTAGGAAACAAGAATAAGGCACATACCACAGATTTTTCAGGTTGTTCTGAGAACTGAAGATTTTGTTTTTCTTCTCGGTACAGAACAATCAGTTCCGAAGCACAGTAGGGAGCTTTTACAGTGGGGTTTTGCTTTAACAAAACTGGGCCTCATCGTTAGCCTTAAATCTGTGTTTGTAGCAACCGCACAACGTGGCTGTCTTATTCAATTTAATTATACACACACACATGCACATACATTATGAAGCACACACAAAACAATTAAACAGCCTCATCATTACAGAGTACAAAAAAGTTACATTGGGTTTCTTCTCTCAATAACTAACAGGAAGCAATAAAAAGAGAGGAAACATTAAACATTTTGCTGTGGTATTATCATCATAATTAGATAAAATTTATTAACTTAGGTAAATTCACTTGGCTTTTTATAGCTCGAGGAATCTAGGAAATAGCTTCCTTAAATATAATGAGGAAGTACATCCTTAGGTCTCAATGTTTTTTATCCATAACACTCCTGCGTTTTGTCTGTTCCCTTCGAGTTCATTCCCTTGGTGCTGAAGCAATCTACTCACAGAAGAACAGGGAACACTCCAATCCTTAGGTCAAATGATGGCTGGGGGAGCCTTTAGACTCCAAGGCTAGCACTTCTCTACTGTGCAGATACCAAAGATATGATGTCAGAAATCTAAAAAAGAAAAGAGAAGAAATGAACCTTGAACATGGCTTGGTTTAAATTCTCTCTCAAGCAGGCATCTTTCAAATGTGAGAAAGTTCAGTTCACAACATGTATTAACAAAAAGTGTTTACAACAGAAATGCCTGGTTGTGCCTAATAATGGCTTTACCCTTTGAATTAATTCTTTGCTGGTGACAAAGCCTGAGCTTTTGAACTAGTAGGTATGGCTAGGCAGGGCTTTTTTGTTTGGCTTGGCTCTCTTAAATGAGTAGAAAAGGCTTGGATGGGCACCTGGTATTTTGTGGCTAGTAATTATACTACAATTGCTACTGTGCATTACCAAAACTTCAGTTTTTTTTTAAACAAAAGCCAACTATACTCTTCAAAACAAACATCTTTTGAAAGATTAGTGTGCTTTGCAATAATTTTAAAATCCATTTCACAAATAGGATTTGGTACAAATCAGATTGTTTTTTCTTTTTTAAGCTGTTTCGCTTTAATGCAGTATCTCTTTGCCTGCCAACTTGGTCTGAGTTCCTTCAGCTCTTACACGAGTATGTGATCTTTTCACTTAAGCTGTCTTAATGCTTTCTTTTCCCTTATCTGCTGTGGATGCACTGTACAATGACATGTCTCCCTGGGAACAGCTTTACCCGAGGGTGCGTGCTCATAACTGAGGCAGGGATAGTGATAAACACTTAAATACCCAGAGAAACGAATCACCTTATCCACATTTAGAAGACTAGTAAATCATCTATGGACGGGCTTTCATAGCTGTGGGTCTTCCTCTGAAAAGACCAGGTTCCCAGTTCTTAAGTGAAAACTCAATCACCAAGCTTGTAAGATCAAGCCATGGGTGTGTGCCTGCATGTGCGTATGTGTATGTGTGTGCACATGTGTGTGTGTGTGTGTGTGTGCTGGAACCACAGGAATTGAGATAGGTGCGGGGGGGGGGCGGGGAGGGATGACGGTACATTTAAAAATCAATTGGACAGGACAGGGCTTAACATGCTAGTTCCCAAATATAAAAACTCCCATCAGTGCCTCTTCCCCTTACTATTACGACAGAAACTTCACCTCACAAGGACCTGATGAAGTTAAATGTGACAAACATGTGATAGAAAAATGGTTTGTTCTTGGTATTTCCCTATCCCCACCTTGAGCCACGGACAGCAGGCTCCTGACAAATTGCCTCAGGTAGGGGAATGATGTGACAGGATAAAAAGCAAAACGAGAACAAAACAACTTCCCTTAGTTGTGTTTTGTATTATAAAAGTCTTCAGAAGACTAAAGAGAATTTTGAGCGCAGCCAAAGTATTTGGAAGAAAAAGGTTTAAGGAGAGTGGGGCTTCCCTGGAAGACCAGAAACATGACCTGCACTGGGGTCGGAGGAGGGGTAGATGAGAAGTCGGAGAGAAAAGGCATGGGTGGGTCCTTCTCTCTTACTCTGCTCCTCTGTCTCAGGAAGGCAGCAAGTCTGGGGAGAAGAATGGCTATGTGATGCAGGTCTACAGAACTTTCCAGATCCTGGATTGGTTCCAAAGTAGCAAGCGGTTGCTGGACACAGGTGGACTATGTAAACAAGAAGGCACAGATACTTTATGGTAAAGGAAAACTAGAAGAAACTGTAAACATCTTGGTTGGTGCCTCCTTAGAGTGCTAACTTGGAAAGTGCTATCTCCCAATACTTTGGCACTACCCCTGTACCCCCACCAAGTCCCACCCCAAGCTTAGACATATCCTCAAAGCTGGGGAAATACCAAAATAATGGAAGTCATTTCTAACATCTTCCAACATAGAGCAGGGACTTAAAAGATAAATTAGGTTGATTTATAGTAGAATAAAAATACTTCTTGCTTGAGTTTGTATACTGTTTCCATGCCTAATCTAGTTTGAGCTTCTGGGGAAGACAATGTGCCACAGTGGAAAGACCACTAACCTGAGAGACAGCTACCACCTTGTGGTGTGTGATTTTGGACAAGTCATGTAAATACTCTGGATCTCGGGGTCCTTGATCTATAAAATGTGTGTGATAACATCTGTCCTGACAATTCACAGTGCTGCTTTAAGAAATGGGATGCTGCATGTGGATGTCATAGAATACCGTACAAGGCAGGGAGGCAGCCTAAACAGTATCAAATGCAAAGCGAAATTAGAAGAAAAACACTACTTAATAACTCCAGCTTGTAGGAACTTAGAGGAATGACTGGCTAGATACTCATCAATTTCATTTTCTCTTCCTGGTACACAAAGGACAGCATTTTCCTGCCACCCCTGCAGTTAGGATGGGGCCTTGTGATTGGGTTCTGCCAGTGGGATGTGGCAGAAGTAACAGACTTGTAGAATTAGCCACAAATTCCACTGTGTGGTTTTATATATACTGTAGTCTCTTCTCTCTCTGTGGCAACTATGAAATCTAAATGTTGACAGTGATGGCATTTTAAGATGAAAGGAGCCTGAATTGCTCAGGAGGTCCCCCTACCTACTACAGTGGATTGTGATGTAAGATGTAAACTTTTATTTTAAGTCAATAATATTTTGGGGTTCATGTGTTATCTAGCCTATCCTGACTAGCATAGTACTATAATAACTGAATAATAATATATTATTATAACAATATATAGACACATATCCTGTATGTATACATATACTGTGAGGTGTCTCAAGTGGTTCAGTCTGTATCTTTCTTACCATATTACAAAGAACATAAATGTTGAATTGGTGCTGTTCTTGGGCAAAGATGTCACAAGCACAAGTTACAGTGACATTCAAGTCTATGGAAGTCAGTGGAAGCACATTTATCTGTAAACCTGGGGGAAATCTCTCACCTGGAGTTGACAGACCCCAGGCTCTCTGCACTACCTCATGGCAGCTGCTGAGGATTTACCTTGAATGATTGCTGCCTAGCTGGGAGACAGCCCCTCCCTTCCTGGCTCAAACTCTCCATGGACACCCAGTATTCTAAAAGGGAGGACCCAGGAGATACTCTTGGATCTAGGCAATCAGGAAGCTCGTTCTGTAGGTAGCGCAGCTATCATAAAACATCTCAAAGCAGTAGGATTCGCATGTTTGCTACCTCCATTCCCCAAACTGTTTCAACATGCTCACATTTGCAGTTTAACTTCTATGCAAGCCAGCAGAGCAGTTGGCATTAGTGACTGTACTCAGAAACCTAAAACTCAGTGCGGTCCTGGAGGCTGTTCAACTACAGTCAGCAGGAGAGCAATGGTCCCCCCAGAAACCACACTTTCTTTGTCTAGGGCTGGCAAGAAAGTCCAGTTATCTTGGAGGCCCTGGGCTTCAGATTTCCTCTGGTGCATGCCTGGTCACCACCCCAACTCTGGATAAGGCTTTATCTTAATGCCTTTGGACCTGAGAGAAGAATCCCTGGGGATGGCTGGTCACTTATTCCTTAACAAAAACTACCTCCTTTGGATGAGCGAGCTGGCTTTGATCCATGGTAGAGAATCCTGCCCAGTGGGCATGCAGACTTGGGCCGCTGGTCATAGAGCAAATGAAGAACACTGAATACTGTGGGAAATCTGTCAGCACAATTGAATAAAATCTTAAAGCTTCCATTCTATACCAAATGTCGGTAAGTGCAACTGTACCATCATCTTTGAATAAATGGTACTGATCTTCAGAAAAAGAAAGCATTAATATACTTTCTCTAGGTACTATATTATTATCATTCTGAGAATTGGTAACCTGAAAAATAAAGATACTTTAAAAAACTGTTGCTTTCTAAAATACATTATTTTAAAATCATGAAATGAATATGTGCTTATTGTAGTAAATTTGCCAAGTACAGAAGGTGTTTAAAATGTTTTAATAACATCAGCTTCCGCCTTGTGATATAGTTAGCCATGTACATGTCTATCTTCCCACTAAATTATATGTTTCTTGAGGGAAAAAAATCATAGCATTTCTTCATCTTTGTATAGCCCATAACACCAAGACGCAGAGCCTTTAATACAGTAGAATACAATAAATCTTTGTGGAATAATATGATTCAATTAATTTTAGAGAGTTGGTATTTTCACCCACCTTTGTGGACCAGAGTTTCCAAGGTTGAAAACAAAAGATACCTGCAATAAAGACTACCTACCCTGGGTGAAGTAGTACCTGACTATGGACTCTGAAGTCAGAGAGATGTGGTCTAGAACTCATCTCTGATCTTACTACTAATGATGTGGATGCAGGTAGGTTATTTCAATGCTCTGAGTCTCCAGTGGGATGGAGGCTCTGCTTCAAATTGTCCTTGCTACTGGACCCAAGCTGATGGAATGATCACAACTTGACATGTTTCCTGGAACTGTCCCAGTTTTAACACTGAAAATCCCACACTTTGGGAAATTACTCAATCTCGGGCAAACAAGGAGGTCGGTCACCCTACAGAGAAGTAGGACAAATCACACACTGGCTCTTAAAGCTTCTGTATAGAAGCCAAACACAACACTTCTACACATTTCAGTGATTCAAGCAAGTCACATGGCTACAAGAACTCCGAGGGGCAGGGATGTGTCATCCTGACTATATCCAGGGGAGGAGAACAGGAAATATTTGCTTGCCAGCTCTAAATGACCACTATACCTACTTTCTCCTTCCTGCCCCTATCTGGGTTTATAGTCCCTCAGGTGACATTCAGCTCTAGCACCAGATACTAGTACAATTATTGTCAATGAACTTTTGTTCCGCCTGCTCCATTCCAAAAACAGCATCAGTAGTAGACTGAGCAGTGGATGCCAAAGACAGAATCAGCTTCTCCTTCAACAATATCTGTCCATTCATTTATTGATTAGTGGATTCATTTATTAGACTAATGCTGATTGAACCCTTATTGTGCTAGAGATGTGCTATGTGATGTGATGTGACCTTCAGTACAAAATATTTAAGTCTAAGAAATAGTACTAGGCTTTTACTATGCCATTTATTAATCTCATTTCTTCTATTATGTTGTGGGCAGTTTGATATTTTCTTTCCTGCCTCTTCTCAATATTCACTAAAGACTGAATTTAGAGGCTTAAAGTAATATATTAAAATGATCAAACTGATAAGTTCATGCCTGCTTAGCCAAAGAGCACTTCCCACTCATGGCTCTGCCTCGTGGGTTGGGTGCTGGGTTTGGGGAAGGGCACAGGACTTAACACTGGAAATTCGTGGTGTTCTTACGTATTTGCTAGTCCCTGCAGTTTGATTTTATGCCATAAATGTACCATTAGCCATTCTCAGATGCAAGTGGCTGCCTCCAAAGGTCTAGGTCCCAGTGGTCTCTATCATCTGTGGTACGCTGAGAACCCACACTCAGGCCACATCCTGAACCAATTAAATCGTAATCTCTGGGGTGGGTGAGACTCAGGCAACTGATAGTTTTTAATGTTTCCCAGGTGAAACCATTGGCCTGGGATGAGGTTCTCACATTTTAACATGCATCAGAATCACCTGGAGGGCTTGTTAAAACACAGATTTCTGGGTCCCACCCCCAGAGTTTGTGATTTAAAGGGTCTCAGGTAAGGCCTGAAAATTTGCATTTCTAAGACGTTCTCATATAATAATGATGCTGCTGGTCTGGAGGGCATATTTTGACAATCACTGGTGTAGGAGACACTTGGTATTCTTAACAACTGAATGGAATGGGGATGCCATAGTGGCAGGGAGGCCTGTGCTGGATTTTGATCAACTCTGTAGGAGTACATAGTTTGATAGCATATATAATGTTTTGCAATCTTTTAAAAATATATACATAGCTGTGCAAACTGTTCTCTTTTACTTAAGACTGTATCATGAGTCTGTATCACCTCACTGAAACTATGTAGCATATGTTGATTAACCAGTCTCCCATAAATGAATGTTTACTTTTCTTTTGCCATTAGAAGCATTCAAACAGCAAGATGAACAGATCTATCAGGTAAATTCATTAAGGTTAAATTGTTGGATCAAATTATGTCCAATTTCCATTTAGATCCAAACTACCAAACTCCCTAGGAATTCCCAAGAGGCAGTATAATTACAAGGTTTCTGCTTGGGTTAGCTACTGGCTTAGCCACTTATTAGTTGTGTATCCTGGGGCAAAGTATACTCAATGTCCCTGTGCCTCAGTTTCCTCATCTGTAAAATGGTGCAAAAAGCAGTGCTTTACTCAGGGCTGTTGTGAGCATTAAATGAGAGAATACCTGTGAAACAGTATGACACTTGACACAAAGCAGGTCCTGACACAAAACAGAAAACTTTTAAAAAGACAGAACAAGACGAGTAGAATCTCTGAGACAATGGTGGGTGACCCAGATAATCTCATCTTGGTTTGGCCTGCTGCTTCCATGTGGCACAAAAGTTCCCAATAACCCCATATTTGGACTATAGATGTAGCCTATAGCAATGAGGACTGTGTTACAAGGGCATGGTGACTGAAAGGCCTAGCAATTTCACCAGGACCAATGTGACTTCCCTGAGGCTCAGGTCTTTGCCTTTGCTTTGGGTCCTGACACAATAACTTACACAGATAAAGTGTGGGGTTCCAATACTAGTGTCCTCAAAGGAGCGATGTGTCATGTCAAGAGTGAGATTTAATGCTGACAACAGGTACAAGAGGCTTACCTGGGGAAATCGATGCTGAAAGAAAAGTGACTTGTCTAAGATTATACAAAAGGAAATGATGGAGGTGGAATTAGTAATAGGAGAAAACTCGGATAGTACCGAACTCTATAGATACAATTTTTTTCCTAAACATATACAGCTATGATAAAGTTTAACTTATAAATTAGGCACAGTAAGAGATTAACAAGAATCATTAATAATAAAACAGGGCAATTATAATAATATACTGTAATAAAAATTATGTAAATGTGGTCTCTCTCCAGTGATTTTTAAATTTTTCAATCCAAACTATTTCTGAATGTGTGTACCCACTCCTTACTGATAGTAAATGGCTTGGTGTTACTTGTTTCAGTGGATCTCTTGCTGAAGTCTTCCTATAGGCTCAGTGCTTTCCGGCACACCATGTTGTTATCAGTCGGAACATGTCTTCTGTGCATGTCTTCCATCCACAAATTTAATGCCTTTTCCATCTTAACTAAGCATTTATCATGCACTGTGGCTGTAACTTTTGCAGTTTGAGGTGTGACAACAAAACTGGCACAAATTTCTTTTTCCTTCCTCACAATTTCATGGACAGAAGATTTGTTCTTACCATAGATCTCAGCAGCGTAAGAGTATAGTCTTTTTTCTTTCCTTTTATGTCAAGAACTTTCACCTTTTCACTTAAAGAAAGCACTTTGCAGCTTCTCTTTGGCATATCCAAATTGCCAGCATCACCACTCCTATGCTTTGGGGCCATTATTAAGTAAAGTAACACAAGCACTAGGACAGGAGGACAGTGGATCTGATAACATAGAATGACACTAAGTGGCCAGGGGTGAATAGCATACACAGCGTGAATACGCTGGACAAAGGGATGATTAACTCCCCGAGTGTAACAGAGCAGGACGGCGCAATATTTCATCGCACTATTCAGAATGGCATGCAATTTAAGTTATGAATTGTTTAATTTTGAAATTTTCCATTTAGTATTTTTGGACTGTGATTGACTGTGGGTAACTGAAACCCGAGAAAGTGAAACCGCGAATAAGCGGGGACTACTCCACAAGGCTCCATAGGGAGACATTTTAGCAAGATTTTGCCCAACAACCCTAGTTCCATCACCCACGCCCTCTCTGTGCTGCCGATCCTGCTGATTCCAGCTCTGGATACTACACACCATCACATTTTTCTGCTCCTGTCTGCAGGCTATCAAGATGATGGCAAAATTTTATAAATGGGTTATGTTACAAGGTCACTGCCGCTGACCACACTTGCCCCTCTCTGAGCCTGAGCAATATTTGATCACACTGAACTTCAGCATCATAAAGATTCTCAACTGGGGTTGGGAGTGAGAAGGGCCTGTGGTTTGGAATAAAATCTTTGCCTCACTGCTTTTTATGCTTTGCAAAGGAGGGTACAGGTCCATCATATTTCTCTTTGTGTCACTTGCCTGAGGTTATTAAGTAGGAAAACTGAATTCGAGTCCAGGTGTGCCTGACTCCAGGAACTGCTCTCTCTATCCTGGTCCATAGCCCAGCTTCTTGTCTCTTTACTCTAGTAAAATTGCTCTTTGAAAGATCACCAATGGCCATTGAGTTGCCAAATCGAAAGATCTTTTTTTCTCATCTTTGTTCTCAACTCCTTCTTAGCATTCGAAACTGATGACTTCCTCCTTTTTCTTGAAATTGTCTCTTCTGCATCTGCTGCTCTTCTGGGCCTTTCCTCACACCAACTGTTTCTCCTCTGGCTCCACTTCCTTCTCAATTTCCCTAATAAGGGCATGTCTCAAGGTCTCCCCTTTGGCCATCTTTTTTGCCCTTCTCTGCTTTCTCTAGGTAATTTCATCCAATCTCCTGTTTTGCCATCTACTGGCATAAACTTGCAGGGCATCTGAAAATCTGTCTAGCCTTGAGCTTTTCTCAAGGTCCATATTTCAAACTTCCTCCTGGACATCATTCCCCAACTGTCTCAATAGTTTAAACTCAAAGTGTCAAAAGATGAACTCATTGAGTTTCTCCCCCGAGACCGGCCAGGTCCTTACTTTTAACTTCCCACTCACCCAGGCCAGAGATTCCACTCTTTTTCTTGTCTTCTACATGCATTCCATGTCAAATTCAATAAATTCTAACCACCCCAGTATCTCATATCTCTTTTTTCTATCAGTTCCCTCCACCACCTTGCCTTTGTTACTCTCACCACATAAATGGATTAGTACATTACCAATCAGGTGCCCTTCACACCAGCCAAACTGAAATATTTCTGCTATGAACACTCCACATCTTCTCACCTCCTTTCCCATCCCCTTTGCTTATAGTTCATCTTCCTGGAGTACCTTCTGTTCACCCATCTCTGTATTTCCAAATCTTACTTATCTTCAAAGCTCAGTTACAATGCTACTTTCATAAAGCCATCAATGAATGCTTTCCTCTGCCCTGCCCCCTCAACTAGAAACTATTGCTCCAGCCTCCGAGTTTTTATAGCTCTTTATCTAGACCTCTCCTATAACACTGAACATTTCTTTTGTGCGTTAGTTATTTGTATTAATAACAACAGACATCCTTTGTTAACATCTTAATGCATTATTTCATTTAATCCTCCTAATGACTCTATGAAGTAGCTGCCATTATCCCCATTTGGCAGGTTAGGAAACTGAGCATGGAGAGGTTAAATAACTTATCTAAGAATGAGTAAGTGGTGAAGTCAGGGTTCAAGTGAACAGAGTCCTAGAGCCCACACTTTTAACCACTACTACACAAGACATCATGTGGTTCTCTAGATAAGGAGTTCCTTAATGGTGAAAATACTTGTACGCTCTATCTTTGCATCTCCCAAAGTGCAGAATGCCATTCATTACATTTCCTTACATTTTAGAGAAGCTCAGTAAAAAGAGGCACAGGTTCCCTGTCAAAGGTTCCCTGTCCCTCATCGATAGGCGGGTAAATTGGTGACTATTATATGGTGTTTGATGCAAATACTGCAGTTCCGTTTTCCCACTAGTCCCCCTCTTTATTTCTTTCTTTTTGTCCCTTTTCTGCCCTCACCCTGTGGAGAAGGTAATGTTATCAGCAAGGGCAAAAGGGGTCTCTTTCTACTCCAAGGAGACCTTAGAGGCATTCTCCTGGAGAATAGAGGCTTTTAATAGTATTCAGGCAGCAGCTCTCTTTATCTGGCAAATGCTCTACAGTCTGTAACCTTCGGTCATTCCAGAGAATGAAACTTCTGAAATAAACACAGAGGAATGGACCTTTTATTATCTCCAGATGAGACTGTGCAGCCTTGGAAGATGTTGAAATAATTCTGCTATGCTAGATCACACTTCTGTTATCTTCCAAAGGGAAAGAAAGCTCCTTTCACTGAGAAGTGGTAACTTGTGTTAATTAAAAAGCCAGCTTGGACTAGATTGAACACTCCACCCCATCTGGACTTTTCTGGTTTGCTTTTTATTTAATTTTGCACCTCCTCCCCTTTTTAAATAAGAGATCAAGTTGGGTTCAAACACACACACATGCGCATGCACACACATACACACGCACGCACACGTAAAACTGTTGTTTTTGAGTCCTTACCCAAGATTTAGATGTTATTTTATAAAACAAGGATGAAATCTGAAAGTGAAATGTCCTTTAGGACATTACTGGAAAAAGAAGTATGATAAAGCATATCTGTAGAATTTTAACTTTTACTCTTGTCTGTCAGTGATGGCCAGCTGAGAAGATTCCACATAGAAGTTACCCAATAAATATTTATTGAATGAACCCAATACTTAGAATATTGGGCTATAGCAATATAAAATATAATTTCAAAATTGATGGTGCCATCTATTGGTGAAGATATAAAATGTAAAAATGATCACTTATATAATAAGTTACTTCATGTTTCCCAATCATTTGCTACTTACTTCCACAGAGATTCTAAGAGTAGCTGAGGAGCTGGAACGAGTAGCTCCCTGGTCCATGCAGACATGAGGTACTAATGTTTTCAATTCAGTTGCTCTCTACAAAGTGCCTATTAAGGGCACAGTACCTTGGAAGATGCCAGAGAAGTGAAGACATACCCCTGCCTTCAAGGAGTGTCTTATCTGGGTGGAAAGAGAAGACCTACCTCCTGAAAACAATCAACAAATGGAATGAAACAATGAATAGTCTGACACTATAATGCATGATGTTCATTCCATATATATGGTATATTTTATATATTATATGGTAACCATACGTTTTGGACTCACAGAGCAGAAACAAGTCTATTTTGCTTACCACTTACCCCAGGCCTAGCATATTACAGTCCTGGCACTTAGTAGGCAATTGATAAATGCTATTAAATAACTGAATAGTTGAGGTCTTGGTTAGATACATGTAGTTTATAGAATATTTAAAATTCAGACTGGCAATACAGATCAGAAAATATGTGTGAACACAGGAAGTCCTATGGAGGAAGTGGAGTTTGAGTTCTGTTCTGAAAAATCCCTCGGGGGATTTATAACCTGATACAGACAAAGCCATCAATGTAGAGAGATCTCTTACAGTCTTGACTTTGTGTTTGAACTTGGGTTTTATGGTTTGCTGTGCCAGCCCATAATTTTTCCTCAGTCAATTACTGAGGTTTTGCTCAATCCTGGTGGAGTCCAAAAGCAAAGGAAAAGAAGAAGTCAGGTAGTGGGTAGCTGCAAAGCTGTTAACATACTAAGTCTTATAGGCAGGAGTAATTCTTGGAGTATGCGAGTAGCCTAGAAAGGTTTTTCCTTGCTCCCTTCCTCCAACCTAACTATGTGCTTCAAAGTATTCTTACAAATATTTGGCAATATGTATCAAGAGTCTTAAAATAGTCATATCTTTTAACCCAGTACTTTCCTTCTAAGAGAGTATACTAAGGAAATAATCAGAAATGTGAACAAATGCCTTCTAGAACAAAGGGAAAATCTCTACTCAATATGGAGCATCTGTAGAGAAAAAAGGGAAATATTTATTTTTTGCTACAGATATAAGACAATTCTCACAGGCTAGTAAAAAAATGTGGCACAAAATTTGTATAGGCAGGTTATCCTTGAATAGAAGGATGTGGGTTGTTTTGATTTTACTCAAGTATAATAAAGTCTTTGAAATTTAGTAGGTGAAATTTAGCTCATCCATTCTGGTTATTCCTCCTTTCACTGTCTTTGACTAGACTATTTTACAACTCAGAAAGAGGTTAACATGTAAAAAATTGATAGTTAGGTAAATGTTTCCTGTCCATAGCTATATAAATGATTCCTATTAATTCAATGCAAATAAATTCTGTTTGGTAGATAATACAAATCTCTGTAAATCAAATCCATTTGAACTGGCTATAACATCTTACTGGTTCTCTCATAATTAATGAGTTAAATAAAATCTTTGATATGTATTCATTTGATATTTAAATGAATTATGATTTTACTTTTGGAAGCTATCCTTTAACACTACATATTTCCTATGTTATAGATTTTTAAAAGTAAACATGTGTTGCTAATTTTTAGTAAAATTTTAAGTATAATATGCATGCATACTTAAATTTAAATTTCAGTATAACATGCATTATACTAAATTAAAATGTTTTAACTTTAAAACATGCACATGTTAATTTAGCATGCATGCATGCATGCATATATAAGTTTATAGCACAATGAATTTTCACAAAATCAATGCACCTTTGTAACCAGTCCCCAGATCATGGAATGGAACATTATCACCACCCCAGAAATTGCCCTATGCCTCCTTCCTAGTCACTGATACCTCCCTGCCAAATAGGTAAACGCTATTCTGACTGCTAACATCAGAGATTCATTTTGTCTGATTTTTAATGTTCTATAAATGGAGTCATATGGTATATATTCATTTGTGCCTGGCTTCCTTTACTCACCCTCATGTTTGAGATTCATCCATTTTGTTGCATAAAGTTTTAGTTCGTTCATTCTCATTGCTGTGTAGAATTCTATTATGTGAATAGATTACAATTTATCTATTCTTCTGCTGATCAGTATTTAGATTGTTTTTGGTTTGGGGCTATTACAAATAGTGTGCCTATGAATATTTTTGTATATATTTTTTGGTGAAAATATGAACACATTTCTGATGACTATCATGTGTATTAATTTAAAATTTGAAAACTAAGCCTAAACTATATTAAAAAACGTTTCTTTTTTCTCTATGGGTCATTCCATCAATACGAACTGTTTTTGATTAATGAACTCTTTTAAAATGTAAATGTATTCCTGAAGAATTAATCCTTATTTATGCCTGATTGTGAATTTCTATAATCCGATAATGAGATCAACGGCTAGTTGGGAAGTTTCCACTGGTGCTGAAGGGCGTGAGGAAATATGGGGTGAGGAAAAGGGAGTGGGAGACTGGGTCTGATAGAAGGCAGTGGGCGCTGGAACATTAGGGGTGCAGCTGAGGAGAGGGCAGGGGGTGGGAGCTGCACTGACTTTTCCACTGAAGGTCTTGGCTGTTTCCTTTGAAAATAATCACTAGATGGTTTGTTTTAAATAGTTTACAGTTGGCAAAGTGCTTTCACATCCATTACCTCATTCGATCTTGCTCTCACAAGCAGGTCAGCATTTTCATAACTGTTCTTATTTTAGATGTTTAAAGTGTAAAAGTGGATATCATGGTCGGACTGGTAGTTAGGTTACAATTCCTCCCCACTGATGCCAAGCTCCATAATCTAAGTGCGTCTAATTCATCCTCTTCAGATCAACTGGTACTTCCCTATTCAATCCCCATCTCAGAAGCAGGGAAATTAGGAGGAATTAAAAAGCAGTGGGAGCAGAAAATATCTCATCACCATCTCTTTTATTATCAAATATTGTAGACTCTAAGTGACGGGTCCAAGATCTATCTGTCATATGTGACCAAGGGCCAAAAGAATGGTACAGACTAGCAGGGTTTGTACTTTGGTCTTCTGCAACAGGGCACTGACCCAACAAAGAAGAAGGTGGGGCAGGGTGGAGTGGATGAAGGTAGCATGGAGATCCAGGATGGGCCAACCCAGAAAGCTTGGTGGGGGTGGGGCATGGGGCTAATCCTTAGAATGGCACTAGAGTTAAAACTGGAGTACAATCAGAACTGGAAGGAAATTTTAGCATAACTAAGGGTTCTGGGTAAAATAGTGCAATGGACAGACTATGCTAGAAAAGCTGTGGTGAGTTTGGGGGTGCAGGTGGGTATCAGGTAAGTGGCTGAGCAGCAAGTCCAAGATCTTGGAGGTGATGAACAAAGAGGCTCAGATTGGAATGCAGTCAGGCATCTCAGTGGATCTGAGACAGACTTTTGTCTCAAGAAGAATTTTCAGAACGTATATCTGCACTTGTAGCTGTTTTTGAGATCTCCCGAATATGGTTCAGCCGAGCTTGCTGTAATGTACCCTCAGCAGTCCTAACAGCAGATGACAGGGGAGGCAGCTGTGGTGCATGCCTCCTGTGGATGGATGGTCAGGCAGAATGGGATTCACCTGAGCACACCTGACAGCTGCTCTCCTGTGTCCTTTGCTTCTGTGCCCTGAGAAAGGATTAAGGCCGATCCATGCCAGCCCTGTCAATGGGCTCACTCTAACTTGGCAAGCATATTATTGTTGACAGCTTCCAGGTGTGTGTTTTCTTAGAGATAGAGTCCATGCAAGAAAATGCAATCCTCGTTGCCAGGGTATTAATTTAACAAGTAAACAAAGTGCTAAAGGAGAACATGAAGACGTTTCCAGGCTTCTCGCTGGGCTCATCTGGAACAGCTTGTCTGCTTCCCACACTAAAAAGGCCCAACAACTCTGCCGTAGATAGTGTGTACGTCATCCTTTTTTCTTAATAAATATTTTAAAGCTTATTCTTACACCTTAGAACTCTAGCACTGTGCACCCATAGGGAGCCTCTCACTTAATATGAAGAATAAACAAAGAGTAGGATTCCATTTTAAATCTATAAAAATGAAGGGATCCGAGAGATTAAATAAAGTCTTAAGCCTCACATACTAAGGTATTAAAACTGGATCCCAAACATGTAACTAGGTATCTATCCAAGTTCCATCCTCCATAGAGAACATACAGTCTTGGAGTCTCACTTTCTATGGATCGGAAACATTAACACTGAAAGCTAGTCAGGCTACCAATTGGGACATATTTGCACAGGTTAAAGCCCCCTTAAAGGAGCCCTCAGCTGCATCTTACTCTCTAACTTCTAAAGTAGCCAAAGGATTTGGTTATCCAACAAGCCTCTGAGATAAATGCTTGATTGTCCTTTCAGGATTTCAAAGTTGTTCTTTGGGAACAGTCCAATCCTAATTGCTCAGTTTTGCGGGCAGAAGCGTGGATTAATCATTAGTATATCAGTTCCTTTTCTACATTATCTGCAGTTTCTTGAATGAGTTTCTAATTTATAAAGTAGTAGCCTACTTAATGTTACTGCTACAAATGTCATTTTCCAAGTATATTTCAAATTCTCAAATTTCTTACTGATAAATATAAATCTGTGTTCTTAAAATTTCAAAAAGCATTTTACACAAGGAAAAACAATTGAGGGGCTAGTTATTAGTATCATATAACACAGATTGGGATTGGGTACATTTTATAAGATACAAAATTGCAGTGGCATTTTATCACTAAAAAGCGCTCTATATGCAGCAGCAAGAGGAAATCAGATGGCTCTAAAGAACAGAGTCGAGTCATGTTATCTTGTTGCCTTTGGAAAAGAGAGTGAGCCACTGGGTGACCCCTGGCCAGGTGAAGGTGGAATGAGAGCTACAGACATGGTTAAAATTTTTTTAAAATATAGTTTTCTATACTAAAAAAGGAATACTTCCTCATTATTCGAATAGAAAATATGACTAAAGAGAGAGGCGAAGAAAATAAAAAACACTTTAATACTACAACTGATTACTAATTTCTGCACTGGCTTTCTATAGCTTTGGGAATTACTGTCTAAATTAAGGGAGGAAAGAGAATTACCCTTGAAAGTACCTTAAGTCACTCAGTGTTGGAACAGAATGTGGCTTCCTCAGATGAGCGTCTAACAAAGTAATGTATTTAAAAGCCATGTTATTTAAATGTAAACAAACAAAAAATAAAAGAATGTATTAACTCTAGAATCACACCTCCATGACAGACACTCAAAGTATGAAAAGCACTGGGGATCAGAATGGGTCACATTCACATCCCCTCTTTCAGATTTACTTTGGGTTAAGTCCAAGCTAATTGAAAGGAACAAACATCAGGCAGAAATCCCCGTATCACTGACAATGTTCTCTCTTGCTATCCTGCTTCTCTTCCCTTTCTCCCCTTTCCCTTTTCCTTCATTCTTTCTCTTTGGCCTCCTGCCCTCACCAAGATTAGGTGAATCCTAGTGAAACTAAGTGCAAAATGGTGTGATACTACTATATTAACATATTTGTATCCATCCTTCAATGACTTTCAAAGTTACCGAGATACATACATACCAATGAAAAAATTCAGATAGTACAGAAAGTATAAAATAAGTAAAAATCTCCATTTCCCATTTTCTTGTCTCGCTCCTCAGCATTCTTTCACTTCGAGAAATGGAGGCAAGACCCTGAGTTGGGTTGGCAGTGAAGCCAGGGGGAGTTCCTTTTTGTACTCTTATAAACCTTGTTCTTTGTAAGTGTGTTTTAAAATCATTTTAGTGGTATTTGGAGAGCAAGAGGAGAGTAGATGCATGTATTCAGTCCACCATCTTAAAACAGAAGATTTGAGTTTTTAAAACTACACTTACATTCACACATTCATTTTTCAAAAATGGAATCTGTGAGCATGTATTGGTTGGTTACCTTTGTTTGTTCTTAATAAATTTTAAATATCTTATATTAATAAATATTTATCTATAACATTACTTTAAATAGTACACAATATACGGATATGTTTATTTAACTAAACTCATAGTTGGATACTTAGATTGCTTTTACTATTTCTGTATGATGAACATAGGTTGTTGGATGATCTGCCTAGTAGCTCAATCTTTGCATATATGCTTAATTACTTCCTAAACATAGAGTTGTAAGATTGAAGTGGTTCACCAAAATATATGAGCATTTTTAAGGCCTTTGAGTGTACTGGACACAGTCTACTACTGTTCTTACATTTTAACTGCAGTCTAGAAGCTAACAATGAATTTAGCTTCTTTTCTAGGGTGGGTCACCTGCTTTCATGTCAAGATCTGCCTCATCTCCCAAAATGGGAGCTCCCAGCATCAGGTGGTGGTGGAAGCCTAATCCTCCTCTTTCCAAAAACTGGTGTGAGTCACTCTCAGCTTTCCTTTCTCCACCTTTACTGAGTCCATGCACATCCCTGACACTCTACCCCACTCCCTTTTTTTTTTTTTTAAAGAGGTAGAATCCAACCTAAGGATTCTGCTGGAGTAAAATTGGAAAAAGGCATCTGTTCTAGGTCATTCTTGCTTTCAGACTGGAATATACCTGTCTCTTAGACCAATTTTAAAATAAGCTCTTGTCTTAAGAGTTGATTTAAGAAATCTTAACCAATTTAGCAAAGCAAAAAAATAAAAAAATTAAAAAAAATCTCCACAAGTCTTTGAAAACTATGAGCAATAAAAAATGGCTATTGTGTTTTTTAAAAAGTAATGAAATGAATTTGGGATGGGCAATTATTTTGACAGTAAGATTAATGTGGATTCTCTGATATCTGAAGAGATTCCCCGATTTGTGTTCCTTTCTGTTTGAACATTAGACGGCTTTCACGGAGCTTCGCAGGGCATGAAGAAAACTCAGCACATGGGCATACACAAACACATACCCCACCACTTACACTTCTCTGTCTGTTTTCCTCGCTGTTACTACCACCACTGCCAACATCTAGCAGTAATTTTAAAATATGTAATGTGCTCATATGGCCAATCAGGGCACTTTCCAGATTAAAAAGCAAAGGAAATACAAAAATGAATTTTCAAAATCTGTAGTGATATATAGACTGCTTTAAAATTTACAAAGTATTTTTACATATCTCACGTGATCTTATAATATTCCTATTAAATGGGTATCATGAGCCCATTTCACAGAAGACAAATCTGAGGTGGACGGAGGTTTAAGAATTCCTTAAGGCAAATTTAGAGTTATCTTCCACTTCAGTATTCTCCCCTTCCTGCAGGCGCTATGCCCGGGGGTCGCATCCTACTGAAATTGCTCTTAATCTGAGGAAGAAGCAATGAGAGGTTCACTCGCTGGGGTTGGGATTTTGTTTCTTCCTATGAAGCCCTGACATTCTGCTTTCCATCAGGCTTCTGTACCAGACTTGCATGATGGGGTGGAGACAATGGTTCTGATTTTCCCTTCTCTAGAACTAAATTCATGGTCACAGAACTCTCAGATGAAATGTTCCAGTACATTAGCTCCCACAGTAGACCATTTTACATTCAGCTAATGAGGGATTAATTTTCAGGAGATTCCATATAAACGAAGGTAATTAGAACTTTAAAAAACAAGGCTGTAAAGTCTTAAATGATCCCTATGAGAGAGCTCTGTTTTCTCTGAAGTGGCTAGAGGCACTAATTTGCTCAAGTCAAAAACGGTGTCAGGAAGAAACTTTTATTTCAATTGGGAAAAGTAAAGAATAGAGAAAACCAGAAGTTTCACTTTAAAGTGGCCAGGTTTATAAATTAAGGCACCTAAAAAATGCAAAGAATGTAACATTACATGGTAATCAAGGAGTGTCACCAGATTGAGTTCCAAAGTGTTTTTTCGGGGGGGGGGGGCGCTGGGGGACATGTACATATTTTTCTATATAAATCTTACATATAGTGGTTAGGTTTCAGGTTCATCTCTAAAATCTATCAAAACTATACTGACTCTCAAATGGCACTTTCAATTCCCCTAAATTCCATTCTCATCCTAACCCTTGTGGAAGCCTTGGGTGTACTGGAGATTTGGGAAATTGAGACTTGAGATTCACTGACTCCCAAGGGGATCGTGGGTGGAGGTGGGCCTTTCAGGGGACAGTAGCTTTCAAATGAGCATAAGAAGAAACTTCTGCTATTTCTGGGAGATGACCCAGAAAAAAAAAGACTATCAAAAACAATAATAGCTGTTCATATGTCTGAGTCTCAAGTGTCTGATCAATGGGTTAGAGACTGAAGGATTTCTTTTTCTTTCTAATTAAGTTAAGTTCCATTTATGTTTCCTATGAAAGGGAGTCTTGTACTTCTTTTGCTTCTTATCCCATTCAGTCATCAGAACTCACGTTGGACATATAGCTGGTGCCTAGAAATACTTGCTTCATGAAATGAATAAGTAGATTTACTCAGACGACTGACGTGCCTTGGTGTGATGGGTCTTTGCAAAGATCAATTCTGTAGGCAAGTGGAGATGATAACGAGAGGTTTGCATAAGATCTGAGAGGCAGGGCAAGGGCGGGCCAGTAGATTATAATGGCGCATTCACACAAAAGAGCAAGGAAAATCAGTCCACAGCAAAAGCATCACCAATAAAGAGATATGAGAGCTTTGGGCATGTTACCTAACCTCAACGTCCTAATCTATAAAATGTGGATAATAATAGTAACTATAATATAGGGTTATTATGAGGATTAAATAAGACAATGAATATAAAGCAATTAGAAGAGTGCTTGACAAACAGGAATTGGAAGAATCTAGGAGCAATGGCTATCAGGTACATCTATGCAGAAGGTCAGACCAGGGGACCCAATAATAGAAGGTTTCCAGACATAAATGGGCCATGAGGACACCTACAGCATATATCAGTCTTGGCAGCACCACTGTGAATTTGTTAAGGACCAGCTGGGAAAACCACCCCATTACAAAAGTATTGGCACTGTGTAAGATCCTGAAACTGTATAATATGACTTGGAAATAACCATTTCAGTATTACCTGCAATGAGCAGTGTTACTTTCCCTAATAGCCCAGAGATATGTGAGCATAAAATTGAGTTGAATAATTAAAAAACCCACTTCAGCTATTATTATTAAGGAACAAAAGTGTAAATCCAAATGTCAAAGGAAAGAGCAGGGATTCAGGTACAAGGTTGTTGAGAAGAATTTTGTTCTAGACTTATTTATTGTTCCAGGGGTCACCCCAAATTTCTAGAGGAAGACTCTATTGGGGGTAAGTCTGGTGTAGGGGAGCCAGGAAATTTGTTTCCTGCTTTTTATAATATCTTACATAGGATCAAGACATCAATTGTTCCACATAAAAAAAAATTGCAGAAAATCACTGTGCTTGTCAATGGGGAAGAGTTAGGGCAAAGGAGCTTGTTTAACCCACTTAGGAGAACCCACTTTTCCTCTTTCGGAACAATGCCCCGTACTCGACCATGCCTTCTTAGATTAGGTAGTAAAATTAAAGTTCATTAAAAGTAACCTAACGGTCACCTTTACCCACCAAGTCTAACCGTGGTTTTATTTTTATTTATTTGAAAGCAGATAAATTCTTGCTGTTATTTCTAAAAAAAGGAATACAGTGTTCTGGAAACAATGATGACATTCCAAGAGGCACGGTAAGAAAGACGAGATAAAGTAACTGCCACAGGTGGACTGTTGCATGAGGGAAATGTAAAATGTAGAAAATGGCTATCCCAGATGATCACATTTAAAAGGGGTTTCAAAAAAATTTGGAGCTAACTGTCCTATAGTGTAAAAACTCACCTAAGTTAACTGTTAGATATGCTCTCTTGGCACTCAGCATTCATTTTCACCACCTTCTATAGATACTCCATCCTCACTCCACAGTAATATAAGAATTGGAAGACTCAAAACTGTTATTTCCTACTCTTCATTATACAAAAAAAATCAATACCAGATGATTATAAAGCCAAATGTGAAGAGTAATACAATAAAGCTTTCACACATACACAACATAGGAGAATACCTTTATGATCTTGTAGTAAGCAAATATTTCTTGAACTGAACATACACAAAATAAACAAACCATAAAGGAAAACCTCCGATGAACTGAACTAAATCAAAATTATGAATGTCTTCATTAAAAGACACTATTAAAGGAGTAAAAAACAAGCCACAGAGTGCCAAAAGATAGTCTCAATACATATAGCCAACAAAAGACTCATTCGGAATAAAAAAATACAAAGAAAAAGAAAAAGTCACATAAGCCAAGAGAAAATTGGGAGAAAGGCTTGGACAGGCATTTCATGGCTTAAATTTTAAAAACAGTGCTGTAGACATAAAAAAAAAAGAAAAAAAAAATAAGGGATTGTAAACTGGCAAGGTCCTTGCAATCTATGAGGTCAACCAAGAGTTGCCTCACCTAAAAATAAAAAAATTAAATTAAATTAAATTAAATAAATAAAAATTTAAAAACAGATAAGTTTTGATAAGCATGTGGCAGAACCAGTACTTCGGAAAACTGTTTGGCAGTTTCTACTTGAGCTAAACATATGCATCTCATATATCTCAGAAACTCCGCTCTCATATATTCACTGGAAATGCATACATGTATTCACTACTGCTTGTAGCTACACTATTTGTAATAACTCTAAACTGGAAACAACCCAAATATCCATCTGTAGTAGAATACATAAATTGTGTCACTCATCCAACAGGATACTATACAGCAATGAAAATGAGGACACTATTGCTACACACAATATGGGTGATTCTTACAAATATAATATTGAGTGAGAAAAGTCAGTTACAAAGAGTACATACTGTAGCATCCTACTTTATATAAGGTTCAAAAATAAGCAAAATTGCTCAATGCCTAGAAAAGAGCATGTGGAGGGCTTCTGGTATGCTAGTAACTTCTGGCTCCCAATGTGGGTGCTGGTTACACAGTTGTGTTCACTTTATAAAAATTTATCAAGCTGTCTAATTATGAGTTGTGCATTATGTATTTGTTATACTTCAATAAAAACTGACCTATAGTTAAAAAAAAAACCCAACAACTATAAATCTTAGACTACCTTGCTAATAGGATTCTGTATAGATTTTGCCAATCACATATAATGATATAGGTGGAGGCTATTTTCACTGCCTGTTAGTTTTCCCTTTTAGTCACTGATGTGCGTGCTATATTAGATGTGATTTTCAGTGGTCAGACTTTCTGTGCCTTTGTATTGCCACCAACTTGATTGGTGAGAAGTGGCTGTGATATTGGTAGTGCTTTCCATAGCTTCTTGACTTCTAGATTGTTGCTATGTGGTATGACCTGGAAGTTTAAGTACAATCCTTTCTAACATCTGCTCTTCTAGCCTTTCTAATAGAATTATATGCTTAAAAGCATATAATTCCTTGTATTTAATGCTTGGAATGGTATCTGCACTGAACCCCAGTTGATATATCAACTAATAACACAACTGATAGGTGATGGAGTAGGATTATGGTTGGTTTCAATAGTCTTTAAACAGAAATTACCAGTGGCAATCCTATCATCTAGGGTCATTATCATGAGAAAGTTCTGTCTTACAGCTAACCTAAATTTATTTTGATGCACCATAAAGCCACTTACTTCAGAAGATATGATAATTTCTGCTGCCATTCAAAAATGATTCTTAAGGCATCCTTTGTCCTCTCTTTACAAGCTAAATAATGCCAGTTCCTGGATTTTCCTTTGTTCTGCAGCTCTTCCCAGCTGTGTCTATTTTAGTAAAGTATTCATATAAGGACTGCCTATTCTGGTAGGATTAGCTGTGCCTTTCTTCTGGTTATACTCCTAGGTTCACATCTGCTTATCTAACCAAAGCCTAACACTGCTGACTCAAGTTTAGCTTATGGTCCAAGCCCAGTATCATGTTATTATTAGCCAAAACTTCCCATGGATTGAGGTAGACTTGTAGAAATTTGAAAAATAAAATTTGTCAGCCATAAGCATGAGTTTTTACATGGCCTTCTAATATAGAACAATATCTAATATAATAATAGCTTATAAACAATGAGAATCAGTAGTCTAAAGAAAAATTAGTTAATTGGCAAACAGGGATTATGGAACTGTGGAATTGTACAGTTAGAAGGGACCTTAGAAATAGTCTATATATACCAGGAAACTGAAGCTCAGATACTTATACAGTACTTATTCTGAATAATCTTGCTACTCAAGGTGGGATCCTCAGACCAACAGCATCGGCACCACCTAGGAGCTTGTTAGAAATGCAGAATCTCAGGGCTCTTTAGGACCCACCAAGTCGGAATCTGCATTTTAACCAGACCCCCATGTGATTGGTATGCATGTTAAAATTTGAGAAGATATAAGCAGAAGCACCACAAGTTCTTGTTCTACAATATAAAATCTTGCCTTAAATTATATCACATAGAAAACCTGATCTCCTTTGGGCAAGACCTGTATCATTACAGGTTTTGGACTATTAGATTGTTTGAATAGCTGGATTAAAGAAAAAGAAAAACTCTCAGTAATGATCTCTGAAAAAAGAGGGCATCTATTTGAGCTGTGCTAGTTTTTAATGTACTCACATTTTAAACTGTTAGAAAAATTAACAGCCTATTTGAGGGTAGCATGTTCTGCAAAAATAAGTGCATTAAAGTGAAAGTATTTAAATGGATATTTAAACTATGCAGTCATCAGTGATTTAGTTTTCAATTACACAAAGGTAATTACCCTAGAATCCACCTCATTCACCCTTCCGTGAGAAAATGCCAGAGTTGCTGATGCTTTCAGGCAATGACTGATCTCCACTCCTTGTTGGCCAGGACCTGAATTCATTTACTTTAAGCAGTTCAGGGTGTACACTAGGAATATAAATGATGAAAACACCCTTTGTGACCCTTCTCACAAAGGAAGTTGCATCACTATTAAGAGTGTACGTGAGGGCACAGGGCCAACCTCTCAGACTGGGGAGGGATCACATGGCGTGCAGATTTGGCCCATGAGAGAAGGGTGGGACTGAGCAAAGAAGTGCTCCACAGCTGGGCTCCTCCCTAACAGTCATTCTAAAAGTTCAAGTGCAAAGGAGGGCTTCTGGAGTGTTGGGAATGTTGTTTCTTGATCTGGGTGCTGGTTACATGGGTGTGTTCGGTTTGTGAAAATTCACTGAACTGTTCACTTATAATAAACACATTCTACTATATGTATGTTATACTGAAATAAAAAAGTGCAGAAAGTTAGAGTTGCATAAGAACAGATTTCTGTCCCCTCTTCCTCCTATTAAAATGTAGGTGATTTGTTTCCCTGACTTTGAGAAACACTGCCTAGAGCAATCCAGGAGGCTGCAATCAGGGAAAACAGATGAGCAAGCTTCATTAACCCAACACATTCACAGAAGTAGACATGTACAACCAAACAAGTAATAATGCCTAGTGCAAGGTGCACTGTGTTCTAGATGTGATACAGACACATTCTACTGGTCTTCACAGCATCCTTGGGAGGACAATATTATCTCTGTTTTACAGACGAGGCAAATGGCACCCATAGAGAAGGCTGTGCTGAGAGTCCATGCTGGGTCTCTCAGGACCAAAGTTTATCTTTTTCACCAGAGCCAGTGCTAGGCAGCTTGAAAAAATAAGTAAGTCACAAAAACAGCCCAAGGGAATAAGAGTGGACAGAGAAAGAACATAGGGCTCTTTGTCAGGCTGTAAGTAGTCATTAAGGGCAGACTGCAAATAGGCACCGGTGGTCTTTTCAGAATCTTCTGGCAAGCAGACAGCAGATTCTCAGAGGCAATGAATGCCCAAAGGCTAAAACCCATGAGATGTCCAAGTACCTGGAGAGAGTCCTGGACCATGTCTCAAACTTGGCTGAAAATCAGAATCACCTTGGGAAGGTTGAAACATACAGATTCACTGGCTCTACCCTAGAGATCCAGATTCAGCATATTTGGGGTGAGGCCCGAAAAGCGCTTTAGAAACAACCCCAGCTAATTCTAATGATTAGCTGGAGTTGGGAACTGCTACTATAGACACACTGACCACACGGAAGAGTCACAGGCCTTGGTAGTAGTTCATCACAAGCCAACTAGGTGAAAGCAAAGGGCTCATTGTGGCATGTCCTCAAACTGGATAAACATAACCAGATGTCAAGCTTAGAAACAAAGCAGAATAAAAGGAACCTTGCTATCACAAGATGGAAACTTGTGACCAGTTTAGGCCTGCAAATGTTGTGTCCCAGGCATTACATGTAACCAGAGTTCCTCCTTTTAGCCTGTGCATAAGGAGACAATCTAAAAGGTTATTTTTAAAAACTATTATATAAAAAAACATAAACAGTAAAGCAATTTAATATCTTAGATCTCAATCTGAAATCCTTGGTCTAGGCTGTTTTTAGTTTAGATATTTGAGAATTTTGAACAGAGCAAAATTGAACTTTGCAAAATTTAAGGAGCCAGTATCACAAAGGTAACAAGATCCAAGGGCACCCTTCCCAACCCCTATCGACCTGAACTGATTTATTCTAGGTTTAAACTATGACCTTGAACAGCCTAGACTTCCATTTGACCCTGTTGTTCAGTGGTGAAAGTACAGAGGTGATTATGTATAGTCAATAACTTCCCTATCTCATCTGTCAACTAGAAGAGCTAAAACCGGTAAGTTGATAAAGTGTTTTTTTTTTTTTATTGGAGAGTTAATAACTTACTCTAAAGTAGACTTTAATTACTGAATCTTGATAACAGCTGACATATGAATTAATTAGCTTTAATCATTGCCAAGTTTAGTCCCTGTACAAGTTTAAAGAACTACACAGCACTCAAATCTAGAGAAAATCTTAATGATATAAACGATAAAACAAAATTAAATCTATTATTAATCAGTATAAATTGGGAAAAAAATACAGCGAGCAGTAAAATAAGCCTAGAATTGGAGCTAATTGGTTTTACAAAAACCACCTAAACCCAAAACATGTTCTCAGCCTAAGCCTTTGTTTTATTCGAGAAAACAACCCTTGTGCCTCATTTGGGAAATTAGAATCCCATGTTTTAGTTCTTTCTGCATGTAGAAGTGGATTAAGAGATTTTTTTAGCCAAGAAATATATTCTGGGCCCAAACACCAGAGAGATGACCAATCTCCATGTATTTTACAAAAAGTTAACATTACTCTTTTGGATAAAAAGAAAAAAAAAATGAGGACAAAAAGAGGAAATTAAAACACATAACCAGAGATTAAGGATATCCTTTGTGTCTTCAGTTTCCTAGTTTACTTAGATTTGTTTTCTGTATGAGTGAAATACCTCTAAAGGGAAAGAATGTGTTTAGCCGCAAGTAGTATTTTTCTAAATGGCTCTAGGGGGACAAGACAATTGTAAAAGTAGATTTTCTTCTAAAATTTTTGATTTAAAAGTCACAATAACCTGAGATATGACCTATTACTTACCTTGTTAGAAAAAAAATTATAAATATTAGAAAAGAAGTATTTTCAAAACTCATACACCTTCACACTTGTGGTCAATTGGTTTTAGACAAGGGTTCCAAGATAATCCAATGTGGGGAAAACAGTCTTTTCAACAAATGGATTGGGACAACTGGATGTCACACGCACAGATAAAGTTGGACATTTATCTCACACCAAATATAAAAATTAACACTAAATGGAACAAAGACCTCAAAGTAAGAGCTAAAACTATAAAAGTTTAGAAGAAAATGGAGGCATAAATCTTTGTGACCTTAGATTAGTCAGTGGTTGCTTGGATATGACACCAAAAGCACAAGCAACAAAAGAAAATATAAACAAATTTGATAAAAACTTTTGTGTTTCAAAGGACACCAGCAAGAAATCTGTAGAATGGGAGAAAATACTTGCAAATCAAATGTCTGATCCGGGATCTGTATCTAGAGCGTATAAAGAACTCTTATAGCTCAATAATGAAAAGACAAATAATCTAATTTAAAAATGGGTAAAGGATTTGAATAGACCTTTCTTTAAAGAAGATATACAAATGGCAGATAAACACATGAAAAGATGCACAACATCATAGCCTTCAGAAAAATAGCAATCAAAATCACAATGAGATACCACTTCACACAAGTGTTGGTGAGGAAGGTGGAGAAACTGGAACTTTCATTCATTGCTAGAGGGAATGTAAAATGGTGCAGCCATTTAGGAAAACAGCCTGGTAGTTTTTCAAAAGGCTAGACACAGAGTTACAATATGATCCAGCAATTCCCATTTTACATATATAACCCAAGGTAAATGAAAACATATCCACACAAAAACTTATATACAAATGTTCATGGTAGCATTATTCATAAATCTAAAAAGTAGAAACGGCCTAAATTCCATCAACTGATGAATGGATAAATAAAATGTATCACATCCATACAATGGAATATTATTTGACAATAAAAAATACCGATAATGCTGAAACATGCACGAACCTTGAAAACATTATGCTACATGAAAGAAGCCAGTCACAAAGGACCACACATTAAAGGATTCCATTTACAAGCAATGTCCCAAATAGGCAAATCCTACAGAGACAGGAAATAATTAGTGGTTGCCGGGGCGGGGGGGGGCGGTGCGGCATTGGAAAATTGGGAGTGACTGCTAATGGGAACAATGTTTCTTTTGGGTATGACTGAAATGTTCTAAATTGACTGTAGTGATGATTGCACATACTGTGAATATACTAAAAACCACTGAGTAGGTGAATTGTATGGTGTATGAATTATATCTCGGTAAAGCTGCTAATTAAAAAAAAAGTAAAAGAGATATTCCTTACATCCAAATAGAAGCATTGAAGATCCAGTGCATGATTCTCTATGCTTTCTCTTTCTCTGCCAGGGCAATCGTAGACTCACAGAAGCACATATTGACAAGAAGGTGCTATAAGATCAAAGCAGCTCATGTGTTTGTGTGGGGCAAACACATGTAAGAAAACTGTTCTGGAGAGCCACCCAGACCTGTAGCTGACTTTGAGTAAAAGAATAATAAAATTTTATGTGTTTTAAAAAAACAAATCCCATCTCATTTGGGTTTTAGAGTTGAAAGAGGATTTAGAGACAGTTCACCTAGTCTAGGGTTTTTCAACTCCTTAGTATTATTGATATTTTGGGTTGGATAATTCTTTTTTTGTGGAGAGCTGTCCTATGTATTGTAGGATCCTTAGCAGAATCCTTGGCCACCTCCAGCTGTGACACCTAAAATGTCTCTAGACAATGCCAAATGTCCCCTAAGGGTGTATATGGTGGTGGTGGGGAGAGGGGTGTGTGTGTGTGGCAAAAACCTGTTCTCCCTTCCTGTTGAGAACTACTGATTTAGTCTAACATTTCCCAAAGAGTGTTCCTTAGATCATTAATTTTGCCCATTGTTGCAAAAGAAAAGGGTTTCCTAGTTTAGTAAGTTTGGAGGCATGGCAGTTGCTGGACCCCAGGCAGAAGCTGCCCCCTTCTCTTCTCATCCCTGGCTCTGACTGAGAAGGGCCTCTCGGGCATGAGAATGGATGCCCCAGTCCACATATCCAAGCTCTGCGCACCTCTCCGAGGCTCCCCTTGGCCACTTTCAGGCTGATGAGTGCATACACTCGTGGCACCTGCCTGGCCTTGTGAGGATGGGAATGGGGAAAGAAGTGTAGGCAGGCCTTGGAATTGGGCTTGAGGCATTTGGGCAAGAGATTCTGAGGTGGTCCAAGGTGTCCAGAGTGTGCTATCCAGAGTCTCCTCACCCCATGGCGAGGGGCACAGCCAGGAGGGGTCAGAGCAGGGCTTTCCAAAAGCTGAAAGGTGGTATCAGCAGGAGCCCCACATTCTGGACTGTGATAAGTAGTCTAAGATGCGTGTTCCTGGAGCATACCTCAGGCCTGCTTTAGCAGAAGGTAGGCCAGACCAAGCTTGTCTAGGCAGGGACCATGGATCATGCCTCACTTACCCTGGAGGCTTCACAGAAGCTTATCAATGCTTAGCAAAGTCAAACAGCCCAACCTGGGAGTCTGCCCAGACTTAAATGCCAGTTTAGTTAATGATTTAAAGGGGTAATTCACCTTTTCACTTTACAGAGAAAATATCTAGAAGATTCTGGTGACTGTCCTCCTCATTGTGACCCTGCTCCTTCACCTACACTGTCTCCATAGTGCCAAGGACCCCTCAGCCCCTGCCTGCCATCCTCTCAGCCTGTTACTGTGTTGACAATTTTAGCAATAATCCTAATAGGTGCCCTCATTTCCTTGGTCTTTCATCCATTCGTATCTTTCTAAGCCCAAGCCCCGAATAAAATTCACCATATAGTACTTTGTTTCTGCTCCAAAGCAGAATTTATTGCTGGAGAAAATTCGAAATCTGATCCAAGCCAATGTCAGCTGACTGGTTCCACCTGAGGCTTCACTCCTAATAGGCAATTCTGATTTTTCAATCAAGATAGATGCCTTCCTACCACATTGCCCACCACTCCTTTTCCAAATCTTTCTTACTTCTCTCAACTCCCAATCCCACCTCCTGCATATCACTTTCTCATCTTGCGTTATAGAAGGAACAAAAATTCTGCAATGTGAGCTCCCACAGTCTGCTTCTTCTCTACTAAGAAATATTGGAACAAGACATTTCCTCTTCTCCTTCCCTTTCATTGCAGAGGAAGAAGAGAACTCTCTTCTTTCAAGGGTTTGTTTTCCTCTTGGGTCCTGAAGTCCGGGGATTCCTATTGCTTGCAAACATTGTATCATGCATGGCCCCTTTTCTGTTCTACATCTTCTGTTTCTTAGTATGCTAGTTTTTTTACTTAGTCTTCATTACATCAAAACATCCAATTTCCTGACCCATCTTCTACTCCCTCTCCCCTGCAATCTATTAGCACCATCTTGGCTCTCTTCTCTCAGTGTTGAGCCTAGATGTCATTATCACTTTGAACGTGTTTTCATAGCATCATCAATCCCCTCGCCCCTTGGTCTTTCTACCCCATCTTCCCAGCAAATCCCAAGTCTTGGATTAATGCGCTGCCCACTTTCTCAGCTTTTACCATTCATAACCCAAATTATTAAAGAAAATCACACAATTATGTCTACTAGTGCCAAGTCTGGTCTCTAACCTCAGACTCTCAAGAGATGATAATTCTCATACTCGTCTTTCTTGGCTTAATACCCTCTCCTATTTCCCTTGGTAATAATTCTAATCTCTCAATCTCTCTCTCTCACTCAAAATCTTCCTTCCTTCCTTCCTTCCTTCCTTCCTTCCTTCCTTCCTTCCATCCTTCCTTCCTTCCTTCTTTCCTTCCTTCCTCCTTTTTTTTTCTTCTTTCCTTCTTCTTTTTCTTTCTCTCTTTTTCTCCTCTCCTTTTCTTCCTTTCCCTATTTTCTCTTTTCTCTCTCTCCCTCCGTCCCTCCCTCCTTTCCTTCCGTCTATCTTTATACAAACATTTACCAATGCCTGTGATGCACCCTGTATTTTTCTTTCCTTTCTCTTCTACCTCAATCCAATCAGTAATCACATCCTGTTGATCTTCCCTCCCAAACACCTCCTAAACCCACCCTCTCCTCTCTATTTTGTCATTTTCTTAATTCAGGCCTTTATCTCTGCCTGCCCTCAATCAATTGTCTCCCAAATGGTATTCACTGATAGTTTTCTCTCTCCATTTCATTCTAGATAGTACTTTCAGAGAAATACTTCCCTAGGGAAGGGAAGTAGATGGTGCTAGGGGTGCGAGAGCAAAGAGGAAGAGAGAGTAAAAAAGGGAAGAAGACCCAACTTTTGGAAGCCAAAGAGGGATATTAAGGGGAGACTAGAAATGCCTGCCATTTAAACCCCCTCCTCTGTCTTTGCACAAAATCTTCAGTCGAATCTATATTGTTCACCTCTGCTTTGTGGAGCTGATTTGCTTTTGGAGAAACAAAATAAAGTACCAAGTTCTGCTTTAAGACAAAAGACAGTACATATAAAGCCAGCTAACATCTGGCTTGCATGTTCAATTTATTCTTCATTCAATCATTTATTTTTTATTTAACAAATATTTATCAAGCACTTAGCATGTGTCAGGCACATGCAAGGTGCTGGAGGGTGAACGGCAATCAAAACAGACATAATCTTGCCTTAAAAGCATTTATAATCTGGTGGGAGAGCAGACCAATAAAGCAAATTAAAATGTAGTAAGTGGTACGACACGAGAAGTTTTATGGGAGTGCACAGAAAGGACACAACAAAGTCAGGAGTGGGAGGGAAGTCAAAGAGGACTTTCCTGGGGAGGTGGCATTTACCTGAGACCAGAGGAATGTGCAGGAATTAGTCAGGTATAAGGCATAGTTGGAGAAAATCTTCTAGGAATGTGAGAAAGTCCAGACAGAGGCAAGAGAGAGCGTGGTGAGCCCATGGAACTGAAAGAAGAGGGGAAATTACAGGAAATGATGTAGGAGAGCTAAACTGGAGACATCTTAACTCGTAAGTTTCAAAGTTTAGACTTTACCTAAAGGTAATGGGACGCTACAGGCAGCCTTTAAACAACGAATAACCTGATTAGATTTACGATTTTGACAGAACATATGACAGGATGATATGTGACATATTAATGGAATGTCCTCTCTCCATTCATCTCTCTCTTTGGGCTCTGGGCTGCCATTCTGCACCCTGCCACCCCACCAACACACACGTGTGCGCACGCGCGTGAAAACACACACACTCTACCAGACTATTGTCAGTAGAGTGGAAAGTATCATTAATTCTTGTGGAGATAGTCTGCTTCTGAGAGAGACCCAGACTTCACATTATAAAATTCAAATACAAAGGGCTCCGCACTTTTACTCAGAGATTAAATTGATGAGATTAAACAAGTTACACAAATGTGTAAATATGAATTGTTTTCTTCCACCTCTATGCGGGGTGGGGAGAAGAAATGACCCAACTTGGAAGAAGATGTGCTAGACAAAAGGAAGAGATGTTCCTGAATTGCTCGCTGGGGTTGTGGAGGACCTGGCAGTCTCTCTGAGTGATGAAGCTACATGGAACCTACCCATGTGTGCATCCAGCCAACTCGTCACCACCTGTCAGAGCCAGCAAGGTCCAAAAATCTAGAGAATATACTGGGCCCTGCCTATGCTGAGAGGATAGGCAAATATGGCATTAGCAGCTTGTGCCAGCATTAGGACCACCCCAGATGAGACTAGATGGGGAACTCCCGCTCCATCGCAACATACAGCCAATTACGCATGGACATCTATCCTCTTCGCCACTTCCCTTGGCAGCCAGCCCAAGGAGACCCAAGAGTAAGAGGCAAGAAGAGGAAAGGGAAGGCCTGAAATTGAATTCTGGACTGATATACGTATGTAGTCTCAGTTTCAGACAAGTCACGAAATTCACTTGAGAAAGTCTAGAGTGAGCTGTCTGTCAGGAAGGAGGATGGAAGTTCAGATACAGACATTAATTTACTCGAGGAAAAAAATGTTCCATTTTTCATACCTGAGTGTTTGCAGAGTCTTGCGCCTGTGAGGTTTCTTGCTTATTACAATCACATGGCTACTGTGTGGGAAATGGTTTGAGAGAAAGAGTGGACGCAGGAAGACCAGGAATTTAGGTTAAGGCATGATGGTGTCAGAGAGGAAGGAGATAGGAAAAAGGACAGGCAAAACGGAATCAAGAGTTCGTGGTGATGCCATTGGATGTGAGAGGTGGTGAAAGGAAGCAGTCAGAGATGATACACAAATTTCTGGCTGCATCAGTGAATCGATAGTAACGTTTTCCACTCATTAGGAGATTTCCAGAAAGAGGTAAGATCTGAAGAAAAAAAATGAGTTCAGTTCAAGTTTAAGGTATCTATGGAATCTATAGGTAGAACTGACTAAAAGGTAGAGTTATCTTGGTCCATAGCTCAAGAGAAAGGTCCAGGCTAGGGAGAATATCTGGGAGCATGTAGACAGTATCATAAATGCCCAAGAAAGAGAAAGTATTAAGAAGAACATGTCAAATGCGGTATAAATTCAAATAGAGAACTGAAAAGTGTCTCTTGAATTTAGCTACACGGAGATCACTGGTTATCTTGGAGAAAGCAATTTTGGAGAATGAGTGGGAAGTGAAGAAGTTGAAATAGTGAGTGGTGATAACTTTTCCAAGAAGTTTAGCTGGCAAGGAGGAGAGAGGACTGACTGTAAATTGAGGGGAATGTGGCTTTTTAACCTGAAAAGGAAGGAGCCAGTAAAGAGGAAGAGGTTGAATAGATAGATAAGAGTGAGAAAGAATTACTGAGAGTGAGGTCAATGAAAAGTCAATGAAAAGTCAGGGGTCCAGAGCATGGGCCAAGAGATGGGCCTTAGGTGGGGGAAGGGATGTCTTTTATAATAAGAGGCAAGGTTCAGTTAAGAGGCAAGGTGGGTAAAGATCCAAGTAAGTTTACACGTTGGCATGGAAAACTGAGACTCCTCACATCCCATAACTTCTATTTCCCCCCACCCTTGCTAAGCGGGAAATAAAATCACCTACACAGAATGATAGAATGGGAAATAAAACCACCTGCAGAGAATGAGGATGGTAGAGAGAGCAAACATTGAGGTTTGGAAAGAGAGGAGAAATCCTGAAATAGCTGTTTTGGAGATTTGAAAGAAAGAGCAAGGGTCAGGGAAATGTGGCAGGATTGCAAGTCCTGCTTGAGGCTGCTAAGCATGACTTTAGGGCAGTTTAATCTGCATGGCTGTGTGGTTTTTTCTAGCAATGTCCCAATAGTCCAGGTACAGAAATGGCCAAGGCAGACAATTGGATTCAAGGTACATGTTCCAAGTTTTGTCAGGCAGATGAAGCAGAAGAATGATGAAGAAATGGAGTTGAGGACACAGGTTGGAGGCTAATGTTATAAAGCATGACTTCCTCCTGGGTAGAGAAGGAAAAAGAGACAGCAAGTGAATGATAGATTAGGAGAAAGAAGAAAACAGAAAGAATAGAGGTCTTGGAAAATCGACAGAGTGAAAATAACCAAATGAGAAGATCTAGAGGAATAGAAAGTCATGGGTTGAGAGATGCTGTGGTTTCTTGATGACGAAGTCTGGGGGTGGCCAAGGGATTGAGTGATTGAAAAAAATGGAGAAGGTAATCAGAGATGGAATCAAGAAACTAAGAGATCAAGGCGCGCTTCATGGACATATCGAATGTGCCAGGTTGTTGTCAGAATTTGGCATGAAAGTAAATACTGTGGGTACACTGCCAATGTCTTCAACAAATAAAAGGCATGGACAGGCAGTCAGTAGATGACAGACAGCCGGAGTAGAGATGTGACGTAGTGGCTATGTAGCCTGGGTCTCAGACGGCAGAGAACTGAGACCCATGGACATGGCAGTGTGTGAAAGAAAGAACCTGGCTCAGCAGCCTCCCCTTTTGTGAGAGCTGCAGAGGAAGCGCTGTTTATGAGGAAAGCCAGGTTTCTCAGGATGGGAAAGCTAAAGAATGTTTAGTGAAGAGGCCAAGGGTCTCAGGAACTTTGTTGATGACAGAATGGGATTCTTGAAGTCACGGAGGAAAAGTTGAGGAGGACAGGAAGGAATGGGAGACTGAGTCAAAGATGAAGATGAGAAGATATTGAGGGTCTGAAGGGTGGTGGGTTTGGCAGCTGCAGAGGTGCAGGAGAATTAATGGGTCAGGTCTCTCAGGATTTAGCATTGTCCTGGGTGTGTCACACCTCCAAGACTCCAGGGTCTCAAGAAGGAGTGAGTGAATGACTCTAGGGCAAGGCTCAGAGCTGAGGGCTGCTGGCCTGCAGCTCTGGATGGTGTTAGATGGTATGGCCCTTGAGACTCACACGGGTGAGTGGCTGGCCATACTCAACGTTCCAACTTCCTTCACTCTCTCTTATTCTGCACTATCTCAATGGCCTCTGCCTGTTCATTTTATGGCTTGGTTTTGTCTCTAAACTTAGAGCCCAGGGATAAGAAGTCAGTAACCTTAGAGCGCCAAGAGTTGTTTTGGGAAAGGCAGAGACAGCCAGACTCATCATGGCATTAACTGATTTTAACCCAAGGAGTATCAAAAGGTACTCCTTCAAGGAAAGATGTGGTGTTTAGAGTAATTTTTCTGGAATGTTTGCTTTCACTAAAAAAAAAAAAATTAAAAAAGAGAATTTTAAAAAGATTCTGAAACATTACAAATTGATTTTTTTCTTAAATATAAACCATAATCTTCTTGGCTTGAGGTTGGTTTATTTATGCACTACATTTATTTACACTCCTCATGTGAGTTTTTTGTTTGTTTAAAAGGCAAAAGTCACATCTTAGCTTCTGCCTAGTTCATCACACACGAACAATTTAGCGTTCTTTGTAGGATTCTGGAGTCCTTGAAATGACATACCTTGAAGGGGCCAGCTTCCTTATGTTCTCCCTGTCAGCAGATTTTGTTGTGAACATCTTGCCGGTACACCCCATTTTATTGTTTAATGAAGAGATTCAATGATACCATGAAAAGTAAAGGTTTTTTTTAAAAACCCTTAGTGGGGCTTTGATGTAAACTATAGAGATCTAAGTGTGTTCCACTCCTTTTCTCTTGCATTATTAATTCATGCTTTTAATGAAGTTACCTTAAAAGCATAAGTTACATGTTTTTAATGAAGTAGAACCTTCATGTGAACTTCCTAAGTTTCAGTGCAGCATCTAGTGACATGGTGATCACTTTACAGTAGGTTCAAAGCATTGGTTGACAAAAGGGTCAACTGGCATCATTATATATCTTAAATGAATCCAATTCTTACAGAAAATCAGGTGTTTTGGTATTTCGCTGTATCAGATGCCCAGTGTAATGATGCAAATGACCATGCTTATATGACATAGGAATATTGCTGACAGTAAGATACAAAAAACACATCTAGCATGGGAGAGACATTGCTAAATGGTCAGTTTCCTCATTCATCACTGATGTCAGTTTGTCATTAATTCTTTCCATCCCTAATAACTGTTTATATCTTTTTGAAAAATTTGTCAACCATCATACCTTAGGTTCTGTTCATTTTTAAAAAAGGAAGGGTGAGTCGGGGCAGGCTGTGATAGATGTTTGCTGCTGTTGAAACCAGCCAGCTCCGGGGTTTTCTGGAATTTTTTTCATCTGTGCTGCCATCTAGAGAGAAGAATTAGAAACACAAAAATAAATAGGAAGTCCCAAGATGGAGTTGAGGGAAAGTGGATATTGTATATTGATTTGTAGAAAACTGTCAGAAACACCAGTGAGATGTGGTGGTGATAGTTCTGTGACTCCCTCCATCCTTCCCAGATACAAAACAGGATTTGTATCGGTTTTTGTGACATTGCTGTGGAGCCATTTCCTGGATTCAGATTGACCTCTTCTTACATAAGAAATATTCAATTGTGTTAACGTTCTGGGACCTCCAAAGTGGTGTCATTTTTCCATAGTTAAAACATTGCTGGAAACGCTCTCATTCTTAGTCCTGTGGGATTTGCAGACAAAATAACAGTTTTTTGTTTGTTTGTCTGTTTGTAATTTAACAAGGGGTCCTTTGAACACAGTGGGGCAGTTTCCTGAAGTCATTGTGTTCCACAGAAACTACTAGTTCGGCAGGATGTTTACAGGTGAAACACTGGTTAAATAATTTGGGGGTATACTAGGTAAAACAATTTTAAATAGTTTTCCGTAGTACAGGCAAGACTTCTGATAGCCTTTAATTTACCAATATGCACTGTGACCTTGCAAGAGAGGAAAATGCTGGGCAGAGTTTCACAAACTTATTTGGCCTTGAAACCCTGGGCTTTTATTAGAACTAATGTTGTATGGACTAAATGGTAGGAAATACTACAACAGGGAAAGGAAGTTGGGCTGCTGCACGCACAATGTATGCAAACATACCAGTCCTCCCCTGATCCGCCTTGTCCCTTCTCTCTGCGTCTAAATATATTTGAAGCTTTGATTTAAGACGGAAAATTCAACTATGTTTTTTTTTTTTTTCCTAACAGGAATGTTATATGAATAGTTCTTGTTCGATAATTCCTACTTCAAGATAAAACAAAATAATTTTACCTCTAACATAGTCTAGATTTTCTTTCTCAGCTTACATATCAAATAGCACATAAGCTGGTCTTTTCCCTTAGCATGCATTTGGTATGCACTGACTCTATGCAAAGGACCACGGATAGGGAGAACAGGGAGAGCTGAGTAAAACATGACTCTTGCCTTTGTCAAACCATGAAATAGGTGGAGGAATAAATTCAGATACAATTTGCCAGAAGATCCTGTTTAAAAAACAAAATTCAACTGAGTAAATTTAAAGATCAAATTGGCTTTGTTCAATGATTCATTCCCAAGAAGCAAAGAGAGAGATGCTCTAAGGAATTGTACCAAATAGATGGTTATTATAGGCAGAGAAGGGGGAAGGACAAGGAAAAAGCAAACTGTTTCAGGCCAATTCACCTTTCTTAAGGGGATGAAAGAGGTCTATCAATGCGAATTACCTCACTACTGCTGATCAGAAAACTCCAGATTGATTAGGATTACCTTCCTGGGAGAGGCTGAAATTGCAATTAAGTTAGGGATTAAGTCTCAGTTTGCTGATGTGGGCCTTAGAATTGGTGACTCCATTTTGGGTGTGAGATCTCTTTTTTTTTAACAATTCCTTACATAGATAATGTTCATACTAGATTTTTTTCATCATAACTGAAATAACAGGACTTTGTTTCTGTAGAACAATGCCATGCTTACCCATGGAAGAAAATACCCTTAAAGTAATGTTGTAGTAGCATCCATTGTTAGAGGATTTCACATTATTTTTTTAAATTATCAATGGCCATAAATATTTTTCTGCATTAATTTTAGAAAATGACATTCTTAGTGAAACTAAGTGAACAATATTAATGCTTCTCTTTCTGCACTTTAGGAAAAGAAATATATAATCCATATTTTTGACTCAAGAAGTAATGTCTCCATTTAGGTATTAATAAGAATAATGATAAAACATCATCCTTCAAAAGGGATAAATATTATTTTCATTTTATGGAAGCAATTGGGGTTCAGAGAAGTGAATCAGTTTGTTTAATAGATTGTAAATGGTGAGGTTGGGATTCCATTCCATTCCTGTCTGATCCCAAATCTTTATTATTTAATTCCTTTATGATGGAGCAGAGTAATTTTAGAAAACATTTGTCGACTCCCTTATTTTCATAACCTAAAAATATGACTTGCCAAAGTGAAATGGGAAAAACAATTTGCCTGGGATTTAGAGAATTACACACACACATATAGGATACTGACTGTAAGCTTTATCAGAGCAGAAACCATGGACCATATCTATTCTCTTTACCATACTAAACCCAGTGCTTAGTACATGCCTGTAGGTCCTCAATAAAGATTTGCTCAATGAAGTACACACAAATGATAATGTTTGGGAATAGATGGTGGGCACACATAAATACCTTCAATATCCTATTGTTATTTTTTTGCTGTAGAATTCACAGTTATGAATTTGTAAAATCTTCTCTCTTCATAAAATGAGCTGGACCCGGTCAAGGGCAGTTTCCATATCTGCAAATGTATTTTCCAATCGAATTTCAATAAGCAATTAATATGATCACAAATCAACTAGTAGATGATCGAGAACCGACTCCGGTATGGTTGTTTGGTTATTCTCTAACAAATTAATTCCCTGAAAATGGATAAAAGAAGTAAGTCTGAAAAAAAAACTAGACTTGAAGGTAAAGATTAAGTATTTTTTATACATATATGCTTAGCACCCTGCTTCATAATAGATGCACAGTACATGTTGGAAAGGAAGGAAGAAAAAGGGGTGGGGGGGCGCGAATAAAAATTAGGAATCTTGGATTTTAACCTTGGTTGCCTCTGTGAACTTGGGCCAATCATTTCTTCTTTTTGTTCCTCAGTTTGCTTATCTGGAAGCCAGAGATGTTGACCTTGTTTATCCCTAAGGCCCTTCCAGATTCTGCTGGTGGAAAAGACTGGGTCTTTCTTGGTATAAAGACCATGTTTCTTTGTGTCCACCAGGGGGTACTGTAGTACTAGTGTAGTACCATCTTCCAATTTATCCAATTCTGTTGATTTTTTTCCTGAACTTAATCACCTGAAAAACATTCCTACTTTTAACTCAAACTCAAATGTATACTACAAAGTATAAGATTTAATTTGGTAATGAAAGCTGTAATAAACCTAGGAATAATTTAGCTCAATGATTCACATAGCTTAGCAGAGAAATTAGAATCATAGAGCTATTGGCATAGTAAAGTTATGAGATGTTAAGATTTTGCTTGGGTCAAAAGGAAGGCCTTGGAACTCTCTTAAAGAAAAATAAAATGAAACAAATACCATCTACTCTAATAACATAAATATATACTTAAGAAGTGTGCCAAATCTATATTGAGACAACTATAGAACTATTCAGGAGCATAAAAGAAGGCTTAAAAAATAGATATACCATGTTCTTGGATAAGAAGATTCAACAAACATTTTAAATTATTCCCCTAATATATTAATAAATGTACAACAATTCCAATCAAGATCCTAGTGGGATATTCTTGGAAGCCTGATGAAGGAGTTCTGAAATTCACTGAGAAAAACTAAGCTGAGTGGAGCCGAGAAAATTTTTTTTTAACTTTTGAGAGGGAAGATTTGAATTATCAAATTTTACAAGAAATTATAAAATGTCTGAACTTAAAATAGTATCACAGTGGCGACAAAATAAACAAACAGAGCAATAAAACAGAATAGCAAGTCCAGAGGCAAACACAAGTATGACAGCCTGGACATGTGTACACACGTGTGTGCGCATACGTGCTCCTGCGCCTTGGTTGCCTAGCATCCCAGCACTTTTCCCGGTATAGAAACCAAAGAAGGGCAGATCTCCCCTCTCCTAGACATCAAGACAGTCAGCATGTAACTGAGGTTTGTTCAGGGGGATTCTGATACTGAATTCAGGAGTGATGCAAAGGTAAAGGGTCTAGCAAACTATTTACAGAGATAGTGGTGATGTCAGTCATCAAAGAGAAAAGACTGTCCGGTGGGGGCAGTATCACTGGAAGCATTCTGCCTGGACTCTTCCTATAACAGTTCTTGCCCAAGTTCTGGCAGCATTCTAACCAGCTTGTTTCTACAGAGGTCCTTCTTTGGCTGAGTTTTCTGTTGCCAGCCTCTTTTGGCTCCTGTTTCCTGAGCTTGGTTTTAAACTTTCCCATAGATTTTGTGAGATACTTGGTGTTTTTCCAACAAATTCTGTTCTGTGTAAGCTACCTAGTGTTGGTCTCTAATGCTTGCAACTACTAACCTTGACTTTTACAGAAGCAGGTAATGGGGCATTGGTTACAAACAACAGACTCTGAGGGAAATGAGGAGACTCTAGTTATCCACACCCATTATGTTTAAAGATAATAAAGGCCCAATTAATATTCAGAGATGGGATGCTGGGAACCCACGGACTGTTACAGTGAAACAGCTGAAAAATTAATGCCCACGAACATTAGGGTTAAGATGGCCATTGAAGATAAGACTGTGGAGGACCTAATTATTGTTGCCATAGAACAGTAGGAATGGTACAAGAATTCAAGAGCTGTGTGCTGAGTTTAGCTGCTTCAAATGAAGATACTGACATGTGGAAATTTCTAGGTTCTCATTTTAATCATTTTAAACATGAACTGAAACCCAAACTTTGAATTTATTAAAAACAAAACAAAACAAAACACCTCTTAGAGCCCTAGAATTTAGATAGTTATAAACCAGTATTTGTACTTGCTGATTGCTGACATGCAAATGAGTTGAATTCACCTCCTTACCTGGAGTCTTATATGAACATGTTAAGGTACTGATCCAAAAAGAGTTACATCTTTAAAGTGAAAATGCTATATAGGAGAGAATTTGTCGAACTTAGAGAATTCACATCCCCAAACTCCGCTGAGCCTTCCTCGTCAGCTGCAGCAGTATCTTTGTAGCTTATGGAGGCTGTTTCTCTTTTGTTTGAAGATACCGAAACACCCTTGTTTGAGAGAGTTACCTTATAAAAGGAGGCCAGTTCTCTTATGCCCAATTCTTACCTTGTACTTTCTCCAGATCTTTAATAAGAGTAAAATTCTACTATGCTTCAAGATGACAATTAAAAAATGAAATTCAGAAAAAGATGGTTCGAGCTTCATAGTAAATAAATAGTTTGGGAAATGTGTGTTGGAATAGATTTTAAGAATGTTGAATGAAGAAGAGGAGGACAATTTTGACTGGGCTGATTGTACGAATAGGGCTTACAAGAGATTCTAGATCAATTGTTTCAGCTTGAGAAGCTGGTGACAATTCTATTTATTCTGCTAAAGGTTGATTGAAATCTGGACACAATGGTGGCTTATGCAAAATGAAGTCGAGACGCAAACCTCTTTGGTGAAATATAAAAGAACAAATTAAAATATTTCAGGAGACAGTAATGCTGGACGAGATTTATCATTTCTGACCCAACCACCCACCTCAACTGTATCTTACAAAATGGTCTAGAAGACATCCTTCACAAAGGCCTTAAGAAACAAATCTATAAGGAAGGGGTTGGTATATTTGAAAATGCTTTGGAGAATGTTCTCTGCAGACCAGGAAAGATGGTGAAAGAGGCTAAAGTTTAATCTGGTTTACAGAGTTTCAAGGGGATGGAAGGATCCCAGAGTGGCATGGTCTAAGCTGCAGCATTTAACACTAGCATGTGGCTAACTTGAAAGGCAGTAGGGTCAGTGTGAAAATCAGAATAGTCTGACCCATAGGTTCTTTGAGGTGACAAGCTGGTCATGGAGTCCCTAAAATCAAGGTAGATGGGAAAAAAAAAAGATAGATGGGCTTATGAATTCCAAGGAAGAGTTAAAAACCAACCTCAGAGATGGGCAGGGCTGTAGTTGGGCCTCAGAAAAATCCCAGGAACTCCATTACCATCGAAATTCCTTTTGACAGTTGGCTAGGCTCCTCTCTGCCTGTCAGCTTCATCTGCTCACACTGCACACAGGATTTTCCCACAAAGTGGAAACATGGACGCCAACAGCATTTTGGGTCAGTGTCCTTTAACGAGTAGGTACTGACTCTCTTTCTTAATTCCAGTTTGAAAAATCCAGAGGAAAGCCTCTGATTGTACTGGCTGTTGCCAGGTACCTATCCCTGGACCCATCAAGTGTAACCAAGGGAATGGGGTCACATAAGCACAGAAAAGTTCTGCCTAGAGCTGTGTGGATGGGAGCAGGGGAGGGGGGTACTAGTTCTTAGGAAAGTAAGATTTTAGCGAAGGCAATATCACTGACACCCACTGTAGTCATTCTTAAGTAACTTTAGTGACATTAAATAAAAACAGCCAAAAATAGAATAATTAATTATATTTAACTTCAATTATAATTAATAATTGATCCAGGCCAGCTAACACTGTAGCTGGCTCCACAATAATATATTTTCAGGTCTGCCTGGCTTACAAATTTGTGCTCATAATTTGCTATTTTATCTAAGAATTTTTTGTTTTGTTTTGGGTATCTAATCATATTGGTTCCAAATACTGTTAATTTTATTTCCTAATAGTTGTAACTCATATTTCCATTTTATTGGTTATTTTATTCACCAGAAGTTTTGGAATCATTTATATTATTGTAAAATTTTCAGACATATATATAAGTAAAGCCTAGTAGGGTAAGGAAGCAGAAAGGGTATCTCAACTGAGAGACTATATAGGTTCTTGTTGGAGCTGGAAGGGAACTCAAAGAATTCAAGACTTCTAATAGACCAGTATGCAGAGTACAGCATTTTCAGTTTTTAAAATGTTGGAACAGTTCTATATTGGTTGGTGAACTGCTGCTGCCCTGAAATAATACCCTTCCTCCACCTCTAAAAAAAAGTCCAACGACTAAAGAATTAGATCATGGCATAGTAGGGGCTGATTGGCTCCAACTGGTTGTTTAATATTTTGTGTATCAGTGATATTAAAACATAGTAATTTGACTGTGGGATTTGTGATTTGACCCCTACTGGGCTATAACCTCAGGGAAACAAAACAAAAACAGAAAAAAGCAGCAAAAAAAAAAAACCCCAAAAAACTTAAATCTTAAATTATTTTTAATGACCAAATTGTCAGTAAAAATTCTGGAAGAATTAAAGTACTCTAAAAGGAGGGACCTAGATTTTTTAGCAAAAAGAAAAGAAATACAACTATAAAATCAAAAAGTAAAACTTTATATTCCTAAATTTGAACTGAATATATCAGTGTGACTGCATAATGAATTTTTCTCTTAAAAAAAAAATGGCATTTGTTCACTAAAAGGGCTCAGAAACAGTGAACAATCTCATAGAAATAAATACTACTACTGCCCAGATTGTGGTCTCTAGAGCTTCTTAGAGAAATGGCTGATTTGCGATCTGGGTCTGGAAATGTATAAAATAAGTCTGAACATCTTATCATACCAAAAAGTGAGGAAGCTCGATAAGACATGTCAAAAATGACATATCAAAGACACGTCAAAGGACATGTCAACCTGAGGAATTTCCTAAATTTGAGCATCAATAAGAACTGCAATTGATCAAACACATCAATAGTTAAAATCCGTGACACTTTTAAAATAATTTCATTGGTCACCTTTAGAAGATGCTAGTGAACCAACTCATTCTGAAAACTGATAAAGGGAAAAATCAAGCATTTAGCCTGTCTTTCATGAGCTGTAACTCACGGTAATTAAATAGTTGAAGTCAGGAAAATTATAAAAACAGGTATTATAGAAATAGTCTAGCTAATAAATGAAGAAAAAGAGATAGAATATTACCATTTTGTAAACTCTGATGGAAATAATGGAAGTAGGCAATTATCGTCAAGGACTGTAAACAAAAAGAATGACAACAATGCATCACTATCTGCTGGTGGACGTACTTACTATTCCTTATGAAGTGTTCTCGCCCCGCCACCCTGAATCAAACCTAAGTCAGATCAAACCTCTGGAACCAAAAAGAAGTTTACAGGTGGTAAAGGAAACAGAGAAACATGTTAATTGATGCCATGGGAATGCAATCAAATCCAGATGTGGAAAACTCTTTAGGATTAACAACCCAGTTTCTTCAATAATTATGTTACAAGAAAAACAAAGATGGGGAGATGAGGAAAGCATAGATTAAAAGAGACTTAAAGGACATATCAGCTTAATACAACGTGAAGACTTTGGGTTCCGATTTAAATAAACCAACTGTAAAAAAAAAAAAAAACAACCAGGGACATTTAAACACTGGATATTTATGATATTGAGGAATTATTTTTAATATTTTAGATGTGCTAATGGTATCGGGCTTATAAAGTCTTTCCTTTTAGTGATAAATACTGAAATATTTGCAAATCAAATACTATATCTAGACTGCTTCACAAGAATCCCGTGGGGAAAGGGTTGGGGAGCAAAGTCTGGAGAATAGATGAACAGAGAGTGGCTTTGAGGTGCTGATTGTTGTGGCTCGGGTGTGGGTCATCGTACTAGTCTCTCAACTCTTGTGCAAGTTTGAAATTTTTCATAATAAAAGTAAACAAATAAATTAAATTTAATATCATTCCTGGAGGTCACATAATTAAATTCCCTAATTTTACAGAGGGGAAAAAAAACTAAGGTCTAAAGAATTGAGTCAGTGGAAAAAGCAAGGACTTTGGACTCTCACTTACTATGGCACCAGCTGTGTGACCTGGGGCAAATTACTTAACCTCTCCAAACCTCAGTTTAATAATCTGTATAATAAAGCTAATAACACTTACCATGTAGAATTTTGTGAGAAAGGAAACCTACACAGTGAGCAGAGAGTAGATGCTCATAAGTTGCAATTGTCACTATCATTATGGCACCGAAGATCACACAATTTTAAGTGCACAACCAGATCCTGAACACAGGCTTCCTTAGAAGTTCTGTACTATTTCATCTTTTTTTTTTTTTTTGAGTAACAGAATTCAAGAAATACCAGTTGAACTGAAGAAAAAAAAGAAACACTTGAATGGAAATTACTGGCAATTGGGAAGAAGAGGTTTTAGCTGAAAAAATTATTTCCCT
>NW_006442484.1:46803565-46861830 GCF_000325575.1 Pteropus alecto
CATATCATATGTCATTGGTAATAGCAAAATAACTAGTTTCTCACCTGACAGTCATGGCCTGGCTTCATCCTCCCCCAAGCAAGTCCACACATGCTTCTATTAAACAAAAAGGAAGTTCCTTTAGGAGGCTTTCCATTTTTAAATTTGTAATATGAGGCGCCGATTGCAACATAACTAACTATATATGGTAATCTGAATTTCCCAAGGTCGCCCTGCTAGATTGGAGCAGAAATGGGATTAGAAACTAAATTTCCAGGTCTATATGTTTGGTTTCAGTGAATATATCATTTTCAGATGTTTAAACATTAGGAGGATGATTTCCACTACAATGCATATAATGAACTTCTAAGAATCAATGATAAGGCATGTTCAGTTTATCAGCACATGGACTATTTCTTTTCCTTCTTTGAGATATCAAATGCCCTTGGCATTTAAACTTCTTATCATCTGATTTGAGGAAGAGCTCTGAAAATGTAAACATGCACCATATCTAAATGTGTTTATTGACATTACTTGGTTTGTTATAAATTTTTATAAGCCTCTCCTTTCTTCTTCCTCTGTAATTTTGGAAATCATTAATAGGAAGGGCAAAGAGAACAGGATGTCTTTGTTCCCTGTACTTTCATGGAAGCAAGGAAGAATATATGATGAAATCAATGAGTGGAACTGATAAGACTAAAGGACTTTGCCCAGTCACTTTGGTTCTATACCAATAAAAAAAAAATCAAGTTAGTTTAATAAACACTTAATATTGTATTAGATGCTGAGCTACAAAGATGATTCAGACAATATATCAGTTCAGCATGTCTACCCTCGGAGAGAATACAGTTTGGTAGAATACAGTTAGGTGGATCGGTATCAAAACAGCTATATTAGAAAGCCGGAATATAACCAATAAAAAGAGATAAGAATAAAATGCTTTGGCAAGAAAAGAGACACTCTGACAAGACTATGCAGGTTTTCAGAGAGAAAGACATGTGATTGGGACCTTGAGGGCTCTTACTTCAGCTGGCTGAGAATCAGAATTCAAGACTTGTTATTTAGAACTGTTGGTGGTTTCAGAACAAAAGGAAATGAGAAAAGACTGGGCGTGTTCTGAGAACACTGGTGTAGCTGCAAGTGCCAGCTACAATTCCATCTTTCTTGCCTTTTGGAAATAAAACATAAAAGCATAGAGGATAAAAATAATCAAACCAAAGCAAAGTTAAAAGAATAACAATACGGGGACACAATAAGAACTAGACAGCTTCTCTCTGATCCAGAACGAGTGTGTCAGGGAAGGAGCCATGTTAACGAGTGCCCCCTTGTGCTGGGCACTGTGATAGATGCTGGGGATAGAGAAGTGAACAAGATAGCCATATTCTCTGACTTTATTAAGTTTACATTCTGAGTAGGGAGACAGTCTTTAAATAACTAATTATATAACTGCAACCAAATAAGCATGGTGAAGGAGAAGTGTGCGATGCCAGGGGAATTTCTGATGGGGACCCTCACTTAGTCTGGCATATTAAGAAAGTCATTCTTGAAAAAGTGACATTGAGCTGAGCTCTGAAGGAAAAGTAGGGGTGTAGGCGCTGGGGTGAGGGTTGAGGGAAGGGAGATACAAGGCTCATGGTATCACCAGTGTGGGTGGCCCTCAAAGAGAAAGCTAAGGAGGTGGGCGAAAGCCTCTTTGCACATGTCCTTGTAGGCCCCACTCATGATTTGGGTCATTACCCTCCTTGCACGCCAAGAAGCAACACATTTTTGAAAGGTATTCTGAAAGCAAAATAGAGAAACGATCAAAAGTAAGAAAAATATAGGTGTGGAAAGGCCAGTTAGCATGCTATTGAGTCCTGCCTAGAATCTGGGCAAAGAAATGAGGGTGACTTGGCCTAGGGTGGAGACAATGAAGATAATCCAAAGAAAGGTTAGGAGGAGGGCACGATCTGAAGAGTGTGACTTGACGATATCCGCGTGTGTGCGTGCATGATGTGTGTGTGTGTTGTTTCATAGCAGAAAGAGGGATCAGATTATCTCTGTAAACGGGGATCAGATTTTTTGTTAACAATTCTGCATCATTTTTAGTTATACTCTCTTTTCCTTCATAACACAATCTCCACACTCCCATACCCAAAGGCCCAGAGTCAGACCAGAACTTTAAGAATCAGTCTTTCTTGTAATCCCCATATACAGAAACTGTGCATGATTTGGCTTGTAGGGTCACACCCTAAGCTTTCTCACTCTTTTCCCAGAATCTTGTGCTCAATTTTAAACAGAGACAATTGGCAAGGATGCTAGAAAGATATAAGGGGAAAGAGGAAAGCTGTAATCACTATCGGAAAAAAAAAAAAAAGCAATATGAATTAACTGTACAGAGTTAGAAATGTATATTGGTACAAGTTCCTCAGGCCTTCCTGTTCTGGGCAGAGATGAAAGCACTCTTTAAAGTGAATGCTAGCCACAGCTGTGTTTGAGGCGCTCATCTGCTGAAACAACATCTAGTACTAGGGCTTGGATCTTGCAGTCACTTAGTAAATATTTGTTGCATTGAAGGATAAGTATAACAATATGTAAGGCAGGACTGTCTCAAGATCCTTAGGACTATATATTCTCAGCACAATTTAGAGTCCCCAACTCCTATAATTTCATCATAGAAAGGAGAAGGAAATAAGGCACAGATAGGGGGCTTGGTTTCTGCTGTGGAAACAGGAACTTTGAAATGGCATATGAAGTAAGCTCTGGACCAGGAGTTCTAGTAATAACTAGTTCACCCTTGACAAGTCGGTGTCTTTGTTTTCTCAGTGTTAAAAGCTTTGTTTTCTCAGTGTTAAAGGCTTTAAGTAAAATTTTTCTAATGTAGTATGGAAAGCAAGGCCCAAAACCTTATATTGATTTGAGTGAGGAGAGAAAAGAAAGCAAGCCAATTATTGAAGGCAATTAGGGAGACTTCTCTGCTACATTTCAACCTTAAACTGAGACAGGATCCAAATGTGGATTCCTTGCTGGGCTCCTGACTAGGAAGTGATTCCCATCACCTGTTTTTATTCATATCAATAGCTGCTCTTATCTAAAACAATGATTCTTCCTTCACTAAAGTCAGTTGCCAAACAACTTCCCTTGTAACACAGGAAACCCAAGCAGCCTTGCCAAGGACTTGAGTTCATCTAAGTTTCAACGTTAGCCTCCCAGGGCCCTTACCCGGGGTGGCCAACCCTCAGGCCTTCTTTCCAGGCTCCTGAAAAACAATTCATATCTACCACTTTCCAATAGGTTTTCATGGGAAATGGAAGAGAAAATTCAGTCACTAAATTCCTAGATTAAGGTAGAATTGGTTGAAGAGAGAAGAATCAGGAGAAAGGTTTGGACTAAAGATAGATTTTTACTGCCTAATTTTGTGAGAGGTTGGCCTTTGACATTTAGGGAATACATAATTGAATTGACGATATTCAACTTTGATTTCCATTTGCTTTGAAGGTAGGGTTCTCCTAGACCCTCAACAAATGTACAGATTGCTGTCAGCATGAGAACAATCAATACTGGTTTAGGGTGGTATCTTAAAGATGTACTTGACTTTTGGTGGCACTATATTACAGAATTTCAGAACCTGAGAAACTTTGAGTAGCATCTTGTCTACTCGCCTAAACCAAGAATTTGCAAATTATCTTCTTTTGAATTCGGCGGGGATTTCAGGGATGTCACATAATTTTAACTGAATTCTACTTCTAAGTTGCAAAATCCACTAGAGTAGACTAGAAGTTTTCCGCCTGTCATCTCTGGTCTTCAGCACAGGGCAAAATACCTCACGATGTTTGTGGAATTGCTAAAATGCAGTCCCCTAGTTTAGAGATGTAGAAAGGGAAGGCTAGGGAAGGAAAACGATTTTCCTAAGGTCATGGAGTGAGGTGACAGCAAGACAGGACTAGGGAAGAATCTTCCGTGTGTTCTTTTCATTCCACTTTGCTGATTTCTCACAACTACTTTCTTTCTTCAGAGAGATGTGCTGATAATATTTTGTTGTACTTCTTCCCAGTATTTTTCCTTGGTAATTTTTTTTAATTTTAATTTTTGCCATCAAAACTGCCTTCTTTGGGTACCTTCTTCTTCAGGAGTCATGTGTGAAGACTAGATCTATCCAAAACACAACTGACTACCCAGTTTAAGTAATGATTTCAATGGCCTCTTATGGAAAAATCCCTTCTGAAAACCACCTCTTAGTAATTCTAATATAGTGGTTTCAGGAGGTCAAAGGAAGGCAGGGAAGGAGGCTTTGCCCTTCTCATCCTCCCTACTTCTCTTGCTTCCCTTTGCCCCTTTCTCGACTTCTGCTCGGTCTCCTTTCTTCCTCCTCTTCCTTTTCCTCTCCCCCTTTTCTTTTTACCACCTTTTCCCTGTCTTCTTCCCTGCCTGTTACTGAACTTGGCATTGTACCAAATGGATGGACCTTTAAATGCTCACGAAGATCCCAGTACTTAGCCTTTGGAGCTTATGCCATGAGACTGTGTGAAATAAACTCCTTTTCATATTTACTACTGTTATTAATAGTAACAATTATTATTACTACTACCAATAAAATTATTATAATAATACTTTATTTTTGTATCATGATAGTCACCTTATAAAAGAATGTTCCCATCTAATATCTATCTGGCTTGATTCTCAGTGCCACCATGTGAAGAAAGGGAGCAGCTATTATTTCTATTTTTCAGATGAAGGAATAAGGCTCTAACAGATTGACCTGCCTGTAATAGCACAGAGCTAATGAGTTTGGGACTGGAACCCAAGTGTTCTGGTAGCTGTATTCTCTTAGATGGAGTTAAAATTGCATCACTATATCTAATTTTAAGTTATGGCTAGTGGTTTTCAATATAAAAGGTTTGTGTTCGTGGATAAATGCAAATGCAGATAAAAGAAGTGGTGCCTAACAAGCAATTCTTTATACACTTGGCAGATGTAGTTGAGTTGGCTTTTGCCTGGTCTTACTTCCAAGGGCTAATCCTAAAGTACTCTTTGGTTGCCTCTGCACATTTGAATATTAAAATATAAGCCCAGGATTTAACCAGACACAAATATGCACAGGGTTTGGAACAAAACAGTAATTTTCTTTTAAAATTTTGATACTTTGGGATTTCTTTACATTTAAAATAGATTTTTAGAGCAAGAGGGGTATGTGAGGCAATGTCAGTGAGACTAGGAGAATATTGTATGTGAAGTACAGTGAATTCAGCAGAAGAGGTTATGGAAAAAGTTAGAAGAAAGGACTGGTGTCTCAGGGCCTGGCCCAATCATCCTGATCTTGCTATAATGTCCTGCAAGGCTGGATCCAGACGAGCCTGTGAAAGATATGAACTTTGTTTTTGTAGTTCTCCTGGTACTAACTCCCTCTGCATAACCTTAAGTCCTTCCTAGGCCCCTTATGCAAACTCTTCACCACTTCTAAGGGCCACATCAGTAGCTCTCTACACAACCCATGCCCTAAAAGTATCCCAGGCGTTGTCTCCTTTTCCATCTTGGTTTCATTGTCAGAGAACTCTCTTCTGGTGCCTAGTGATATTGTTTTACTTTGACCTGTATACCATGTGTCCATATTATCTTTCTGCCCTTATTTGTGAGGAAACTGAAATAGCTCTCTGATGTCTTTTTAATCCGTGAGCCAGTGACTTGCTATGTAAAATCCTGACCTATTACTTTTAGGTGATAACTTCTAAGTTTGAACATCTCTATGTGGTAAAACTATAGCAATCTCAAAATCAGCATTTGAAAACTGAACATATGGTTCCTCCCAAACTTGCTCTTACTTCTGTCTTGTCAATTCATTTCTTAGTAGACTAGGATCGAAATATGCTCAATTTTATATGGCAAGACCTAGTTTAAATTTCCCCCGCATCCTCAGATTTCTCCAATTCCCTCAGTCAGAGTGGATCCCTCTCTGACTCTAACCTCTGTACCCTGGCAGCCCTTTGCTTGTATCTATAGGAGAGCAAACCACCTCATCTACTGGTGGTCACTTCTGAGGATGAAAATCTCAACCTACCTTTTACTTGGGAATTGAAGTCTCTACCAAAACATACTCCTCACGTTTAGCTAGGCTCCCAATTGTGTCCTTAATTAAACTCTGGGAATTGAAGTCTCTACCAAAACATACTCCTCACGTTTAGCTAGGCTCCCAATTGTGTCCTTAGTTAGCTCTCTTTCCTATTCTTCTCTGCAGCTGTTCCAATTGTGAGTGCCCGGTCCTCAGATACTCTTACCTTTCCACTTCCCTGACTCACTCTCAGGAAATAACCTTGCCTTTTACTTCATTCTGAAAAACTGAGAACTCTAAGGGAAAACTGCTCTCCTAGAAAGTACTCATTAGGTAAGAGATCTTTCTTTATCTGGCTTTGCGTCCTGACTTCACCATACAACAAGCTACTTACTCTCTCTTTAGATGGCAATTTATCTGTAAAATTGGGATAATACAAGTGCCTCCTCTAAAGGGTTCTGCAAAGATTAAATGAGACAACCCATGCAAACCACTTAGCACAGTGCCTGGCACAGAGCAGGTCCTCAATGAATATGAGCTAACGTCGTTAATAACTTTCTCTCTCAGCATCTACATCACTTCTCTCTAAGCACGTCTTTTCTTTTTTTCCTGCCCAGTAGAAAAGGCTGTCCTCTTTCTGTCTGTGGCTAATTCTTCCCCATCTGTGATTTATCCTCTACTCCGTTTTCTCAGCTATCTAGCTTTATCAAGCACCTCTAACCCCAATTCTCCTATATATTCATCTTTCATCTCTACTTGGCTCTTGTCCCTCAACACATAAAGAGGTTCAAATCTCCTCCTTGTAAAATAATCTTCCTTCAATGCTGCATCTCTTTTTCTCCCTTCCTATATGACTCCCAAGCTTTTGCAGTCAAATCTCAAAAGGGCAGTCTACACTGTCCTCACTTCCTCATGGCCTCAATCCACTGAAATCCTCTTTCAATAGTCCCTTGGTAACCGTCTTGCTAATGTCCCTAATAACCTCTTGATTGTCAGATCCATGGGACACTTCCATGTCTTCACTGGGTGCTGTGATGTTTTCTGGCTAACTCCTTCTTGAAATTCTCTCCTATCCCTCCACTCCTGCTTTTCACTTTGAGTTTCTTTCTATGTCCCTGGCCAGTTCATCTTAGTCCCTGGCCAGTTCATCTTAGTCTCTTGCGGGGCATTCTTTTTCCACTCCATGCTTAAATGTTGATATTTTCATCCTTGGCTTCTGCCCTCTGTTCTTCTCCATCAGACTCAGTGACCTCACCTATCCAGAAGGTGTCAACCACTGTTTTTCACCCAATGACAGGTTTCTTTAACACAGGACTCCCCCAAACATGTCATTGTGCTAATGGGCTTTGTGACTTTTTGAGGCAAGGAGTGAGTGTTCAGGGTTTCCAACATTTATTTGACCTCGGAACCTTGTTTTTCCAGTGTTTTCATGGACTAGTGCTCTAGGAAAAACACTTTTAACAATGGTGTTCCATTCCTTATTATTCCTATTCTGGTTTCATTGTGTCTCTTCTGGGTGCCCATAAGCACCTGCACATACTTCACCACATCAGACTTGTCTGACTCTCCCACAAGCTCCTTGAAGGCAAGACTTAGATCTCTTTGTATCCATTGCACAGTGTCTGGCATACAGAATTTGCTTTAAAATGTCTGATGAGTGAATAAATGGTAACCTACCTCTTCCTGGTATAGCACAGAATATTCTATAGCACATTTAAAGCAATACTAACTGGGCAGGACTTTACCCTGAGGGTTGGTCTTGAACAAGTCTTGTGTTGGGGGCTATAGTAGCTGAAAAGAAATGTGAGACACACTCTCTTTACTCAAGGAAGACAAAATGAATTCTAATCCAACTATCTGAGAATACTTAAGTGTTAAGCTGCTTGGGCCCGACTGTAAGTACTAGGAACACTTTCAGTTTGTAGAGATTATCGAGGTCTCTAGTAGTCAGATGTGCTAGAGGGTATTACAAACAGTACTTTAGTAAGGTTATTCTGGCAGGAATGTATTTAGGTGTAATTCAAAGGAGGGAGACTGGAGAAAGTTAGATTGGCCAGGACTGAGGAGATATGGCCTGGTATAGAATATGAGGAGAATGTAGAACTAATTACTCTGCACGTTATAGACTATACAGAAACTTTGATTGTAAATTTGAAGAATATATCCAACAAGTAAGCAGACATTATTGACTTGATAAGGCCTATGGATAATAATAACTAATAACTTGCATAAATTTTAAGCCAACCCTGATAAAAATGTAATGCATGACAAACTATGAACACAGTAATGAGAAGTTCATGATTTCACGAGTAGTAGTTCATATTGTGATCCACTAATTGTGCTATTTGTAGCAAGTCCTCTTTTTCCCCAGACAAGGGAGAGATAAAAGAACAAAACATGTTTTTGACTGTCCATGTCTTTAAAATATCTGGTATTTCCACGATAACTCAGTGCAATGAGACTTGCAAGCATTGCAAGTCATACTTAACAGAACTACTTGAGTAAATTACTTTAAGGAAACAAAATGAATATGTTTAAGAACCTAGACACAGTTTAAAAGTAGTGCGAGATCTGGCTTCGCTGGAAACTCAGGCACTGAGAATCCTGAATTGAACCTTATGAACTTTCACTCTGACTTTGTGTTCTTCATTTAAGCTTCTTCATCATCATTAATTGAACACCCCCAGGATGCTTACACCCACCCAGAACATGCCAGAGATGCAGTTCTAGAAGGTCACTTTCTAAAAAAATGGACAAATGCACAAAGATGATTCTTTTTCTGGATAAAAATACTGAAAGAGGATAATGAAGATTATTCATAGAATTTAGAGTAGGAGATAATCTGTCCATTTTACACAAACAAAACACTTTATCCACTTCTGAACCCCACTCTATCTATAAAGCTGTTGCCAATTCAAGTTAAATATCGAAGACAAAGACAGAGCTGATAAGCTCACTCTCCACCATTCATAGCTTTCCTATCACAGCAAGCATCATCCTCTCGAATAAGAAACATAGGAGCACATTTGGAAGCATCACGATTCTTTCCATGTGATGAGATACTATCAAATTCTCTCTTTTCAACAACTTCCTTCTAAATCTGCACCTGTTTCTCACCCTAAGAAGTACTAATACCTTGCTTCTTTTATTCTACTGTTTGTTGAATGTTTCAATATCACCTTTAATTCTTGTTCTTTCATCCAGGGAATCATCAAGCTCACAAACCTTGGTCACTCATCCAGATTATAGCTTCCATGTATAGAAACTCTGAATTTATATGTGTACATGTAAATGTGTGTGCAATAAGCTTTCTAGGTCTATTTAAAAGGCTCAACTCTGCCCAACTGGCGGAACTTACCTTATAGCTAAGAGAAAAAGATTTTATTACATAAGTTTAGCTTAAGTATCATATTCAGATGTTAAGAACATGCTCTCCTGACCTTCATCCAGGGCATTAATAATTTAAACTTTGGACTGACCACTTTGGACCACTAGTCACAGAATAATTCATCAATGATCACTGTTCTTTGGGTGCTAGCCTTGGTTATTCGTATCTCAAGCACTTGCTCTGTAGGACGTATAATTTTAGCCAATTTATCTCAGAGGGATATAAATAGATGTTAGGGGTGAAATCATTCTGTGGGTAAACACAGTGTATTATAGAAGGTTACAAAGAATTTTCAGAACCTTTAATAAGCTAATGGGCATTGTGACTTTGCAAGGGGGCAGAATTATAGTGGTGTTTCCCAAATTTATGACAATAGAACTGGAGGAACATGCCCTGTCCTCAGAAGAATTAGCATCTTACAGAATTTTCATTGGGAAACCTCAAACTAGCTAAATTTTCAAAGCAAACCACGTTCTTCTTTTCCCTTCCCTCTAAGAGAAAAGTGCAATATATTCCACAGGCCCCTGAAAATTCCCCATTTGCTCTTTGGGGTTTGGCCAACTCTCAGTAGAGCACCAGAACCAGATGTACAACTACCAAACTAGAGTCTGGTCACTTAACTAGTTCTAGAGTGGAATGCAAGAATCCTGACTCTTAATGTAAGCAGTTCTTATTACACTTCATTTTTTGGGTGTGTGTGTGTGTGCACTTTGCAATTGTATCAAATCTTCGATTTAAAAAATATTTTATATTTATTTTCCCATTTATCACTCTAGATACCCCAACACTCTAGCTTAAGGCTAAAACCAAAAGCTTTGTCTAAACCAAGAAGCAATTATTAGTCATATAGAGAGAAAGGGAATGTGAAACAGAATGTAAAGCTTCATTAGTTTTTCTCTAATCATATTAAATATTTGTCAGCATTTGAACTGTGGCTGAAGCAGACTTACCTATTATTTTTCCCTTATGTAGAGAGCCTCTTATTATGCCATAAAGGAACTTATTTGATGTCATTTCTCTTTGAGAAGTCATTAATTGCTACGGAGCCAGGAATTGGTACTTTCCTGAAGGATTAATATTTTATTGATTTGTTTTAGTATTTTTTTGTGTATATCAAAACTAAACTAAATTGGGTTTTCCTTTTCCCTATTTCTAGGGTTACGTATTACATTTAGCCTTTTGCTATTTTTAGGAAGTTTTATCTTCCAAGGTGTAAAATAGAATAACAAATGACAATGTATACTTAGAAATACCGATATTTTTACAGGACTCATAACTTTGAACAGTACTTTTATATGCATTATTTCACTTGACCCTAACAATATCCCAAAAGGTGAACAGAGATTAAGATCACCACCCAAAAGGTAAACAAGGTGAAGAAAGGTAAGGAAGACAGAGAGCAAAAGTTTTGAGTATGATCATATACTTTAACCAGAACTCAACCCAGGTCTCCTAACTCAGAGTTTTGAGTGATTTCTATAAGACCAGGAGGTTTTTCTCCTTCTCTAATACTGTGAGGTGTATGCCATCAGGTCCTCATGCTAAATATACTCAGTAATTAAAAATATACATCAGCCATTTCCATCCCTGACCTACTGAGTTTGGCTTTCTACTCTATTTTGAATCAAGACCAACTGTTGTACCCAACTAAATTATTTTATAAAATTTGAGGATAAAACAACCACGACCCAGAAAGCATTAAAAGAAAGAAAAACAATTATCTTTACATGATTAATTGTAATCACTTTTCCTTCCTTGTTTGGGAGTATGTGTGAGATTTTCCTCTGTCTTCCTTTAAATGTATAACTACAGAATGCTTTTCTGTTAACCTTTATATCCATTTTAGATTACATCTCATTTCTTATTTGTTTCTCATCTTGTCCCTATAAAATGATGACAATCCTTTATGTTACTCTTAGGTAATTACCCTCAATTTTTCTCTAAGTATCAGGGACAATTTCCTGAAATATGAGAGTAGTTATGAAGTCATTGGGGGAACTGGGCCCTTAAGCAGAATTTAGATAGGACAGATGAGTGATCTCGGGTGTAGGTAAGTTCTGCCTGACTTCTCCTAACTCCCTTTTAGGTGCTTGTTGTTCTTGTGATATCTCTATTTCTGACCTATCAAAACTTGCTCTTAGAAAAGACTATGATATTAATCATTTATTCTTTGGCGATTAGCTGAGGGTTCTCTCACATGTTTGTATAAAACAAGATTTATTTCCTACTACCCTTGCTGCCCCTTACTTCACACGCACATACACAAATCATACAGAATAAACTTCTATCTATGGTTAAGGCCAAGCCAGTCCATGGGAGTTCTTCAAAAATAAACATATGAGAAAGGAATTAGACTGACCGCTATGATCAATGACAGTTTTTCTCTGGGAAAAAGTGTATGCTAAAGTGACCCTAACAAGGAAACCCACATGATTTGGCTTTATAAACATAATAACCCATGGAGAATGAACCACAGGAAAGAATTCCTTCATCCTAAACTATTTAACTTTCTGTTAAAGAATAACAAATATTTAATTTTTATTTTGGGGGTGAAGTAGTATAGGTGATTTATTCTTTAGAGTGGTACCAAAAAAATCTCTTTGAAGAGATACCAATGGATCATCTTGACAAGAAGAAAATACCTGACAACAAAATAATTCTAAACATTCTGATAACATCAAGAGAGGACTCAAAAAGGAATGTGTAGGATATTATTAAGAGCACTATGGGGTTGGGAGGAGATAATGATTAATAGTGACTATTAGACTCAGAATGAATGTTCGTATGCATCAAAGTCTTCCCATTAAGGAGAGTTAATTTATTATTCAACCGATTTAAAAGTGATTGTATCTCTCTTTTACCAAAGAGTAAAATTATTACAAAGCCTATTTCTTTTGTGATAGCTATTATGAAAGTGAAAAGATGTCACTTGTCTTTCCCTTTCTCTTATTCTATACCTAAACAATCATTCTTTAGTTTGCAGTTTACCAATTTTAGAGCTCCTTTCGAGTGTATTAGTCTATTTTTGATAAGAAGAGATCTACTTGCCAATGGATTATAATAAGATCACATTCCTTATTACAATCTAATCAATATCATAGTTGAAAAAATACTATTTTATGGTAGACTGTAGAATTTATCTACTACTTCAATGATTTACCCATATATTAAATTTTTGGGTTGAGTTATTTGCAATGATGATTTGCATTTTTGAAGTATGGTAGGAAAACTTAAAATATTTTTCAAAATTACTGGTGCTAGAAATCAACACATAAGTATTGATTTAGCGATGAACACAGAGGAAGAGACTGAAGCATAACTTTTAATTTGGTATGTATAAACTGAGGCCTAGGGATAGCTAGGGACTGTCAGTTTACAAAGACCTTAGGATTCTTGGAGGCCAAAACCATATGCTGTATTTTCTTTCTCTTCTACCATGATTCTTTGGTTGGGATAGTTAAGATTATAAATCAACAAAAAGCCAGATGATAGCATTTGTGCAAAATCAGATTAAAGTCCACCAGGAACACGACTAGAAACCAGGAACTGAATTTCGGCAGAGGCACACCTGATCCCATTTGGGAATGGTGGGGATGAAACAATTTAGCAGCAAAATTGCTATTGTTGTTCTTTTCAGCTCTAAATGTAGACAAACTCAGTAATCCCACGGCCTGAGTGCCTGATGGGGTACTCTGCTTTTATTCACAGAGATTTACAGCATTAAGGTATTTCGAAAGTTTTAAATGGTTGGAAGTAACTATTTGGCCCCCTCTTTAGTAACAAAACTACCTCCAATGGATTGGGGTCCAACTTTACTTAAAGATGATCCTTGCAAATCCATTTTCATGTATCTTATCTTTAATATGTTATTTCTCTTCTTCTGTCCTACATGTAGTAGCTAGCCTCTAAAGTAGTCGCCCAACAATCCTTTCCTCCTGCTATTCACATCCCTGTGTTTTCCCTCCCGTACTAGGTTCGGTCTGTACATCAGAAATGATGGCATGTTATTTCCAAGACTAGATCATCAATGACTATGGCTTCTATCTTGGGCACTCTCTCATTTGTTTGCTCTCTTCTTGTCTTTCTCTCTTTCTGTCTGAACACTTTCTCTGTGGGAAACCAGCTTCCATGTCATGAGGATACTCAGGCAGTCTATGGTGAGACCTTTGTGGTAAGGAACTGAAGCTGGCTAACAATTTTGTGGGTGATCTTGGAAGTGGGCTCTTCAGCTCCAAGTAAGCCTGAGATGACTGCAACTCCTTAAGAGATCCTGGGCTAGAACCACCTAGCTAAGCCACTCCTGGGTTCTTGCCCCTCAGAAATGGTGTGAGATAATAAATGTTTACTATTTTAAGCTGCTAGATTTGGAGGTGATTTGTTAGCCAGAAATATATAACCAATACACCACAACTGTATTGAAATATGAAATACTGGTTTTATGTTAAGTTGAAGAAATGACCTCTTTTGCTGTTTCTGCAAGTGGGCAGTTAATTGCTCACCAGTGCTTTTTCAAGGTGCTTTGCAAAGCTACTGCAGACAATAACTGACCTGATAATATCTTGGTTTCCTAATGGAGTTCATTCGAATCATGGAGGATAAAAACATTACGGTATCTGTTTATTCACATTGGTTAACCTGACCTTGCAATTATCACAACTGCTGGATGGTTAAGTAGTACAGTGTATCTTATAGCTGTTTTTGTCATCCCTTACTTTCACAAACATGGGGTGATACCAGTCAATACTGAAGAAATCATGGCATTAAAATTAAGGACTAGTTGAGGTTGCTAGAACCACTGATCGATTTGTATTTATGGAGTGACATTATTAGCATATTTGATATTTGAGTGTTTGGAAAGGTCATGCATACTAAGATTTTTTTTCCTTCTTTACACTTTATTGTCTTTTCTAGATTTTTTATAATCTGCATTGATTGTTTTAAAATAGTAATAAAAAAGGCAAAGTTAAAATTTTAAATATAATTCTTAAACTTTTTCTTATGGAAAATGTGATACATACACAAAATTAGAGAGTATGGGAACCCCCACGTAGCCATCACCCAGCTTTAACATGGCCAATTTTGTTTGATCTATTCTCCAACTCTCTTGCTGCCTCCCTGCTCACCAACTACACTGGATTATCTGGATGCAAATCCAAAACATCACATTCTTTCATAAGACAAGGTAATTTTAACAATCTCATTTCAAAGCCGGGAGGAAGGAGCTTATCTATTGTTTTCACCAGTAGGTTCTAAAGAAAATGTGATTTAGCTGAAATATGTTTTTATTTTGGGCAAGTTACAAAACTGGTCATCAACATATATTTATAATTTCCTATAAGGTAAAACTGCATTTTCACACGTTTTAATGGTGATTTTAAGTCTTCACATCATGATGAATTCTGGATTTCTGCAATGTTTTTCCTGACAGTTTAAGATGTGCTGGGGAGCTGGAAGATCCATAGGTTGGTTATAATAAACAAACTCCTTCAATGATGGAGCAGTCTTTAGAAAATCATGGTAAGTACTTAGGATGGTGCTTCCTATGAATACAAATGTACTTGTAGCTAAGGTGCAAAATATTTTTAAATATTCTTGACAACATTAGTGGCATTGCATACTACTTCTTTGTGGCAAAGCATTAAGTACTTTTAGCATTCAGTTATCTGATTTTCCTGACCCCTAGTGCTTTATAAGGACTAGCATACAAAGGGGCTCATTCACTCAAATATCTTTGCTTTCCTTTTGTAGAACCCCTGGCTGCTGTGGGGCCTAGATCTCTCCTTGATTATTATTGCATCTGGTGTCACGTTTTTCCAGCTGGTGCACTGCTTCTCTGTACCAGCCTCCCGTCTGCTCGCCAGAGGCTCATCTTATGACCCCACTCTACACAGGCAACTTCTTCTAACCTGAACTCTTGAACTGAGATTAAATGGATGGGTTTAAAAGCTGCTTATGGATCACATGCTCATCATAAAGTCAGTTAGAACTGACTTTAAATATATAATTAAAATTTTACTAATGTGAATTTCAACTCCACCCTTCCCTTCTCCCCACATAAAGGAAATCAGAATATTTTTGACCCAATAACTTCGGCATTTTTAAAAGAAATAATAAATGAATGTGCTCACAGTCCTTGATATTTGAATGCCTTCTAAACAGAAATGAAAAATTTAACACTTTCTCACACACCATTATTTTGCACACAAGCTTAGAACAAGCTGAATCAAGGATACATTTTGAGGACTATATATAGAGGGTCAGAGAATGTCTTTTAAGAGCATATTTCAAAAAGGACAAGAAATTAGCAGAATTAGTTGGCCTCCTATGCCTGTCCACACATTCCTGCCTTGTAGTCTGGCTATCAGAGATTCTACACAGGGCTCTATTTGGGGGTATGCTTCTCACTTTGGCTTTCCTAGGGGGACCTCCTGGCATTAGCTTTAGTTGTCTTCCCATGACTTTGTCTATTAGCTCATGGGCTGATTTTATTGTTGATTTTAGTGACCATGAATACTTTCACTTCTCACCTCTCCAGTCCTGCATTAGATTGACCCAAGTTAAAAAACAAAAAACAAAAACAAAAACAAAAAAACCCAAAAAACAAAAAACAGAAAAGAAATAAGACGGGTTTAAAAGAAAGAAAAAATAAGAAAAAAAAGTAAGAAGAACATGAAGAAGCTACCATATCACTTTGCTTGAAAATACAGTCATTTAATATGTCAACATTTTAAAAAGTAAAGATTTCAAAAACAGATATTGCTCCTTTAAGTAGATTTCGGGGAACAGTGGAAACACTCCATGGATGGTTAATAGGTCACTTTAAATATCTGATTCAAAGTAGCTTTCAATTGGCCCCAAGACATCTTTTTAACTATTTACCACTGATCTACATGTAATGATAAAAATAACTTTGCAAGCCTAAAATGGGAGTGAGCCTAATTTAATAAAGTAATTTAAATCATACTGTCACAAAAGTGATACTAAATTTATCTACTCCATTTATAAGAATTGTATTTCCATTCACGTATGATTGGATTTGGGAATTTGATTTTAAAGTGTAGGAATCACTTTCAAAATGTGATAGTATGAAATTTAAAAATATATATATTTCAGATAGAATGCATTAAAATATGAAATTATGCCTTAAATATTTTTGACAACATTAGTGGCATTGCATACTACTTCTTTGTGGCAAAGCATTAAGTACTTTTAGCATTCAGTTATCTGGAGCTTCCCTAGCAATCATTTTAGCAAACATCTATAGAACTACTTGAAAGCAGCAGTTCTCAAGATGTGATCTGGAAACTCTTGTGGGTTCTCAAAATCCTTTCAGGGATCAGCAAGGTCAAAACTATTTTCTTCATAAGACTAAGAAGTTATTTGTCTTTTTCACTCTCACTTTCTCATGAGTGCAAAGTGAAGTTTTCCAGCACTTACATGGCTTGTGATATCTCAACAGATTGAAGTCAGAAATGAGATATGAGACCCTAGCTGTCTTCCGTTAAGCCAGAAAGGCATTAAAAAAATGTAAAGAAATTAAAAAATTAAGAAATTAAAAAAAGGTAAAGAAATTCCATTCTTCTTTTTTTTAATAGAAAATAGTATTTTAAGAAAATTATACATCAATTGGTTTACCATTATTTTAAAATAAATTGATAAAGAAATATTTTAAATACTTTCAATTTTAATTTCTAATATGGTATAGATAGGTTTGTAGATAGATATAAACATAAAAAAAAGCTCTTTGGGGGAATCTCAATTTTTAAGATTATAAAGGAAAACTAGAGACCGAAAAGTTTGTTTATTTAAAAATTTAAAACTTAAAAACTTACTTAAAAGTTTACTGCTTTAGAGTATTAACTGATAAATATCAAATCTTGATTGTATATGTTCCAAAGAAAATAATCATTTTAAAGTGATTTTTCACTTTGTTTTCCAAAATACTTGCACATTTATCATTTTACAATAAAACTCAAAGGTAGGGAGGGCATCAGAAATTATTCCTACCTAAAATATGAAGTAATCAAGAAGCAAAGAATTTTAGGATGTATAATAAGTTAGTGCCAGAGTAGTAAGAGAATATCAAGTACTTTTAACTCTACCCCAATGATTTGGCTAATTCAGTTTTCCCTTACCCTATTTACATTAGTGTGATTGTGACATTCTGAAATAGGATAGTATTACAACAGAACACAGAACCATCTCTAGCCATTTTCACATTAAACATCTTTACTTATTGAGCTAACTCAGTGACTTTTACTGGAGCAGATAGCTAATAAAATTTGATGCTTTCCTTTTATTCAAAAATATTGTTAACTTCTTTCACAGGTCTTCATCATTTGCTGGTATAGCTTCTTTTTACAACTGCCAATAGATTCTCAGGTATACGAGACAGGCTGATTTCCACTTGAGAATGAATTCCAAAGCAGTAGTCTTTACAGGCTTGTCATGCTAATCCCCTGTTCAAGAATTTATAATAGCTCTCACCAGATCAAGGTTTTACTTCTCTGCTAAGTTTTCAATGTTCCCATAATTTGGTCTCATATTGCCTTATTTTTCTTCCTCCTAATATGGATTATCTTTTCCAGGAAAACTGTCTGCCTTACACAGACACTCCTAGCCTCACTTCTACTTCCATAATAGCGTTTAGAATTTACTATATTTTTGCTCATTAATTCTTTAATATGCCTGGGAAATAGTCATTACTATCCCAATTTTGTAGACCAGGGGCCGAGCCCAGAGATATTAATACGACAAGCTCAAGACAACACATCTGGTCAACGGTATGTAGAGTCAATATTCAAACCCATGTCTGTCTGGCAATGAAGCTAGTTCTCATAGCCATTACAGCAAATACATTAGTAAGTCAATTAAAATGGGCTAAATGATCCAAGATTTTATGCTCAGACTGCTTAAAAGAAAACAAAGTCAAAAGCTGGTCCTTTAAAAATGTAATAAAATTAATTAATGCCTGGCAAACTGATTTTAAAAGAGAAAGAGAGAGCACAAGAAACACATATAAAATATATGGTTACAGAAAGATTAAAAGTTATAGAATAGAACCACACACACACACACACACACACACACACACACACACACAGAGTTGATGGAGCTAAACTTTAAGCATCATTATTATAGACAAAGAGGGACATTTGGTAATTATAAATTATTTGAAAATATGTATTCTCTATTGTTTTGAGGTACAGTGTTCCCCAAATACAAATTTGACCTAATGGTTGTGTTGTTCCAAGTTTTTTCTATCCTAACTGGAATTTTGTCCACTTACTTTATCAATTATTGAAGTAAGTTAAATCTCTCTCTATTATTATTTGTTTATTTTTTCCTGATGAACTGAGCCTTTATTTTCAAATACAAATGAAACTACTTGGAACTGAATAATGATGAAAATACTGTTATAAACTTGAATGAAGAAAATTAATTGTTTAGAGAAAAATTTATAGCCCTAAACATATATCAGAAAACAAATACACGCAAAAGTCTGAGAAATCAATGAGCTAAGCATTCATTTCAAGAAATTAGGAAAGGTAGAAAACAGGAAATGACAAGGGATATTAGCAGAAGTTTTTAAAAGCATACATGTAAGAGAATCAACAAAGTCAAAAGCTGGTCCTTTAAAAATGTAATAAAATTGATTAATGCCTGGCAAACTGATTTTAAAAGAGAGAGAGGGAGCAAAAATAGTCAATGTCAGAAGTGAAAAGTAGGACATTACCACAGATCTTACAGACATTAAAACGAGGATATTATGGAAAACTGTTGGTAGATTTGAAAATGTAAATGAAGCAATTTGCTAAAAAATTTAGAAAAACTATAAATAGAAAATCTGAATAGCATTAAATTATTTAATTGGTAAATAAAAAACTTCCCATAAAAAATGTAGAGTTTCACATCATTTCTTTGGTGATTTCTATTAAGAAAGAAATAATGATCAGTCTTACATAAACTCTTCCTGAGACTAGAAAACAAAGGAGTACTCACTAGCTTGTTTTGATGAGGCCATCAAAACCTGTCATGTTCCTGTTAGAAAAAGAAAATAATAGATCAACCTTACTTATAAACATAGACACAAAATCTTAAAACAAGATTTTAATACACTGTATTCAGTAATATATAAAATGGTCAATACATCATTGACCAGGTTGGGTTTATGCCAGCATTGAAAGGTTGATTGAACAGTGGACAATCAATCCATGTAAGTTACCATAGTAATAAAATAAAAGAGAAAAATCATATGATCATCTCAACTGATACAGAAAAAACATCTGATAAAACTCAATATCCATTCATTACTAAAAAAAAAACCTCTCAGCAAACTAGGATATATTGAAGGAGAGCTACTTAATCTGTAAAAGGTTTATTTTAAAAAGTAATCTGCTTCAAACAATGGTGAAATGTTAAGAAATTTCTCTTTGAAATTAGGAATGAGAAATGGGTGCCACTATCACAACTTCTATTTAACACTGTATTGGAGGCCCTAGTCAGCTGGATAAAGCAACAAAAAAAGTACTGTTCAGGTGTGTAAGGGAAGGAAAAGAAGTACAAGGATAGTAAAGGAAGAAATCAACTGCTATTATTCACAAATGATATATCTGTATGGAGAAAACACTTGGTAAATGTGATACATACATACATACACACACATATCTACACACACACACACACATATATATATACACATACATACACATACATACACACACACACATGCACATACACACAATAGTAAAAACAGTTTGAATCTGGTATAAGGTAGATAAACAGATCAATGGAATAGAGAGCTCAGAAATAGACCAATGCTATAGGGACACTTGATTTATGACAAAAGTGGCAATGCAGAACAAGATCTTTTCAATAAGTGGTGCTAAGACAACTGGATACTCATATAGAAAAAAAACCTGATCTACACCATAAACAGTCAATTCTAGGTAAACTGTAGGTATAAATTATAAAGGAAAAACAATAAGGCTTCTAGAAGGTAATACAGGAGATTTATCTTCATTATATTCACAAATGATGATATCCAAATGGCCAACAAACATAAAAAACGGCACTTGATCTCAACAGTAATCAGGGAAATGCAAATTACATCTACAACAAGATACTGGTACATAAAGCTAAAATTAACTACACTGGCAATAACATATTAGAGCAATGGGAACTCTCATATGCTACTGGGATGGTAGCTTTTATACAATCTTTTTGGAATATGGTTTGGCATCACATTATCTATTAAACATATGCATACTCTATGACCTAGCAATTCTCTTAGATGGCTACTCAACAAAAATTCATCTATACGTTTACCTGGAGACATATGCAAGAATGTTCATAGCAACCTCATACACAACAGTGCCAAACTGGAAATAACTCAAATGTCCATTAATTGTAGAATAGATAAACCCCGGTATATGCATTCAATGAATTACTATACAGCAAAGAAAATGAATGTATGACTACATGCAACAATATGGATGAATATAATATAATATTGAGTGAAAGAAACCAAATATAATATTGAGTGAAAGAAACCAAAGAATATTATATGACTCCATTTATATAAATGTAAATAAGAAATGCATGCTTAATTGTTAAAAAAATAAAGAAAAACAAGAAAATGTATATCATAAAACTCAGGACAGTGGTTACTTTTGGCAGGTAGGGAGGGCGAAGTGATTGGGAGGGCAATAAGGGGGATTTCTGGGGTGCTGGCAGTGTTCTATCTCTCAGCCTAGATTTAAGTTACATGGTGTTTGATCTGCAATAATTTATGCTTTGGTTCACTTTTCTGTTATATTTTATAATAAAAATATGTAAAAATGCAAGAATTTCTTTATTCAGGGATTGCTCAGCAGCTCTGAAGATTAGTAAAGAAAATCAGTGCAGTAAAGAAATTTGGTACATGTTTCAGGAGTTAATCTATCCTGTAAAGACTTTTTGTGCTTCATATTAGAAGAGATATAAATGCAAATAAAGGTCACTCCATTAAAAATTCTATGTTATTGGTTCACCTCTTGTTTCTATGCATGTGGTCAGCTCTCCACTGGAATCCAGGTTGATGAAGGGCCAAGTATTCCAGGACTCAGAAGAAACAGGTTCATTGAGGCCCTTCTGAATGTGATATTCACTGAGGTTTTGCTTTTTGTGGGAATCATAAGCATCTCAAAGGACCATGTTCAAGAGAAACATTTGTTCCTCTTAAATAGCATGAAATAAATTTCAGGGCACTCTGCTTGGGCTTTGCTCTTGTAAAAATGGGTAGGAAACCCTTCACCAAGGTCAGCTACATCAGGAGACCCCAGCTCCTGGGCCGTGAACTGGTAGCAGTCAGTGGCCTATTAGGAACCCAGCTGCATGGCAGGAGGTGAGCAGCAGGCGAACAAGTGAAGCTTCATCTGTATTTGCAACCACTTTCCAATGCTAGTGTTATTGCCTCAGCTCTACCTCAGCTCATCAGGCATTAGATTCTCCAGTTGCTGGTGCCAAAAATGTTGGGGATCACTGAGCTACATCACCCATATTCCACAATAGTATCACGGTTTTTTCCCACATATATCTGAATTCCTAATTAGCTTGATTATACTACAGAGATGAAGCATTGGTTTAAATACTTTTGCATCCCATAGTACATAGTAATGAATTAAGTATATAATAAGCTCTCAACAAATGCTTTTACTGCCTATATGTATTTAATTACCCACAGTCAAAATATATGTAGTCAGTAGTTATTCCACTGGTACATAATTTTGGTTGACATTAAGCTTTTTATCACCCAGGAGAAAAAGATTTTTGTTATTCTGTCGATATCTGTAAAATTTATAAATTTGTCTCCTGAGAGTTGGCAAGAAGCATGTCCATACCTCAATTTGCATAAGACTGAAGAAGTCAGTTAACTACATTTACATTTAAAGCATGCCAGTGGTGGTAGATTGAGCTCTGGCGGTCAAGCAAAAAAAAATTAATAGACCGGTGCCATTTGAAAAAGATTGTGTTGCTTAGAGTATTTTGGCAAGAAACCTACTAATATTACATGCTCGCAAGCAACATGCTAGTTGGTGTTTTAACACTATTCTAGTAACATCTAGAAAGGGTGTGAGAAGCTCGATGACTAGAGTTGCTGAACTCTTGAAGTTGAGGAGCCTTTTTTCTTAGAGCACTCAGCAATTTACTCCTACTCCTGTCACTTCTTCACACCTAGTCTATTTGAAACAGCCAGGGGCTTCCTCTAGGAAGAGTACAAGGTTAGAAGCAGCAGCTCAACAAAAGTTGGGTTCAGTGACTCTAAAGCTAGACTAGACATTTAATGCTGAACTCTCTCTCTCTTAAGATATGGAGATCCCACATACAAATCTGTACCCCGACCGCCTGAATTTTTTGAGAACTAGTAAAGGGTTCTTTTGTGTTAGTCAAATAACTCCTCAAATGTCTTTTTCGCAGAGCCAGTGTTAGGTGGAAGGTGGTTATTCAGAAAGGAGGTGACTTCACTGCGCGTGGAATCCTTGTGGCAATCCTTCCTCTTACCATTTCCAAGACATCTTTGAACTGTACATTATGCAAAAAGGCACTTTACTTCTGATGGTTAGGTCTGCAATCTAACCCACTGGCTGAAAATGGTTGTGGAGCACCTACTTTTATCAAGTGCCATGCTCCAGAAATGAAGTCAATTTGTAGATAAGGGAGAGGTCTTAAGAACAGCTGTTGGGTGATTTTGTCTGTGGCAACAAAAAACTTTGCGTCTATTAGGGTAAGGAAGGACCCAGCATCCAGATGAATGGAAAGAGGCTGCAAAACCAGTTTTAGCATTTACTGGCTGCATGCCCTTGGGCAAGTTAGTGCCTCTGAGCTTTGGTTTTCTCATCTGTAAAATGGAGGTTGAGATCTAGCATTAAGCACAGTGCCAGGCACGAAGTAGGCGATGAGAAAATGATAGACATTTGCTCTAGTGATTATAGCCAACGAGCCAGATTTGAGTTACTTTAGTGGCTCTGCAGGAAGTCCAGGCAGAGGTGGAGCAGTAGGAGCTCATTCAGGGAAAGGATACTCTGGTTTTGCTATCAGATCTAGCAGCACCGCCCACGCGTCTTACTCCAAGGCTTCTGCCTCCGAAAGCTACTTCTCCAGAGGCCCAGGCTACATCCGAGAACACCACCCAGGGTACTTGGACACCTCGGGGACGCTTGTAGTTTGGCTCCTGGTCCAGCCCAGCCCGAGCTGGGCCAGTTGGATGTCAGGTTGAACTCACCTGCTCTGCAGGTGCACACCGCCCGAGGCGTGACTGCGGAGGACTGCGGGCGCGGTGGGCGGGAGCTGAGACTATGAAGCTCCAGGCGCACGGCACCCACCGCCCAGTCGCCGCAGTGGCTGCTGGGATGCGCTGCAGCGAATGGTCGCGCCGGGCGCCGCTCTGAGCGACCTTTCACCGCGCCCAGCGGTCCCTGGCGGCGGCACAAGGCGGAAGCCATGGCGGAGGCGGTGGCTGCAGCCGGCGGGATGAGCGCGGGCTCCGACTGTGACGCAGACCGGGACCGGGATCCAGACCGGGACCGCGCCACGCGGAGGCTGCGGGTTCTCTCGGGCCATCTGCTGGGCCGGCCTCAAGAGGCTCTGAGTACCAATGAGTGCAAAGCGCGGAGAGCACCGTCGGCTGCCACAGCGGCGCCCACGGCCACTCCCGCCGCACAGGAGTCGGGCACCATCCCCAAGAAGCGGTGAGTAGCGGCTCTGGAACGAGCTGGTGGCGAGAGACCAGGCCGCGACTATGCTGCTTGGCGGCACTGGCGAAGTGGGAAGGGAAGTGACACCGGTGGGCAGAAGGCATCGCGGTCCCTGAGAGTACCGACCCATCTTTCTTCCAAGAGAGAGTGGACGAGACCTTGAACCCTGTCAAGAAGGGGACGGAGTTAGAGAGTAACAGACTTGAAGAATTCTTATTGGTGTAGCCTTTAAAGAGACCCCTTTTCTTGGATTCTCAATACCGGGAATTCATGCTCTATCTTAAATTAATACTTTGGGTGCTAAGGTCTTGGAATGGATAGAAGGGGTTCTGTTATGCTCTTTCGAGGAGATTTAAGTTTGTGCTAGATGATAGGTCTCTTCTAATTCACGCAGGCGAGAAGTAATGGTTCCTGGAAGAAGGTACCGACTAGTTTCTGTGGGTGCAGGTTTCCGCTTGCTTAGGAGCCTGGTCTTCAACTTTGAGGAAGGAAATCTAGAGGTGGGTGAGAAGCAAAAAAAACTGCAGACGATAGTTAGTGAGTTTAGGGTGTGATGGTAGCTTTTGAACTCTTGTGTAACCAGAACTGAAAGACCCTCGTCTGTGGATGAGGCTGTTCTCTTGATCATGACTTCTGAGTTTTTGGAGAAATCTTAAGCCTTAATGGAAGCTGCTAAGATAAGCTATTTTCAGAGATGTGGATTTGTCAGCATGGATAAACGTTGAGAATGAAAAAACTATTGCTAATGTTTAACATGTATTTCAATGTGTCAGAGATTGTGTTAAATCTAGTATTCCTTTGCTCCTCTGCAAACTATGAGGCAGATGCAGTTGTATCTCATTTTACAGATGGAAAAATTAAAAAGATTTACAAGCCTGTTGCAGGCTTAGCAGGTATAATGTGTGGCAGGTTAGAATTCAAGAGCATATCAAATTAACTTTAGGGCCAAGTTCTTAAGCTTTACTGCTTCTGATTAATTCATTTATTAATTCAGTATTCATTGAGTCTTTCCTCTGCTGTATACACATTGCACTAGGAATACAGAGATTTAAAAATGCAGTGTTTACTCCTAATAGCCTAGTAAAGTTATAATACAGTGTAATAAGAAACTAGCTGATAACCATAGCAAATGTCACTTAACCCAGTTTTGGGTGTGTATTTGTTAAGGCAAAGGCTTTCCAGAATAAGGATTGTTTGAGAAAATCTTGAAGTTTGTATTGGAAGTAGCCTGCCAAAGGAGAAAAACGTTCTTGTCAGAAAAAGTGTGTTCATGGGTAAAGCAGTGAGAATAGGGAACTGCCGGGAGTTAAGTGTGACAGAAGAGGGTGAGAATGACAGGGCATGAGGCTGGAGAGACTCGTCTTGTTTGCAGGATTTTATGTGAGGCAAAACATGGTTACATTTACCTTTTTGAAAGATTGCATAGAGGACTGAATTGACAAAGGTTAAGCATATGGAAACGTAGACCTGAGTTTGAATTTCCACCACATAATTCCAGCAACATGACCTTGGGGAAGTCATTTAACCTCTCTCAGGGCTTCTGTCCCCTCATCTCTGAAAATGAGGACAATAATTCCTGCTTGGCAGTGTTACTGTGAAAATTAAAAAATATAGAGTTAATTGATCAAGAGCTTACTGCAGTGCTGATTATATAACCCCTCAACAAATGATAGATGGATTTTTCATTGAGTCCAAAGACAGGAAGACCAATTAGGAGACTATTATACCAATGAGAAATGCTATGATTCTGAACTAAGGCATAATATTTGGGGAGGCAACCTATTGGAAAAATAATGAGGTAAATTTTCCATAACATGGTTACTGAATGGTGGGGGAGGAAGGAATCAAGGATTACATCTTGGTCTTGGCTTCACTTGATATTACATTAGCTGTCATTGGGTTTAAAACTCACATTTTCTAAATGGCTTCATGTACATTTATGTCTGTTCATTTGTGTGCATCTGTGTGTGATTGTACATTTACATGCAGGCTCACATTCTTAGAATTAAGTAGGCAAGGGCAGGTGTGTTCCTTATGATTGGATTTAGAAGCCTTGGTTTGTAGTATTCAGAGAAAAATACTAAGGTTTGTAAGGCACATTGGGATAATGGATGAGGCTTCCCAAGGCTGAAGGTGATTGGGCCCTTGTATGGTTACACCATGGTCTGAGGGTACAGCTGTAAGCCATTGATGGCATAGATTACAAAGCTCTGGTCTTTGGTTCAGGGTTAGGTATAGTTAGTTGTAAAATCTAGTCATATAAAACTTTTGAAGTTGGAATCAAAATATGAGAGAATACAAAAACTTGTATTAGATGAAACATTAGAAGTTTCCTGAGAGCGATCTACTTAATATATTGTTCACAGGTAACCCAGGTCTCTCTTTTAGGGAAGGCAAATAATGGAGCAAGAAGGAGCCAGCATGTATAGCTAATAAAGTGAGTGTGACTGTATGTCAGTCATTGGAATTGTTTGGTGATGTATATTTTTTGTATAACTCCTCTTTTATTACCTTGGATGATGTCATGGGTTGTTAATTCTTTTATTTCATGACTGGTTATCATCATGAAATAAGAGGAGTGACTTCTTGAAACTCCATGTTTTCATTCCTCTAATAAAATAGACATGCATATATTAATTTACTCAACATTTATAGAGTAATTGCTGTATGACAGGTATTGTCAAAGACACTGGAGGTGAAGATGAATAATAGGCCTTGGCCTCAGTTCACAGTCCAGCAAGAGAGATACACATTCCAGCACAGGTTGAGTAGAGCCACTTAGATACAGGTACAGATGTAGCACACAAAAAGGGATATATTCTCTCTAGGAGGTCAGGGGAAGCTTTCTGGAGTTGGTTTTAAAATTTGGGTGATAGTGTGGTAGGTTGATTAGATGGGGCGGAGAGTTTGTATTCAAGCAAAGCAAGAGGTTGTGAAAGTGTATGTTGTATTTAGGTAACTAAGCGATTCAGTATAGGTAGAGGTGCCAGTAAAATGAAAAGAGAAGGGCCCTGACCTGTTTTAGAGGCCTTTGGCCTGTAGGTCATTAGTCCATTCATTTATTCACTTATTCATTCACTCATTCATGTGTGCATGTTCGAGTACTTACTATGCAACACATAGTAGTGAACAAAAACTCTGCCATTATGGACTTATATTCTAGTGGGAGTAGAGATAGTGAAAAAACAAGTAATGTAGTACTACTGGATGCCAGATGGTATTTAGTGTAATGAGGAAAGATGAAGTAGCTGGAGGAGGGTCTAGGCAGTGGAGAATTCTTGAAGGAATTGAACTGGGAAGGCACACAATCAGAGTGAATTTGAGAGAAATCACTCCAGTTGAGTGTTAAGACTGGTTTGGAGAAGGACGAGGATAAACATAGGGAGATCAGTTAGGGGAGATTATTTTAGCGGAACAGGTGAGAAATAATGAAGGATTAAACCAAAATAATAGCAGTGAGAATAGAGAGGAAAGGATAGATTTGGATTTTGGAAGTTAGTGCATTGGGTGATACTTAAAATTATGTGGCTTATTGCCATGGGGATGGCTAAAGTAGAAAAGGAATGACAGAATTCTAAGGAATGTGGACACTTAAGAGGGCTGACAGGCCAAAACCTGTTGTACTTGTCACATGGTCTCCTATGAGTTGGTTCAAGTTATTTCTGTCCAGGAACATATATTCTCATTATTTGAAGTTGCTGAGCAGAGTTTTGAGGGTAATGGTACACTTTTGGATTCTCTTTTTTCTTTAAGTGCATGTTGTTTCATGAACAGTTTGTTTTTGATCTTGCTTCCAAAGGCACCTTTAGATTCTTAAAAATCAAAGTAAATGTTAGTTAAATGTGTGACATTTTTATGCCTTGGTTTTGGATTTTTTTTTTTTAGCTATTGTAATTTTAGGAAAAAATAGAAGAAAAAATATCCCCTATTGACTTCTGTCCCTCCATACTGATAACTGCTTTCACAGTTAGAAATTTTGAATCCAACTTTATTGTGGTTTTTATTAGTCAGAACTGTCCTACAGCACTTTTTCCAGAGGTTATAAACTCTTCTGGTTTAGATCAAAAGGATATCTGATTAAGAATGTTATTGTTTGATTTAATGCCATTTATACACACCATTTATTTATTTTTATTTATTTTAATATAAAGTACATATCAAACCAGTGTTTTCACAGATATTACTGCATAGAAATAGGCTAAAATAATTAAAATAATATTTAGTGTTTAGTATGTTCATTTTCTTAAGTACCTCTATTGTCTGAGGTAATAAAATATTCCTAGGTACTAAATCATTCTTATAAACATATTAAATTTATAAACACAGTGACCTTAAAGTCTTCATAATATTCATATGGTATATGAACTTATAAGATTTCAACTTAAGATGACAAGTCTAAAGCTATTACTCAATTACATATTTTAAGTTTGTTACAAGTCAGTCGTTCTTACAGAGGAGATTCTCTCTTTTAAGCATTTGTATATTTCATTCTGGATCTTTGTGTAGTTGAAATATGCTTACTTGTTAAGAAAGGCTGTTACCATTCTAGGTAACTGCAGTTTTGTCAAGGGAGTTTGCCTCTCGGGTGAGATTTGGAGCTCCAGGTATCATTTTATCACTAAGAAAACTATTTTATTGCATGTAGTAGTTGGTCTTGCCAGCACTTCTGCAATTACCAACCAGAGATTTAGGCCAGGATGATGACCAAATTCTTGTTGGCAACTTCACTGGGACTCTTCAAATTCTATTTATAATAGTCATGTCAGCGAACTCATACTATCAAGTGGGGAGTGTTCATGTATCTCAAGTCCTTCTAATCAAATAATATGAATTATTTAATTTGTTATATTCACAGTTTGCAACTCCCTCTCAGATTGATTATTTGGTTGGATTTTGTATTTCTTCTAAAGATATTTGAACTTTACAGGAATCCAGCATCAGGGATATTAAAAAGACACCCACTTGAATTCTATTCTGCTGTCAACTCAAATTTTATAAATCAACTCTGTCCACTAGAGCTTTCTGTGATGATAAAAATGGTCGGTAATCTGCACTGTCCAATATATGATAGCCACTAAACACACGGAGCCATTAAACACTTGAAATTTGTCTAGTGTCACAGGGTAGTAGAATTTTAAATTTTATTTAATTTTAACTAATTAAGATTTAAATAGTCATATATGGCTAGAAATACCACGTTGGATAGCACAACTATGGGTTGAAACCTCTCATTACCTGTGCTTTTTCATTCCCAAATGAAGTTATTTTTCTGGGTTTTCTTATTTCTCTTAGTACCAGTCGTATAGTCACCAGCCTTCAGCCGTTACTCTTGAACTTTTCATTCTTTTCTGTTTAGATTGCTCTCTCTTTTGGATTAATTTATTCAAATTAGTAATTCTATAGTCACCCTGCCGCTCATGTGAATCTCATCTGATCGTCACGACCACCCGTTTTACCGATCAGTAACTGAAGTTCATAGACATTTGCCAGAAAATAGTGGTAGAGCTTAGATTTGAATCCTGATCTTTTAGCTCAAGTCTAGAGCTTTTTCCTTGATACCGTATTGATATCGCCAAGTCTTATTCATTTTTTCCTTCACAGTCTTTCTCACATCCATTTTGTGCATTCAGAAAGACTTTATCAGTCACTGGTATTCTATATGCTTGGGTTACATTAGTGAACAAAATGGACAAAGGTCTCTGCTCTCATGGAGTTTATATTCTAATGGGTGAAACAGAGAATTAACTAAACATAATAAGTGAATTGTTTAAGTTTGTTAGTAGATGATAAGTGTTATGGAAACAAAAGTGGAGCAGAGTAAGAAAGTTGAGTTCTAATTTTAAATAGGAAATCACTGGAGAACATGATATTTGAGCAGGTCCTTGAAGGACATGAGAGAGTTTAGCTGTGTGTATATTTAGTTGAATTAGTGTTCCTGACAGAGGAATAGTGTGTGCAAATACCCTAAGGGGAGGCACACATGTGGCAAATTAGTAGAGTAGCAAGGAGACTAGTGTAGCTGGAGTCAGTTTGTAACCCCTTACCCCCAACTACTGTTTAAAGTCTATGCCTTTTAAACCTCAGTTTCTAATGTACCTGTCTCTTCAGTTTTAGGCAAGGTCTCTTATTCATGCCACATTTTCTAGCTTTTACAGCTTTCCTTGTTCCAATCTCCTGAAGACCTTTGCTTGTTTGACACCAGTCTTCAGAGTCTGTTGTCCTGGGGATTTTTTTTAAATTAGGAGGGAGCATTGAGCTATTGTCTGTTTACCTTTTCCCCATGATTTCTCATATTATGACTAATAACTCTAAAATCATACTGTTAAGTATCATATGATGTAATATCTAGGCCTGGAGCCTTTAATTTGTTCATCAACTAGATACTGTTACCATCTCCTCATCTGTTTGAAACTTCATCTAAGCAAGTTTGTTGGCAATTTATTCAGTGTTTTCTGTGTGCTAAGTACTAGAAAGGATTAGCAAAATTAGTTTTTGCTTTCTGGGATTTACAGGTCTACTAAGAAAGACTGATGTATATTCTATTACTGCAGATTGCTAGGTGCTGTAACAGGGAAGGGAATGATGATTGGTACAGCAATGGAAGGCAACTTCATTTTAAAGAAACATAGAAGAGCTGGGAGAGTACCATTCTATGTCAAGATGTTATGCAAAAATTCTTAAATCTGAGAGCGTTTGGATGAGAATAGAATTTGAAGAATTAGGGTAGGAGAATGGACAATATAGTAAAGTTTATAAAACTGGTATGGCAGTTGGCTTTAGTAATGATGGGACCTTCAGCTATCTGGATAGCTTTTAGAAGTCTTATGCTGATGAGAGCAGAATATTTGGCAGTTATTTTGCAATTATAAAAAAATGGAAGGCTAAATAATTTATTCTGAAATGTTATATATTTTTGTTGCAGAAAAAATAGAAAATAATAGATAAAATGAAGACAAACATCGAAAGTAATTAAGAGATAACCACTATAGCAGGGGTCCCCAACCTCCAGGCTGCAGACTGGTACTGGTCTGTGGCCTGTTAGGAACTGGGCCACAAAGTAGGAGGTGAGCAGCGGACGAGCAAGTGAAGCTTCATCTGTATTTGCAGCTACTCCCCAGCACTTGCATCACTGCCTCAGCTCTACTTCAGATCATCAGGCATTAGATTCTGATAGGAGCACCAGTCCCTGATGCCAAAAAGGTTGGGACTGCTGCACTATAGCATCTTGGCATTTTTCAGATATGAAGTGTATGTGTAAAGTCATGCTATAATAATGTCTTGAAACCAGCTTTTTGTTTTAATCTTTTTTTATTTTTCAATCACAGTTGACATTCAATATTATATTAGTTTCAGGTTTATAGCATAGTACTTAGACATTCATGTAACTCATGAAGTGATCCTCCCCCAAAAGTCTAGTACCTACCTGACACTATACATAGTTATTACAATATTACTGACTATATTCCCTATGCTGTACTTTACATCCCCATGTCTATTTTGTAACTTCCAACCTGCACTTCTTAATCCCATCACCTTTTCACTCAATTTCCCAACTCATCTCCCATCTGACACCCCCAAGTTTGTTCTCTATATCTATGAGTTTATTTCTGTTTTGATTGTTCATATATTCTGTTGTTTAGGCTCCACATATAAGTGAAATCATATGGTATTTGTCTTTCTCTGACCTATTTCACTTATTGTAATACCTTCTAGGTCCATCCATATTGTTGCAAATGGTAAGATTTCATTCCTTTTTTATGACCAAGTAATATTCTGTTGTATAATTGTGCTACATCTTCTTTATCCAATCTTCTGTTGATGGACACTTAGATTGTTTCCATATCTTGGCTATTGTATATGAAATGTCCTTCTTTGTCTCTTGTTATAGCCTTTGTTTTCAAATCTATTTTGTCTGATGTAAGTAATGCTACCCCAGCTTTTTTTTTCATTTTCATTTACATGAAATATCTTTTTCCATTACTTTACTTTCAGTCTGAGTGTCTTTAGATTTGAAGTGGGTCTCTTGTAGACAGCATATATATGGGTCTTGTTTTCTTCTCCATTCAGCTACCCTGTATCTTTTGATTAGAGCATTTTATCTCTTTATATTTATAGTAATTATTGATAGGCATGTAGTTATTATTCACATTTTTTATGTTTCTTCTTAAAGAAGTCCTTTGAACATTTCTTGTAATAACTGTTTTGGTGGTGATGAACTCCTTTAACAACTTCTTATTTGGGAAGGTCTTTATCTGTCTTTCAATTCTAAATGGTAGCTTTGCTGGATAATCTTGGTTGTAGGTCCTAACTTCTCATCACTTTGAATATTTCATGCCAATCCCTTCTGGCCTGGAAAGTTTCTGTTGAGAAATCAGCTGCCAGTCTTATGGGAGCTCCCTTGTATATGTAACTACTTTTCTCTTGCTGCCTTTAAGAGTCTCTCTTTGTCTTTAACCGCCAGCATTTTAATTATGATGTGTCTTGGTGTGGGCCTGTTTGGGTTCATCTTGTTTGGGACTCTGTACTTCCTGGACTTATATGTCTATTTCCTTCACCAAGGTAGGCAAGTTTTCCATCATTATTTCTTCAAACAAATTTTCAATTCCTTGCCCTCTCTCTTCTCTTTTGATACTCCTGTTATGTGAATGTTGTTACACTTGGTGTCCCAGAGGTCCCTTTTCTCATTTTTTTAAGATTCTTTTTCTTTTTGCTGTTCCAATTGGGAGTTTTCTGCTACCTTCTCTTCCACATCACCAATTCAATGCTCTGCTTCATCTAATATGATGTTGATTCCACCTAATGTAGTCTTCCTTTCAGTTATTGTATTCTTCAATTCTGACTGGTTCTTTTTTTATGGTTTCTATCTCTTTGTTTAAGTTCTCACTAACCTCATCTATTCGTCCTCTAAGTTCATTGAACATCCTTGTTACCAGTGTTTTGAACTCTGTATCTGGTAGATTGCTTGCTCCCATTTTCTTTAGTTCTTTTTCTGAAGTTTTGTCCTATTCTTTCATTTGGGACATGTTTCTTCATCTCCACCTTTTGAATGCCTCCCGTGTTTGTTTCTACATTTTAGGTAGATCTGCTATGTCTCCAAATCTTGGCAGGGTAGCCTTGTACAGAAGGTGTCCTGTGGGACTTGTTGGCACAGTTAACATCCCTGGTTACCTGAGCTAGATGCTTCAGAGGTGTCCCTTGTGTGGATTGTGTATGCCTCTGTTGTAGCTGAGCTTTGATTGTTGGCATGTCATTAGGTCGGACTGACCTTCAGGCTGACTAGTTATGAGGATTGGCTGTGACTACAGTGAAGGAGTTGTTGTGTAGGGGCTGACCCTATGGAGCAGGATTCACCTGAGCAGTGCTCTGATGCCCGAGTCTACCCTTTGTGGAGCTAATTGGGTGGTGCTCTGCTATAGTCTGAAGCCAGCCATTGGGTGTGTTGGTTTTAAGGTCCTTTAGAGGGGCTCTGGTGCAGGCCCAGGTCAGCTGCTGCCTGTGCCTGGACCAGGGCCACCTGATAAGAGCTACGAAGTGATCTGTGATTGGTAGCTGCCTGTGCTGGACTTGGAGGCTCCTGGGAGAGACTATGCTGTGAACCAAGGCTTTTTGCTGCTAGTACTGGGCTAGAGCTGCTTAGAAAGAGGTACAGGGCATGCCAAAGCCAGTCGTTGCTTGTTTAGGGTTTGTAGACCTTTCAGAGATTTTAGGGAAGCCCACAGATCAGGCCGAGGCCAGCTGCTTGTAACAGCCACTGAAAAAGATTCTGGCCTATGTGTGAGTTGGGTGGGATAGGTGCTCAAGGAATCACAAGGGTAGGGCGAATTTGATGGAGACTCAGATTTGGCACTTACTTGCACCTGCAGGCTGGGTTGGGGACTTTTGAATCCATTTTTTACTCACTATCTTGTGTATTATTTTTCATGTCAAGAAATATTAATGTGTACATCATCAGTGACTTAACAGGTATTGTCTTATATGTAGGTACTATAAATTTAACCTATACTACATTTAATTGTTTCCAATTTTTTCTACTATAAAGAATGTTATGATAAGCTTTTTACAATTAAATCCTTAAAAACTTCCTTAAGGCACATTTTTTAAAAGGATTTTAATGGGTCAGGAGCATTGGAATACATCATTTGTCTATTTCCATGGGCAGTGGGAGAAATAAAAGACAACTGTTTGTTTGGACTTAATTCCGACCAGGAATAAGGAATTGGAAATGATCAGAATCCCAGGAGAAAGATTGCCATCGTCTTTGAGCAGATTTATATCTTTTAATTTAAGAAAGCAGCTTTCCAGAAATTCAGATAAAAGGAAATTAGATATTTTGTCCTGAGTTGCTAAAGGGAAACCAAAACATGACCACAGGGAGTCTAGGAAACAGTGCTTAACCCTGCCTGGCCCTCTGAGATGAGGAGAGAGGGCTGAGGCAACTGGCTTAGATACGTCAGTTTAAACAACTTATTGTTATCAGTAAATAATGTACACTCCATACTTGTTCTGATGGCTCATATTTCCTGTTTGGGCAAATCCATCTATAGGAGTTGGTGTACTTTAAGAGTTATAGTGTCAGTAGTTTTCTTTTCTCCAATATACTATTTTGAAAAAATTTAAGCATAGTTGAATTTTATAATGAACAGTTATATATCAACCACCTAAATCCTGCCATTAACATTTTACCATGCTTGTTTATTTCATATCCATTGATTTATCCATTCTTTTCTCCATCTAATATTAGTTCATCTCATTTTTGATGAATTTTAAAGAAAATCAGTAGCTTCATTTTTGAAGTAAAATCTCCTGTATTAGCTTTCACCATTATTGGGGGGAAACCTTTAAGTTTATATCTCTAACTCTTCAATCTCCATTTTTCACATTTTTAATATTGAAAATTTCTATCTGAATATCTTGATATTTTGACATAGTGGTAATCTCTTTTTGAAGTAAAAACTCTTTTAAAAAAAAATCTATATTTTGAAGTAAAAGATTCTACTTTGATTTTTGTATATTGGTCTTGATTTTGTATTTTGTCTGCTTTATCTTCACAAAATATTTGTAGCTTGACAACATGACTATTAGCTCGTTTGATCTTGGTTTTATTTCCAAATTCTTACCTGCCATCTGCCATTATTTTCAGAAAGTACATTTTAGTTTACTATGCCTGCCTTCAGATTTTATGCAAGTGGTAACCATTTTAAAAAAGGAATTCTTGTTTTTTTAGTATGTGTATTTGTAGGACTTATGATTATAAATATTAATTTGAGCTAGGTTAAAGCATAAAAGGGGAATTTATTATAAGAGTACAGGGGCACCAAAAACCCTAAGGGCAGGAATGGAGCTTTGCCTTCAGTTGGAAATAGAACTAAGAACCAGAAAGCCATCAGATTTTTTGCTAGCATTACTTCTTGCTGTATCTGTTGCATGTTCCTCTAAGCAGAGTAGTCTTTATGCTCTTCTGTCCACACAGTAAAATATAGCCACCTCATTCCTCTGGGGTATTCAGCCAATAGCAAAGAATTAAACCCCCTTGTCTGCATTGCTGTAAGCAGCTATTACCTGGAAGAAGTAGTGGTGATCTGAATATAAAACTTGTCCACATACTAAATGAGGTAAACTAACTCTGGCTATCATGCACTGAAAATGTCACTACCAGATCATCTGTGCATCTTTTTTGATGACTCCTTCTCCAGAATCTTGCTCCATGAGTTATCCTATCTGTTTTTCTCTTGAGTCATTATTCTTTTTTTCCTGTATTGACTTTTCCTGCTTCTTAAAAGCATGAGCAGATAAGTTTTTAAAATTGTTTTCTGCCTATATTACTCTTTGAAATGGCCCTCTTAAAAGCCATCAATAACCTAATTATAAAATCCTTAGTCATCCTAGTGACCAAGTGCTAATACCTAGTAGATATTCTTATATCTTTCCTTAGCTCCCATACTATTGCACTATCCTGGTTTTCTTCCTACCCTTCCTACTTTTCAGGCCATGCCTTTACTGACTTTTCTTCTTTCTGCTTCCTAAATGTACAAATCCTTAAGATTAGTTTTTAGTCCTTTCTTTTATATTTTTTCCCTTAATAATTTCATCTATTCTGATTGTATTAGCTTTTGGGAGTACTTTCAAGTTAATATTTTTAACTCTCTCAACATCCATTTTCACATTTTAAATTATCAGGCATTTCTATCCGAATGTCTTTCTGGTTTCTCCAACCTAGCATACATGTATAAAACCATTATTTTAGCCTTCGATCCCAGTATTCCACTATTTCTGTTTACTTCCACCATTACACACTCAAGCCCAACTTCTCAGTCATAAGCCTTGCTGAGCTCCATTTCCTCTCCCTTATCCAGTCCATGGACAAATCAGATAGTTTGTTTGGATTCTTAAGACACTTTTTTCTCCCATTGACACTAAGCTAGATGAAATCTTGTCTCACATCTAGTCTAGTATACTTTGCTTTATTTTCTCCTCTCCAAATGCTTCTCCATTCCATTACTAGACCAGTCTTGCTTAGAGGAAGTGTATTTGATGCCTGCTAGTGCCCTGCTACATTCTAACATTGCAAAATTGACTGACAGTCCTGTGAAGATATGTAGACATATGTAGGAGATATGATGTAGTAAATGCTATAATCAGTGTATATAGGAGGCATAAATTTGTCTTGAGGGAAATAGGAAAGGCTTTAAAGGAAAAGTGACTTTTGGACTGATTCTTGATGGATAAATAAGAGTTCTCTAGAGGGAGAAGCATTTCAGACAGAGAATATATAGCATGTGCAAAGACAGACAAACCTAAAAGGGCATGGTATGTATAAGGGATTCTGATACCTTTTACTGTGGCTGGAATAGCTATTAAGGAAGGTGAAAATATAGTTTGGAGCCAGATTGCAAAGGGCATTGTATGCTATGTTAAAGAATTTGGATTTCATCCACATTGGAGAACAGCAAAACTTTAATGCAAATACTGTTAGACTTTTACTTTTAGTGGCAGCCTGGAACGTGGAAAATACTGTTTTGATCCTATTGCTCCCTATTGATTATTGAAGTAATAAAGCTCAGTACCCTTAATTTGACATTCAAAGCTTTCTGCTGTTCTCCATGACTTTCTTGCATATGCTCTGTGCTTCAGCCAATTTGGGCTATTTACTAGCATGGGAAAACCCTCATGCTTTTCTGTTTCTGTTCAATTGTTGAATTTCTACTATCTTCCAAAGCAATTGGAAGTTTAGATGCCACCATAGTGGAGACTTCTCCTCTCAGCCAGAGATGAACACTACGTTCTCTGAGCTTTTATAATACTTGTACTCCTTGTATGGCAGGCAGTGAGTATATTGAAATCAGTTTGGTAGATAAGGAGTGTTGGAGCCAAAGACCAAGATTTAAATCCTAGTCATATCATGTACTGTTTGTGTGATCCTGGACAATTTACTGAATCTTTCTGAACCTGTTTTCTTATGTTTTAAACAGGGATAATAGCACTGGATTAATGTGAGAAGGAAACGAAATAATGATTGTAAAACTGCTAGCATTACAGTATTATATAGGACTATTACTAGTGCAATAAACTGTTTGGGAAGAAGTAAGACGAATCCAGTGCTGAAATAGTTTCTGAAGGTGAAAGCACTGTAAGAAGTAGGAGGTACTCAATGGCAACCATGGCATTTTAATCGGACAAATTTCTAATAAATATTACCTTATACATTAGGGAGGAAAGGAAGAAACCAAAGAGTGAAGACCATTAGCAGTTTCTCATACTGTATGGTAGGCTGATTGTCAATATCATGCATGTAGTGTTCACTGTTGTGTTATTTCTCATTTGCAGCTTTACTCTATGGCTCTTAGGAGTCATGACCCACTGCTGCCTCCACCTTGTATGGCCTTGATGACCACGTATATTGGAATTTGAATAAACATTATTGTGCTAAAGACAAATTATTGGATAAATTATTGTCTTAGTTTTTATTCTTGGTAGCCCTTTGAACATGTATAAACTAGACAGAGTTTTATAACAGATCAACTTTCCTGAAATCTGGATCAGAAAATATTTTGTTTTGCTTTTATTTCCCCTTCCAGGATAATGCTCTGTAAGATTTGTGTGTAGACCTATCTACCTCCCCTGTCCTGTAACCAGATCTTCATTTTCTCTCACCCATTTCTTCTGTCTTCCACATGGTGAGTGCCCCTTGCCCACTTGCTGTTTTGTTATTATGTTGTAAAACTCCACGCAGGTCTGTCCTTTCCTATAGTGCAGTGAGTTTATAGTTTTTCTTTTTAAGGCTTTATATCCCTTTGTGGCTATTCAACAGATGAGGCTTCTGCTTTCAGCTTTTTCTCATGTCTTAAGGTGGTACTTACCCATGTGTGGTCTGCGGATGACCTGTATCAGAATTTTCTGGGGGTGCTCATTTAAAATGTAGATTCTGACACCCACCTGCCAGAGATTCTAATTATCGGCTAGGTCTACTGACATCCAGGACTGTACTTTTAAGTACGCAAAGTGGTTATTTTACTCTCAAGAAGTTTGGGAACCTCTGTTGCTGTGATTGGGTCCTGATTTTAATTTTTCTTTTTCTTTTCCCCCAAACTTTGTGGTGTTCCTTTTTTTCCTCTGGGTTTGCCAGAAACAAAGGTACCAATTCCAACTACCTTTCACTTAAAGTAGAAAGCTAGGCTGCTGCTTCTTATCATTTTAAATTAAAAAAAAAAAAACAACAACACAAAAAACAAAAGACACTTGGTACAGCAAGAATACTATGTATGTCAAGCAGGTGTGAATATCAGTTTTGGCTTTTTTAGGATCTTGCTGAGTTTTGGTGAGCTGTCTCCTGGAGGAAACTTAGAGGCTTGATTTCAGTGTTAAAATGACAAGAGATTTTTGGAGACATTCATATTTTCTTTGTTTTGTTCAGTTTTACAATTTTTGCAGAAATGTAAAGCTGTAGCAGAAATGACCTCTGGTCACTTACAGATTGGTCAGTATACTAAGCTTGTGATCAATTCCTTTTTCACTTACTAGCAAGTAGGGAGGGAGCAATGAAAGTGAATTGGCATTTTCCAGTTGGTGGTAAAGCCTGGAGCTGGTTGCCTAAATTGCCACATTGATTAGATTATAAGTGGACAGTGGAAGGAACAAATCATGAAATTTAAAGTGTAGTCCAGGAACCACAATGGTCAAGGGAGGGGTACATCCTCGTCAGTTTTCTTTTGCTAAGACAACTCTGTGATACTGATTTGGGTTCTTTTCTTCATTTATGTAGCATAGTACATGAGGGTAACCAACTGTATGGTTGTGTCTTTCTAGGCCTCCAGAATGGCAGGTACCAAACTTGTGTGAGTATGTGCATGTATACACGCCTGCTCTAGCACAAAATATTTGGAATATATACTACTTCAAGCATATATGACTACTTGACTAGTAGTCTGTACAGTAGTCCTTCCTTAGCCATGGGCATACATTTCAAGACCCCCAGTGGATGCCTGAAACCTCAGATAGTACCGAACCCTATATATGCTGTTTTTTCCTATACGTGCATTCTTACGATAAAGTTTAACTTACAAATTAGGCACAGTAAGAGATTAACAATAACTAACAATAAAATAGAACAATTACAACAATACACTGTAATAAAAGTTATGTGAATGTGGTCTCTCTCTCTCAAACTCTTATTGTACCGTACTCACCCTTCTTGTGATGATATGAGATGATAGAATGCCTGTGTGATGAGATGTAGTGAAGTGAATGACATAGACACTATGACATAGTGTCAGGCTACTATAAGGGTTACTTGTACACAAGTGCTGTGATATTGTGAGAATTGATTGGATAACCAAGGTGGTTACTAACAGGCAGATCGCATATACAGCATGGATATGCTGGACAAAGGGATGATTCAGGTCCCAGGCAGAATGGAGCAGGACAGTGGGAGATTTCAGCATGCTACTCCAATGGCACACAATTTAAAACTTACAAATTGTTTATTTCTGGAATTTTGCATTTAATATATTTGGACCACAGTCGACTTTGGGAAACCAATACTGGGGAGAAAGCAAAACCACAGATAAGGGGGAGCTACTGTATACTGTGATTTTTCAAGTCAATAAGAATAAATTTTTCACCAATAAAGAAAAATGGTAGACCAGTGCAACCCCAAAAAAGACACATTTGAAATGAACAGTGAGCAAGAAAACATATGAACCTTCATTAGTAATTTTTAAAATGCCAGTAAAATGCCCATGATATGTGATATTTTCCTCATCAAATTGTCAAAAAATAAAAAGACGTAATATCCATTGTCGAGGAGAGTTTGGATATAGGCTGACACTGTCATAGGTTGTGTTCCTCCAGAAGATTTTATCACACTACTCAGGATGGCGTGCAATTTAAAACTTATGAATTGTTTATTTCTGGAATTTTCCATTTAATATTTTTGGACTGCAGTTGACTGTGGAACCATGGAAAGCAAAACTGCGGATAAGGGGGACTACTGTATTTTTATTTTCAAAGAGATTATTTAAACAACGATGAATTTATAATAAGTAAAATTTGGTGGGGGGTAAGGGGTTCGGGCGGGGGGCGGGGCAGGGGCAGTGGCGGTGAGGGGTGGGAATGCACTTCAGGAGCCTGCAGTGAGCAGTGAATGCCAGATCACAATGCTGTGGGGTATGGCTGGCCTTACTTTATTTACCCCAGGCCTCCCTTCTTTCCTCACTTCTTTGTGCCTCTGTCTATAAGACCTTCACCCCGATACCTGTATATTCCCTTTTCTTCCACTCATTAATTCATAGCAAGTATAATAGGAATTAGACCTTGGGGACACAATAGATTTTAAAAAGTTTCTTCAAAGTGCCAGTTTCTTGCAAAAGGAACTATAAAAAGTTGTGTTTTGGAAGTTAAAAATGTATTTGGTTAGCTGTTTTTTTTTCGAAATTGACTTATTCTTATAGAATTCTTTCATTTAAAAAACCGCCAAACTTGTCGAGATTGCTAAGAAGTTCAACTATAAGTAGGCTTTATAGCAAACCATCATAGAATTTCTGTATATATGTGAAAGAAAAAATTGTTTTCTTTGAAGAGAGAGAAATGGCTCTGTGATTCAAGGGCTGAGCAGCATATTTCCTTCAGGTTCAGAGTTGCAGTAATCATACTTATTTAGTTCATGGCATTTGCCTATGAACAAATGTGAGGCCTCTTTTTTATTTTCCTCCATCTCCAATTCCTAATCATTCCATTTGCCCCCTTGCATGAACACCTATGAATATATGTATATGTGTTTTGTAAAATATTCAGTGTTATTTAGTGTGTATATTTTTAATTTGCTTAAATGGTATTCGTGCAATAGATCTTATTGTTTCTTCTTTTGTGTTCACTACTGGTTAAAAAATCTTGTGTTCACTACTTTTGTGTTCACTACTGTTTAAAAAATCTTTTCGTGTTTCTGTGTGTATCTCCACCTCAGTGCTTCTGATTGCTTTATAGTATTTCATGGAATTTACTTACCACTTATCCGTTTTCTAGTGATGCCTTCAGGTACACTTACAAACAATGCTCCATATATCAAAACATGCTCCCTTACAGAACAGTGTGTGAATTTGTCCCAAATACATACCCAAGAGCTGTGTAGCTGAGTCATAGAAATGGCATTACCTATGAAAACTTAACACATGTGATTGCTCTGTGGAGTGGCTTACCAGGAATGCATGTGGGTTTCTTTTCTCCATGTTCTTGCTAACAACCTTCTATGTCTTAAGTCTTATATTTAATCCATTTTATATTATCACACTGGGAAAAATTAAAAAGTTGATTAATATTTCACAGAAGGGCCAAATTTTTATTATGACAACTAGAGTTTTAAAATTTACAGTGAGGTTATTGAAGTAAGATTGAAATGCATGTTGAAGTTCAAAGTATTGCATGATAATGTCCAGGTTTTGCAGTTACGAGGGCAGGGACATATCATGTTGACTTGCCCAGAAACCTGATCTTGTCAGTGTCCAGAGTCAATCATATTTAGGTAGTCTGACTCATGTTAAGTACCCTCACTAGTGACCAAAGTTAATTAGAATGCCAATAGACTAATTCATGAGAAAATAAAATTGTCAAGCCTCCTGGCCATTTCATTTGGCCAGTTTTTGTCTCTAGGGAATAAAGTATAATTAGAAGAGGTAGCTTGGTGAGTTTTAATCAGGGCAACAGGAAATACTCTATGATTCAGACATTTAATGGTGTCAAGCTATCAAAGCTTGATGGCGTTTACCTATTTTCTAAGTCAGATGTTTTAACAATCTTGGAACTGTGAGATTTGTAGCAGTGTTTATTAAGTGATGATAATCTATCCATGTCTTTTATTTGATTTTTTCTATTTTTTATAAAGGGGCTTTCTGTTATGATACACATAAATTATTGCCCTTATACCTAAGCTATTTAGATCAACTGAACTATTTGAAAGGGAATTAGTCGCACTGTTAGATTGAGGCAATAGGCATTATAATTGTTTTATGGGACTTTGCTATTGAGTTTTTAGAAATAATTTTGTAGGACTGTAGACTAGATATGAACAGGGTTTATTTTAAAGCATATACATTTTAAATTAAATTTAGCATTAAAGAATATTCTGTAGTTTTCTTCCTTCACTAGGCCTTTCTTTATATTTCTAATGGGAACTCAGCTTCTTTTTTTTTTAAATAAAAGAAGCCAGTGGGAATATTATTTCATTTATAAGAATTTTTTGTAGAATAGCTGTTTTATTGGTTAAATCTTGATATCTTCATCATTACTTTTATTTTTTGCTTCACTTTTATGAATTCTTTTAGGTTATCTGGATCTTGAAATAGGCCCACAGCCAGATAATAAGAATTTTAATTAGCCCAAAAAATCCTTGAAAGATTTTTTTTTATTGTTTACCTCTTTGTATGGTACTACTTATGGAATTAATTTGAATTTAACTGATACTGAGCATGGCTAGTTAGAAATCCAACTTTGGGGCTTAAGTTTCATACTTCAGTTTTTATTTTTCAAAAGCTGTGAGATTATGATCTTTTTCTCATTGTTTAAATTAGAAAAGGCAGATGAAATTTTGGTTTTCATCTGAACTGAACATCTATTAGAATTCCAATTATTAGAATTATATTGGAAAAACATTTTTTTTTAGTTATTAGCTAGCTGAACTTTTTATTGCTAATGCAGAATAAAAGTAGGTTAAAGTATATTTCCTTTTTAAAAATTTTTAAATGAAAAATGTCATGATTACAAATAGTAATGGTAGAAATTATGCATTTTTATCAGGATGCTTGCAGTTTATTATTAGAGGTATAGTCATGTGTGTGTGTGTACAGAGACTTAGAAGTAAATATTTCCCATTTTAAGAATAAAGGAACTTTATGGTTTTCATAATAATAATACTAAATATAAGTATTTCAGTTAAAAATTGTGCAAACAGCAGCCCTGGGAAATGCAGACTACTGAATATTTATATCATGGGAGAATACTGCCACCTTGAGTATATGTAATGCTATTTTATGTCTTCATTTTCTTTTGTTATGCCAGTTGATACATTGTGTTTTTTGGTACTGTGTTCAGATGTATAAATGTCTAAAGATGTTTTTTGTTTTGTTGTTTTTTATGTAGTAAAATCAAGCCAAATTCTCTTTTTTCTTACCAGGAGGAGGGATCTTGAATTTTGAAGACATTGAATTTGATGTAGTTAGCTTTAAGAATTGGAAAGTCTGAGACATCAATCAGGTTAATTGATATCTGATGTTAGTTGAAAATTGAATCCTTTTATTTGAATCTTATGGATGATAGATGATTCTTTTATCATTCTTCACTTCGGGATCATTCTGAATAACAGAATTCATTATATTATAGGTAAAGGAAGTACAGGGCACTGGGCTTTACCGACACAATCCCATTCCTTGATTTTTGAATGTTTTCCTTTTAGGTCAAGTGCAGAGGAATGACTAATAATGACATGTAATAGTGTTCTGAAAAATATTAATGTGATAAAAAAAGAATTCCTTTAAATCATTTTGGTTACCTGGAGGCATGACTTAGTGGATTTTCAGGTATTTCTTCTATGAAGAGGAAGAATCATGAGACTGGGAGTTCGCTTTCTGATGCTCCCAATTAGCTTAGCTGTGTAATCATGAGCACAAGTTTCTTCATCTGAAAAATGAGCAGTTTAACTGGGTGGTTTCTAAAGACATTTTTAGCTTTAAAATTCTATGACCGTGTAAACTTTTACTCTAATTTTTAAAATGTTAATGCTATAATGCCCTTCGATGTACTCATACTCTTCTATATAAGAAGTTATTTTAAAATTTAATGTAATCACATAGTTGTGTTTAACTGTCATAGAATATATAGTAATTCGAGGGGATACATGTGTACAAACGTTTTAAACCAGAAGCCTAGGAAATTTGCCTACTTTTTAACACATAGGGTGCTTCAGGATTGGTTTTGGAGTAACCTAGATTTTAATTGTATACTGTTTAAGCAACATAACATTTTTTGGGGGAGTACAAATGCGTTGAAAATGACTACATTTCAACTTCTGGGAAGGCTCCAAAAGTTTGTATAAATATGATAAAGCCCATATCATAGGCAGAATTTTCAGATTGAGATGAAAAGAGAGAAAAAGGTACCTTAGCCTACAGTTAAAAACTTAGTTCTTTAGGATATTACCCAACTGAAAATTTAAGGCCAAAGATTCTTCAGTATGTAAATTTCTTCATTTTTTTAGTGTACAGTAGCAGATATTTCCTGCTTATTTTAATTCATTTTTCTCCTGAAGTGTGCTAAGAGTGAACATACGTAATCAGGTTTAGCTTTTTACTTTAAGACTATCTGAGAATAATTTTTTAAAATTCTAAGCATAATTTAGAGGAAAATGATTCTTATTGTTAAGCTATATAAACATGCTAAATTCGACATCTATACTGAAATAATTTCCCAGTGCCTCGTGGTAGTAATACCAAAACAAAATAACTGTATTGTTATTTTTGCATTTATTTTATGTAATGCCAAACTGTTTCATAGAGTACAGACTTCATGACAAATGTTTACATTCACTAACTAATAAAATGCATTTCACATGCAAAAACTTATGTACGTATTATAAAACACTAAGTAAAAATATTAATTAAAATGTACATACTACCCTTCTAATGTTAATTATGGAAGTATAATAAAAATAAAATATTAAGTAAACTACACATCATAAAAGTATAAGAGAACATAATCATGAAAAGAGCAAAGTGGACGATAGCCTAATTTGTTTTTAGAAAGCACAATCTTAAGAAAATGAGTATGTCGGTGGTGACATCAGTCATATGGTTTTACTGTAGAGATTTTTGTCAAAAGGTTTCTTCCAAAACCTTGCTCAACAGTAAGGTAGGAATGTGAAATTAGAAGAAAATATTGGGCAGTAGTTTCTAACAGGCTCACCTACAAATCTAATCTCTGGATTGATACTCAAGACATTTTTGAAGTTTGTTTTTATATAGGGACTATAATTTTTATTGATAGCAAACTGTAATTTTAGAGAGAGTGTTCCTAGTTTTTTTCTTTATTTTATATGTAGGTGGAGATTTCAATACACAATAACCTGTATTTGGTTCATTTGTATTGTGTTAGTGTTACACTTGTTTGAAAAGTCTTTGATCTCAATGGAGAGTTATGATTGCAATAAAAAATTTGTCAATTGTCATTTTCTTCCTTGAGAATTATAGAGAATTAGAATGCTTTCTAATGAATATGTACATCTTTGATTACTTTGAAGTTTTTTTAAAAATTGAGTTATAATTGACATGTAACATTATTTTAGTTTCAGGTGTACAATGTAATGATTCGATATTTGTATATATTGTAAAATCATCACAATAAGCCTAGTTAACATCCATTACCACACAGTTACAAATTTTTTTCATGTGATGTATTTTGAAATTTTAATGTAGTAAATAACTTTATGTATAGAGAAGATTTTGCATTAAGAAGATTCACCATCTCTTTATTTCAGTAACCAATATATATTACAGCACCATGCCAAAGCATGTAATAAAATCTTATGCAACACTGAAAGGTTGTTGCTTATTGCATTTGCCACAGGCCCAGACCTCTCCTTATGCAATGTGCAAAAATGAATGAGTACATTATTGATTTTGATGAAAATGATTTTTAAAACAATGAAATACTAGCATTTTGGAAATAAAAATACCATACTGTTTTACAATACTGAAACTGGTATCGTCATCAGTTGTTATGTTAATGTTAAAGTACAGGTCAAGGTAGAGATTGGTCGTTACATGGATGTTGTAGGATTTAAATGTTTGTATACCCAACACTCAGATTTTTAATCTACTTATTAAAAGCATCTAATACTACTGGTGTCATTACTAGTGAACATTCTTTGTAAATTGTTTTTTTCATCATAGCAGAAGATTAATTCTCCATGTTGATTATTTTATAATTTGGTTATAATTTCATTGAGGACCTGGGAGGAGGCAAACCCTGCTTTTACCTAGTTTGCCATTTTCCTCCAGGATGAGAAGATCAATAATTGTATTTTTCTAATATATGCAAAAATTTGTTTCCTGTTTAAGTGAATTTAATTGCAAAAAATTTTAGACTGTCCTGTAATGTAAACTCAATAACATGTAAAAAGTAAGCATATTTTACTCTCAGCATATTTTTCTTTTCGTTCTTTTTTTTTCCTTTGAATGCATTAAATTTAGTGGTTGTAGCTCTTTGTGAAGCAGGTGCTGCCCATTAGAGTAATTCTATACTTGGAAATATTAATACATAGACATTTTGGTGTGTATTCATTTTATTTAAACAAACATTAGTGGGATGCGATCTTTAAGTGATTGTGAAAGTTAATAGTAAATAATATACTGTTCAGTTTTGAGATGTTTAGCATAGATCTCATTTATATATTTTTTTCTTAATATTAGGCAAGAAGTTATGAAATGGAATGGATGGGGATATAATGATTCCAAGTTCTTCTTCAATAAGAAAGGTCAAGTTGAATTGACCGGGAAAAGGTAACTGTGGTTTGTTTATTCTTTCTTTTGTTCCTTTTTTCTCTTTTTTTGTATGAAAAATTTTAAACATAAATAACAAACATAACATGTTCAATAATAGACATGCATAAAAATAGAATAATATAATGACTTCTCTCAATTTAAAAGTGTTTTACCATAATTGCTTCTTTTTTCTGTAGTATTTCAAATTCTGACATTTTTGTGCCACTTCTAAATATTTACATATGTATATCCCTTAAAAAAATGAGGACTTAATATGACCAATTTTATAATACCATTATCATTCTCCTTAAAATAACAGAAATTATATATCTGATTATTCAGTCCACATTCACATTTCCCTACTTGACTCAAAAATACGGTTTTTATAGGTAGTTAGTTTGAATCAGGATCCATAAGTTTATAGTCACCCCACCACTCAGCCCCAACACCATTGACTTGTTGAAATTAGCCTCATTTTTAAGACTGGGAATTTACATTTGGGTGTAGGTTATTATTGCAGGTAAACAATTTTAGGCAAATATATATAGTATTTTTAAAATTAGTTTTCTGAGATATTTTAGGGAAGAAGTGATAAAGAAAGATCAATCATTTGTGTGATACCTTTCACATTTCTGAAACGTTTTTGGTAATGTATTGATAAGAATCCCAACGAATATTTGTATTGTTATTGTTTCAGATGCAGACAGTTGTAAAATATGTTCTTAGTTGATTTTAACCAACATTAACCCTGCCAAAGCTGGTGTTTTGGGTTTGTCTATTAAATTTTGATATAATTTTTGAAAGGATAGTGAGTATAAATATGTAATGTTTGAATGTTGACTCAAAAGTAAATTAAAAAGTGAGGCTAGATTAAAAAGTTGGATCAAATATATTATGAATAATTTCTAGTATTGTACAACTCAGTGTATGTTGGGCATATATGCTTAGGTTAATATTGAAATACCAGCAAGAAAAGTTTTATTTCTTTGTAGAAATTCTTCTTCGCAACATAATTATTCTATTTTTCTAACTTAAAAATAGAAAATGTACCTGAAACAAAACCTCAAGTAGTAATTAAGAACTAATTTTAATGAAGATGTGAAGATGTACATTTAACACATTTTTTAATAGGAAAAATAAATATCATCTGCATTCTCACTCCCATTCTTATTTGTGACTGGGCAGCATGTTGGTGGAGGCTTAGTTGAGAAATTATAATTCAGGTAGAAGGAATTTCTGACTAAAATTACATTTACCAGTCTTCTAAATGTCTAATACAGTAGGAACTTATCTATGTAGAGATTGGCTTTGCAAAATCTTCTGGGGTGAAAAAGTGAATCTTCTGAACTTAGAAAACCAATTTCCTCTCCTCTCAGACAGTCTTCAATTCTTTCTTTGGATGTCAAAGGTATAGAATCTTCATTTTATGGGAGGGAAGGGTCAGATAGTCAACTTGTATTTCAGCACAGTGCCACTGAAAGCATGAGACATCTGTAGTCTTCTGTAGAGTACTGTAGGCTATGTACTGGTTTATGTTAGAAGTGTATGTGTGTGAAATGAATGATTAGTTACAGAAAATAGCACAAATAATTGTACTTTAGTGGTTTCATGAGTGCAGAATCTGGTTCTTATTTTGGGTGTTCTGGCACTTGAGACACATGTGCCACACACATAAGATACTTATTTTTAAAAATTTAGAACCCCAGTGTATTCATTTATGATTAGACTATTTCTTTTTCAGTATATAGACTACTTGTTAATGCCCTTCCTGATATTAAGACATGTAGAAAGCAAAATTGGAAGAATGCCACTGCTGCCACTCTATCCAGAATGAATTCTTTAAAGGCCTAATTTCTTTGCATGATTGACTCTTGAGTTCGAGTCCAGTAGGAAAGATGGGAAAAGAACAGGATACATCTGACTGGCACAGTCTACAAGGGAGACCAAGAAAGTGGATGTTGATTTAGCGGAGGGCAACCTTTGGTTCCCACTAAGACTCATCCAGAGGGTAATTCTCCAAACACAGGAATGGAATTTAGATGCTCTATGATTAAATATATACATAATATATACATATATACATAATGGAATTTAGATGCTCTATGATTAAATATATACATAATATATATAAACAATTTAATAACTGAAAACTAAATATTAACTAAATAATATTCATTTCCCATTTTGGTGCTTCCAGAAGCACCATTACCTTGTCACAGGATAAACTGGATTGAATTGGACCATAGCTTTCTCTATATCTAGTCTAGTTTCCTAGGTGTAATGGTTGAATTAGTAGATGTCTCTGTTTTTTCATGAGAAAACATTTACAAACATTGTTTAAGATAATAACAGCTATTATTTATTGAGTGCCTACTGAATTATTTTAAAATAACCCTTAGATGGATAGTGGTATTTTCTTCAAAATAATTAGGAGATTGAAGATAAGAGAAGTTACATTGCTTACTTCAGGCCACCTGTTCAGTGGGAAATTGGGATTAAAAACCAAGTGTTTTTAAGATTCATTCTTGGGCTGTTTCTTTTATGCTGTGCTCATGAGATATTTCTGCAGATCACTATACTCACCCATTATATCAATCTTATTCTCTTTCCAAATTCTGGAAGCACTTCTACACTCTGTACAACAGCACAGTAGAGTTAGTCATATTGTAAATAGTTATCCTATGACAAAAATTTTTATTGTTCCAGTGAAAGACAAAGGACAGAAGCCTAAGAAGGTTGTGGTATTCCCAAAAGAGAAAATGGAATTTATGACTAGAAAGGATGAGTACAAGAAAATATTGATTTGGCTGAACAATATTAATTTACCCTTTAATGTTAATACTAGATTATAAGGACAATTTTTGAAATTTTTTGTAAAGACCTTTTATTCTGGCTTTGTAGTGGACTGAATACAGACCCTTTGCCCTCTATAAACACATAGAAAACATGGATAAAATACCGGAAGAAAGAACTATAACAGCAGGAAAGAAAGGGAAATCTTTAAATGCCAGAAACTAACAATGACTCTCAATGAAAATTTATGGGGGTTCCCTTATTTCTGATCCAAAGAACATTGAAAAGGTAGGAAATTTTTATAAGGAAATGTGGTTAAAGGTTTGTATATATTTTTGGGAGCACAACTTTGACATTTCAAACCTAGCCATTAAATTAGAAGCAATTGTTATAAGCTATTATAGATCTTAGAGGAAAATCAGAAGTTTAGTCTATCTTCTGAACAGATTTGTCATTTGTCAGTTTATAAATCTCTAGATCTATAATCTTATCACTCTTATTCCCTCCAAATATAGATGAATTTAGTCCTAGTTTTAAACAGCAGATGACAGTATTTCAAAGTTAATGCTATAGATTTCTATAAACTAAAATTTTTGAAAAGTGTCATTATTTTGACTTTAAAGGTATCATACAGTATCGATGCTTACAAAGCACAAGTTAGTGTTTAAATGGAAAGAAATTGTTTGGATTTGCTGCACTTTGTGTTTTCAGTGGTGTAATTTTTCATTCAGTTTTTATCTTCAGTTATAAAAAGGCTATCAAATTGCCTTTCATTTGTGGAACTCACCCTGAAGATAGATGGTTGCATATACTGATATTTTGCTACCTCTGTACACTGCCCCCAGAGTATCACTTTGTCTTTGGTCATCGTGAATCCTGATGTGTACTTCCTTGGATATTTATGTCCACAGGTGATTTCATTGGTCTTGAAAGCTTATTCTGACTCTATATCTTTTGCAGTACAGTCTACCTTGGTTCTGAGGAAAAGTGGTAATTTGATCTCACTTTATATTTACAAAAAGACTGTTTCTTAAAGTTCTCAAACTAATCTTCGGTCATAGAAAAGATCTATTTAGTAGTCACTCTGTTTCAACAATTGGTATAGGCACTTGGCTTTCCTCTTAACGCATTTCTGATAAAAGTTTTATATTTCCTGCTAGAAATTAAATATCTTTGAAGCTTTGACTAAAGTGGGTTGTAAGGTTCTTAAGAATAGGAGTCTTATTATATAATACCAATTCATTGTGTCCTGCAATGCAGGGTATAAATGCTTGTTTGTAGTTCTAGATGTAAATCCAAAGTATCTAACTATAATAATCAAGTCATTATGTAGCTGTTTTTTAAATACTTCTGATTCCTTTAACTTTTCTTAGATTCTTTCTTTTCTGTCCATTTACTTCTTTGACTTAAAAATTTTCACTTTTACTCTATGAGATTTTTGGAGCCCTTAGCAGTATGCTAGTCTTTATGATTGTTAAATAGGTTTTCTTTCCTGTTTTTCAAATCCCAGGACATTAGATGTAAGAAAAAGTACAATTGAAAAGCTTCCATTCTGACATGGAACTCTTTTTGAATTGTATAAGTTTTGTCTTAAAATTGTAAATAATGGAGCAAAGTCTTAAATCCAAGCTTCTGCCAAGCATGATATTTCTACAAAATCTGAAATATTGTGCATTCAGATGTAGAGATATATTGTGTTTATCTTAGTGGTAGAAAGTAGTGTTAAATTTTACACATGACAGTAATACAAGCATGATATCTGTTCAAGTATCTTGAAGGTGGTCACCTTTTTATTTTATGGATGTTATTTGTGAGTTAAGGCATTCACAAAGATCTGAATATGATTCTGTCATGAATATCAAAGGTCAGCTATTTTTACAGAGACTCAAAGTAATTGTACAGTTAAAATATAAGGGCCCAGCATCAAAATATAATAGTTCCAAATTGGTCTTTTTGTAGGACATGATTAACACATAGTAGCATATATGTTGTAACCAACTTCCCATAATTTATACTTTTACCTTAGCTAAAATGAAGAACATTTTATATGCCGAATGACTAACTGTCTTTAGTTGTTTTAGCTATGAGTCCCCTACTTTCATTTCAATTTCTTTAGGTTTACCAAAAAGGTATTGTTATATGATACTTTAGTTTGATTTTTAGGCCTAGTGATTTTAATATTAAAAAAAGAACTTGTTTGATTCAAACACTTATTTTTTTTTTCTTTCCATTATCATTTTTGTTTTGCTAATTTTTATGTAAAGATTGGTTTAAGAAGTTTAGAATTTTTGCTACATAATATGAAGTTAAATTAACACAAGGAATGACATCTAGTCAGCCCATGTTGTGTAACTGTTAAAATTATTTCCAATTAAAAATTCCTTTGGATAGGGCCCAATTCCGGCTCTTTTAATATTGAGTGCTGCATTATTATAAATATTTAATTTTAGTGCAGAATTTATATATTACCCAGTGACTTTTTTGGTAGTGGGCATCTTTGGGAAATCAAAGTAATCTTTTTGAGGCTAATTGCTAAAAACTTTTGCAGTTATTCAAGCTCTGATGAAATGAGTGAGAAATAATCTTGAGCAAAGGTATCATACTTTGAACATTTTAACTGATTTCTTTTCTATATTGGTTTAATTGTTATTCGATCTGGAATAAATAATGACTACTAGAATATCTCTTCTCCATTTAAACACACACAACAACAAAAATAGTTATAGGATTTAAACTACTGTCTTGGGAAAAAATTAATTTAATCTTACTTCATACCAAGTACAGAGATCAATTCCAGATAGATTATAGACCTAAATGTATAAGCTAAAATTATAAAACTGCTAGAAGGATATACAGAATGTCTTTCTGAATTTGAGGTCGACAAAGCAGAGAACAAAAAGTATTAACTATAAGGGAAAAAGTGAATCAATTAGACAACATTAAAATATAGAACTTCTTTTCATCAAGACTCTTTTAAAAGAGTAAAGACAAATCACAGAGTAAGAGAAAATTTTAGTACATACATTCTTGATTCCAAATATATAAAGAATTTTTATACATCAATGAGAAAACAGTAATAACCCAATAGGAAAATGAGCAAAAGATTAACTGACATTGAAAACAGAAGATATCCAAATATACAATAGCTATATGAGTAGAAGCTCAATCCCATAGGTAATTGGTGAAATTCAAATTGTTAAGAGATCGCCAATAGAATGTCTCACATTAAAAAGAACTACAACATCAAGTGTGGGGAGGATGTGGAACAAGCAGAACTCTTTATACATTGCTAGTGGTAAACATGTTGGAATACCGTCTACCAGCATCTTCTAAAATTAAACATATGCATAGACTATGGCCTGGAAATTATACCTATATACTCATCAGAAACATGCAGTACATTCTTGAGAAAAGAGTTCAAAACTGTTCCTGCATGCACTAAAAATTGTAAACCACTCAACTGTCAATGAAACAGTGGATAAAGAAATTGTGTACTCACACAATGGAATTAAGCCATGGAAATGAACGAACTGCAAGTATATGTAACAATATAGATGAACCTCATAAACATTGAGCGAAAGAAAGCAGACACAAGAGAGTATATTTTGTAGGATTTTATTTATATAAAGTTCACAGTCAAAATTACCCTGTAATGTTAATAGGATAGTGGTTCCTTTGGTGTGAGGAAAGGAGGTAGTGCCTGGAAAGGGGCATCGATATTGTGTGTGGAGAGATATTTCTGGGGGTGCTGGTAATATTCTATTTCTAGGTCTAAAAACGGATTACATGGAAGGTTTACTTTGTAAAAATTCATTCAGCTACAGACTTATTTATCTTTGGTATGTATGTTATATTTCAGTATTTTGTAAGTAAAATATTTATAAAATCAAAAATGAAACAGCTATAATGTAGTATCATAACTTTATTTGGCTGTCCCATCATCATTTTTGGTAGCGGGTAGAGAATGTGCAAGAACATTATAGTGAAAAGCAATTTCAGATATAGCTACTATGATTTTATAAATATCACTCATAAAGATTTTCGATTAATGATCTCATTTAGAACAGTGGTAAGGGGAGAATCAGACTAGAGGTAGCATCATATAGTGGTTAAGAGGACAGACTGAAGCCTTACTTATTACCTGGTTAAGATCTTGGGTTTGTGACTCACTAGCTCTGTGACCTTAAGCAAGTTTCTTAACTTACTTAATTTCTTAAGTTATTTAACATCTCTGTGCCTTAGCTTCCTCATTTATAAAAAGGGGGTAAATAGTACCAACGTCATAACATCATTATAAGTTAATATACCTAAAACACTTAGAACAGTGCCTGGCACATGTTAATGCAATATGTTTACTTAAGAAAAAAGTACCATTTTAAAGTACCATTTTAAAACATTTAAATTTTGTTCTAATGTTTTCAGAGAGCTGTTATATTACTGCTAATACTAACATTGGATTATGATGTTTGCATATTAGCCTTCTTCACTACACTAATCTAGGGTGGGATACTTCTTTTATGTCTTATTGCTGTTTAATATTTTGCCACCTCTGAGAATTATTTATAAAACTGAAAAGTTGGACCTCTAAGCACTTGAGTTTTCTGCATTAATCTCTTCTCATATATATAAAATTTGTATATGAAATAATGTTGATGTTTCATATAAACTATATATAAGTAGAGATTGGGATGAAAGATGTAGGAACAAATATAGTTTTTTCATAGTATACCCACCGTAGTGCTCATGTGTATGTTTTAAATGTATTGTACTACTTAATGTAAAATCTAAGAACCTGTTAAGTCTACAGGTTTATTTTCTATTCCTTGTTCTTATTATAGTTGTCACATTGTAAACTTCATAATACAATGTTATAATCGTTAAGTCATATATATTTTAAAGAAATTAAGAAGTCATTTATATTTACCTACGTATTTAATCTTTCTGATATTGTTTATTCCATCTTGAAGATTTGAGTTTACATTTTAGCGTTTTATCTCCCCTCAGCCTATAGAAATTACTTTAGCATTTCTTGTAGTGTAGGTCTGCTAACACTAAGTTCTAAGAGTAGTTTTCATTTGAAAATGTCTTTATTCACTTACGTTTTGAAGGATATTTTCACTGGATGTAGATTTCTAGACCGACATTATTTTCCCATTCAGCACCTTAAAAATGTTCATTAGCTTCCTGATTTCACCGTTTCTGATGAGAAGTCAGTCATAATTTTTATTGCTAACACATTGTATGTAATGTATCATTTTTCTATAGATCCTTTTAGGATTTCTTTTCCCTCTCTCTTTCTCTAATTGCAATTTGATTATGTTGTGCCTAGTGTGAGTTTCTTTGCATTTATCTTCTTTGAGTTCTCTGACCTTCTTGAATTTGTAAATTTTTGTCTTTCATCAAATTTGGAACTTTCAGCTATTATTTCCTCAAATTCTTTTTAAATTCTTGTTTTTTTCCTCCTCTTCTTGGGAATCCATTTATATGTATGGTATTTTGTTATTGTTCCATAGGTCCCTGAAGCTCTAATTTTTTCAATCTTTTTCTGTATTCTTCAGATTGTAGATATTTTATTGCTCTGTTAATACTGACATCTCCAATCTTCTCTTAAGTTATTTCAACTAATTTTTATTTCAGAGTTTTGATTATAGAATTTCTGTTTTGTTTTTATAGCTTTTATTTCTCTGCTGAGATTTCTTTTTAGTTACTCACTGGGAATATATTTTCCTCTTTTAGCATAGTTATAGTTGCTTTAAAATCCTTCTGAGTTATTTGCAGTATCTTGGGGTAAGTTCCTATTAATTACCCTTTCTCTTGATTATAGATCACACTTTCTTGTTTGTTCATGTCTAGTAATTTTGGAGTATATCTTGGACATTGTTAATGATGTGTTGTAGAGACTCGATTCTGAAAAGGCTTTTTTTTCCCATCAAGCAATTAATTTGACTGATTTCAAACTCCCCATTTCTCTCTTTGGTGACGAGCACCTGAGTTATCTGTTTAGTTCTTTTAGCTTAGTGTCTGCTCCATTGATGTGTAATTCAAGGTCAGCCAGACATTTGGACATATTTATACATAGGTCCCTCTCTGACTCTCTCCTTTTCCGTGATTTCCTTGTACTCTTTCCAGGTGCTATGCTTGCTGTAAACACTGTCCTGTGGTTCTTCAAGCCAGGAAGACTGTAGGTTTTCCACATTTTTGGTTTTTTTTGTGGTACCGGCTGAGGTTTTCCTTCAGACTAAAACCTGTTTTAAAAAACAACGCTAAAAACTCATGTAGTGCTGTTTCCTTCTTCCAAGTATAGCACACTTCCCTTTTGCCTGCTTTTGTTCTGCCTGTACTGCCCTCAGATAATTGGGATTTGTTTGTTTTGTTTTGTTTATGTCCAGAGTTTATAATTGTATGTTAGAGGGTTGGTTTGATAGGAGCAGAATTACTAGAAGCAGAATCTTTAAGATTTAAATTTAAATGAAAATACCTTACTCTAATGTTTTACCTTCTTTGTACCTTAGGTACCCTCTTAGTGGCATGATTTTACCATCTTTTAAAGAATGGATTCAAAATACTCTTGGAGTAAGTCTGGAGCATAAAACTACCTCTAAAGTAAGTAAAAAGAATGATTATAACATGCTTACCTGTGTCTGTATATATGCGTTTAATCCCAAATTAGATTTATCTTTGTGATTGATCATGGTTTTTTTTTCATTAAGTTTAGTGTTTATATTGGTCTTATTAGGGTATAGTTTCACTTTTCTGAAAGTGGGATTAGGAAACTTTAAACTGTATGCATATCAAATTAATGAAATTGTTAGTATTTCTTTATGATTTTATATTTATTTTTATGACATGGTATTCTGCATGTTCCTCTAACTGTATCTAAGTTTCATAAGTTCCACAGGGGCTATGGCTAAAACTATATTTTCCACTGTATCCAACATATTATTAAGGACTGTAGGTATTCATTGAGTACTTGTTTGGTTTATTTATAAATCCCCAGTTACGTTTTATTCTAATAATTAAATTAGGCTAAGCAACTAATTCTCACCTCCCCAAACCAAATTCTTTTAATTTTTCTTAAAAGATCTCTTTTTTCATCTCCTTAATTCTCTCTTTCTTGACTATTTATAATTACTTTTTTTTTTTGACATGGATGATGATGTCTACATACCATATTCAGAAATTTCACTAGTTTTATATGCACTTCTTTTTTCTGTTTTTGAGCCCTTTTCAATTTTCAATAACTTAACAAAATAGTAATCCGTATGTTTTGTTGGGGTTCTTTTGGTTATTTCTTTTCACTATAGGGTAGATTCCCTGAGGTCAAGATTTTTTTCCTGTTTAATTCATTGCTGTCTCCCTAGGGCCTAAAAAATGCCTGGCTTTTACTACACACTAAGTAAATATTTATCATATAAATATATAATAATCTTGCAGGAGATTGGTTTCAGGACACCGCTTGGATACCAAAATCTGTGGATGCTCAAGCCCCTTATATAAAATGGTGTAATATTTGCATATAGCCTATTTTTGCATATAAGCGACAGCAGGGTATACCTACATATCACGTCATTTGTGTGGATTCAGTGTAGTGCTTAGCATGTGACAAATTAAAGTTTTGTATTTTGGAACTTTCTGGGACTTGTAAAAAATATATTTTTCAATTCGCCATTGGTTGAATCTGCAGATGCAAAACCCACAGACACAGAGGGCTGACTATAATTGAATATTGAAAACAGATCTTAATAAGATACTAAAAGGTTATGTAATATTTTTTTTTACATATCTTGTATTGTCTTTTTTCCAAATACTATATCATGGTTATTCTTTTTTTTCATGGCAGATTTGATTTGGGCAGCCATTTATAGATCTCTTCCTGTATGTTAGGTGATGTTAGGTGCTTTTCACAAAAAATTACCACATTTAACCTTCTTTCCTTATGGCAGCTATGTAAATTTGGTGGTGATAATTTCATTTAACAGATGCAGCAGCCAAAGGTCATAGAAGTTGAATTACTTCCCCAATGTCACATATCTTTAAAGTTACAGATTTATTTTTCAAGTTACCTGTTCGTTGAAATTATATAATAAGTTTATAATTATGTTGTGAGTTTTAAAGCATTCCTGTGAAACGGGTTTATTACTCATATTGTGAAGCTTTTTGCTCTTCATTTAAAAATAATAATTGAACCGTAGAAGACATACAAATGGCCAACAAATATATTAAAAGATGTTCAACATCACTAGCTATTAGGGAAATGCAAATCAAAACCACAATGAGATACCATCTCACACCTGTTAGAATGGCTATAATCAACAGGACAAGTA
>NW_006442484.1:46862027-46938251 GCF_000325575.1 Pteropus alecto
TGATTGGCTAAGGAAGCTATGGTACATATATACAATGGAATATTACTCAGCCATAAGAAGAAATGAAATACTGTCATTTGCGACAGCATGGATGGACCTCGAGATAATCATGCTAAGCGAAATAAGCCAGACAGAAAAAGTTGAAAATCACATGATATCACTTATATGTGGGATATAAACCCAAAAGCAACAAATGAACAGGACAAACAAACAGAGACTCATGGACATGGACTATAGACTAGTGGTTACCAGAGTGTAGAGGGCGGAGGAGGAAGGAGGAGATAGAGTAAAGGGGGTCAAATATGTGGTGACAGAAAGAAATCTAACTATGAGAGGTGAACACACAGTGTAAATATATATATGTCTTACTGTTAAAGTGTACAGCTGAAACTTACTGGATTTCATCAACCAATGTCACCATAAAAATTAATTTAAAAAATGAAAAACATAATCAAAATATAGGAAGTGATAAATTTTTATCTACAGGTGAAATGAAGATAATACAAAAGTCAAGTAGGTTTACCCCAGTCTCCTTAATCTGAAATTGAAGATTTGAGACTTTGCTGTCTTGACTGCAGTCTTTAGAAATAAGAAAAGTTGGGCCTTAGAAGCAAAAGAGGAAACAAAAGGCTTCTATAACTTATGTTACAGAATGTGATTAACCAGACCGTTTGTAATTTGCTACTATCAAAAAGTTGGTTTCCATATGTATTATTTGGCATTTTCCTATGTTTCTGTCTTAGTTTGGATATAAAAACATTTTACAGTCACGCTCCCTAACAGAGGTATTCAAAATTTATTTTCTAGAAATAAGTCAAAGAACCCAATTTTATTTTCTAGGCATCCTTAAATCCTAGTGATACACCTCCTTCTATTGTAAATGAAGATTTTCTTCATGAGCTTAAAGAAACTAATATTTCATATTCACAAGAAGCAGATGATCGAGTATTTAGAGCTCATGGTAAGCAATTTTATCTAAGCGCTATTTATTTTTAATTTTTAAGTTTCCTATAATTTAAGATGTTTTGCCTTTTCTTTTTTAAACCACAAAACAGGTCACTGTCTTCATGAGATATTTTTGCTCAGGGAAGGGATATTTCAGCGAATTCCTGATATAGTTTTATGGCCAAGTAAGTTCTTTTTTTCTTTGTATCCTTAAATTATTGTTAAATTAAGTAAATTTAGTATTGGAAATATGTAATTTTTAACATATGAGTTGTAAAAAATATAGATAGCTGTATTTTTAAAGTTTGCTAAAGGTTATATAATTCTTGATCTGATTGTCCTAAACTGTTGGTTTTAAAGATTGACTTTGTTGTTGTTAATTAAGTCTTTATTTTAAATAAACAAACAAATATCATATTAAGAGGTCAGTAGAAATAAATATATTGAGAAATCAGTAGAAAAATGTATCTGGTTAATTTGAAAGCTTAATGAAATTATCAATAACATTATATTCAGATCATTAGTTAAAATAAACTTAATTAAAATAATTGATTACTAATAATAGTGATTTGTTAATCTTAGCTTACAGGCTAAAAAAACATGGTGTTCAGATGGCAAAACAAGTTATTTAATACGCATATTTTCTTTGATATAAATGATTAAATTTTGAGAATTTTATTCAGGGATTTGGCTTGAGTTAGAGGATGGACAATCTTTCTGCTATTTTACTCTGCTGATGCACTATATATATATAGTCTTTATACCCATTTCTTCTATCAGAAAATTTAAAGCAGAACAGGTATATTGTTCCTTACTGTTCATAATTACTTTTTTAAAAAGTTCCATTGGTTTTCTGACTTTTTCCTCTTCTGACTCTATAAAAAGAGTATATAGAGTATTTTATTTTTCAGAAAATTGGCTCATTCATGGACTCTCAGTTCTTAGATGAAATCCTAGTATCTGAGTATCGTACCTTAATACGGGGATAGGAGAGAGGTGACATACATAGGAGGAAATCCAAGAGCATATGTAGCTGAGATGAAATTATTTTCCTTATACTTGTGATGTATATTTTTTCTGTGTGCTTGGAATAGTGTGAAATGCCTTTTGTCTCTCTTAGTTTAGTATAGAAATTTAACAGTTCCTGAAAAAAGAAAACATATACTCAAATAGAAGAAATGCTTTTGTTTCGCCTGCCTATTTTTTAGTAGTTTTAGGCTACTTCTCTACGAAGATTTGAGGAAGGTTCATTCCATATTTTATTGGAAAAAATGAAAGCAAAATTAATCAATTTTCATTTCCCATAGGCCACCTAATAAACTATCCTTTGATATATTTTGAATAGAACTTTCTGCTGCTTTTGGGTATTTTCTTTGTGTGTCTGAATATTAAAATGCTAAGAGAATTACTATAATGGGAATATATCTTGCTTTAAATAGTCCAAATATTTTTTAAAATTCAGATTTTGGAAACATATGGAGTTAGTTGTTGCACAAAAGTTTCTTTATGCTGTAAAATCCTCTCACAACTTTGACCTTCCAATTTTTTCTTTTTCCATTCCAATGTCTAATTTAGGCCCTTATTGGCTCATAGCTATAATTTTGCAGTAGCTTTAAAGGTTCTCATGCCCCAAGTTTCTTGTCCCTCCAAGCCTCCCATACACTATTGACATGAATTTTTCTGAAGTATTCCCTTTGCTGTCTTATTCATACCTCAAGAAACTATATGAATAGTGTATTGGTGCCTAAATCAAGTTTATGATTTTATTCTGTTGAGTCTTCCAGTATGAAGACTTGGAAATAGTTTGTCTCCCAACAGGTTATCAATTCACTGAGGCCTTTATTTAACCTTAATGTAAATTTTTTATTGTTGATAAAGTTCAAGGTTTTTTTTTTTTGCATGAGGTCAAGTTTTGACACAATGTGGCAATTTGAGACAACATGGTATTCCATAGAGTAAAGGTGGCTGTCTCATCTTGCAGTTTGAATAGATATATACCATATATATTATACACACACACACACAGACACACACACACACATATGTGCTCATGCACACACACACATACACATTTCTAGGAAATCTATCATTGTGGATATCTTTAAGTCTGGCTGTAATAAATCTCATTTCTACATGTTGCTTTAATAGGATGTCTAAGGCTTATCTAAGAGTAAGAACTTGTAATTTATATAACTTTTCTGATTTAGAATAATCTTTAAAGCAAGATTCGTCACCAGACAGCTCGACTTTTCATTTAGTTTGTATAAGTAATTAGTGACTCATACAATATATGTTATATGCAGTAAGTATGCTTGTAAAAATAGTTTCCTTTCACAATAACATTTAAAAAATTACATCACATATTCATTTAGTATTTATGTATTATTTGCAGCGATTTAAATGCCAGAACTTTAAGTCTGTGAAAATATATGCTAGGTACTGTTCTAGTTTTTGCAGATAAGCAGTGAACAAAACAAAAAATCCCTGTTCTCAATTGCCATACAATTTAATTGGGAGAAGGGTGGAGACAAAACAATTAACAAGTAAATATATAATGTATTGAGTGGTGAGAAGTGCTATAAAGAAAAATAAGACACAGTAAGAAGACAGCAAAATAGGGTAGGTAGTGGGATGAGGGAGTGCTGTGGCAGATAACATGGTCAGGGATAGCTTCTGATTATGCAACAGTCTTAGAAATAGTTTTGTCTTGTTAAAGGTTTTTAACATACATCTTCAGGTATCTTATTTATTATTAAGGAACCTACTGGTATTTAATAAAAATTTTACCACAAAGAATAAACTTTATAAGCTTAATCTAAAACCTTAAAAATGGATTTTCATTAAAATTGGAATGATACAAATGACATATTCTTAGCCTTAAGCAAACCTGAGAAATGATAATTACAACTTTCATAGAACAGTGTTTTTATATTCACAAATGGATATTCTTTTGTATATTTTCCTTTGCATCTTTATTTCCTTTTCAGGCCCTTAGTAAGTAATACTCAATTATTCCATGGTTTCCTTATCTCATGTCTCTTTCTTCTTTATGCTATTGCATATTGCATATGACGATTGATCTTTCTAAATACTCCCTTTGCTGTGTTGTTCACCTCCTTAATGCCCTATTGCTAGTCAGCTTGAATCTTAGCACCTCTTGTTTGGTATTTAAAGTCTTCCTCAGTCAAGTTTTTGTTACTTATATAACTTTTACACTAACAAAGGTAGCCTTCAGTTATGTACAATAGTAAGGAATTCATATACGGTATATCATAATATTTTAAAAATTAGTTTAAAAAACAGAATAAAGAATCATCAATGGATACAAAAATCAGTGAAAGTATGATGAAAAACTTGATATCTCCCCACAAGATACTCATTAATTATAGTAATTGTAGAGTGGAGAAACCTAGCAGGTACCGTATAACCATCATGCACATCCAGATGTAACACACTGAGAAAGGCACATCACTTCTGTGGAATTGCTGCCAAAATGTATAACCTGAATTTAATCATGAGGAGACATCATACAAACTCAAATCAAGAGACATTCAATGAAATACCACTGTTCTTAAAAAATGTCAAGGTCATGAAATTCAAAGATAGACTGAGGAACTGTCTCAGATTAAAGAAGGCTGAAGAGACATGACAAGTAAATGCAGCGTGTGATTCCGGTCCAGAAAAGTGTACATTAGTGGAACAGTTGGCAAAATTTGAATAAGATCTGTAGGTTAGTTAATAGTATTATATCAGTGTCAATTGCTTGGTTTTAATAATTGAACCATAGTTATGTAAGATGTTAGTATTTGTGGCTGCTGGGTGATGGAAATTTTTGTACCATTTTTGCAACTATTTTGTAAGTACGAAATTATTTCAAAATGAAAAGTTAAAAAAGTAAATACTAAACAGTTGTTTTAATATAGCTATTTCATGTGTTTATGAGTGAATAATTGAAGGGAAAGTTTAGATGCTAAAGAACTTTTAGACATATTTTTCAAGGTTACCCAGATTTTATTCATGTTCCTGTGATTAATTTATTTTCCTTTTTTTTCCAACAGCATGTCATGATGATGTAGTTAAGATTGTGAATCTAGCATGCAAATATAACCTTTGTATCATACCAATTGGTGGTAGGTATTGTGCCTTTTGAATTTTAATAATATAAATTTGTTTTCTATTTAAAATATTTGTATTTTAAATATTTGTGCCATCCCACTGAAAACAAATATTCTATAATTATGAGAAGGTCATTCTGAAAAGTTGATTTATGCTGCTCCTTTCTGTTTGGAGTAGATCTAGCTAAACTGTTTGAGATGTGATGTACCCTTAATGCATGGCCTCTTTTCCATATGGATCCTCACTGAAGCCATGACTTTAATGCCTAAATAAGAATATGTTCTTATTTCAGTAATTACTTTCTAACCATTATCCTTGTGGAGAGAATATTTTTCAAAGGCTAAATATACCCAACATAAACCTTTGAGGAATGCAATACAGTGTAAATGATCTGATGACCAAATCAACAAAATTTTTTAATACTGGAAACTAACATTATTTTGCATTTTAAGACAAATTTGATCTTTCTTGATCTTTTATTAACCACATTGTTTTAACAACTTATATAAGCCAAAGGAAATTGCCTTCACTGACTGAATTGGCAGTGATGGAATGGAAATGGGACCCCAGCAATTCAGAAGCTCCAGATTCCTTCTTCAGCTGACACTTTCTGTTAAATTCATACAAAAAAGATACTACAGTGCAACTATTAATGAAATATTTTCCTGATTTCAAATGACCGTGACAAACAAATTGTGATTACTGAGCACAGGCATGTTCTTAACTAACAATTCATGGTCTCACCTTGTAAAATTAAGCTGAACCTCATAAATCAGCACCCCCTATAATTCTTAAGCTCGTATCAAGGTGACTTCCACATGTTTTCTGTTCAAAACTTATGGAAGTACCAGTTAGGAATTTATTCTGACATATGATGATGATACAAGTATGGTTAAGAACTAGGAACACTGTATTCTGTATTGGTTTCAAGAAATCATTTTTCCTTTGACAACAAATGTTAATGGAAAACAGGAAAACATTGTTTAAGTACATCTATGTATTATTTATTTTACATTAATATCACTTTCACTGAAGAACATACAAATTTGTTTTTGAATATCATATAATCTGGGCAGTTTTAACTTTTTTATGTTCTAATTGATTAAAGCCTTTTTGTATAAGGATATAAGATACTATTTTAAGTGATCAATGAATCTCATAATTATGGTAGAAGGGAGATAATGGTGTCTCTAGTTTTTATAGGATGGGTGTTTTTCTCTTTTAAGCTATCATTCTACAATAATCATTAGCTTAGAACTTTTCTAATCATGTTTTTGGAGTTTCACAAATTGCTAGGGGCTTCACTTGAGTGAAGGGGATGGAGCCATATCCCATTGCTTTCAGCTCCATAATAGTTCTTCATTTTGGCATGCAGCATGAAATAAAGGTGAGTTTGCTTTTAGTGTGTTAGCATTTACAAATTACATTTTACAAAGTAGAAATAGGTATTACTTTCCTAGCAGGCCTGTCTGTATGCTTTGTATTAGGGTTTTGCCCTAGATATGTAGCTAAAAATAAAATATTTGAACATAAAGTTGTTGTTTCCTATTTTGGCAGGAGGAACAAGTGTCTCATATGGGCTGATGTGTCCTGCAGATGAGACAAGAACAATTATTTCTTTGGACACTTCACAAATGGTATATGATCATTTAAGATATATTTGAAGATAGCTTTTGGTTTAAAAAAGTTTTTATGGCTCTGTCTTAGTTGTTGTGGAAAAAGAGTGTATTGTCCATTTTGTTTTTAATTAATTTTATCATATTTTATCTTTGTCTTTAGTCTCCAAAAGCTAAGCTCACTCTTACTATAAGGCACATATCTTGGATTCTACCAAATTGACATGTGAAATTGATGATTTAAGAAGCATGGATTGGAATATTGATATAATATATGACCCAATTTGTATTGTTAAAAAAGAAAACAAATCATATTAATTAAGGTTAATTTGAATCACCAAAACTTACTTGTTTCCCAGATTTTTACCAGTGCTGTTGCATTTTCACTTGTGGAAGAATAGAGGGGCTAGTTTTAATGATAGGATTATTTTTTGAAATTTTGGCTCTTTGAGGTCTAAGAGTTGTACACTGTGGCATGCTAAAGTTTTAATTTGGGTATGAACTTAACTTTCATATAGTCAACAGTATTCTTGGTTACATATTCCTCCATTACAATAAAAAATAATTTTTTGGTAACTTTGAAATTCTTTCAGACACCAAAGTAGAGCGAATAATATACTCATTCTCTAGATTAAATAATTATTAATATTTTGCCATATTGGTTCTTTCTTTTTTCTCTACTTTTTGTAAAGCAAATCTTGATATTATGCTACTTTACACCTAAATGTTTCTGTGTATCTCTTTTTAAAAGGACATTTTCTTACTGTCTTACTGTCTCTTTTTAAAAGGACATTAACTTTGCCAGGAGTGATAATGTCTCTTTTTAAAAGGACATTATCACTCCTGGCAAAGTTAAAAGTAAATCCTTATGTCATTTAATATCTTGTCCACATTCAGATTATCTAGCCATCTCAAAATTATCTTTATTTTATAGTTCATTTGTTCAAATGGGGATTCAGACAAGGCCCATGTTAGCTTTTGGTTGTTTCCCTACGTTTCATTTTATATGAAGCCCTGTTCTCCCTTTTAAATGCTACGGACTTGGAAAACTAGGCTATTTGTAGTGTAGATCATATCATATTTTGAATTTTTCTGTTGCTTCTTCTTGGTGCCATTTAACTCTTCTTCAAGGCTCTGTATGTGTCTAAACCTGAAGTTAGATATAAAATCTAGTTAGATTCTGTCATAGCTTTTAGTATTATTCTAAGCAGGAGTATCTCATAGATAATATGTTTTTCTATGTCACATCACATCAGGAGGTACGTAATAGCCTGGTTGTCCACTTTTAGTGTTGCTAAAATTGATAAGCAAGTTTAGGTAATAACAGCCTGATTATTCTACTATAAAATTACCCATCAACCTTTGTCCTTATCCAAGATTTTAAGAAAAGGCAGTTTTCTTTGATGATAGCTTAAAAGTAGCCTATTCTGGAATAGGATTTGGAATGTTTTTGAAATTCTGAGTCTTTACCTTACTATATACAGATTTACCTCTGAATCTGTTACTGAATGTGTAAAATGGAGACAGTAATACTGCAGAAGGTTATTGTGAAGATTAAATTTTTCCTCTTCCTCCCTACTCCTCCCCGCTACCATTGTCCATGTCCATGAGTCTCTGTTTGTTTGTCCTGTTCATGTTCACTCCTTTTAACATTCAACTCTTTCAAATATTATGATGGATATGTGGTCCTTATAACTGTCATTTACATTGAAGTCAGTAAGTTATATCTTGCATGACCGTGCACAGTGTACTTCTGATACAGTATGTACAACATATGACTAGAATTAGTTGTGTCAGTTTTCTACTTAAATACACATGAGCAATAGACTAGTGGTTACCAGAAGGAGGGAGGTGGGGGAAGGGGGAAGGTAGACCAGGTAAAAGGAGTCAAATATGTGGTGACAGAAAGAAATCTAACTATGGGAGGTGAACACACAGTGTAAACATATATGTGCCTTACTGTTAAAGTGTACAGCTGAAACTTATGGATTTTGTTAACCAATGTCACCATAATAAACGAATGAATGAATGGATGATAATACTAATGAATGAATGAATGATAATACTATTGGCCTTACAAGTTTTTGTTTTATTGTTAACTTTTGTGGGGTAATATATAGTGGATGTAATAGAGTAACCAATACATTTTCCTTAGGTTTCTCTGTGAGTGCCTATAAATGTGTTTTTTCTCTTTGTTTCCTTTAGTTTCTTTGTTCTTCCAAAAGCATGTTTGAAACCCTGGTAGATACAAGGCATATAATTAGCACAAGTATATAATTGCCTCAAAAATCAATCTGCTGATTCTTGTTTTTATTGTAGTTATTGTAGTATAAGGTACCATCAGATTACTAAATTCTTTTTATTTTATAATTTAAAACTTCCTTTCGTTTAGCTGCCATGAGACCAAAAGCCTGATTTTGCCATAATTATATTGAAATTACTATTATCTTATTTTGAGAGTACAGTTATAATGATAGTTTTATATAACATAGAACAATAAGTACATTCACAGACATCATCTTATTTAATGTTTATCATAGCCCTGTGAATTAAGCAGTGCAGTTATTTGTGTTCAAATGTGGAATATAGGCAGACTTATTTTTGTATTTATTGCCTTCCTTCCTTTTTATTATTAACTAGTTTTGTCTGTATTAGTTGTTGCCATGAAATTGAACATATCAAAATGCTAAGAAAGCTTCTCTGGGATCCAGAAGAAGATCCTATATATTATCTGGTTGCTCAACCAGATAATATAAGATTATCTGGTTGCTCAACCAGATAATATAAGATTCATATATGTATAAAATTAAGTCAAATAAGATATTAAAAACATTTTTTTTTACAGTCATGCATTTGGTAAGTTGAGCCAGATGATATTCAGTTTGTTCTTTTTGGCAGGAGGCCAGGTTGTGCTTTGTTTTCTAGCTGGCCTCTTTGATCCTATTTTGCATTAAAAGTAAAGCATTGATGCCATTTACTGTATTAAAATGTCTTTGCCAAGTGTCTTTTTCTAATCTCATGGCATCCCTTTTCTGATAGTCTTAAATTAGATATGATTACTGACTATCAACAGTAGTGCAGGTAGTATTTACAGAATGCCAGGAACTGTGTATGCTAAGCTTTTTATGTGTAGTATCTCACTTAACTTTTACAGCAATCCTGTAAGTAGGTATTACTATCCACATTTTACAAATGAGGAAACACTAAGCATAGTTAAATAATTTGCCTAATGTAAGAGGTAGAGTTTAATTCTAATTAATATTTGAATAAAGACAGGATCTATGTTTTAAAACAACTCTTGTGTAATATGCTCCCTTTGTTCCTATTTCTTTCATGTGGTATACTCAGAGACAAGTGTAGCTTTCTGGTGTGGGTATTCCTACTTGCTGAATTACTCTCTTGTCAGTTACTGCTTTGAGGTAGGAAGTTATATTTCCTGAGAAAATGTTAATAGATCATAGAGAAAACTTTTTTCTTCCTTTGCAACAGAATCGAATCCTCTGGGTTGATGAGAACAATCTGACAGCTCATGTAGAGGCTGGCATAACAGGACAAGAGTTGGAAAGACAGGTATGTTATTTTTTTAATATAGATTTTCAAAACTGCTATGTGTCTCATCTGAATGAAGGACCTTTCACAATACATTCACTGAATAAATTTGTTCAGTTTCTGTTGTGTGTCAAGCATTGAGCTAGATGCTGAGGGCACAGTAATGTATAAGACACCATTCCCTACCCTTGGATAGCTTGTGTTATATTATGACAAAGAGTTAGATAAATAGACATTTACGATTCAGCGAGAAGCCTAGGTAAAGGCTAAATGTGGAGTGTGTGACTCATCAAATGGGGTTAGGAGGAAAAGAGTTGGACAAAGAAAGTTTCTCAGAGAAGGCAGCATTTAAAATGAGACTTCAGGATAAGTAAGAATTAGCAAAAAAAGAGATGGGGTTGGGGAAAACAATCCAGTCAGAAAGCAGCATGTGCAGAGGCTTTAAAGGCAACTCTTGCTTTGGGGGGCCTGTCGATAGCTGAAGAAAGCTCAGGTCTAGTGTGTGTAGATGGGAGAACACATATTCTTGGTGTTTGTATATTTAGTGGGTGTACATAGAGTGGTGGTAAAGGATAAAGACGGGAAAACACAAAAGAGGTCAGGTTGTAAAGGGCCTTATATAAAGCCCATTTTAGAAGTTTGAACTTTACCTTTCTGCTTAGCTAGTTTGGATTATTGTGTGGAAGATGGATAGGGCATGTAAGAGTAGGTTAGAAGGATGCTGCAATAATTCAGGCAATTGCTGATAGTGAGTGACCTGAAATAAAGTAGTAAGAATGGAGCACAGTGGAACAAATTGGATGTAGAATTCTCAGAAGTTGATGATAAATTATATCAACTTGGTAAATGTTGATATTTGCTCTTTATTGAATTTTTCAGTGTATAATTTCATTAATAACTGGTCATCTCATATAGTTAGTGAAACTCATAGTTTTGGGGGGATCCTTATATACTTTCGTTGAGACCTTATATACTTTTTGGGGGATCCTAATGAATTTTTGGAAAATTTTAGATTTCTTTCATGGATTCTAAGCAGGTAATAATTAACGTATCGGTTCCTTCAACCTCTTCAAAAATGGTTGAGATGACTGTAACTCAGCTTTGGTAAATAAAAATTAGAAAGTCTAGTTTCTTAGTGATGTACTCACCACTTTATTCAACTTGGGTTACAGAGACCACCTCCCTCTTTTTAATAGGACATTGAGGGGTACATGACATGCTTGTTGATCTTATTTTTATTTTTTTCCTTCTTGGTAAAGAGTTGGATAAAGTTGATGTGCCAGTGAAAATTTCTAGATGAAAAACTTTGAAAAAAAGTATTAAAACTGTTCATTGTCTTTATTTTTTATTTAATGCAGTAAGATAGAGAGACCTGGAATAAAATGGAACATGTTTGTTGAGGCATTGTTAAAGGTCTTCAATAAGTCAAGGTTTTATATAAGTCAAGGTAATTAGATTTGTTAATTATTATAGTTTATAATGCACTTCAGTGGGCAGACTAATAATATTTAATGAAAAAAAATCTGTAAAAAGTCCTGTGTTAGCCTTCCATTATGCCTGAAGGAGGTATTATCAGCATAATAATTTTTTATAATAAAAAGTAGCCTTTTATATCTCCAATGTTATATTGTTTATTATAATATTTGATGTAGTATTTTAACCTTCCTGAGTTTTCTTTCTTTTTTTTCTTTTGAAAGGTTAGAATTAAAATTAAAATTAAAATTTTCCTAGACTAGGAACTTCTGATATTTTACCTACTAGTTCATTTCTCTAAATGCCAATATAGAACTTTATTTTTTGCCTCTAAGAGAAAATAATATAGTTTCTATATCTGTTTTGCTCAGTTCAAGTTCTTCCTCTTTTAAACTTCTGTGTCCTTCAGTTTCTGCTTCAGCTGATGTAACCAGCTTAAAACATCCTGCTTTTTCCTTCTAGAAGTTTTAAAATGACACAAATATAGTAGTTGGGTAGCACAGGTTTTAATCTTTTTAACTTGTTTATGACATTGAATTTAATATCTATAAAGGAGGTCACTAATATGTCAGTTATGGATTTTGGGAATTTGTTTCTAGGCTTACTAAATTTAAATCTTTGGCTACTTTATTTTATTAGTTAATAGTCTGGAGATATGTGATGACGTTTTTTCCTGCCTAGGGGCTCATTTCCCTGTGCCTTAGTTTCTTAATCTATGGAACAGAGATAATACTTCCTGTTTCATAAGGTTTTTTGTAGGATGGAGTAAGTCAATAATGTAAAGTACTTAGAACTTCTATCATTCCACTAATTTTTATTGAGCACTGTCTGCTTCATTCAAGCACAGTTGACTTGAAATATTCCTTCTATATGCTGAAGACTCCCAGATTAATATCATCATGTCAGGTTTCTTTCCTGAACTGTAGACTTACTATATCCAGATACCTAGTTGATGTCTCCACTTGCATATCTAATAGACATTTTAGACAAAATGTCCAAATAAATTCAAGATTTTAAAAATTTAATTTCCATTTTCCTCCACAGTTTGCTTATTCTGTAGACTTCTCATTCTCAGTTGATGGAAATGCAGTTCTTTGGGCAGCTTGAGCTAAAACCCTTGTAGTCATTTGTTTTTATTTTGTTGTTTTATAATAGTTTCATTGAGGTATAATTGTCATACAATAAATTACACTCATTTAAAATGTACAACTTGATAAATTCCAATAGATAAATACAACCATGAAACCGTCACTGCAATCAAGATAATGAACATATGCACCAACTCCAGAAGTTTCCTCTTGCCTGTTTATAATCCTCTCCAACCTACCTTTACCTTGCCCATGGCAATCACTGATCTGCTTTCTGTCACTGTAGATTTGTTTGAATGTCCTACAATTTTATTAAAATCAAATCATATACTTTTTTGCAGGGGGAGAGTGAGAGTATGGCTTCTTTCACTAAGCATAATTATTTTGAGATTCACACATATCGTTGCATATATCAATAGTTTATTCCTTTTTATTGCTCAGTAGTGTTCCATTGTGTAGATTGACCACAGTTCAACAAGTTTCCATTTGCTTGTTGAACACTTGGGTTATTTCCAATTTTTAGCTATTACAAATAAAGTTACTGTGAACATTCATGTGCAAGTCTTTGTATAGACATATACTTTAATTTCTCTTGGGTAAATGTCTAGAAATGAAATGGCTAAATCAAATAGTAAGTATATGTTTACCTTTTTGAAAAACTACCAAATGTTTCCCAGACTGATTACATCATTTTATAATCCCATTAGCACTGTGTAAGAGTTCCAGTTTCTCTACATCCTTTCCAATACTCGTTATTGTTAGTTTTTTAAATTTTAGTCATTCTAGTACATGTGTAATGGTATCTCACTGTGATTTTAATATTGCATTTCTCTAATGACTTCTGATGTTGAACATCTTTTCTAGGGCTATTTGCCATCCATGTATCTTCTTTGGTGAAGTGTCTGTTCATATTGTTTGCCCAAATTGTAAATTGTGTTGTTTATTTTCTTACTGAATTTCAAGAGTTTTTAAAAAATATTTTCTGGATATGTCCTTTTTCAGATATATGCGAATATTTTTTTTCCAGCCTGCAGCTTGTCTTTGCATTCTCAACAGAATCTTTGGAAGGCTACATGTTTTTAATTTTGATGAAGTCTAACATGTTATTTTTTAATTTTGTATATCGTTCTTCTGTTGTCATATCTAGAAACTTTTGCTTTACCTGGGTTATGAAAAAAAGATTTTCTCCCATTTAAGTTTTATAAGATTTAGTTTACATTCAAGTCGCTGATGAGTTTTTTAAATTGAATATATTTGACATAATTTGTAAATTTAAGGTGTACAATGTATTACTTTGGTATATTTATATATTGTAATACGATTGCCTTTGTAGCGATATTTGGGACCTCTATCACATTCCATAATTGCCCCTTTTTAGTAATTGGCATAATTAAGTTTTAGCCTTTTAGCAATTTTGATGATTATAATACAGTGTTATTTTCTATATTCATTACACTGTATGTTAGCTCTCCATGGCTTATTTACTACTTGTTGCAAGTTTACACCCTTAAACATCAGTCTTATCCCCCCCACCCCCCATCCCCTAGTAACCACCATTTTGCTCTGTTTCTTATGAGTTTTCTTTTTCTTCCTCCTCCCTTCCTCCCTTCTTCCCTTCCTCCCTTCCTCCCTTCCTTCCTTCCCTCCCTCCCTCCTTCCTTCCTTTCTTTCGAGTTTGACTTTTTTAGATTCCACATGTAAGTGATACCTTACAGTACATGTCTTTGTCTTACCTCATTTAGCGTATTATACTCAAGATTCATTCATGTTGCTACATATGGCAAGATTTCCTTTCTCATGAATGAATAATACTCCATTGTGTGTATATGCATGTATGTAATCACATCTTTTTTATCCATTCATTTATTGATGGGCATTTAGATTGTATTCACATGATGAGTTTTGAAGATTTTTGAGTTCATGTTTGTGTATGGTATGAGAGATGGATTAAAGGTTTTTCTTGTTTGCACATGAATATCCAGTTATTCCAGCATCATTTGTTGAGAAGTCTATCCTTCTTTTCATTGAGGGAGGGTAGTCTGTTGTTTATGTATATGTGCATCTAGTTCTATTTTGTTCCATTGATCAATGTTATCTGTCTTTATGCCAGTACCATCCTGTTTGGATTATTGTAGCTTTATTATAAAAGTTGTTTTGGCAGTTCTAGATTCTCTGCATTTCCCTGTGCAGTTTATAATGAACTTGTCAATTTCTGTTAAAAAAAAAAAAAAAAAGCCTGTTGGGATTGTGATTGGGATTACATTAACTCTGTACATCAATGTGCAGAAAACTGACATCATAACAATGTTGATTCTTCTGACCCAAACATGGAATATCTGTAGTTTTGAGGGGTATATAATTTCTCTCTGCAGTGTTTTTTGGATTCCAGTGTACAGATCTTTAATATTTTTTAAATCATATTTGTCTCTAAGTATTATATATATTTTTGGTGCTATAGTAAATGGTAAAACATTTTCAATTTCCGAGTGTTCTTCATTAATATATAGAAATACAATTGATTTTTTTTATAGAGATCTTATATCTATCTAGTAGCCTTTCTAAATTCACTAACTAGTTTAAAAGTTTTCTTGTAGCTCTCATCGGATTTTCTACATATATGATCATGACCTCTGAATAAAGACAGTTTTACTCCTTATTTTCCGATCTGTGTGCCTTTACTTTTCTCACCTGATTGCACTTGCTAGAACCTCTGGTGCAATGGTGAAAAAAAAGTGAAAGTGGACATCATTGTCTTGTTCCTAATTTAGGAGAGATGCATTCAGTCCTTTACCATTAATTATGATGTTAACTATAAGGGGTTTTTTTTTTGGTAGATGTCTTTTATTAAGTTGAAGAAGTTCCTTCTTAGTTTGCAGGGATCTTTTGTTGGCAATGAAAGTTGTCAAATGCTTTTTGTGTCTTAAGGTAGAAGATGGGGACATTTATTATTTTTCTTTTAGGTTTTCAATACTCTAAATTTAGGCTTTCACTACTGTAAATTTCCCCTAACTACTGCTTTAGTGGTATCCTAAAATTTTGATATGTCCATTCATTTTCATTTATTTCAAAATATTTTCTACTTTTGATTTTTTTTCTTTCACCCATGAGTATGTACAAATTATTATTTAGTTTCCAATGATTGGGGGATTTTTCCATACTTCTTTCTGTTATCGATTTCAATGTTAATTCTATTGTGTTTAGAAAAAATATGACTTGAATCTTTTCCAGTTAATTGATACTTCTTTTATGGCCCACAATATGGTCTATCTTGTAAATGTTCCATGTACAGTTGAAAAGAGTGTGTCTTCTGCTCTTGGTTAGAATCATCTGTCTATTAGGTCAAATTGATTTATAATGTTGTTCAGGCCTTTGATGTTTTTAATTATTTTCTGTTCTATCAGTTATTGAGAGAGGGAATTAAAACATCCAACTATCATTGTAGTTTTTGTGTTTTTTTTTTTTTGCAGTTTTATCAGTTTTTACTTCATATATTTTAAAGCTCTGTTATTAGGGGAATAAATGGTTAGGATTGTTATAACTTCTAAATTAGTGAACCATTTTGCCATTATGAAATGACCCTTTTTCTTTCTGATGATATTCTTTGGCCTGAAATCTACTTAATCTGATATTAAAATAGCCATTCCAGTTTTCTTTTGACTATTGTTAACATGGTATTTCTTTTTCTTTTTTTCATTCTTTTTACTTTTAGCTGATTTGTGTTTTTATATTTAAAGTGCTTTTCTTATAGAAGCATAAAATTGGGCCTTTTCCTTTTCATCTAGCCTGACAATCTCTACCTTTTAATTGGAGTGTTAGACCATTTACTTTAAATGTGGTTTATTGACGTAGTTTAAGTCTGTAATCTTGCCCCTTTTCCCCCTGTATTTTTTGTTGTTGTTCTTTTCTACTTTATTTTTTGTTGTTGTTCTTTTCTACTTTATTTATTTTTTTGGATTAAATATTTTTATACCATTTTATCTCCTTTATTAGCTGTAACTTTTTTTTTTATTATTTTAAGGGTTGTTTTAGGGTTTATAGTATACATCTTTAATTTAAAACAGTCTACCTTCAAGTTATAACACTTCAGAGTTTAGTATAAAGAACTTTACAATATTATACTTCCCTCTCTCCTTGCCTCCTTTGTACTATTATTGTCATATTCTACTTTTACATGTTGTAAAGCCTACAGTATATTATTTTTGTTGAAACAATTATCTTTTAAAGATATTTAAATAATAAATTTTTTTTTATATATTTACCCATCTAGTTATCCTTTCTGGTACCCTTAATTCCATCCAATGTTATTTACCTATTGCTTGAAGAACTTCTTTTTAATATATCTTTACTGTTGATGAATTCTTTCTACTTTCTTTGTCTGAAAATGTCTTTATTTTATCTTAAAAATAAAAACTTTTTTTAGGAGCAGTTTTAGGTTTACAATAAAAAGAGAGAGGGAGGTTCATAGATTTCCCATATGCCCCCTGCCCCCACACATGCATTATTAATATCACTTACCTGAATGGTAGATATTTTATCAAGAACCTACATTGACACATTGTAATTACCCAAAGTCCATAGTTTATCTTAGGGTTTGGACAAATGTATAATGAAATATCCATCATTATAATATCATACAGAGTATTTTCACTACCCAAAATTCTTCTGCCTGTTTATCCCTCTCCTCACCCATCCCTGGCAACCACTGATCTTTTTATTGTCTCCATAGTTTTTTACCTGTTCTAGAACATCACAAAGTTGGAATCACAGAGTATGTAGCCTTTTCAGATTGACTTCTTTCATTTAGTAATATGCATTTAAGGGGCCTCCATGTCTTTTCATGGCTCGATAGCTCATTTCTTTTTAGCACTGAATAATTTTTCATTGTCTGGATGTACCACAGTTTATTCATTCACCTACTGAAGGACATCTTGGTTGATTCTAAGTTTTGGCAATATATGAATAAAGTTGCTGTAAACATCTGTGTGCAGATTTTTATGTGAACATAAGTTTTCATCTCCTTTGAGTAAATACCAAGGTGCCCAGATGCTAGATTGTCTGTTAAGAGATGTCTAGTTTTATAAGAAACCACCAAACTGTCTTGCAAAGTGGCTGTACCATTTTGCATTTCCACCAGCAATGTATGAGAATTTCTATTGCTCCACATCCCCACCAGCATTTGATGTTGTCGGTGTTCTGATGTTTGACTATTCATATAAGTGTTTTGTGGTATCTTGTTTTAATTCACGTTTCCCTGATGACGTATGATGTGGAGCAGTGTTTCATATGATTTTTTGCTATCTTTGGTGAGGTATTTGTTTAGGTCTTTTGCCCATTTTTTAATTGAGTTGTTTTCTTATTGTTGGCTTTTAAGAGGTCTTTGTATATTTTGAGTAACAGTCGTTTATCAGATGTATCTTGTGCAAATATTTTCTCCCAGGCTATTCTCTGATCCTTTTGGATTATTTTTTTCTCTGGTTCTGGGTAATTTTCTCACTTGTCTGTACTTTTTAGCACTCTAGATGCACTTATAGAAATAGTTTTAAATGTCTGTTAAATGGTTTCTTCTGTATTGGTAATATGGAGATTTTGTCATGAGAATATTTGAAAACTCCCTGTGCAGTGCCTAGCACATCTAAGTTCTCTATGAATGCCTTTTCTTTTTCTTCTCCTAATTTTAGAAAATTTGAGTGACAGTAATCTTTTGGGAGCAAATAATATGAATATAGATTGGGAGTTAGGGAAGAAATATAAGTTAGACAATCTTTATTATAATCTGTTCAGTCATTTATTTAAGCTACCTACTTGTAGGTGGTTATTAACTTCTTAAAATTAAATAAATGTATTTAATATTTAGTGAAAAAAATCCTATTTTGTAACAATTGATGTATTTTTAAACCTTAGCAACAAAACTAGAAAAGGTAAATAATTTGCATTACTTGTGTTTAAGAGCTAACAAATTATATTTAACCTAACAGGCTCTTGATTTTTAGATTACAGCTTTCATACTGTATTTAAATACATAGATTCAAACATAGCTGACATATTCTACATCTATGCATGGCTTATTTGAAAAATTGAAGCAGTTGCTTAACTGGATGATTATCAAATGGTCAACACAGATTGATAGGCTTGAGTGCAGTAGACAGTGAGTATGCAGATGGTGGTGTCTGTACTGTTTGACATGAGATGGCTGAGTCTTTAAAATGATTTCAGTGGAATGGCTTTGGTGTTGTTGCAGTAAAGGGCATCCATTCAACCTCAGGTGCTGTGCAGATGGCAAAGCCAAGCTAATATAGAAAAATGAGAAACAAGTGACTATTTAATGTACAGGAATGCATGATCTGCATTCCAAATAAATGACAGTATTACATGCAGGAAACCTAGCCAGATGGCTGTACATTAAAACACATGACTCCTTGAGAGAATTAAGTACAGGCAATTTGCTTGGATTTTCTGCAGGCCTGCTGCATATTATATTAGGGTAGGGAGAACAAGAGATTAAGTACTTTATTTATTGAAAGTGTTTAGGTGAAATTGGCAGTTATTTAAGCATAATCTGATCTCCATAAGTATTTAAATGGTCTCTTTGTGGAAAAAAAAAAAGTAGGGAGGGTAGTTGGCTTTAAAAATAGAAGTATATAAAGAGTAAGATTGGTTAGTAGACCTGTAGAAAATTCAACTGTCTTTTGGACCACATTTTTCAGTTTTGTAAAGTTTTCCTCTAGACAAAAGCTTAAAAATTTTTTGACCAGTATTATAAAAGTATTTCTTTTTCTATGTAGGTTTTAATGAGTCCAAATTCTAGTGACATATGGGAATTTTAAAGTAGGAAGAGTTAATGTGTTGAGTGCTGTGTGAAATAGGACCATTTTCACTAGTAAAACATTACATTTTTGTTTTTCAGCTTAAAGAAAGTGGTTATTGTACAGGTCATGAACCAGATTCTCTGGAATTCAGCACTGTGGGAGGATGGGTATCTACTCGGGCATCAGGCATGAAGAAGAATATCTATGGCAATATCGAAGACCTGGTAAATTTTTTCTAGTTATTGTCTAATAATTGATTAGTATATAGAGATTATTATACAGTGATTAAAGCCTTTAAAAAATTGAGTAGAATGGTAAAGTCCCCCCAGAAGTATATCCCTTTTGATTATAGTAATGTCAGCTATGTATAATAGAAGCAGTAAAAGACACAACTGTGATCATTACTTAAGGGCGCTCCTTTTCAAATGACTAATGAACTTTATAGATGTTTCATAATATCTGACTTATAAAAGATATAAATATTATTTATAAGCCTCATGGAGCCTCAACCTTCAACTCCACCAAGATTTTAGTCAGTTTATTTAGGTGATCTTGTCATTGCTACATCTTTTGCTTTAGGAGATTTTAAATTTATTTTGCTGGAAAAAAAAATTTCTATATAGAATTAAAGAGCCCAAATGAAAATGTTCTAGTAAGCAGTAGTATAATATCTAATGTTTTATGTGCACACTATTTTGCTTTAGCTGATCCAGTGCCAGTGCTCTGGGAGTTATTGTGATATTAGTGTAACTATGGGCATTCTGGTTAGGAATTAGGTATCATTTGTTCCATTTGTAGCTTTTTCAGTGATTAGTTGTATGACTTTATGCTAATTGGTTCACCTTTCTAAATTTCAGTTTCCTCCTATGTAAAATAATGATAATCGCTGCATAGAATTATTATAAGAAGTGAAGAACATAAAATGAAAACTCTTAGCAGAGTCCCTGGTGTGTAGTATGTGCTTCATAAATGTTAGTTCCCTTATTATCAATATTTTGATAACAATTCAAAATAACTTTTTATTAGACCATTAAAGTCGATGTTCCTAACATTATTTTTAGAGCTATTTAGCTTTGCTTTTCAAATCTAACGTTCCAACATTTTCATCAGTATCTTTGTTGCTAGAAATATCAAATCTTTAATGAAAATTTTGGTTCTTTATAGTTAACACCCAGCAATTTAAGACTTTAAGTGTTTATGTTATTAATACTTTTTAAATGTTTATATTATCCTGGATAAAGATGTTTATACATTTTTAAGTCTTTGAATACTTACAGCCAAATTGCTCTTATAAGAATTTTATGCCAATTGACTTTCCCACTAGCACTATGAGAATCTTTATTTTATTGGACTCCATATTTTGTCTTTTAATTATTTATTTATTTAATTGCTAGTGAATGTAAACTTTTAAATGATCTCATTGGCAATTTTTATTTCTTATTTTGTAAATTTCTTATCGATGTCCTCTGCTTATTTTCTTTAACAGTGCATAAACTGTTTTTATTCATTTGTCCAAAATCCATTCTAAAAATGTATTAGATTTTTACCTAATCATTGCTGATTCAGATCTTAGGAACTGTTTTTGAGTGACCCCCTCTCTCAATATACTTACTTTCTCACCTGTGTGAGGCATATCTCACAGATACATCAAACACATGTCTCTCTCCCTCTCTTTAACTCAATCACTGGATCTCCCTCTTCATTCTAGTTTTGACTTGATCATAATTAATACTTTGTTTTTTTTCACTGTTTCCTACTAAATGGGCAGATTAGGTAAGTTGAAGGAAGAGATAAGGCAAGAAGAATTTTTTCTTAGAATTCTAAGCGTCTAGAACAGTGCTTGACATGAATAATACTTTTTCATAATATTGTTAAATAAATGAAAGAATGAACCTATTAAAATATGATCATTGTTTATTTTATCCATCCTTCAGTTTTTTGCCACATGAATAATCCTAGACTAAATTTGGTTTAAAGAATTGTGCTTTTCAGTTCTTAAGATGATAAATATACCTAAACCAATAAGAATCATAGCTGATTTGTTCCTCTTTGAAAGTTTATAAAATTTACTTTTAGTCTAAGAATTGCTAAAAGATATTAGAATTCCGAAGGGCATCACCATTTATCACTTACCCCAGTATTTAAAAAGTAGTGTTTTATATAAATATATATGGATGTGTGTGTACACACACACACACAACATTTACTAACAAATGTGTAGAATTTATATCGTGCATTGTATTAAACAGGTGGTTCATATAAAAATGGTAACACCTAGAGGTATAATAGAAAAAAGCTGTCAAGGACCTCGTATGTCAACAGGCCCTGATATTCATCACTTCATCATGGGATCTGAAGGTAAATATAACTGCAAATTTATTATGAAAAAATACAGCTTAGTGACTCAGTTTTGTGAAAATCTATGATGTTGTGGTATCAGATCTTTGAAAGAAAGACACATTTTATATATTTAAGGAATGGTGATTTTTAAAAAGTTTTATTACTTTAATTTAGTACTTCATTAAGTTTTTATTATAGGAACATCTTATTAAACTTCCTCTTACATTTTGCTTTTTTATAGTTTTAGAGACAGCTTGGTCTTTTTGGTTTTATTTGATTTTTCTTTTAGAGTTTTTAATCAATAATATTAAGAAAAGTACTTGTTAGGGTTTAAAATGGTTTGCTTTAGCATATTATAATATCCTTTTAATCTTGTCTGAATAATAGGGAGAAAGGACTGATAAAGTATTTTTTTTTGTCTTGTCTTTCTACAATTATGTCTTTTGTTATTGCTATTTGATTATTTTAAGAAATAGAATTTAAGATTCTGTTATTCACATATCTTTTAAAACTTGTTGGTCTTTTATTTTTTTATTACTTAAGTAATATCCTTTACTTGGGCTACTTGAAGTGTAGTTCTCTATTTTATCCAACACATTTAATTCCTATACCAACCTGGAAAAAAACTAACCTTCTAACCAACTAACTGTTATGTAAACACTATAAATTGTATGGTTAAGATGATCATGGGTTTATTTTTTAATTCATATAATGGTAGAAAGGATTACTCCTTAAATTCAAAGAAATAAGATAAAACAAGTGTTTCTGAATTAGCAGAGGAATTTGTTACTAACCTCAGAAGGTGGTACAAACTGAAGAAAATATTTTGGAAACATTTAGCTGTATGCATAGATAAAAAAACAGCCATATAATAAACTAGGATGTTGGGGCATAAATTCTAATCTTTGACACTAACATCAAGGAGGGAAAAAGTAACAAGCTACGTCTCTTAGAAGTCAACTACTGAGTTGATAACCAGTGGGATAGCTTAGTGACAAACCTTTGTCAAGATAATCACCCCATTATACTCTCTTCCTTTTCTGATCAGTATACTCTTCTATGGAAAAACAGAAAAGTTTTAATGAGAAAAATATAAAATGTTAAGTTCCTTCAAATAATATAGTTCTCTAATAAATATTCTGGAACTTCTTGTACTGTTACATCATCTAAAAGTTAAATAAAAGAATATAACTTTTTTGCTATCACATATCAGGTTAACAATTAGATATTAAAGCTGATAATTATTAATTATACTATAGATTTATATGTTGCTGGAGTCAACTCTATAAATATAAAATATCTTTTCAAGTAACATCAACACTTGAAACTATATGATTTTATTAACCAATGTCAGCCCAATAAATTTAATTTTAAAAAGTAACCACATCAAACATTTTTTTTATCTCATCAATTAGTATTTGGAAAATTCTCTTTGCTAGGTACTGTGCTGGCACACTCAGGACACAGGTAATAATAGACCATTATAATACAGTATGATAAATTCTCTGATAGAAATAAACACAGGAAAAAATATAGACAAAGGTCACATTAACGGGTACTTAAGACGTCTTCACAGAGAGGCCATGCCTGAAGTGGTCCATGAAAGTTGATAAAAAGAAAATAATTCCTGACAGATTTGAGGGAATAAGGTGGGGAGGGAGTTGTTCTACAGAGAGAACTGCATGTGGGCAGGCTTGGAAGTGAGAAAGAGCCAGTTGTTTAATATAATGGGAACATAAGATTTAATTGTAGGGTGAAGTGGGCAGCAGGTCTAGGGGCAGAATGGCAATGGTTATAGGGCGGTTGGAGAGATAATATGGTCTTTTATGCCTTTTTAAATAGTTTGAATGTTATCTAAAAGACTAGACTACCTTCCTCAATAGTAAATTAGTGAATAAATTTTAGGAAGGCAAAGTCGTTATAATGATAAAGTAAACAAAGAGATATGATTTATAAAAAATATATTCTAGGATAGATTACTGTATTTAAATGAGCTCTTATTATAAATACACATGCAGAATGCCATAATTTAAGAGCATGAACCATGAAATCTGTCAGATCTGGATTTCAGTCCTGGTTTCACCACTTAAATTTCTGTGACTTTGTGAAAATTAGGTAATTTTCTATGCCCAATGTCCTCAGCTATAAAATGTGAATAATAAAAGTATCCATCTTTATAAGCTTTTTGTGAGGATTATTTGAGATTCTGCTAAGCAGTTTATAAGCATTTAGTAAGTGCTCAGCAAATATTAAATTTATCACTATTGTGACTATTTATTATTTTGGCATTAATGATCTTTATAAGTGTATTTGTGATTTTCTAATCCCTATTTCTGTATGTATGTGGATATAGAGTCATCTTAATATAAGCCGGAGGACGGCATGTTCAGAAAAGTAATTTCTGTAAAATCATATTCTTTTATAAAATATTTTATCTTCTATTTTGAACTATCTAAATAACCTTCTCTGCCTTAAATGAGAACCATAAACTTTTCCTTGAGCTTTAGAAATATTTTGCTATAATTAAATCATCTGAGGACAATCTCGAATGCATCATCATTAAAAAGCCTATTTTCCCTACTAGGTTCCACATGTGACTAACCACATTAAGTTTAATGTTTTTGTCTTTTTGTTTTATGACTTTTTCATAATAATTTTTTTCAACAAGCAGCTTCTCATTTTAAGTGCTATAACATGATCAGCATAATAAAATTATAATAAATATTCAAATCATTTGAAATGCTTTGCATTCTTTTCCTATGTGTGGAATTTACTAGTAACTTATAATGATTCGTTCTTATTAGAAAATTGGTTAAAAGTACATTTCTTAATCCATGATCCACCCTTTAGCCTTTGCTCTAGAATGAAAAAATGAAATGCTTGCTATCAGGTCTTTTGTGTGGTTTTACTAATCATCTTTGGTTAAATAAATCTCATCCTTTACTAGATTCCTCAGGAAAGGCACGTTTGTATATCCCATGAGTTCTGAAATGTTCTAAACTGGGTGTTTTTGTGACCCGATACTTGCAGGACAGCTTGAGTGGATATAGTATCCTTGGGTCACACTTTACTTCCTTGTGTTTTGAAAATGCTGCTCCACTGTTGGTTTGATTTTATATGTTGTTTTAAAGAAATCTGATGCCTCTCTCCTGCCTTTGTAGTTTGTTTCCTCCTTTGCCTAGAGGCCTAGAGGAATTTTTTTTCTTTATTGTTAAAGTTTATTGCTTTTACATCTCAGAGTTTATTGTATACTGAGTCATTTGGCTCTGGTACCCAGTGGACCATGTATATTCAGATTTTCTTTTATTTGTGGATTTTTTGAGGGATTGTAGTATTAAATATTAGGGATTTTTTTTCCCTCATTGTTTTAATTTTTCTTCTTCAGGGACATCGTGTGTGTGTGTGTGTGTGTGTGTGTGTGTGTGTGTGTGTGTGTGTGTGTATGTATACGTATACATATATATATGATTTCCTTTACTTGTTTTCCATTTCAACCACTATTTCTCTGACCTTTTTTCTCTTTTTTTTTTTTCATTTTTATTCTTTTGGTTATTTTCCTGCATTTCTTCAGTGTCCTTTATTTAAAGTTTTCATTTGACTCTATTCTCTGTTCTCCTTTGGATACCATATAACTTAGCCTTCTTTTTTTATATATACATATGTTTTTGATGTTGTTGCTGCTGCTGCTGCCGTTCTATTTCTTACCTTAGTTTAGTCATCTCTTATTTCATTTTTTTCTTGTTTTTTGTCCATTTGTGTTTTTAGTGTTTATATTTCTGATTCAGGCATTTTTTCATATCTCCAAATACTTGTTTTACAATATTTAATTCAGTGTGAAATGCATTACAGTTTTCTTTAGGATCATGATTGGGGATTACTTTTCTCTTACAGAAAAGTTTTTATATTTTCCGACTTTTTGCAGTAGTTTTTTATGGATTTGGTCTGTTTTTTTTTCTGTTCCTGTTTATTACTTGGAAAGGGTTCCTAGTTTGAGAGTGTTCTTTGTTTTTGTCTGTGCAAATGCCAAGTCCTCCGCTACTCTCTACTTTTTCTTATGGAATCTTTTAAGCCTCTCCTTACTCAGTTTCTGCCCTTACAAGCCTACAGCAGATGGAGGGCTATAGAAGGTCTATTGGAATTTTTTCTTCTTATCTCTACTTACATGTAATTTGAAGATCATAGTGTTTTTTGTCTCCTAGTAATACCGAAAGTATAGGTCCTGTGTGATTTTGTTTTCCGTATTGATTTTTATGGCTTTTTAGGGGGAATAGTAGAAGGAGAAGAAAAATTCAGAATCAAATGACCGCCATTCTTCTCAGTCCTGAAGGCACCTGAAAGTATATTTTTAAATTATGAAATATTTCAAGCAAATACTTGCACTTTGAATAGCAATTGAAGCTTTTAATTTTCTTGAGAGCAAACATTATATGTGAAAATTATAAAACAGAAAATTTTTAAGTTTATTATGACAAATTTTTATTAAAACAGAAAGTGAATGACATATATTAGCCTTTATGATGGCACATTGCCATGGATTTACTTGTAAAAAATTACCTGAAGTGGATATAAAATATGGGTATAATGTGCATATAATGAAATGATAAGTAATCTAAGTTTTATATCACTCCACGAACATAATATACTCAGGAAAAAAGAATCAATAAATATAATAAAACCCAACACAAATGAGCCTTTGATGAAGTGAATTTAGATGTATCCATTTGTAATTAGCTTAATTTGAATATAAGTCCTAATGGAAGCTGCCATCTGTCAATCTGCATTTGGGACCTGGATGAATTTTGCTTTCACAATGGCACCTCCCTACAGAACTCATAGCTGGATAGTTGCACAACCTTGCTTTGGTCATTTCATTAACCTTGCAATAATGCAAAATATCATTTTACTAATTTTTTTTTTTAACCTCACTTATAGTATTATGCTGAGTTTACTACTTTAAAGTGCCTACTGTACAAATGAGGCAATATGGGTATACAGGAATTTAAGGCATGGTCACTTCTTACCAGTACCTTAGAATTCTTATATAGTATTAGAATTTTAAAGGAAGTTTGCTAATGTAAAGGGTGTGTGTGTGTGTGTGTGTGTGTGTGTGTGTGTGTATACATATATATTTAAATTAACATTTTGTATAAGTTATTACATGTACAAAATTAAAATATAATGTACTATGTGTTATTTAACCAGGGCCTCATTGTTTGTCATTTAAATGGTTTCTAATTTTTCTTTAGATTAAATTTAGATTGGATTATATTATATGCTGTAATTCAAAAAAATATTTTCTCATGGCTTTATTTTCAGATGCAAAGAAACATTTCATAAAAAGTTGAGAGCTTGGAATTTTTTGAAAGATAGTTTTCCTGTCTAAAATCAAAGCTCATACTGACCTATACTGGACTAGAATCTCGAGGGCAAGAGAGCTTTCTGATGTGACCCCAAAAAATGTTATATTTATCCTCATGCTTACATTTCCAGTTCTCTTTATTTCATACATTCAGTTTTGTTTTCTGAGGCACTTATTCTTTCTGACTTTTAGGAAGTCCAGCTATATGATCACCTAATCTAATAGTTCACAAGGATAATTTTTATAAATTTTAAGTAGTTTTAGCTACTAATCAGCTATTTAAGATGTTAACTCTGAAGTTTTCTTTGTAATTAATTCTGAGAATTAAATAATTTATATTGGTTATTCCTTTGGGGGGGGCAGCTTTATTGAGATATATAGTTCACATGCCATAAAATTCACTTAAAGTGTATCTCTTAGAAGTGATAATTCCCGAGGTTAGTGTTCGAGATTTTTTTCCGAGGCTAGGCAGTGTCCTCCTCACTGTTTCTTTTTCTCCCAGTTTTATTGAGAAATAATTGACATGCATCACTGTATAAAGTGTTCAGCATGATGGTTTGATTTACATATATTGTGAAATGATTACCACAGACAGGTTTAGTCAACATCCATCATCTCATATAGATAAAATAAAAAGAAAAAAAAATTTCTTCTTGTGATGAGAACTCTTAGGATTTCTTCTCTTAACTTTCCTATACGTCACACAGCAGTGTTAGGTATAGTCATCATGTTGTACATTACATTCCTAGTACTTATTTATCTTAACTGGAAGTTTGTACCTTTTGACCACCTTCCTCAAATTCCTCCTCTCCCCACGCCCCGCTCTGGTAACCACAGTCTGATTTCTTTTTCTGTGTTTGGTGTATTTTATTGTTTTTGTTTTATTAGATTCCACATATCAGTGAGATCATACAGTATTTGTCTTTATCTGACTTATTTCACTTAGCAGAATGCCTTCCAAGTCCATACAAGTTGTCACAAATAATAGGATTTCCTCAATTTTTATGGCTGAATAATATTCCATTGTGTGTATGTACATATGTGTGTATGTGTATGTACATACACATATATGTACCCCAACTTATTTATTCATCCAACAATGGACAATGAGATTTTTATGTATTTTGAAAATTAATCCCTTATCAGATACTTGGTTTGCAAATATTTTTTCCCATTCTATAGATTGTCTTTTCACGTTTTTGATGGTGTCGCTTGCTGTGCAGAAGCTTTTTAGTTTGATGTAGCCCCACTTGTTTTGATTTTGTTGCTTGTATTAAGGTCTGATTTCCAAAATACCGTTACCAAGATTCATGTAAAGGAGACTTTTCCTGTATTTTTTTCTAAGAGTTTCATGGTTTCAGGTCTTACATTTAAATCTTTAATTCATTTTGAGTTCATTTTTGTGAATGGTATGTGGCGGGGTCAAGTTTCATTCTTTTAAGATGAAAACCATTTATTAAAGAGACTGTTCTTCATTGGATGTTCTGGGTTCCTTTGTCAAATATTAGTTTACTGTATTGATGTGGGATTATTTCTGGGCTCTCGATTCTATTCCACTGGCCTGCTTGTCTGTTGTAATGCCAGTACCAGACTGTAGCTTTATAGTACTGCTTGAAATCAGGAAGTGTGATACCTCTGGCTGAGGATTTCTTTGGCTATTCAGAGTCTTTTGTGGTTCCCATCACCACATATTTTAGGAGTGTTTTTTCTGTTTCCGTGAAAAATGCCATTGGAATCTTGATAGGGGCTACGTTGAATCTATAGATAGCTTTTGCTAGTATTAACATTTTAACAATATTAGTTCTTCCAACCCATGAACATGGGATTTGTGTCTTATTGTATTTGTGTCTTTGACTTCTTTCATCAATGGTTTGTCATTTTCAGAGCAGAGAACTTTGACCTCCTTGGTTAAATTTATTCCTAAGTATTTTGTTTTTGATGTTTTTATAAATGGGATCAATTTTTTTTTTCAGAAAATTTATTTTTAAGGTATAAAAATGCTACCGATTTTTGTATGTTAATTTCGTATCTTGTAACTTTACTAAATTCATTGATTAATTCTAACAGTTTCTTTTGTTGTCGAGTCTTCAGGATTTTCTGTATATAACTATGTCATCTGCAAATAGAGACAGTTTTACTCCTTCCTTTCTAATTTTGATGCCTTTTTGTTTCCTCTCCTGATTGCTCTAGTTAGGACTTCCAGTATCCCCACTGTTTCTACCCAGGCAAACTAGCTGGTCTACAGTTTTGCCTACGTCACTAATAAATTTATCTACGTCCTCTCAATTGCTTTTTACCACATTCTCTGCTATTTTAGAAAGTGTTCTTAGGCTTGAACATCTCCATGCTCTATTGCAAATAAAATACTTTCTTTTGGGAAAGGATTAGGAGCTGTTTTATAGCTTATTTCTCCCCTCAGACAAAATCTTTGAGCCATGGCTCTGGAGGTAGGGGTGGGGACAATGGCATGCTTTTCTCTGAGGACACTCCTGCTTTAGGAGTCGAGTGCTGGGGGAAGGAGAAGGAAAGTAGGTCTTTTCGGTTTGTTTCTCCTGGCAAAATACCAGCTCTTTACAAACCAGGATAAGAGCAATTATGACCCTAGGATTAGTGTACTACTCAAAGTAGAGACTCTGTCCCACCAGTTAAGGCTGGGTGCAAGAAGTGAGCCCCTGCACCTCTTGGCTGGGGAGAGGAGGGAATTAGCCTCAATTAAAGGTAGCTGAGGGCCAGATGTTACATGGATAAAATCAAAGGTTTTTCTGAAATTAAGAAAATCTTCATGTATACATCCAAGAGAAAAGAGAGCACATGTCTACACAAAACTTGTACACATATATTTATAGTAGCAGTCATAGCAGCCAAAAAGTGGAAACCTGTGGAACTTTCAGCCTTACTCTCTGACCTCTGGGGAGGGGAGAGAGGCTGAATGTTGAATTAATCACCAGTGGCCAGTGGTATAATCGATCATGCTTATGTAATGAAACCTCCTTTAAAATTCCTAAAGTATGAGTTTTAGAGAGCTTCCCAGTTGGTGAACACATGGAGGTGATGGGAGGGTGTTGTCTCTGGAGAGAGCATGGAAACTGCACACCTTCTCCCATACTTTGTCCTATGCATCTCTTCTATCTGGCTGTTCCGGAATTGTATTCTTTATAATAAACTGGTAATCTAGTGAAAAAGAAAAAGTAGAACCCCAAATGTCCATCAACTGATGAATGGATAAACAAAAATGAGTTATACCATACGATAGAATAATAGGGTAGCAATTAAAAAAGAATGAAGTACTTAATACAGGCTATAACATGAACAAACCTTGGGAACATTTTCTAAGTGAGAGAAGCCAGTCACAAAAGACCATATATTTTGAGATTCTATTTATATGCAGTGTCCAGAAAAGGCAGATTTATAGAGACAGAAAATAGATTGGTGGTTGTTTAGGGCTGAGGTGGGGGTGCTGGGTGGGGAACGACTGTTCTGTGGATACAGGATTTCTTTTTGTGTATGATGAAAAGTTCTAAACTTAAATTGTAGTGATAGTTGCATATATCTGTGAACACACTAAAATCTACTGAGTTTAATACTTTAAATGAATAAATTTTATGGTCCGTGAATTATATCTCAACAAAGATGCTAAAAAAAAAGAAAGTCTAGTTGCTTTTGTTATCTTTAAAAATGTATAAGTTATATCTGTTTTTATTCAGATATTAATTGGGCCAAACTTATAGAGTTTTTGTGATTTTACAAGTCGTAATAGGGTCATATTTGATTTCTTAGTAGGAAATCATTTGTATATGTGATGAATGTATTGCGATCTGATATAATTTACTTTTTATGGACTCCATAGTTTTTAATCTGGTTATTATATATTGACATTATATTTTAGGTATGTTATAAATTTATTGAAAGCTTTGATTTTATGTGATACTTTTTTTTTCTAGTTTTGTAATTAAGTTCTAAAATTTCAAAGATTGCCCTCTGTTTTTTTAATGATTCTCAGAAAGTTTTTACTACTAATAATAATTTCTACCGTTTGTACATCAGAAACCACTGATTTGAAAAGGTTGGCTCGTAAATACAATTTTTAACCATGTCTCTTTAAAATTTTAGCATAGATATTTAGATCACATAGTTATATTTAACTTGTTTTTTTCCCTCTCCAATTTGTCCCCCACTACTCAATGTAATAAAGAAAAAATCTTTGTTTCATTGATAGTCCTCTTGTGCTATATATTTGTGATAACTTTTGTGTTTGAAATACCTGTTTACTTGTTTCTTACAAGGCCATCTCAGCATTGCATTTGTCATATATTTGTATGAATTCTTAGAGAAAAAAAGGCAAAGTGTAAATATTACCTCTAATCATTCTTCTATCTTCTTAAGTTCTCATGGGAGGTTAGGTTCTTTTTGCCCCAATAAATTGTTCTTACAGTAAAAATAGGCACACATATCAAAAGATACTTTTGTCTAAATGCATATGGGATGTAAAAACCTGTTGTTTTTCAAATATTTATTTTTCTTTTAATAAGTTGTAATACGTTTAAGACTATTTAAAAGTAACCTTCTTGGAGAAAGTTTACCTTAAAAATGTTTTAATAGATATATACATAACTAAGAAAAATATATTCTAAAAACTTTTTTTAGGAATTATAAAATTTTCTTAGTAGTTTTTTTAGAAAAACTTGAGTAGTCATTGTTCTCACACAGAATAGATTAAATAGACTTAAATATGAATACTACAACAAATTGAATAAATAGAAAAGTAGATTTAAATGTGACTTAGAAAATGGCCTGTGATATATTGGATTATCTCCCTTCTTTTTCAGGAACTCTTGGTGTGATAACAGAAGCTACAATAAAAATCAGACCAGTCCCTGAATACCAAAAGTATGGCTCAGTAGCTTTCCCTAATTTTGAACAAGGAGTAGCCTGTTTAAGAGAAATTGCAAAACAGGTAAAAAGAAAAGAACCCATTCATATATATTTACATTTTTTAAATTCTGTATAATTGATTTTGCTATGTCACATGTAATCTTAATATTTAGTTATGCTATATTTGTGGTTTTTACCCAGTCCTATATGAAAAGGTAATGTAAAATCATCTCTTTAAGTGCAGTTGCTATTTCTTTCAGTAATTATACACCTATATTTTGGTTTAAAGAGTGCTGTACAATTTTAAGCCAAGGTAAGATATATACTTGGGTTGATGACTTCCAATAACTGCCTTTTATTGAATATTGTTTTCTTAAGTTATTTTGGGGTAGGATATTTTGTGATTAATTAAAATAATCTTTAATTTTTCCTAAGACATTTACTGAAATTAAATGGCTGAATATCAGTGGCCCCCAAATTTAGACATTATGTATAGGAATCAAACTTTATCAGATTTTAGAATGTGCTGCTAGTAGGCCTAACTATGTTCTATAATATTACCTAAGCTATAGCTTAAATTAAGTAGTATAATATAGAATAGCATAATATAATAGAGAACTCCCATTTTCCCCTCCCTACTTAAAAAAATATATTATCAAGGGTTTTTAAAAGACTAGATAATTCCAAATAATTTTATTTCTGTGCTTAGTTCTGTGTGGCAATTTTTTCATTTCTTTAAGCCTTTGGTTCATCGTTTGAACTACAGCAGTTTGTGAAAGATTCCTATTTCAACATTTACCAGCAGGAAGACAGTTAAGGGAATATACTTCATCCTCTTCTTGCTTTCTCTGAACTCCTGGAGTTCTTTGATACTTCCATCGGCTATACTGGACTAGAATCTTGAGGGCAAGGGAGCTTTCTGATGTGACCCAGAGCAGTATGGAGGGAGGATCTGATAAGACAAAGGAATTATATCTGTCAAGTACTCCATATTCATTGTGGACTTTGCAAGTACTGAAATGGAATTGGTGAAGAGTTGTATCTTCCCACCATCTCAAGAGAACCACTATTAATGTTTTAAAAAAATTTTAAATGGGCAAAAAAATGTTATATTTACCCACATACTTACATTTCCGGTTCTCTTTATTTCATACGCTCAGTTTTGTTCTGAGACACTTATTCTTTCTGACTTTTAGGAAGTCCAGCTATATGATCACCTAATCTAATAGTTCACAAGGATAATTCTTATAGATTTTAAGTAGTTTTAGCTACTTATCAGTTAGATTGCTTCTCTCATCAAAACTTAGCCATAGGCTTCTTAAATTTGATTGTCTTACTCTTGGGTAGGGGGAGAGTTTAAAAAGAAGTGTAGTCTTGGAATGAACACTCTTGAACTTGTGGCAGGTTACTTTGATGGAGTTAAAGTAGATATGAATGTTAACAGTTGACATCCTTACATAAGAGCTTCTAATTCCCTAGAACTTTGGGGATATTGTGTTGTGGTTAGGGAGCTAAATATATAGTATTATGCTGTGTTTGCTAAAATAATGAGATGGCAGCAATATTTAAAAACAGGATGATTGAGTAAAAGAGGGATTAGGGATAAGTTTTAGGAGTGAATATCTGAGCACTGAGCAGTGAAGTTCAAGTAGTTTTGATACTTGTTGGTAAAACTTTTCATCACGTAAAGGCCAAGGAAAGTAACTTCAAATTTAAGATACCTCAGATATTAAGAAGTAAAAGAATTACTTGCAGAGGATTATGGTATTAAGTTAATACTAAGAAAAATGGGAAGCTAGGATTTTTTTCTTTGTTTGTTTAAGAAAATAACCATGGATTTACCGATTAAAAATCAAAACCAAACCAAACATTTTCAATGAAGAGATTACATGTTCTTGTTAATTTCAAATCTTCCTTAACGAGTGATTTTTTTATCCAGTTTTTTGACTTTGTTTTGTGATTTATTTTTTTGTATTAAGAACTTTTATTTTTATTTTCTTTTTGTCTTTATTAAGCTTGACTATTCCCCACCCCCAAAGCTTTATTATTAAAGATATCATTCATATTATCACTTGTCCAAGTTTGAATGACATTTTTCAACTGACCATTATTGCTTCCATTTTTTATAGCAAAATAAACATAAATGCCAAATTAGATTTAAAAGAGTAATTATAAAATTTATAAAACTGGTCTGATTTGTATGTATTTTCAACAGAAGGTCTTAATGAGGTCACATTCAGTTTACGATGATCGTCTATGCTCCTGCACAGAATCTCCACTCAGTGGAGAACAGATGTAGTCAACTCCCATTTGCCCCAAGAATACTCACCTGTAGTGCTTGCGGCTGCAGCGTTCTCCCTGAGATAACTTGCGGATTACAGTCCTAATCTTACTCCCAAAACTTGCCATGAAATATCTCATTCTTCTTATTATTTTAGCAGCTTTCGTATATCAATAATCTTTGGAAACAAATGACATTATTCTATTTATAGCATTCGGTTTTTAGTAGTGGTATTTCCATTTACAAAATATAGTAATTCTTGATCACTGAAAATGTCAAATTCTAGAAAACATAGCATTCCTAAGTGTGATGTTAAATTAACGCTGGCAGCGAGCTGCATTTTTTTCTAAATGGGAAATGGGTTCAAAAAGTGTTGTTATATGATCTTTGGAGTAGAGATAAACATATCTTTTGCTTTCCTGAATGCCCTATCTGCTCTTCCACATTCTAAATACATGTAAATATATTTTAGGTTTTATTAGTGAGAAATAATGTACAAATGTATTAAAATCTTAAATTTATAATTTTGACTGAAAATATTGGATTTAAACATAATAGTTGGTACAATCTGATGTAGTTTTTTTTTTTTTGTCACAATTTAATATGCCCTTGATAGAAGGTAATAGAGAATTACTTGTGCTAATGAAAAGCAAGGGGTGAAATTTTCTTTCATCCTTGAATAAGTCAGTAAAAATTGCCCTTTTTTTGTTTTTAAAAATTCTTTGGGTATTCACACACAATGACCATAATCTAAAGTCACTACACAAACCTATATTGAATTACTTTGGAATAAATAAAGGTGATGATTGATAGAAAGTGCTACCCTGTGGTTAAAAAGCATATAAAAAAACCCCAAAACTTTCTAATCTATAGTTTTAATAATTAGGTTCTTTGTACTTAATAATTGACAATTTTTAGAGATAAATACCAGGTGACTAGAAAGCTTGCCTTTTTTGAAACTGATTTAAGAGCCTAGATAATATTTTATTCTCAAATATTGCTCTTATGAATGAAACAATTGAGATATCTCACTGTTTGGGGAACCTACATATTTTACTCCTATTATAATGCACGTGTAGAGAGGCATGAATGTTTGCCTTCCCTGGAAATGGGTAAATGCTAGCAAGGTTTAGGGATATTCACATATTAGTTTATACAATGTACAAATCTCATATGTCAAGAATGGTACTGTATGTACTGCCCTACTCTGTAATAGTATCCTCAGGCAGAAAAATTGAGAAAATTTTAGGTTTTGGCACTAGTCATTGTTCAATTTACGATTTGGATTTTCAGCCGATAGCAGAGGAATTAAGATCCATTAAAATAGACAACGGTACATGTTTTATGATTGTGCCAAATTCCTGATTGAATAATGAGTTGGCTGCTTGTAATTCCTCACTGTCATTTCATAGCACTTCCATTTTTGCAGTATTTTCAGACTCCAGTTGCTTTTGAAATGAGAAACTGTATTTTGGATGAGTATCTTTTGGAAAGGAGCATACATGATCACGAATAGCAAAATGGGCTCTTTTATTTTCATCGCTGTTCTTACTGAAGGAAATAAATTGAGCGACCTTATACTGACAGCAGAAGGATTCTACTAAGGTCTCTCTTCATCTGATCTTTGTCCATGTGAGGCATTGTCCTCTTTCAGTACTTCACTACTTTGTGAGGAACTAGAAAGGAAGATTTAGTGGAAGATTAATGTGATTCTATCTCATAAATGCCAGTCCAGTATAATTTCCAGCTTTACTCAGTAGATGGGTAAGTGACTTTTAAGACTGTCTCAGAAAGTAGATTTTCTACTGTAGCCTCTCAAGAGGGAGAAAATTATGTTTTTTAATCAGAATATTGGTGTCAGATGTAATATTTTATAATTTCTTTTACTGTTTTTAAAATGACTTGAAAGGAAAACCGAGTGTTGAAACAAGCTCAAAAGTAATTTTTGAAGTTTGAGTTTTTTTCTCCCCCCAATAAACACTTAGGAGTTATGCCTTATGGTATTAGAAAGAGGAACATTTGTTCCATTAAGAAGAAACATTGACTGTATGTATGGCACAGATTAGTATACATCCCTCTGAAAACTGTATTTCTCAATATCAGAACTAGGTTTTTAGAATTATAGATTAAATTTCAGCTTTCTCTCACTACCTTTTAACAAAGTGTGGCCCTTTCTACATATCATCACTTTTACTTTAAACAAACAATTTTAAACTGATAGGGTGTTTTTTTTTTCTAGTGAATATAGACCACGATTTGGGAAGAAATACATAGTTCATGTCTGACATCTCAGTATGTCATATCTCAATTCTGAATTGTTCTGTTTTCACCTGGATTTATTCTGGAGGGGTTCAAATAAATTGAAAGTAATTAGGTTTTGCATTTACACTATACAATATTTAAAACTTCTTTCTATTCAGTGGCAATTCTTAAAAATAATTTGTTACATAGAGAAAATGGAATTGTTATTTTAAATCATTTTTGTAATCATATCTTTTCCCCTTTCTGAAACAGAGAGAATAACCTAGCCAAATGTTTGGTTAATTGAATTCTTTACTCTGTAATATGGCAAAATGTATTAAACTTGAGGATAGTTATAAGACATGCTCTTGACCAGGAGCTACTCAGTGCAAGTCATTACACCTTTACTAAACTGAAAACGTAAATTTATGATTAGGAGACTATTTGGCTTTAACTTTTGGCCCTTCCCTTAATATAAGTGGAGGGAAATATCTACTCTATAATACGTATTATTTTATTCTTTACAACCAAGAGATATTTCTCTTGTTAAAAATAGTTCTTGTTGTTTACAATGTAGACTCCTGGCTGTAAGCCAGTATGTCATTTCCAGTAAGACTAACCAGTTATATCAATAGCCTTAAATATTATATGATTTGATCTGTGATATCAATACTGGTTTATTAGAAGAAGGACTGATTCTGTCTACATTTTAAGTTTTATATCTAGAAATTTGCATTTAACAAAATTCTCTCACATCTTTTTTTGAACTTTTTTATTTTGTGTCTTTTATATGAGATATTATGGTCTTAACTTTATCTCTAACAGTGCATTGGATATTATATAAGTTAAATAGATACGGTTCCTGTCTTCTAATGATTACTAAGGATGTTGCCTATTAAGACAAATTTTCTGTGTTTAAATTTTTGTGTAGCTGTACACAATGGTTTGGCTTTGAACCACTGGCTTCTGGTACAGTATGAGATTAGTAGACTATCTACAGAATAGTTTATGGCTCAGAAATTTGGGCTGTTCTAGAATTTCCACAGAAAGTATAATCTACTTGGAGAAACAAACCTTTTCAATTCAAAGATTCATTCCTTAACCAAGATACCAGAGAAGTAGTACTACCATTCAGTATTTATATGTTATAGTTTATTCTTATGAAGTTAGAACAGTAGAAATTCTGCAGACAGTTAAAATATGTTAATATTGAATTTCATTTGCCAGTAACTAGTAAACTAAGGGATGTCTTCTTGAATAATGTATCTTATCTGAAGTGTAAGTTCCAATTTTCTCTGTGACCAGAAAGAGATGACTTGGCTCTATGAAAACAAATTTTACAGAAATTTTTTCATGTGATTTTCATAGGGACTGTTTTTTGGAGAAAATAGTTAAATTGAGAAATCTGTTGCTTTTTAACTTAGTTCAGAGAATTTTACTAGGTAAATAAGACTAATTAGAGTGATTGGTTTTTTTTTTTTTAGGTTTTATGTTCAAGTAAATTCCTGGTTGTAGCTTTATTACAGGGAAGAAATTGCCAGCCGTTTGACTTAGTCTTATACACATGCTTTGAGGCCAGTGTGGTTTATTTCTTCTTTGCTCAGATAGTGATATTTCTTTATTAGTTTATAAAGAATCTTTGCTCAGATAGTGATATTTCTTTATTTATAAAGAGTTTCTCATATCTTTTCAGACTAAGTATAAAGTACATTTTAGGTACAATTCAGGTGATACTAGAGATTCTAGTAAGGGCACATTTATTATAGTAGGAAGGAAATCAATTATTTCATTAACTTCAGTTCAAGTATGCAATTTTTGTTTGAATTCCTTGAATTCCCTGAATCTATCATTAACCCACCATTAAACTTGATAAAAATATTCTCTCTCAGGTTAGTTCTGATCACCTACCACCAGGGGTCACTTTAAATCAAGGACCCTTTTCCCCTTTCCTAATCTGTGATACTCTTAGTGTAGCCTAGTTGAATAGCATAGGACTGAATTTAGAGTTCAGATTCTCAGAATTTTCGATATCTCTAACCTTTAAAGGAAATACTTTGAGTTTTTTTTTAAAATCTACCAAGTTAGTTTTATAGCAATTGAAACATAATCTTGATTAGCTGTATGTATAGTAACCCAGAATGTTTTTTAAATTACAGTAACATTATTTTGGTCTTTTGATTATAGGAACGTCTATTTAATTAGCTCCATTGTGACAACTTTTAATTTAAAATTCTAAGAAACTTTTTTGCTTTATATTTTTAGAATGATGCACAATGATTTACAAATTATCCATTGCCAGAGTATTGCTATCTTTTGAGTGCTTTACCTCTGAGAATTTACTTTTGACAGTAATTGAAAAACTTCATTTTACTGACTTTTAAAAAAATGTGGCTCTAAAAAATGTGAGATTTAATAAAGCTATTGATTTGATTTTGATAATTTTTGAAAAGTGTTGAAAACTAATTTAATATTTATTATCTAAATGCAAAAACTTTCTTTAGTGTCTTATTCTTTTTTGATAGTATAGTTCTGTAACCACCTACTCTGCCTTAGTATAAATAGGAACAGTGGATGACTAACTAGTTTTTGTGACTCAGCTGTCAAGTTAAAATCATGTTCAATATAATCGAATATTGGTTGCTATATGTAGCAAGTGCCCTGAAGTTTTCTTACTTATTTTTCCAACTCTTTCATTTGTAGATTTTAAGCATACAGAATCTTTGAAAGAATAGTATGGTGATCACCTGTATGTCCATCTTGCATATTCAACAATTAACCTTTTGCTCCATTTAATATGCTTGTGTATATATTTTCTGGACTATTTGAAATTAAGTTGAAAACATTATCACACTTGACCTCTAAGTACTTCTAAAAATAAAGGTGGTGTTCTCTATAACCACAATACCGTTATCATGTCTAAGAAAATCAACAGTAATTTCTTAATGTCATCTAATACTCATTCTATAATCAGTTTATTCTAGTTGTCCCCAAGTGTATTTTGTGGGTAATGTTTTCAAACCAAGATTTCATCAAGGTCTGTATATTGTATTTTAATTGTTTCAGAGATGGAATTCAGCTAGAAATTTACTAAATATAATATACTTTTTTTTCCATTTTCTGTTGTATGTGTGCCTATTCTGTTTTTTTTTTTCCCCCACTTAAAAAAAAAACAACCTGCTATAGATATAGGTGAAGTAGAATCTGGGTGGCAGTAGGAGATAGAATTTACAAGTTGTTGGTAAGAATTTAAAATGTTTTTTTTCCCCCTAATGACAGAATGGCTCTAAATTCTTTCTCATGGTTTACTGATATGCTTAAACCAAACCATATAAATATGTATATTATATGATATTGTACTTATTTTATGAAGAAAAGAAACACAATCTAATCAGGCTTCATATATTTTATTAGAAGTGGTGTCCCAATTTTAATAAAAACATTTCAGGAAAATTGATTTTCCTTTAGTGTTTTCAAAACCGATAACATTTTTAGAAGCATTAACCCAACTACGTTTATACCAAGATTTGACATTGCTCAGATTGGAGATATTTTATAAATATATTCTTTTAATAAGATTAGGAAATAGTAAGTAAGATTGTTTTCATGTATTTTTTTGTTTCAAATATGATTTTAGCACATTCTCTGCCTCTGTCTCTTTCTGTCTCTCTGGACATATTTCTATGTGTTTTAAGTGGTTTTTTTTAAGACACCGTGTGATATATTTGAAATGTTGCTCATCTAACAATCATCTAGCCTCTGACAAGTCTTTTAACCTCTCTGGTTCTTATGTCCTCACCTGTAAAATGGGGATAATACTAGTTCTGCTACCCTGACAGGGCTGTTTCTTATATTAATAAAGACATATGAAAGCAGCTTACAAACATCGGATACTGTAAAATAAAGGCAATAGGTTATTGTTATGCTGTTTATATAAAATTATGTGATATTTTCTTTAAATTCGTCGGTGACTTTTTAAAATATAAATTGAATTATCTCACCTTTAGTATCAGAGGTGAGTAAATAAGTTGTATAATATTCAGAATAATAATCTGAATAGTTATTTTGTAGGGTGAAAGAAAATGTATATGTTTCGTTGTTTTAAACATTTTTATGTTCAATTAAAAGCAAATAATATCAAAAATGTTAAAACACAGTTAAGATGTGTATTAAGTTTGATGCTTTTGAGTGATTCTCATAATCTCAACATTGTGTTAGTACAAGTTTTACTGATAAATGATATTACTCTGAAGATAAATGTTTTAAAAGTTTATGACACTAGTTAAAATTTTGTGGTCTGAAAGCAGCCTCTTGGTAGCAATTTAACCATGTTAAAAATTTATATAGAAAATTAAAATCCCATTTAGGGTGCAGCTCACTTTAATTCTATGGAAAAATTGTAGCTAACTTAAATCTCGCTAGTATTTGTGTTGTAGTATTTTAACATTACAAAATTAATAGAATATCTGCTTTTCTTGTTTTTCTTTTTTTGCAGCTTTTATCATGTACCTAAATAAATATAACACTGGTACAGTTTTAGATGTTTTAGATACATAATCTTATGCTTCACAGTTTTGTTGCTGTTTTCATACAAATAACCTTGAAAGATCTTGGAATTCTGGACACTGTCTGATAGTGTTTTTGTTTTATTTTGTTTTGTTTTAATAGATTATGAGAAGGGACAAAAGGAAGGAACAATTCCTAGACTTATCAATGAAGACATCACAGATAGTTTTTTAAAGTGCTTTGGTTCATAAAAATTCTACTCTCATCATCCTTAGTTTAAAAGAATATAAGAGCCTGATGACACATTATAGTTTATAAATGACATAATGCTGTAGGCATTGATTTTAGTCTTTAAAATTTCTACTTTGTTCTAAAATAATTCACTTTAAGACCTAGTAGTTTTAAAGATATTTCCATAGGTCTTTGCTAGGCATTAAGCAGATTTTGTTGCAGATAAATTAAAGATCTGGCTACATATGTATGTATGTTTTATGTATGTAGATTTCTCCTCTCCAAATATTTAGTGGAAGCCACTGATGTTTTATTTGTCTTCATAAAATTACATAAAAAGTTAACTTTCTGTACATATTCTTAGGAACTAAGCTCTTGATCTCAAATACAGAAAATGTACCTGTCTAGCTTTTTTACCATATTAAATTTGCATCACATTTTTGCTCTTCTTAAAACAGAGATGTGCTCCTGCATCTATTCGCCTCATGGACAACCAGCAGTTTCAGTTTGGTAAGTAAGAAGTGGTCATTTTAAAATCTGCTCATTAAGCTACAAAAATTTATGAAACACCAGTTATGTGCCAGGAAGAGTACTAAGGGCAGAGCTAGAAAGATGAATTTCATAGTTCCTGCCCTTAAGGAAGCTCTTCGTCTAATGAGGACAGTTATATAAATGAATGAGTGCACAGTGTTGGAGGTGCTGTGAAAGAAGGCCACACTGGCTGCCCCATTGTGCAACTGCAGGTTAGTTGATCCTGCTTGATTTTGCTTGAGGTTGGGGTGGAGAGTCAGGAAAGACTTCTTAAAGGAAGGTGATGCTTGAGCTAAATCTTAAAAAATGAATAGAAATTTGCCTGAGATGGTCTCTTCTCTTCTCCTTTGCTACTAAATTTGTTTGCTTATCAGCAAAAAATAAGTTGTAAAACTTCAGTGTCATATTTTAATTCTATGTGGCCCAAATAGGAGACAGTGAGAGTTGTTAAGAGAGACAAAGCTGGATGGTAGACTAGGGCTTTGCAGGATAGATTTGGATTTTATCTGGTCAGCAGAGGAATTTCTTTGTAGAGGGAATAACAAATCAACTTTACATTTTAGAAAGCTCATTCTGCTAGGATTATGCAGGGTGGATTAGAATGGTAAAAGCATGGAGGAGAAGTTGAAACAGTTCAAGAGACAAATTTGGGGGGCCTTGATACAAGGCAGCGGCAACGGAGATAGAGAGTAAAGGACGTTTGTCAACTGAATGTAGAGGTTAATTAAAGGCAACTCTCAGATTCCTGATTTGCTGATTGGATTTGGAGAATAATAGTCTAGAAGAGATGATGATTTTGTGGAAAAGACATCATCACAACGGGTTGTATTTAAGGTGCCCTTGGAATATTCAGGTGGAGAATGCATAGCATTTAGCTGTGTTTCTTTTTCTCCCTATTTTACTTAAAGTATTGAACTTTCTGGCACAATTTATCATCTTTCCAAGTCTAGTTTTATTGTTTTTCTATATTTTCTATATACTGAGATTTAGTTGAGATTTAAGTTTATAGAATTTAAGTACCCTCAAAACAGTAATGAAATTATGGGAATGTTTGCTCAATAATAAATACTAAAGGCTACGATAGGCAGACTTTTGTTTGTTCTAAGAGTAGCTTAGATTTCAGTTTAAGTCAGAATGGTTATTATAAGTTAAATGAAAACTAAGGAAGTCAGGTATATAACATATCAAAATTGGTTTTAAATTAGAGTCTTCTAAGTCACAGGCTTTTATTTAAGTAAATTACTTTCAAACTACTGTACTACTGATAAAAGTCTAAGATAAGTGTGTCCTATAAATAATGAAATAGTTAAATCAAATGAAAATCAAGACTCCTGTGTGTTTTGGCCTGCAGAGATCTAGGTCTTAGGAGAACTATATACCTGATTGATGACCATTATCCATTTATATGCTGCTATTGTAGTAAAATATGTTAGACATAGACACCTTTGTAAAATTAACTATGATTTGGCGAGATTTTATTTATAATTGAGATCTATAACAATTTAAAGTGAAGGTTTAAAGGAAAGATCTTTCTGGCTATCGGTCATCCCTGTTTCACATTATCATTACTATACTTAGGAATATGCTTTAAGGTAGGTTCTATTCTCTTTGATTATGTCTCTTCTCCTTTTGCCCTTACTTGACCACCAAAGTCATCCATTGGAAATACACATCTGATCATGCTCCTTGGCTGTCAATAATCTTACTGGTTTTTCAGTGCCTATGGAAGCCTTTCCATCTATATTTCTCATCATGGCTCTGTGATCAAGCAACTAAAGAGTAACGTTTAGCACAGTAAGGGGTGTCCAGAACTTTGACCTAGCTATATGGCCGGTTGGTCGTATTGGTTCTTAACAAAGCACAAGTTTTATTCTTAGTTAATATTTTTAATATCATTCCTCTGATAGAACCGTAAACATTATATTGAAATGAAATGTTTTCAGCATATTGAAATAATATATATCATTGAGTATATTGAAATGATCTACATATTTCCCCTGTAAACTAAAGTTTGTCAAATTTGGAGGATAATTCTCATTCATTTTTATATCTCTTTCACTTGTCACATAATAGGCACTTACATGGTGATTGACTTAGTCATCAAATTAGCAAAAGAGGTTGGACGAATCTTGCATAGCACATAGCGTAGTGCTAATATTAAGCACATTATCAATAGCACAGTTTATCAAATATCTCCTGACAACTGTTCCTCAAGGTGGTATCCCTGTTACAAAGACTCAAGGCTAAATATTTTAGCAAAGTCCATAAGTCACATGTGGTAAAGCTGGGTTTGAACCCAAATCTGTCCGACTCCAACGCCCAAGACTTTTTCTACTGTCTCAGATCACTTCTTTGAAATGTAGATATTTATTAAATCCTTTAAAATTATTTAATTAACACTATAACAACACAATTCACTAATCAAACTGTCTAGCTAGTAAATTTGGAAACTGGTTCCTTCATTTACCATAAAAGGTAAAACACAATAGCTGGAATATATTTAGAATGTAATTAATTTGATAGGCAACATTTAAGAATAAGTGAAAAAAATAATAAGCTGAGTTAATACTAATGCTTGACCCACTTAAAAGTTAGTAGCACTGTTATAATAATTAGGCTTCAGAGCTATCACATCAACTCAGTATCAAGGATATATGTGACTTCCTCCTACTAGTGTGGAAACTAGTGCATATAAATTTCAATGTGTTAGATGAATAAATCTTTAAGGATTATTCCACATCGGAGTAGTAACATTTGAAGTCCTCACACCTTGTGTAAAGATTATGTGGATCAGAAGATGTTTATGAGGAACATATAATTTCGGTTGCTTGCAAGAACACAACATATATACTCATACATTTATGTTTATATATTTATTTCCAATTGTTAAAATAGGATGAATTCATTTGTGACAGGAAGTGAATATTTTGATAATATGTTATTTTTAACTTTATATGTGCTAGAAATGGTATCTAAAGCACTGGTTATGCTAGAGGAAAAAAAAACCCAAACAAACCTTTGGAGCCAGTAGCCCCCAAAGATTGCTAGGTTGACCTCTTATCTATTCTGACCTTCATTTTTGTTTTGTTTTGTGCTTTGTCCAGTTATAGCATTGATATCTAACTCTTGTTACTTCATGTAGATTTCATGTTAGTTGCTGGTCTTTTATGTAACATTTTCCTATTCAATAAAAATGTAATAAATATTACAAATTCAGCCTCACTTTAAAAAAAAAAAAGATCAATGGGAAAAAGACTGAAAGTAATAGTTTTTTTCCACGGAAATCTTTTTTTGTTTGCTTTTCAAAAACCTAGTTTGCTATTTATACCTATTTTAAAGAAGAGACTCACATTTTGAAAATAAACAAACAAAATCCCAAAGCTTTTAAAAAATAATAATAATAATAAGCTTTTTATTTAGTGATAATATTCGATGTACTCTAGAGGCTTTAAAATTCTTTATAAAAACTCTACATAAATAGTATGCCACATTTTTCTAAATCAGTCTCATAGCACTAAGGCCAGATGCATGATTTTTAAATGTAACAGTCATGGGAGTTAAGAAGTTGCTACTCTGAAAACAATGAGAAAACAGTAAAAAACTTTCACTCGATTAAGCTCAATCCTCAGGCAAAGATGTTAATTTAACAGACTCTGAGACACCATTTATGTTATTTTGGCAATTTTAACTCTCTGGGTGTGATGAAGGAAGCAGTTTTATACCAAGAATTCTGGATGAATTAAGAATTAATTAAGAAACAACCTTAAACATGGTATTGACTCCATATTTGGATATAGTTCTGAATGGTTTCTGCATAATTAAAAAAAAATAAAAGTAAAACCAGTCACCATCAGGTGGTCTTAATGAAATAAAAATTAATGAAGTGATTTTACTGACTATAAACTATACCATTGAAAGATAACCTAAACTGTGTAGTATTAATTACATATGGTAATTTGAGTTTTAAAAAAAAACGAAGAAGGGGTTTTGTAAACAAAAAGTTGTGACTTTTGAAAGAAGATAAAGGTAAAAGATGTAGATATTAACATTAATATCTAATACACATAACAGAGAGATTTAAAAAATTAAAGTTGTGAAAATTGTTCACCTTTTAGGATATAAGTTAAATTAGCCTCTTGTTCTAAAAAAACAAAATTTGTTATTTAAAATGCTAATTTTTTTTTCTTCTTAGGTCATGCACTTAAACCTCAGGTTTCCTCTATTTTCACATCATTTTTGGATGGTTTAAAAAAGTTTTATATTACAAAGGTAAGAATTTTTATAAAATGCTAAAATTTTAAATGCTTAGGATTTTAATTGATTTTGTTTCCTTCTTTCTCCCCTTCACATGAACCTGTTATGTTTTTCCAGGTTGCCATGTACATTTCATAACTATTATTTTTCATATTGAAACAAATATTTTATCAAGTAAATTAATGCTTTCAATTTCAGAAATTTTAATTTTTTTCAGGTTTGAAGTTCTTAAAAATAACACTGTATTAAACAGTTTCATGCATATAACACTATAGTTTGAATTTTTTCCTTTATAGTAGATATCTAGAAGTGAAATACAAGTATATTCTTTTTTTAACTATTAATTGCTGAATTCCTTTCCTATGTTTATACCAGCTTATATTACTGCTAGCAATACATATGTGCCATTTTTTTTGTTGCATTCTTTCTGTTGCTTGTGAGATTTTTGTTTTGTTATGTTTTAAATTTACTGAATCCAGGGAGGAAAGGGAAATAGTACTTTATTTTAGTTGATGTTTCTTGAAATTCCAATTAGGCTGACCATTTCCCTGTATTTCTTAAATATAATTTTTGTATGAATTAGCTGAATATGGTTATTTTTTCAGGAGTGGCAGCTTCATGTTTTTTTTCTTGGTGCTTTGGTGTGTGCCCTATGAGTAATGGAATTTTTAGATACCTTTGTCATAATGTTGTAAATAATTTTTCCAGTCAGGTAACTAAATAAAAGATTTTTTTTTTTTTGGTGCCCAAGTTTCAAATTTTTATCTTTACCTGTGATTATTTAGTTATTTCTGAGCTTAGAAAACCTTCCTTCCACCAGAACTATGATTAGGATAATTTTTCTCTCTATTACTTTTTTTGTTAAATGGGAATTAAAAATTTTTCGTCTTTATTAACTATTTGAATTTTTTCAATTTTATAATGTGAGATAAAGTTCTAAATTACTCTTTATCTCCTCTTCCTCCAACTGCTAACCAGTTGTGACAGCGCCATCAACTAATCCCTGCTTCTCTTTGATTTGCCATGTCTAAGACATCTTACATACTTATCCAAGAAATAGACTCTGTCTTTTGTTCTTAAAAATGTAAATGGATTTAATTTCTGTAGGTCTAGTTCTTCCCCCTTGTTTCTTGTGCTTTATCTCGTTATCACTATCACCTGCCTGTTTATTATTCTAGAAAAACTTTAGAAACTGTTCTCTGTTTTAGAAAGTCCATCTAGATTTTTATTAGAATTGAAATAAAACTAGTTTATCAATTTGGGCAAGGTTTATAATACTTAGTTTATACATTTAGAAACATGTATCTTTCTCATCTTTTTTTAGACATGTTTTCATAATGAAATTACATTTTCTTTCCAATTTATTCTTAGATATCTTGTTTTTTAATTTTATGCATAAGGTCTCCTTTGAAAATATTATTTAATAAGAAGTTATTATAGTATATAAGAATGTGGTTGGTTTTTATTCTCTCCCACCTTACATCTTGCTACTTTATTATATTCCATCATTTTGGTAGTTTTGATTATTACATTTATAATTTTTACAAGTTATTTGTTGTGTTTACATACCAATATATAATTACAATTGGCACTATGGCATACTTTGAACCGAAATGTTTTTTCATAGTTTTACTATACTATAATGACCTGAATAGGTGCATTAAGCATTCTTTGACATCTAAAGTTCCAAAGGTCAGGCTTTAAAGAGTTGATGTGTTTGAGCCCAAATCAGAAGGAAAAAGATCAAAATGAATTTTGATTTATTATTTGTAGAATAAGACTTATCTATAATAATAATTTTTTTCTTTGTAGTTTAAAGGATTTGATCCAAATCAGCTAAGTGTCGCTACATTATTGTTTGAGGGGGACCGTGAGAAAGTTCTTCAACATGAAAAACAAGTATATGACATTGCTGCAAAATTTGGGTATGGCTTTAAGTTCATAATGCCAAGAGAAACTTAAGCTAAAATTCTTTTATCTCCAAGCAGTTGTTGATGTACCATTTCTAGTATTATATTTGTAGTGATATATGATAGTCAACTTAAAATGTTGTGTTGGTTTACTCTCAAAATTTGTAGGAAGTTAGTTTGGTATGTTGCTCTTACTTGTCTAATCATATATATGATATATTAAATATTTTATTGTATTTTTCCATTAATGCTAATAATATTTGCTGTTGTGCTAGAGTGGAATGGGAAAAATTCCTTGTCATGTTACTGTTTAGTGGTAATAGTATATGTATAAAACATGCCAATAGTATGTTTTTAAAAGGAAATTGTGTTTAATCAAAAGTTTTTGATAAATTACCTATATCCCACCCCCTGTCACTTATTGTTTTGTGCTGGTATAAAGAAACAGAAAACATTTCACATCTATAACCAACTGAATAATGATTGGGTGGTTTCTGTCTGTCTGCTTGATGGATTATATGATTGATCGATGGGAACTGTAGTGAAAATGCCATTTATCAGGACTACATTTTTTTTTCTTTCCTTTTTAAGTACATAAACTAACAGTTTTGTGGACCATCTCTTTTATTTTAAAATTTAAAATATATCATACACATTATGCTTAATTTTTTTGAGTTCTTTGTGAATATTTACTTTTATTCCTGGTGTTTTTTATTTTATTTTATTTTTCAATTACAGTCGACATACAACATTATATTAGTTTCAGGTGTACAACATAGCAATTATTTATTTATGTAACGTTCAAAGTTACATAAATAAATAAATCTAGTACCCATCTGACACTATATATAGTTATTACAATGTTATTGACTATATTCCTTATGCTATACTTTACATGCCCATGACTGTTTTGTAAGTACCAATTTGTACTTCTTAATCTCTTACTCCTTTTTTCCTGGTGTATTTTAATTTTTAGGTATTTATCAGAACCATTTTGTCAGTTTTATTTAATTTGAGCCACCAACTGTCATAAATGTCTTTTCATGTAATGTCAGTTTTTCTCATATAACACCAGCCATTTACAACTTAAAAGTAAGAATAGATCATCCTTAAAATGACGCTAGGTCTCTAGATACTGATACTGAGGCCCAGAACAATTGATTTAATTTTAGCAATTTGCTTATACTAAACAAAACTTATATCAGATTCATCCATTAAAAAAAGGTTTTGGTAAATGAGGTATCTATTTAAAGCAAGGGTAAAGCATTAAAAACTTAAACCCTAATTGAGGTCTTATTTTTTGCTATTACTGTTTGCTGCTAGTTAGTTATAATTAATTTCTGAGTGTAATTTCATCCTCGCTCTCTTCATTTAGATGCTGAAATCTGTGTTGAACAACCAAGGCTGTCATTAAGCAGATGACTTAGGGCTATTTTGATTTTTTGGAGTTTATGAATTTAGAATGCACACATCCGATTTCTTCCTGCTTTAGATAAGAAAATGCAGGTTTCTTTGTGGTTTGTCACACTGGATCTAAAGTGGAAGAAAACCCCCACCCTCACCCCCACGCCACCCCCAGCTTCACCAGATATTAGAAGAGGGTTTAAAGAAAAATGGCTTGACCTGAGACTGCAAAATAGGACTTTTTCTCATCCTGATGTAAGAGAGACAGGCCCACTAAATGTTCATACTTGTTACTTCTCACCAGATACATGCTTAGAATGCGCCTTCTCAAAGATTCCCAGTGCAGATCTTCTGGACTAGTCTTCACTCTCCTTTCCTTGCTTTCTGTCACTATTCCCAGGCTGAACTGTTTATGTTTCCTAGATCAATAGTGTTTTTTCTCTCTTGGACTCAGGTCTGATTTTATTTCATATCTCTCTGAAGTATGGGCTCAGCTATTTTCCTCCAAGCATTGCCACAGCAATTTTCTGACTAGTTTCCGATTTGTTTTGGAACTCTGACTCCCAACCCCAACCTCACATCCATACACACCCAACTCAGAACTGTATTCTATTTCTTACTTTTCACTCTTAGCTGTTTGACCTAAGTTCTGTCTTCCTCACTTATTAACATTTTACTGATACACCTCTTTCATTTCTTCTCTGTCCCCAAGTAGTTCTAGATGGGAGCTGCTCCTGTCGAGTCTTTGCTACTCCTCCTGGATGACACTAATTAATGTAGATCCAGCTGTAATACTAAGTCAGAAAATCTGATTTAGCCCATATATCCTAGCCTAAAATTTCCTTGCAGTATTTATATAGAACAGGGTACCTCTACTTTGTATTACTTACTTACTGCGAAATCCAAGCAAAGCTTCAGGGGAAAAAAGGATTTAACTATAGGTGTTAATCGAAGCCTCAAGGGAAATGATTCTTTTGGAAGAAGCTCAAATCGCAGAGGCTCAACACCTGAGTCTTGGGCAACACCATGGTTAAGGGCTCAGCATCCTGAGAACAAGGAGGTGCTGTTAGGGTATTGAGAAGAGAGACATAAATCAGTCATGACTCAAGAAAGTCACAAGAAAAGATATTTTTCTTTTTATCTGGTTTTATTAAGGAATTTTAGGTTGCTGCTTTGAGAGTTTGGGGTAAGTTTTATTTAGTTGACCAGGAATAGTTAAAATTTAATTTCTGCCTGATGATGGAAAGAAGCAAAATTTAAAACTCTACTGAAGGTAGTGGAAATCAGTAATCATTCGTAGTCTTTTAAAATAAGAATGACTTTCACAGAGCAGAGACTTGGACTGAATTATGTGTTATATGGAATGAATTCTAACTGTAGATCACCAAATACAATTTCTATGGATAAAACTACTTTCAACTTGAAATAGATAGTTCATATGTTCATAGTAATAAGACCTTATATATTGGTCTTATACTTGTCTGTGTATTGCTTCATAAACTTTAGTATTTCTGTGTAAGTATGTTTTGTCTTTCATTTAAGTTATAAGTTTCATAAAATAAACAACATATCTAATACTCCAAATACTATGTGCTCAAGTATTCAAGAAACTTCTCAGTATTTGGAAGGGCCTAGTCAATCATTGCACATCTTACATATGATTAAGATAATAAAAATACATGAATACATGAAAAAGAATATAATACAAATAAAATAAGAGTATTTTAAGTATCTTATTATACTTGTGAAGATTATTTAAGTTTGTTTCTCATGTCTGATTTTCTGTTCCTTCAACAATATGAGTAGAAGTAGTTAAGTTCATGAGTCAGTTTTATTAGTTTGGTAGATAAAAGTTTGAAATTAATGACCAAACTGAAATATTAAAAGTACTTTCAGATTTTTATTATCCAAGCTTATTCTCTTAACAGCTCTTTGATATATTTATGACAAATGAGAGTGAAATAAAAATTAAATGCAATATAATATATGTTAATTTGGTAAGCCATTATCTTGATGTGTTATATCAGTTTGGTTAGTTTTATATTTTTTTAATAGTTCATTTGAAATTTATTAACAGTTCTTTAATTACAGTGGATTGGCAGCTGGAGAAGATAATGGACAGAGAGGTTATTTGCTGACCTATGTCATTGCATATATTCGAGTAAGTTATCTCATATTTCCTTTGTTAACTTATGTTGCAAACGATATTTTTCTTACTTTGAGTGAATAAAATTATTTTCTTTATTTTCATAAATTTTAAAGTACTGTGATTTAGCACATCATTTTATAAGAACCCAGGATTAGCTACAAATCTACCTCAAATTCTCCCATAGTGAGCATTTTAATGTAATTTTAGGTAAGATCTAAATTTTAGATTGCAGTGAATTTGAAGTATGTACGTCTTATTGCTCCCCCTCTCCAATGCTGATGGGGAAAAAGTACATTTATTGCTTGTGTGCTGTTAGAAATTGTGATTAACAGATTTAGAGATTATTAATTAAACTTTTCATATGTGGTTTTGAGGAATTTAAAGATTTTTAATAGATCTTTCTGTTCTTTAGAAGAATGGAGCTTTTCTGTGTCTGGAAGTTGATTTTGCCATTCCTAATATTGTTTGATTAAAAGCAAGCTGCCTTAGTTAGCAACATTCCTAACTTGATCCACAATCTATTTAAACATGTATAAATGTTTTTTTAACTGTCTTTAAAAGTTGGTATTTAACTTGATTCTGAGTAGTTATTGATTTATGGTGATGATTACTATATAGAATTAAAGATAATTTGTATATATTTGAGCTCTAAAATTTTTCTGATTTTTTATTTTCTATTTGTGGGAAACTATTAGTCATGTTAACCTTGAGTCCTCTATACTTATTGATATGACAGTGTTCTTCTGAAAGTTTATTCATATGTTCGTTTGTTTTGTTTTTTCTGCTTTGGCTATAACAAACTTCAAGTTTCTTAATTGTTTTCTGCTATTGCTAGGGTTACTTTGTAAAAATATTGCTTGTTATGTAATTTAAACTGTCTTGTTTTAAAAGGTCATTTCTCAGCTATCCTGTTGAGAATTTGGCTTCCCCAAATATTGAATTTTCTGATTTTTCACTTGGAAATTATTTTGAAGGAAATACGTACATGAAATTATATAAATGTTTTTGCTTTTCTAAGAAAGCTTGAATTGTGTTCTCATTTTTAAAATAATTTAATCTTAGGTAAGATCCAAATTTCAGATCACAGTGAATTTGAAGTATGTAGATCTTTCTGTTATTCCATCTCCCTCCCCAAACCCATGCTCATAGCGAGAAGTATCTTGCCTATGTGCTGTGTTAGAAATTGTGATGAACAGGTTTACAGATCACAAAAGATGATTTGAAGTCTCATAAATAATTTTTACCTCCGTAGATTGACAGTATCCCAAGTTTTCCTATAGTAAGCATTTGGATATATATAAAATTTTGTTTGTTAGGCATTTTCTCTGAGGATATTGACCATTTTCTCATAATACTAAATTCAGAATTCTAGGAAATGAAATGGAACTGTAAGAAGTACAGCATAGACACAGTTTGAAATTTCTTAATTATTAAGATTCCAGTTAGTGTTAAAACTTAAAAGTAAGTTAAAGATTTTTGAGAGAAAGGGGAGATTATTTGTCTTATTTTTTATTTTCCCAATGCTTAATACTGTTGTCACCAAATACATGTTTACTGAATAAATGAATGCATAAGAGAAAAACACATTTTAGATCATTAATTTGGAGACTTTTCCTGCCAACCAGTGGTAGAGTTGAAGTGATTCATTTTACTAGAGGTAAAAACTTAACATGTATTGACTTTTCTACTTTATAAACTTTTTTCATATCTTTATATTTCTTTGGTGGCTTGTGAGTTATTCTTTTCCGTTTTGAAATTATAAAATTGTACTTTAAAGAAATTAGTGTTATAAGTTGCTTATCATGTAAACATTACATCTTTTTGCTATAAAGTATATTTTCCTAGCAGAGGTGCTTCCAAATGTTCAGTCTATTCAGTCACTACAATGAGAGGCACTATATTTTCTGATTTGTTTTTAAGGAAAAGTTGCTTTGAAGAAAGGGTGATATAGTGTCTCCTTCCTGTAGTCTCCTTTCCACCTACCTTTCCTACTTCCCAGCTCCTTCAAGTGGCCTGATGATCACTTTTTGGTATTAATTTGCTGTTTAGACTACTAAAAATATGTTTTGCTCATATTTTCTACATGTACGTAGATACTGGATAAACAGACTGTTCACTGGAGAAATATTTCCTACCATCTGTCAGGCACTCTGCCCAGTGCCAAGGGTACAGAGGAGAACAACACGAAGTTCCTTCTGGGGGTTATATCTCACTCTTGGGGCCACTTTTCAGTGCTCTTATAATGTGGATATTAAAAGAACCATGGAGATTGAAGTAGAAGAAACATGTAATACTAACAATTACATGAAACACTAACAATGAACGTGAAATACAAACAATATTATTGATTCTTCTGCATCTGTTGTAATTTCTTGATATTTGTGTATGTGTCTGAACAGGACTTGGGTTTGGAATTCTATGTATTAGGAGAATCTTTTGAGACTTCTGCTCCTTGGGACAGGTAAAATGAAATAAAATGCCTGATATTAAAATATACTATCTGAATTGTTCAAATAATGTATCTTTGTGTGTCATTATGTAAGCATAAAGTTTTATAAAGAAACACTGAAACAAGGTGATCACTTTTATTTAAATATCTCCATCAGAATGTCATATTTGCAAGCGATATTTTTTGGTTTGAGGCAAATTCGTTCATGTCCCATAGAAGGAAGGTATTATTGAAGTTTACATTTTAAAGAATCTTATTGAATGCTAAATGCCACTATATGGTTTTTATTAAGCTTTGATCTAAATTTTTAAGTGATAAATATGTTTAAATGTTCTCTAAAAAGTCTCCCAAAATTATAAAACCAGTTAACTTTCTTTTGTAATGTCATTTAGCCTTTGATATTTATGTATTTGCTCTTAAGCAAGATCTTAACTTGCATTTAAGCAATTTCTAAAAGATATCCAATTTAAGAAATTATGTACAATTTTTAAATTACATATACATACAGATATTGGTTAGGGAATTAATAGGAAAAACTGATTAGGAAATGAGAAGTAGTTTTATTAAAAACAGACTCAAGTTAATTCATTTAGTAGTAAAATATTTTTAAGGAGATTATATGTTTTATTCTATTATGGCTTACATTTCACTTTTTCTTTATAAAGTTAACAAATCGTTTAAAATTCACAGTAAAGTTTATAGGAAATAACAAATCCCCATGAATCCACCTCTGGGATGGTACATATCTTAACATTTTTATTCTACTCTATCTTCTTTTTTTTCCTCCCCCAGAAATCTTTTTACTTTTCTACATTCAGTCTTCATGTACAATGAGTTATGACTTATGGAGTTATGATCAAGAACTTGTTAGTTAAAAAAAAAAAAGAACTTGTTACTTTTACAAATATGTAAAATTCATTAACCCCTGTAGATATTAAAGCTTAGTAGGTTTTCTTATATATTTAAAGAATTTGTTTTATAAGTTGGATTTTCAAAATAAAAACATTAAATTTTAATAATCTAAATGCTTTACAAGAGATTTTTTAAAAACATGCATTCTTACCATTCCATAAAGGAGGTATAGATAACATTGATAAATCATATTTGCCTGCAGTTCTCATAAAATAAACCATAACTTAAGAGCAGTGTTTTGTAAAATTAGAATTTATAAAGGTTTTAGATACTGTATTTATAAAATAAAATTTGACATGCTAATAACACTAAAATTCTTTTCATATTAATATTTTAATCATCTATTCTTTGTTTTTATTGGAAGTTTAGATAACTTTAATGTATTTTATAAAGCATAATCTGTTTAATGTTGTTATGTTTATCAAATTGGTTTTCACACAGTCAAATCAGTCTTGAGACTAGAGATAGGCCAGCCTTTGAAGTTTCTTTGTTATCTTTTCCATTCTCATGATTCTAAACAGACCATACTTTAAAATCAGTGTCATTACATAGCTGGGACATTTATTGGAGAATAAAATGGCTTCTACATACCTTAAGAGTTTTATCTTGCAGATGAAAGAAAATATGTAGTTATAATAGTATGCTACAGTTCCCATTAAAAAATAGATTAATGTTCTTAAATATTATTAATCTCCCCTCATCCATCTGTTTTCATGGACTTTTAATATCAAACAGCCTAGCGTAGCTTTACAAAAGGTTACATGTCCAGTAAGTCTTTATTGAACTGGAGTTTAGCTCAGTGCTTGAGAATAGGCTATTGAATATTTGTTATAATGATTTTTTGTTAAATTATTTTTAAATTGAGGAAAACTTCTTAGACATGGATACAAGATTGGTTATTCCTATAACCGAGAATTGAATTTTCATTAACATGTTCTTTATAGCTTTAAAGCTTTTAAAATCTTGAAATTAAATTTATTTTGAAATTTGGGTTTTCCTAAGTGTAGGACACTGCCTTCAGGAGACTTGAGTGTGCTGTTCTGACTTTTTGTCTTTTCTATGCCGAAAAAAGAAAGGATTTTGCTTCCTTGAAGTTATGAATGGAAGGCTCAATTTGAATGATAAAGGCTCTTGATTTTTCTTGAAAGAATAAGTATGAAGGTTTTAGTTAAGAGAATTTCTAACTTGAAGGATGCCAGATAAACCAGCATTATTAGAATTTGTAATTCAAAAACAATATTGTATTCAATTTTCTTTTCTAGAGTTGTAGATCTCTGTAGAAATGTAAAAGAAAGAATAACAAGGGAATGCAAAGAGAAGGGTGTTCAGTTTGCTCCTCTTTCTACATGCAGGTGAGTTTTTTATTGCTCTTATACTTCTTACTCGGAAAAAAAGAAAACTTTTAATTAATGGAGAAGTGTAATCCGCCAGCTGAGGAAAAGCATCAGTCTATACCACCTAGCAAGCTTTCCTGAACTTCACTTGCCACCTTGTTAGGATTGTGCCACTAGCATATTACAGTAATCCTAAGCCCTTTAGGAGTAAAACACCCATCTGTGAATGAGCCTTATACCATCTGGACAGCATGACAGTGAAGACCCAAATGTCTGAGCTCCTGCAATAAGAGAAGACATCCTTCTTCATTCACTGAAACTATAAATTACATATATTGTCAAGGAACTTTAAGTTACATACACAGTCAGCATAGCTCTTTCTTCAACAGAGAAAAATCACTAACCATTTTATCAGTTGTCGATTAAATGAATGCATGTGGAATAAAGGAATGAGTGGAACAAAAGATCCAAGTGAAGATTAAGTCATTGCTTTCCAGCAGATCTTTCTGCCATAATGGAAACGTTCTATGTCTGCCCTGTACAGTGTTGTTGCCACAAGGCACGTATGGTCATTGAGCTGTTGAAATGGGGCTAGTGTGACTGTGGAACTGAATTTGAAATTTTATTTAATTTCAAATAATTTAAATTTAAAATGCCACATTGGCATCTTCTATATTGGACAGTTAAGATCCATATTGGATCCATCTTGAGCTCTTTGTTAAATAGGGCAGCAGCCCAAATGGAAATTTTTTTGAGAAGGGGCACTTTGTATGCAATCTTTTGATATTTTCTGTGTAAACACCAGAAGATTAAATGTGTCAAGATTGAATTGAGCATTTGACAGCTCTAAAAAGTTATGGAATTAATTGGAAAGTAGAATAAAGAGAAATTGGGACAGATCATGAGCAGGGGAACCTTGAAGTAAAAGATACAGTAGTAATCTAGCACTTTAAAATTTATTGAACATTCTGTATTATGTAATTGCCTCTCCTTTTTTCTGTGTGTGTGGTTTTATAGACTATAACTCCAATATTTATTATAGAAACATAAAAAATAATATAAGCATGAATATAAGTTAAGTAATTTGAAATTAATGTAATATCTTTATTGTTAAGTGCACCAGATGCTGCACTCTGAAACAACAGTTTCGCTTCAGCACCACAGCATTTCTTTGTATTTCTGTTCACGATGCTTGTTCTTCTGATTTGCCTGGCATCAGTCTCAGCCTGGGAAGGCAGACGTGGGCCTGTTCCAGCCCAAAAACTGGACCCTACCTACCAACTGCATCTCCATGGCAACTTCCTGCTTAGTTTTTAATTTCTTTGTTTTGTAATACTAAATGTGTCTGAAGAGTAAAGGAACTTTTCTGCTGTTTATTAGTAATTTAATCTCTTTGAGCTCTAAGTTTATCATTAGTAAATCGCATCTACCTGAAAGGACTCTTGTGAGAATGAAATACAAAAGCATACGAAGAGCTCTGTAAATGCCATTGTGTTGTTATGGTGTAATTACATTAAGGTTGAGGTAGATAATTTATACCAGTGTTAGTAAGGAAAATTTGGATATTTGGTTTTTGTCCCCCAAAGACAAATCATCAAGAAGGCATCAGTTTTTTAGGCCCTCTTATTTTTGACATAGCATAATAATTTGCATGTATTTGCTTTGCAAGACTAGAAATACTTCTCTATACTCTTTAAACTGCTATCTCTTCTGTGATTTTTTTCTTTTTGTTTTTACATCCTCTCATGTTGTACTTCCCTACTGCCATATTGTGTTTCTTAGTTCTACTTATTGCTCCTACTGAAACAAATATTTTTTAGAATTTGATACATTGTACTTCTGCTGGATAAGTAGGTAAAATTCTAACATGAAATGTGAGGAAAGCATCTTTCTCATGTTAACTGTTCATGTCAACTAGGATCTCCTTGAAATAGTCTTTTCTGCTTCTGTGTAGGAAAGATAATTAGGGTTCGAAGAGCATTTCAGGAAGTACTAAGTCAAGTCTATGTATCAACATGTTTTAGAATAAGTGTATTCAGGATAGAATCAAAGAATATAAAAGCTAAAAGCGTGGATTTAGAGAGACTGTTGGCTGGGGTTTGCTATATCTGAAGGAAGGGTACTAGAGGCCTTATTATGTACAATAAAAATCTTATAACTTGGTAAAGCTATTTGCTGACTTAATGAGCGATATTTGAGAGAATCTTTTTAATTTGGAGGCATCATTAAAAATGAAATTTTTAAGTCCTTGAAGTCTAAGGAAAAAAATTTTGTGTTTATATTATCAGCCCAAAGTGATACAATCAGTCCTCCCTTAACGTCATCAATAGGTTCTGTGACTTTAACGGCAGTGACATCTGACGAAACCTGTTTTACTATAGGCTACTCGATATAAACAACTTAAGTTCCTGTGGCATTTCGTCAATGTTAGAACAAAACGTTGAATGAAATGATGTTATTCGAGGACCTGCTGTACTTACTTCTTCTCTTGATAATCTAGTCTATCAAACCTCTTATTATAATACCCAAAACAAATCAGGCCTAATAACCCAAAAGTCATTTTTTACCAGTGAAATTTGAAACATTTTAAATAATATAATCTATTCGTATGCAGTTGAGAAGTTTTTATACTTTTATCAAGTGGCAACCTAACACAATTTATCTTCCCTTCATCCTTCTCTCCCACTTCTCTATTCAAGGTCTCTAGGGACTTCTCCCCTTCCATTATGCAAATATCATTGTGATAAACCACTACTTATTGAAAGTGATTGGGAAGTAAAATATTCTGCCTTAGGATACTTTGTATAAGTCTAGTTTCTTCACAAGGTATTCACAGGGTCTAAGAATCTTCATTGTGTATTATAGGTAGGTAGAATTGGTATACTTAGACTGAATTGGCCATATGTCATTAATTAAATAGCTATTTTTTAAGGAATGATTGTCTGATAAAAGCTTAAATGCTCAGCTTCTGTGATTATCTTCTAAAACCAAAGTTTAGAATGTACAAAGTCTAGTTATTTGAATGGTTTTGATAAATAGGAATTTTACTTATAGCTTATACTTGATTACACTAACATTTAACTAGAGTTTAATTTTAATTTAGTTTGATATGACCTGCTTAATAGTAGCCAAAGAGATTATTCTGTGTTGAACATAAATGTTGAATGTGTGAGATGTATTTATTAAGCTAGTTTTTAAAAAAGCTATTTCAAAATTAATTTAAAATAATTATCGATCTCATTGAAATCAAAGATCCCAAGGAAAATAATTTAGCTGTAGGTGCATTTATTGAGTTTATTTCATTTCTGTCCATTAAAAAGTACTTTGCGTATTGGAATAGACATTTCAACCTTAAATTTTCTGAAGAAATTTTATGGGAAGGAATTCCTAGCCAGTGAGTCTGATACAAGTAAAGTTGTCCAAAAAGCATAGAGCAAAAACACTTTTTAGAAATTAAAGAATAGTAGAATGACTTTGGCAACCACAGTATCACTTGTCAAAGTCATTTTGGAAGAGGTTAGTGTTTAACTGTCTAAAATGATACAATTAATCTATTAAAAGGTATTAGATCTGAGTCACTTTTTGAAATGGACCCAAATTGAGTTTTCCCAAAGATGTTTTTATTATTTCAGTTTTGTCTTTCTTTGAGTACTTAGCTACTGAAAATTAAACTGTAATGTCAATCCTGGATTTGTTGGAAGGTGACAATGCTCTATTAATATTTATTTACATAATTAATATTTTTTATATTAATTCTTATATGAGTGATGTACATTTTACTAATTGCTATAAACTCATTTCATTCCTATATCCTTTAAATTTAAAGTTGATTATTCCTAAAGATAGTACTGTCATAGTTAAAATGGTTTTCTAGTTTTTCTTAAACTTTGTAAATTTGGTACTTAAAATGTAAATATTCAAGGAATCTTTTTTATGAGTGTGAATTAACACTAGAAAGAAAACACAGCTGGCAAATTGACAGTAGCATTGTTAAACAGTTTATTTCTTCTGTTCTGAGGCACCTAACATTTGGCCTAAAAGGCCATTAAAATTTTAGATTAGATTAGATTCTGTTTGTATTGTGTAGTAAAAGAGTATTTCTTCTGTACTTGCTCCTTCTGTTAAACTCTTTGTGGGAACTTCCATAAATTGCATTCAGAGATTTAGCTATGATTACCTTAGCTCTCTTTTAAATGCTTCACCTAATTCATTTTGAAAGCCCAGACATACATATACACGCAATTTAATTATCTAATATTCTTGATATCTTTTGTAAAGACACATAAAACATGCACACATATATGGGGCCCAGAGTAACCTTTGGAGACACTATTTTAAGGTCATGTCAGTGCATCTGATATAATCATTCAGTTTGTTTTCAAAGTCCTTACTAATTATTAATGTGAATTTGCTGTATTTCACCTAGTGTGATCATTTTACCTAGTATGATCATTTTACCTAGTATGATCATTTTAGTATTTGAACATTTCTCTTGTTTCCTAGTTTTAAATTCTCATAATTATTTCTGTTAACTTTGAGGAAGTTTAGACTTACAGAAGATTATCAAGTTCCATCTAGTGTGTTTGGGGGCTGTCTTTCACTACAATATACTTTATAAATTTAACTACAATATATTTTGTAAAAAAAGAAAAATCTCTTCTGAGGAATTGAGGTGTTTGTTTATTTCAGGCCAATTGGAGAAACATGTACATCGTTTTTAAATTTTTAAACTTTTTTGGGTAATAGCCAGACTTACCAAAAAAAGTTGTAAAAAGAGTACAAATAGTTCCTGTATATCCTTCATCCACCCAATCTACATTCCTTCAATGGAGTAAGAGACTGGGTAAAGAATGAGATTATGTTTTAAGCAAATCTTTCAGATGATCTTGCTTTTAAATTTCTAGTCGTTAAATCTGATTTCACTTAAAGCCTTGTGGGGATTTTGTCTGTTTGTTTTTTAGGGTGACGCAGACTTATGATGCAGGTGCATGTATCTATTTCTACTTTGCCTTTAACTACAGAGGAATAAGTGACCCACTGACTGTTTTTGAACAAACTGAGGTAATTTTGCATACATTAATATAGCTCTTACATTCTTCTATTAACTTCAATAAACTTGACTATCAATTTATGAATTTTAGTTTGACCCTTTAATCACTTGTAGTTTACCTGGTTGATAGCCCATAGAAATGAGAATATTTGTTGCACTGGGTTGTATACTGAATTGTGAGTATAGCATTAATGTTCTCTATGTAAGAATTAATATTCTAAAATTAATATTCTGTAGCTTGTTATTTTTTTGGTTGTTACTTATAGTACATAATGCCTGATGAAATTAAATAGCAAAGGACTCTAGGAATCCTTGATATCACTTTGGCAGCCCACCTATCTCTAGATGGTGGCCACAGTTGAGGTCAGAAGCCTTAATGCTCTTGGTTTGTGTTGCTGTTAATACCCTTATAAATTTTTTTGTTTGCTAAAGCTCTGTGTAGGTCATTGAGGTTCATTTGTTAGCAGTTTTATTACATTTCTTAAATGGCCTTAAGCGTCTAATTTTTGTAAAGTCTTCTAAGTTTGATAGAATTTCTCAGGTCTAGAATTGAAGAAACAAACCAGACTGTGGAGGAACCTGGATGAGATTGAGGTTTGTTAAAACTTCAGGTGTCCTAGTGTTTTAATTCTATTATGTGCCCACCAGAGATAGTACCACAGGTGATTTTCAGTGGTACACTTTTAAACTCAAGCCATAGACAGGTTTTGGTAGGCTTCCTTCTATGTCTCACCCTTTTAACAGCTTGTTGGTATAGTGAGATGTTGGTATAGTGAGATGTTTACTTCAGAGTAGGACGTGGCTCTGTCTTCACAAAAATTCTTTTCATTGTTACTAACAATTTAGTACTGCTGAATTGATTATTTTGCCTCCTTTTTCTTTTCTAGAAATCTCAAAGTGACTACTGTAGATATTGTACCTATTCACTGAAAAAAACTACAAAGGCTATATTTATATTTATTGCTTTTAAGTGCAATAAATCTAAAAGAAAGGAAAATTAGGCTTCTAGTCTATTATTTAGCCCAGGAAGTCTGTGCCTCCTGTGGGAGTTGGGTCTTACTCTCACTAAAAAGTGAAATCTAAGTAGCAACTATTTGTCCTGTTGTTTCCAAATACAGGCAGCTGCTAGAGAAGAAATCCTCGCCAATGGAGGGAGCCTGTCACATCACCACGGAGGTACTCTTGTTCGGGTGTAGAATTTACAGTATTCCTAATGTAAAGAATACTTGTTTTGATAAAATGTCGGGAAGAGTCACAATACGAATAATATGAGAGCACTTAAGAGTTCTTGGAAGTTTTAATGTCTGTCACTGAGGTAGTTTAGATTGTGGTAGTAACCAACAAAAGCTTGACTTGACAAGCCTGCCTAGATACGAACCTAGACAGCCTTCTGAGTTCTCAGAGAACTTCATGTTACCCAAGAATAGCCCAGCTTTCCTTTTAAAGGGAAAAAAAGAAAAACAACATAAATGTTTTTCAGCCACCATTAGAATGTAGCTAGATATCAGTTGTACCATACATTGAGGAGCTGTTTGTTCTGCCCACCCAAAATTCAACAACTTAAGACAAGATATGAAAATAATCTCTTTTCAAGATTTTAATGCTGTTTTGTTCTTACTTGGTAATCATTGTGGTATTAAGTTTTATCAGAGAATTGATCACATCACCAATAAAAACTAGGGTATATCTACCTATGTTACTACTGGGCTTATGAAAGTCATATGAAACAGTTTTTAAGAAGTAAAACAATGGCTCTTCTGTCATTAAAATTGTAATTGTAATTTTCGAGGTTATCCACCTGTTCCCCTTAATAGACACATATCTGAATATATCCTTCAATATAATTTGGTACTTAGAAAAATAGACATATTTAGATTTAGAGAGGAGCATGAGGATAATAAGACTACCGAATTAAAGAATTCAGCTCCTCCTAGATTCTCAATATCCCTCTTTCCCCATTTTCATCATTGCTATTTAGCATTATCTCACATGCTTTGTATTTATACTTCTTAATATTTCCTCTTACTGAAAAGTGAAGATCCATAGGACAGGGACTTCTGTTTTGTTTATTGCTAAATACCAGCACTTAGAACAGTATTACCCCCCTCCCACTCCTCATCAGCTCTCCATACATGTGTATAGGATGAATAAAGAATTTTGGTAGAAAAAAGAGTGGGCTATAGAGGATCTGTGTCCATATAACATTATTGTAGCCAGGCCTGGAGAAGATTGCTAATATGAATGAATGAATGAAGTAAAAAAGAATTCCTAACATGCTTGTATCATCTTAATCTTTTGCTATCGCCTTACTTTTTTTTCTTAACCCCCACAAATAAATTTCTAACTTAGCTTACTGATAAATATTAAAGTGAACGAATTTGTTCTTTTCCTCTTTTTACTTTTATTATCTTTTAATGGAGATCATAATGAATGTTAGAATGACAAATGAAGAGTGGAAAATGTGCGTGCAATTAAAAGCTTCTGATTAATCTAAAAGTCTCTACCTAATTTTGGAAATTAGGTTTTTTGTAAAGATACTTAGATTTTTAGCACCTCCCTTCAAAATGTTCAGAAAGCCATATACATTATTCTAAATATTTTTTATATATTCTATTTCAGTGTGCCACTATATTAATATATAAGGAATTTGTAAAAATATATAATATCATAAAATAATGATATGTTCTTCATTCTAAATTGATTGCATGGACAGAGAAGGCAAAATAATTTAGCCCTAATTACTTGTTTGAAGGGAAAAAAAGTTTCATTCTGTAGCCAACAATTTTGCCTTTTGGTACATGTCAATAGCCACCAGTGCTCTTTTTCCTTTAAGATCAGGAACTATAGGTTCCATATTTGTGATGGTAATTATGAGAGAAGTGTGATTTTGCAAGAGGGTGAGAATAGTTGAATCTTGTATATAGAAGGAGATAGCGGCTTAAGTGTCATTTAGGTAATGGGTTTTAGATGAGCTATTTCCTTAATTGAGAGGATTTTCTCAGTTTACTCAAGCTTTATAGTGTCAGAAATTCTATAGAAGTTGGAAATGACCAAGTGACCTGCCACACTTGCATCGGAAAGCCAAATCAAGTTTCTTTCTTGCCAATGACACTTTACGCCTTTAGGATCTTCATGTCCCTTAAGTAGTGTCCAGTAGTGTCCAGTAGTGTTCAGTACCAGAAATAAGTGTTCAGTGGATGCTGAGGGTCTAATACGGCCGAACTTCTGGTGTTACTTATTCAGATATACCCCAGACACTGAGAGGTTCATAGTAGGATCTAACAGAAACTTCATAAATATTAATGATTCTATAAAGCTGTCATTACAGAAAAAAGAATATACATACAAATTTAAAATAATAGAGTTAACTCTAGTACAAATTTATTTGAAACTTGGAGTGTTACTTATGAAAGCTATGGTAATAGTCCATTTAGTACACTAATAGAAGTTAATGAAAAATAATAATGTTTTCCATATTATAAATATTATTAGTCCAGTAGGCAGTAGGATTTCAAAGAATTGTAATCCTTCCCCTGAAGGACCTTACCATCCAGTAAAATAAAATATTATAGCATTTCAAAAGACCACTGATCAAAACCGATAGGATTATGATATTATTACCACTTCAGTCAAGATAAAAGTCTCCCATTTTCTTTGAAAAGCACTCAAACGTTAACTTTAATAAACATATACATGCTACACATGTTGAAACAGTAAAGGGAAGGACTTTGAACAGAATAGGGAAAGGAAAGAGAAAGGAATTAACATTGATAAAGCTATAAATATTTGCTAGGTGCTCTGCATAACTTAATCTCCTTTAATCCTGCTCCAAATGCTATGAAGTAGATACAATTTCTTTAAAATGAAGATATGTTAAGGCTCTGAGTGTACCGTAACTCGCCCAAAGATATGAGCTGTAATTGTGAGTGCCAGAATTTGAATTTCAACTCAGGTCCTCCTGCTTCAGTATTCCTGCCCTCTTGCTTAAGAGCCTAAAAGAGCTAAAATAGGCAAAAAGCTAAAATGATTAAAATTGACAGCCTTAAGAGATACAATTTTTAAAGTACATAAAAAGAAATACTTAACATTACTGTTTTTTCTTTTAAAATATAAAACCTCTATTTCTTTAGTTTTGACTATGTTAATTAACAATGTTAATTACTTGCCCTGCTTTAGATGTTTAAACAGATGCATCAACATTTTAATTTCCTCATTTTAGATATTTCATTGTTTTCTCAGTTCTTGCACATAGTTTTATACTTCCTAATTTTAAGTTTCTAACATATCGATAGTAGTGAGTAATTAAATAAATGCAGGTCAGATCATGTTACAGTAAAACTCCTTGTATAATTTATGTGCATTTTCAGGTTCTAGGCTTTTAGGCCTTTATTTGCTACAGACCCAAGTTTGATGAAATAACTTATTTTTAGAAATTATTAGCTTTAACTTGAATGTAGCAAGATTTGATTTCATATTCATTGAGAGTTTCTGCCTCATGTAAATAGAAATTTTTTATTTCTGTCATTTCTCATATTTTTATTTTCTGTGTGGTCAAAAATATGACTGCATGGAAACAAATTAAAGTACCCGGTTACCTCTGTTACTTAGAAAAAGAAACGAGGTAAATCTGAACACAAAATATATTTCGTATGTGCTGGGAAAATGAAGATGCTTTCCCTCTTCTAAACTGACATATATTGGTAAGCTCCAGGGCTCAGCCCTGAGCTTATTTGTTCCCGTGTGTTTACTCACTTCCTCAGTGATTTCCTCAGTCCCAGGACTTAAAACACCATATGTATGCTGATGACTCCCAAATATCAGAAGGCATCACCACCACACCCACTGGGACTACTGCAGTCACCTCTTAACTGATCTGGCTGCTTCTACTCTAGCTCCTCTCCTGTTATTTCTCTTGCTGCCAGAGTAATCTTTTTAAAATTCAGTGTTTTCTCTTCATATTCAGAATAAAATCCAAAGCTGCTAACTGAGCCTTCGAGGATACATATGGTGTGTCCATCTCTTTCTCCTCACCTCGTATTAGTTTTCCCCTCTAGCAGTATTAACTTTCTGCTGTGCCTCAGACATGTCAACTCCCTTTCTCCTTCAAGAACTTTGCTGTTTATTCCCTCTTTTTTCTGATGTTCTTTTTCCTGTTTTCCCCCTCAGATATTTGCATGGCTCGTTCCCTTTCATTTATATCTCTGATAAAAATGTCCCCTTCTTAGAGGTGGCTTCCCTGTTCTCTTATTAGTTTCTGTGCTCCTCATTTGAATAAGTTCATTGACGTTACTGAATTTATCTTGTTTATCACTGTGTTCTCTGGTCTCTGAACAGTGACTGCCTGTTTGACATAGTAGATGCTCAATGAATGTGTTGAGTGAGTGAATAAGTGCTCACGGAATGGGAACAGTTTTGCAAATTCTCAAACAGCTCTGAATCTTTCATATTAGAATTGCATTAGCCTCATTGCTAATTTAGTTTCAAACATTTAATAATCAGGCTTCGTTTGAATATGGGGTCATATTTTCATGGAAGGGCTCAGTTTATTTCATAACATTTCTAGAAAAGTATATTAGCAGAGTCAGTTATTCAGTGGAAAAGTAGGGTAAAATAATGTGCTATCCCTATGACTGTGTGACACCAGCCATCGTAGTGTTCTTCCATTGGTGCATTGAGCATGTGAGATTCCATTCAAAGTTTGTCTTAAAACAAATAAAGGTCTGAGAGGTTTATAGACAGAGAGGAAGAGCATTTGGGAATCAAATCTATATTGGACTCCTGATTCTGTACTTAACTAGCAGTATGACCTTAGGGAAATGACTTCTGTGAGCTGAGGTGTTCCCATCTGCAAAACGGGAATAATAGCACCTACCTCATAGATTATTGTAAGACTCAAATGTGATAATGTATGTAAAGCATCTAAAGTGTCTTGCATATATTAGGGGCTTAAAAGAAGTAGCTTAAAAAAAAAACTAAAAGCAGTAGTGTCAAGTGAAACTATGGTTTGTAATCTCTTTTTTTAATTAAAAATTTTTTTCAATTACACGACATACGATATATTAGTTTTGGGTGTACAACAGAGTGATTAGACATTTATATAACTTACAAAGTGATCACCTTGATAAATCTAGTATGTAGTTTGTATTCTTAAGCCCTTGTTCTAAATATTGAAGAAAGGTTATAGTTTATTTGAAAAAGATCAATATTCAAGGGATAGGATTCAACAATTGTCTTAATATATTTTCTTCCATAACCTTCAGTTGGTCTCACTCTATAGGAAGTTCTGTTACAATCTCTATGAAAGAGAAATTTCCTCCACACTATTGACTATAAAATTTTGTATAAAAAAAAGTCCATTTTCATAAATCCTTTTCCGCTTAAAGTTTATCACCTAATTCATAAATTTCAAATATTCTGTGCAATTCAGTATAGGTTCATAAAACAGAAACTTTTCCATATAAATTTTGAGTGGGTTTAATTGTTCTGCTAAAATTAATCAATAATAGAGCTTTTGAGATTTCACCTTATGTGTAAAAAAGATTTTCCTTAATTTGCATCCTGAAGTTAAAACTCAAGTTTACCTTTTAGTGGTATCTTTATTTACTGACCTTCAAGCAGTGTCATGACACTCTCAGTGCTATATTTTTGAGTTCAAGAGTAGAAAGGCTGGGGGTTGGGAGAATATTGATGCAATTTCTCTTAGAGGGTTTGGCCTGTAATTGTGATTAATAACAGTTGCTTTCACTATCTGGAAACAGACAGGCTGGTTTGTCTGCCTACAATCATGCTGTGATAAATGGAGCTATTTTAACTCTGGTTTTGTGTATCAAAGAAAACAGATGTAGTCTGGAACTGGAGGCTATAAGAAATATAAAGCCTGCTTAACTTAATCTTCATAGCGCTTTTTTTTTTTTTGGTAACTGACGAGCTGGTCAGTTTAAAAAGCAGAATTTATGTCAGCCATGTATTTAATTTCAATTTATAACTTAAGTTTTTAAATGGTTCATTTGCTAAAATTATACCAAAGTCCTTGTCAGGAAGTAAAAAGTCTCAATTAAATATAACCAGTCTTAGTTTAAATAGTGTGTCTTTAACTAACCAAAATTATTTTTTATTATTAGAGAATAATTATTGGGGCAGCTGCTTTTAGCTTTTTCTGTGGTCTTAACAGACTCTTAATAGTATCATAAACTTTAAAAGTAAAAAGAGACTACTCGAAAGAATGAGCAAAAGATCAGCTCTGAGGCCATTTGTTAAAAACTTGTACTGTGAAATAAACATATAGATTGGGAAGGGAGAAATAAAACTGTCGCTATTAACAGATGACGTGATTATCTTCATAGAAAATCCCAATGAATCTACAAAAACAAGATCAAGAAGACTGCAGAATACAAGAGGACATGCAAAAATCAGTCACATTTCTTTATATTAACAAACATATAGAAACTGAAATTTAAAATACTATTTACAATTTCATTTACAATTGCTCCAAAGAAAATGAAATAGGCACAAATCTAACAAAATATGTACATACTTAGGTATACATCTAATGAAACATATATAGGACCATATTTTGAAAATTACAGAATGCTGATGAAAAAAATATCAAAGAAGACCTAAATAAATGGAGAGACAAGGTTCATGAATTGGTAGAAAACTGGACATTGTAAAGATGTCAGTTCTCCCCAGACTGATCTAATACAATTCCTATCAAACTTTCAGCAAGATTTTTAGTAGATATAGAAAAGATTATTCTAAATTTATATGGTAAAGCAAAGGAACTAGACAGCTAAAACAATTTTGAAAAAAAGAATAAGTAATGGGAATCAGTCTACCTGATTTCAAGACTTAACAGGTACAGAAACCAAGACTGTGGTATTAGAAGAGAGATACATCAATCAATGGAAAGACTAGAGGACACAGAAATAGATCCACACAATTATATCCAACTGATTTTAACAAAGGTATAAAAGGAATCCAGTGGAAGAAGTATATAGATTATTCAACAAATGGTGCTGGAGCAACTGGACATCTGTAGGCAAAAATAAGAAAAGGAACCTTAACCTAAACTTCATACCTTATACCAAAATTAACTCAAAATAGATAATGAACTTAAATGTAAAACATAATAAAACTTTTAGAGAAAAAAAAAAAAACAGGAGAAAATCTTCAGGACCTAGAGCTAAGCAAAGATCTCTAAAACTAGTCACCAAAAGTACAATTCATTAAAGGAAAAATTGATAAATTGGATCTCATCAAAGTTGAAAATATGTGCTCTGCGAAGGACTCTGTTAAGAGGATGAAAAAGATAAAGCTACAGAGTTGGAGAAAACACTTGCAAACCACATATCCAAAATCTGTATCTATAATATATAAAGAATTCTCAGAACTCAATAGTAAAATGGAAACACCTATGAGAAAGCTAAAATTAAAAAATAGTGACAGTATCAAATATTGGAGAGGATGTGGAGAAACTAATCAATCATACTTTGCTGGTGGAAATGTAAAGTGGTACAATCATTTTGTAAACAGTTTGGCTGTTTCTTCTAAAATCAAACATGCACTGCCATTCTACCCAACAGTAACACTCTTGGGCATTTATCCTAGAGAACTGAAAACATGTTCACACAAAAATCTGTATGTGAATAGTTATATCAGCTTTACTCACAATACCCCCAGGTAGCCTAGATGTCCTTCAGCTGGTATAGTAGTCCCCTCTGCTTATCCATGGTTTCACTTTCTGAGGTTTCAATTACCCACAGTCAACCGTGGTCTGAAAATATTAAATGGAAAATTCCAGAAATAAACAATTTACAAGTTTTAAATTTTATACCATTCTGAGTAGCATGATTAAATCTCATGTCATTCCACTCCATCCTACCCAGGATATGAATCATTCCTTTGACCAGCTTATCCACACTGTATACATTACCCACCAGTTAGTCACTTAGTAGCCATCTCAGTTATCAGTTCGACTGTCACAGCATTGGTATTGTAGTGCTTGTGTTCAGATAACCTTTATTTTACTTAATAATGTGCCCAAAGCATAAAAGTAGTGATGCTGGCAATCCAGATATGCCAAGGGAAAGCCAAAGTGCTTCCTTTATCTGGAAAAAGCATAGTATATAAAGGGTGGGTACTAGTCATGGTATCAGACTTCCACTGGAGGTCTTGTAATGTGTCCCCTGTGGGTAAAGGGGGACAACCGTAGATGGCTAAACAGTGGTACTTCCATACCATAGAATACTATTTAGCAATAGAAAGAAATGAACTATTAATGCATGCAACAACTTGAATGAATCTCCAGGAAATTATGCTGAGTGAAAAAAAGCCAATCCCAAAAGATTGTATATTGTATGATTCTATTTCTTTAACATTTCTTAAGTGACAAGATTATAGAAATAGAAGACAGATTATTGGTTTCCAGGGGTCGGGTATGGGAAGGAGGTGATTATAAACAGGCCACACAAGGATCCTTGTGGTGATTGAACTGTTCCATATCTTAACTATGTAAGTGTCAATATCCTGGTTGTGATTTTGGTCTTTAAATAGCTACCAGATGAGTATAGCCTTTCCAATTTTGAATCTTTATCAGATTAATGTACGGTAGCAGAAAGTCTGTTTTGCCCTTTAAATTATTTTTTCTCCATTGGTTTCTTCTTTTAACTGGTTTTTTCATAAAACTTATAAGTTGATTATAATGTTTTTCCACTGAAGCAATGTCATAAATAGTTAGATCCCAAGATCTGATTTTAAAAGCCAGTTTAACTCATAATTTAGCTGAACATTTAACTATTTCAGCTATATCATGGGATATACAGCTCTCAAATCTGTTTATCCCATGATATAGCCTTCCCACCCATGCAATTACAAATGCACAGTTTAAGACAAAAGGGCAGGGACAGCATTGTGTTTGTCATTTCTTACCTGTAGTAGCTTCCTGCCTCAGGAGTGTCACCAGGAGAGAATAAGTGTGTTGGATAGTATTACTTCTCCTTGGATCTCTAAAGAGAACACTTTATTCCCAGAAATTTTATGTCCAAGACTCTTTTAAGTACTAAATGTTTGTTAGTCTAAGAATGCCTGTATTACATTATTAAATTGTCACAGAATAATTAACTTTTTATAGTTAGTTTCATGTGATTAGCAGTTACTCCTAATAGATATTTCCAAGTGTAACATCTGTTAAAAGTGACTTTAAGTAAAATTTATTTTTAATGTTCTGTGTTGTCAAACACAGAAGCCACTAGACTACATGTGGCTATTTAAATTAATTAAAATTAAGTAAAATTAAAAATCCATTTCTTCATTTACAGTAGTCATCTTTCAAATGCTTAATATCCACATGTGGCTAGGGGGCTGCTATGTTAAACAGTGCAGATACAGAACAGTTCTGTCACAGAAGGTTCTGTTGAACAATGCTCTGAAGCTTTATTTCATATATTTTTTCACTCATTAGCTGGAAAAATGGCCAGAAAATGTGACTTAAAAGTTTTTTCAGTAGACATTAGATTCAAGTCTTTAGGAGTTAACTTTTAAAGTAATATTTGTCATTAATTATTGATTTCCTCAGTGTAACTTCTATCTACTGTACCACTTTTTCCAGAGTGTCTCTTAATTTGGAAAAGAGCCTCAAATTTAGAACAAGGTCACCTTCAATGGCAATAAGCCTGTTGCTGCTAATTCAATTGGTTATAGCAGTGAAGGTATGTTACCTTTATGGGAATTGTTTGGGCTCTTAGGAGATGGACCCTAGGAAGCATGTAGTCCAGGATTTCTTGGTCTTGGCACTGTTGATGTTTTCGGCTAGATAATTTTTTGTTGTGGGGGCTGCCCTGTGCATTGTGCAATGTTTAGCAGCATACCTGGCCTCTGTTATCTAGATAACCACCTGTCCCAGAGGGCGGCAGAATTGCCTTCCCTTGGGAACCACTGATACAGCTCAAACAGTCCTAGATATGTGAAAGAAATGAGAGTTTTAGGTTCCATGGCATATCTTCTATCTTAGCTACTATAAAATAGCTCCTGAGTATATCCACGAAATGATGTCAGAATACAGAATATAGGAATGCAAAGCAGATGTAACCAAAATAAATTAAGGAAACACAGACTGCTTTTCTAGATATCTGAATCCCTACCCTTTATCTAAAATAGCTTACAGATAACTGGTTCAATATTTATTTTTTATTTTAACTAACATTTATTGAATACTCACTATGTTGCATACACTGTTATGCAACGGGGCTACAAAAACTAATAAAACATGGCCCTGGTCTTCAAGGAACACATGATGTTTCCTATCCTTTTCTGTCCTTATCTATTTCATGTTATTTGACCCATTCACTTGCTTTTGACTCTGTTGTATAAACATTAATTGCCATTGAGTTTAAATTTCAAGTGTGTCAAGACATCTTTTGGGGCCTTATAGAAGAATTAACCCATGATTGTGTTCTGAAAGACAGATCGAATCCAGCTCTGTGATCTGTTATTACCCTGGTAATTTAAACTTTTTCTGTTTCATAATCTCTAAGGCCCTATTCAAGGATCTATAAGATCTTAGAGCTATTGTATAAACTGCACAGATGAAACCGTAGCATAAAGCAATAGACATTTTAAATATTTAATAAGAAAAATTTTATAGTATCAAATTTTAATTGCTTTGCTAAAGTCCATGATATCCATGAATATGTCATCTTGATAACAGAAGTTTCATTAGTAGAAAATAAGTCAGATGACTTAAAGAAACTAAACATGACTTTATCCACTAAGCATTAAATTAGACTCTTGGATAGTCATAATTCCATTTTATACACTTTAAAAGCTGGATGTTAGCATTCCTCAATTGTAGATCTGTTGGCTAGCATTTAGCATGTACCACCACCATTATCAAACACACAAAAATGTGCTTTATAGCACAAATAAATAGATAATGAAATCTTTTCAGGTTGAGGCCCCTCACCCCCTCTGAAGAAACATCATCACAGTCAGATCACCAGGTACCTCAAAGAGTGGAAATTGTCTGTTGTCCTTCTCTGTTTTTATCAGTACTTAACAAGTTTCATGGGACCAGCACCTCATCTGGCAAGAGGTTGGATGTCCCTCCAGCACTAGCTTCTTACATAATCCACCAATAGTTTAGTTAGATCAATTAAATCTTGAAGTACATAGTCAATGCTCAGATCACTGATACAAGCAGCTAAGTCTGGATTTTCTTTTTAAACCTGACCTATAGAATAATACTAAAAGTATCCAATATCCTCAAACTAGAACTCTCGAAATGTAATTGTTGGTAATAATGGTTATATGTACCCTGGCTAAATTCTACTTCTGAGCTTTAGCTTCAGTCATCTTTGGAATGTATAGTGCATTTCATAATTTGTTTTTTAAATCTATATATAATAAGTCTTTTTAACCTTATAATCAAATTCATAATTCAAAAAGTTTTAAATTTAGCTATAAAGAAGTCTGGATAGCATGTCCTACCTACATTTATCACTTTTAAGATAGGACTGTTGGATAGTTTTTGCTACGTTTTCAGTTCTTTAGACCACAAAGAGTAGTTCCAGATAATTTTTAGCAGCTAGGCTAACTACTATGTCCACACACAACACTTTCCCTTCCCTCTCCCTTGCATACATGTCTGTTCATTCTTTTATGGTGTTGATCATACTACAAAATGTATTCATTCCTTCTTGGAGTTGTTGGCATCCAAAGAAGACTGTTGGGCCTATGATTCAATGTATCCCTGAAAGCTTCAATTCCTCTATTCCAAAGTAAGTTTTTAAAAATGTACTATTTTGTGGAAGAACACAAAATACTTTTTTTACCCAGTCTGTATATACAGTATTAGAAATTAAATTATAAAAAAGTGAACTCCCCTTTTAATTTAAGCAGATAAATAATTTCCCATTTGTTTTCAGTAATTTTTACTATTTGGCTGGTCTCTGTTTTTTGTATCTTTAAAAATACTTCTAAGACTCTTAAATACCTGGTTTGAGTACTTTGGGCATTATGTATTTAGAATAATTATGAATTGTAGAATACAGGATCCCTATCTTGTTTTCAGAGGTGCTGGATTTGGCTTTTTTGTAGCTCTAGCATTGACTCTCAGGCTAGGTTTATACTTCTAGAGAATCAGAAGTTAAAGGAGTATGATTGAATCAATAGTCATGAATATCCCACATCAGATAATCCAGATCTGGAAAGAGCATTAAGCTTCATGTGGTATAAATGTACACATGCCTTTACACAGATAACTGTGCATACAGGGAAAGTTGAAATAGTCTTAGGCTACCTATTTTTGCTGTTTTTATTCATCCATTGACCCCTCCTCCTCTATGGCATGCTTCGTAAAGGACAGAATATCATTTCTATTTCTGAAATGAGCTCTACAGATGTTTAAGCAGCTACGATATAGTTGTGCGTACGTGTGTTACATGTGTCCAGACCAGTATAGTCATCTAATTCCTCAATGCCTAACAGTGCAAATGAAGATTGTCCAAATGGCATCATCACTATTATTATCGTGGGTTAGCTCTAGAATTAAAATCTTCTGCTTTGAAGTGTGATGCTTCTTTGAGATTAGGGCCTTTGGTGTTTTTGATATATTTTGTATTTTAATTTATCAGTTCATCTGAGACAGCCAGAGAAGATTCTCTAGAATTTTATGAAGACTATTTCCAATAATTGCCTTATTACAGACTCATTGAATGTTTTTACTTATATTGTGCTTTATGTTCGTACACTTACAATGTAGTTAGTTGACTTAAATTATTAAGCAAAACCAAAAAGATTCCTAGTGCCTTTATCGCATAAGCCATGATTTCTGACCTCAGTTCAAATTCTGTTATCACTGACAGAAGCTCACAGACCTCTGCTAAGAAGGGGTTAAATTCTTTCATTAAATATGTTTATGAGGGGCCACGGCTATGCTGCCTGTACTGCTTTTTTTTTTTTTACTTTCTAGTTCACTAATCAAATGTATGTTAGATTGATTATTGTAAAAGTATAAACCATAGAAAATTTGACAAGATAGATGTGTAAATTACCCTTCTGACAGAACTAATGATGCACTCCGAGCACCTTCTGTTTTCTAGCGCTTGGTGAGCGACTTCATTAAATATGCAATGGCTGTTGGGTGGCTTCTCAAATGATGGTTCAGTTCCTTGTGGAATTGCATTATTACTAGAGGTGTAAAACCAGGCAGACAAGCTAGCTTTTGGGTATCCTGCTGAGGTTCTAATGTGCTCCATCTTGTTGGAGCAGTTGTTTGCAGTCTTTTCAGGACAATTAGATCCATAACCACAGGACACATTCAGTGAAACTATATTACAGATAACAGTGGAGACTGGCATTGACTGCTCTTTACCCATCTCTCTTGAGCTCCCTCAGTGTGGGTGACTTATAATAATGCCACTTCTACCACTCACAGAGTAGTTTTTGTTTGTTTGTTTGTTTTTTAATCCTTTGAAGCAAATCTGGAAACAACTGATTGGTAACTTTTTTAAAGTTCTTAAAAATCAGGCTATTTGAAGTGAAAAGAGTTTATAGATTTTAATCCGTATGCAGGTGAGAAAACTGAGGCCAAAGTGTTGTGGTGGGTTGTCCCTTAGGGAAATAGATAGTAGGAGGACATGGTAGAACATCTTTTAGGTGGTAGAGATTACATGAATAGAAATTTGTACTGTTTGGCTTCTAGTTTTAGAGCTCTTTTAAACAAAAATTCTTTTGAATTTAAGACTTTTTTCCTGCTGTACCTCGTTTTCCCCCATCTTAAGACCAACAGTGCTTTTCTTTTTAAATTTCTCGAAG
>NW_006442484.1:46938273-46984597 GCF_000325575.1 Pteropus alecto
CTGAAGATATCATACTATTTATTATTTTAATGACAATTTGATGGTTTCCTGCAGAACTGGATACAAAAGATGTTTTGAATTGAGCTTGAAATGGTATTTCAGGTTTCCAAAAGGCAATTGCTATGGTGTATCACTGCAGCCTGATAAATGGGAGTGCGTTTTAGAATGACAGGCTGAATACTTTAATGAAAGAAGGTTTCCCATTTTGGTTGGCCGATTAAATCACTGTTGATGACTTTGGATCATTAATGAACATTTGTGGAAAATGACCATTTGAATTCAATTATTACAATAATATGTTTGAAAAGTACTAACCACAAATAATTCTATCTGTAAATTAAAAGATTTATCCATTTCACCACAGATAAGTCAGCATACCGCTTTGTTTATTAATGCCAAAGCAAGTCAACTTTGCAGGATTCTTTTAAGGATTAAGTACACATCATTTCTTATAAAAGTTCTACTTAGAAAAGGTTTTGTTTTTCATTGAGTGCTTTTTAAGGTATAATTTATGCTGTTAGCCATTATATTACTTCATTATTCTCAGAAAAAAAATAGCAAGACCTAGAACAAAGAAAGGGAACATGCAGTGTATAAAAGTAGAAGATTAAGTTTAAGATGGATTAGATATTTGATTTATTTACTGCCTAAAAGAATCTCTAATTCTAGGGGGAAAAATAGGAAATAGAGTAACCATTATTTGAAAACATGCAAATTTATTTAAAAGTAATATGAAAAGAAAATGCAAATGGTAAACTTCATAACCAGATTGTTTTCTTAAACCCAAGGTTCAGGTTGTCTAAATTTTTTAAAACTTTTGTTCTCTTTGAAATATTTTATGGATATGTATCCTGTCATTATTGCTATAGTATACCCAACAAATTAACATGGATATGATATTTTTCTCAAGTTAACTTTATTTTCTCTGAAACTTTGACTGTTTTGGTAGCTGAGACAGGAGGTGAGGTCTTTTGAAATGCACGTTTTTCTCATTTTGTTATTTGTAAAATGGGCCATAATCTGAGTCCAAGCTTTTCTTCATCTCCATTTCATAGTTTACAGAAAAAGGAGTCACTGTGGAGCATAGGCTTCCCCTGGGAATACATTGGACTTAATGAGCTTGATAGTCTGGTGGGCTCAATAAATCAAATAAAGCAAAACATTTCTCATTTTTGAATAAAAGCATTTATCACACAGTGTTTGTTCATTCATGGTCACAAGATTGATTGGTTCCCAGCATCACAGTGTATACTGAAGCACTTTTGATTTTGTTTTTCCAGTGGGCAAGTTACGGAAGCAATGGCTAAAGGAAAGTATCTCTGATGTCGGCTTTGGGATGCTGAAATCTGTCAAGGAATATGTGGACCCCAATAACATCTTTGGAAACAGAAACCTTTTATAAATACATTACTATTGTTATGAAGAAATGTTACTTTTTAAAAAAAAAAAAAGTCTTCGACTTTGTTATATCAGTAATCATTTATATCATGACTGTATTTTGGCTATATTTGTTAGTTGATTTAACATGTTTGTTTCATTCTGTAGTTTGTTTTGTTTATACATTTATCAGTTAACAGATGGTATTCCTAAATCTCTCTCATTGTAGGTATATCGGTTTACAGCCAACTGGTTGTCATTTCAAATTTTAGTCAGGCTGCACAAGGCTGCCAGTTGTTATTTCAGAGGAAGATGCTGCCAGCTGTTTTGTATTGATACTTCCTCTTGGGAACAAAGGCAGATTTTGGTGTCATCTATTGCTTATCAAGTCTCTTTTTAAAAGAATGTTTCTGGGAAGCAGATATCTAGAGGAGGATTTCACTGAAGAGTGATAGACATGTATGTTTTTTTAAGATTGCATTCTAGTGTGAGTAGGCTGTTAAGAGGATTACTCATGAAACAGTGTAGGCAGCCTGTTATTTAGGATGCTTTCAGTCATGTAAGGTGCTTGGCCTACCTTTTCTTTTGAAATTAATACACAGTTATAAAAAAAACCTCAAATCATCAGTATACAAATTATTCTGTTACGGGACACATTTTTGTTCTCCATGTTTCAGTTTCTATTCAAGTATGAGTTGTATTTGTATCACCGAGATAACCTATTGTTGCCATACTATGTTTTATAAGAAAAGCTGACTTATCACTCATTGTATGGGAAGAACAGGTTTACCAGGAAATGAATGCCTTTATTCACACACACAATTCTAATGTTTCTGCTTTCCCATTCTTGTTGCTGAGCGGCAGAAGAAGCTGCAACAGGAGAGAAGAAGGAAGGCTCCTTACACTTAATGTCTCCAGTTCAAAGAATTGTTTGGCTAAAAGAACAGTTTCAATGATAATTTTTTTTTAAATTAACCCAAACAATATGATAAATTTTTATATAAAAGTAAAGTTTCAATTTAGTTTTTAATAATGGTTTAATGCCTTTTTTGAATTACTGGTTTAACCTAAATTTTAAAAAACTGTAATGTATTACTACACGTAGCATAATCAGAAGTTTGAGATATCATATTTCTTAAATTGTAGGGAGAATATTAATTACATTTAGCAAACATTTTTACATTGAAACCTGGATATTAAAATAAGTGAAACAATTACTTTGAATCACTGTCTGTCAAGGTTCATGATTCACATTTGAGATGGATTCTTTTCCTAATGTAATGCCTAACTTTTGATAATTTTTTAAAATTAATATTTGTTCAAATAATGTAAGTCAAAATGCAGATGATCCTGTAAAAGGACACACTATCTATGTAGCAACAGCTCCAAAGTATTTTTGGGCAGTTTGATATGTTTCGTATCTGAAGTAGCCTTAACCAGAAAAGTAAAAATTTTAAATCGACAAAATGATATTTTTAAAACTTCAAAATGATAATTTTAACTAATAAAATTGGCCTCAAACTAATAAACTTAAATCTGTAAGCAAATCAAAATTAAGTATGTTTAACAACAAAAACTAAGTATTGATTTATTCATTGGTGTTTCATTTTTAATTATAAAATTTCTAGCAGACCTTTGCTTAAAGCCTTTGATATTTGACATAATTGGATGCCTGATGAAGAAATTACACTTGCCTCTAGAATTATAAAAATCTCAGCTTCATAAAATGTATCTATCCATGAAGATAATTTCTCTAATTGGTGATCAAAATGTAAAATTTAATATGGTACTAACACCTCACTGGAGTGTATACATGTTTCTGAGTAATTTTTAAAAAATAAAACTTACAGATTCATAAGCAGATTTATTTTTTTGCATGTGATTGTTATAACATTCTTTCCCAGGGAGTTCAGATTTCAACAGCTTCCGAAATTAATATTTGATATTAGGAAACTATAAATGTAACACCTGAAATTGTTGTGTTCACTCTTCTACATGAACCTTGTGGAAATTAGTGTTTTGTGTCTTTATTTTTCTTCTCCCACGTATGCAGGACTCCCCAATCTTGATTTTATAGTGATGAATACATTTCGTATTTAGAATCATTTCTACAGGGATCATTTTAAACACATGAACACTCATCAGTGCTATTTCGCTCTGAAAGCCTTTCCCCCGCTTTCACCACCTGCTTCTGAGAGGTACCTAGGCATATTCTTAGTGTCTGTGAGCTGAGTTCTTGAATATGCACAGAAGCACTTAACCTTGCCTCGTATTTCTGAAATAGCTGAAAATGGCCTCATAAAAGTAAAAGCTTGGAGAACATTGTTTATGTGAGACTTCTTAACAATTTCAAATACGTTTATTTAAAATTTTAAAATGTGGTAGCCTATTTGGTTTTCAGTACTGCATAACACTGACTCGTCTTTCTTAAAGTAGTCATATTTCTAATATTTTATTTGATACCACATTTGGGTTGGGGTTTTAGTGAGAATGGGAACTTGCTGCTAGTGAGAAATGGCATTGATTACTAAAAACTCAGTATAAACAGGCTTTATAGACCCTTAGAGTAACTGTTGCCTTAATGTTTGGTGCAATTTACAGTGCATAAATGAATTTAGTCTTATGCTGAGTAACTTCAGCTTTTTTAGTAAAAATTGTAAAAGCCACATGTTTACTGTACCCATTATTTTACTACAAAGAGGATTAAATTCTTTCCTCTTCTGAGAAGTTGAGAGTTTTCTTCCTAAATGCTTACATATTATAGTACTGTTACTTAAAAGTTATTTGCGATGCTGGAAGCCTTCTAGTATGCATAGTTGTGTTGATGTTTTTTGGAAAACTAAAGTGCAGTAAAGGATGAGCTTCCATCAGTGTGTGTGTACTGTACCAGATACAGATGGTCACAAGGAAACCTCTTTTTCAGAATATTCTCTTAGTAACTACTAACTTCTAGCTTGCAGTTTTGAAAATGTCTTCCTGAATCTTAGCTCCAGAGATTTTCCTTTGTTATATTCTTTTACAACTACGGCTTCTTAACTATAGTGATCAGAGAAGCCCTAAAATCCCAAGCTGAAGCATATGACCTCTGGGCTTGGTTTGTTGAGCATCCATTCTATATAAATATAGACTACAAATGGTTATTTATTATGGATTGATTGATTCACAAACTGCATGTGCTGGTGCTTGAGGCAGCCAAAATAGAATGCTGTGGAAAGCATATCTACATTTTAAGAAACACTAATACAAGAGTTAAAGACAGCTTTAATAGCTTTTTGTTTACCACTTACTGTTTAGCAACTTTGATTTTAATTAGAGTTTAGCCTATAGTGAGAGAAAAGCTGAAGATAACAAATGCCAGTTTAGGATTGAAAATCCAGAACTGCTTTTGGCTTTATAAGTTGTGGAGACTTGGCTTTGCTCAAGGCTTTCTGTTCCCAGATGAGCCACATGTCAATATATTCATTTAATTCTTATTAATTTCAGTTTCCTAAAAGGGAAACAACATATTTTGATGCTAAAATCCAGAAAGTATAAAAGATTTTTTTTTACTATGGAAATGTGTCTGATATGAAGGATGTAAGCTACTCAGCTTTCTGCTCCTTAAGCCAAACAGTGTCTCAAACAGTGTCTTCAGTGTAAAATTTATCTGTATAACTACTTGTAAAGTCAGCAGGTTATAGAAACTTATATTATTAATAAAATGGACCTGAGTCTAAGAGTTTTTTTTCTTCAAGGGGAATATGAAGCTGTTCGTTTTTCTGTTTGCATATGAGTTTCTCTTTCAATTTTAGTTTTTCATCTTCATATTTTCACTGATTTGCAAACAAAACTTTTATAATTTTATTATTGAAGCATAATCAAGTATAACCTAAATATAACTAAATCTCTTTGGATTTATAGCTGAGTATATTATTAACTGGGTTTTATCACTCGAATTATTTTTTAAATCAAGATTATATCCATAGGAGGTGTTTGGTCTCCTGTGAACCTAAAGCAGTCCCATTTGAACCTTGGAAGGTCCTCAAAGAAAGAGCTCTCTTGTGGTCTTCTAACCACAACAAATCCTTAACAAACGTGCATAAGGACCACTGATATATATCATAGTCACTCATGCCAAAGAACCATCGCAGAATTAAGTAACTTTAGTTCTGTGACCATGACAGTCTCCTTTTTTGGTTCTCATAGGAGATTATTTTCTACTTTTTTTTTTCCCACAAAGAAAAAAAAGAATACATTAAGTATCATTAAGAACATTTTTTAAAGACAACTTTCAAATCTGAGAGAAGGAAAAAAAATGTTTTAGTGTGGATTTCTAAGCAGCATATATTTGTTTTTAAGGCATCTTATTGTTGGCAGTGTTTTTTATGAACAACATGAGAATCCTATAAAACATGTTGTTTAACCCTTAAAGAAATCTTGTTCACATATCTGAAAAGACATGAAATCCTTGTACTGGTGATATACAGTTTCTATGAATAATTATCTTTTGAGCTACTTAAAGAATATCCCCAAAAGATCACAGTGCCTTGTTGGGATTTTTTTTTTTTTTTTCATGAAATAGCCATTATTTAAAATGAGTAGGAGAGGATATAGTCTTTACAGACAGTTTGTTTAGTTCGACAGTTCAAGGCTATTCCTCTTCAACAACATGTCAGGAATTAAGTAGCTGTATGTAGAAACACTGGAAATCCTTTCTACAGTGTTGGTTTGGATCACCAGTTCTAACATATTTAACTTCTACTCCCATATACATCTGTCTATTCAGCCAGTGGGATTTATGTGTACTTTCATACTTTTTCATTCCTACTGTTCCATCTTAGTAGCCCTAAGGTGTGGATCAGTGGGTGTGTCATCCTAATTCCTTGAGACACCCACTATGTGCTTTTGGATGTTTGCTCACACAGCTCCCTGAGGAGCAGAGCCTGTGTGGGGGGTTTCTATTCCTTATGTGGTGTGTTAGTCCTTTTTGTGTGATGGTGCCTTCAGAATAATGAATATTTCTGTTCCTGGACAATGATAAATCTTATGAGAAATATGTGTAGGTTATATTTCTTAATTTTTGTCCTTTTTTGCTAAGCCTGTGAAATTTTTTGGCTCTGATACAACTTGACTTGAATAATATCCCGAGTCTTCCTCCAAGGCAGTGCATATTCCTGCCAGTACTGTAGTAATCTTTTGAGAACTACATGTGGGTAGGCACTTGTATGTAAGCCATTATACTGCTGTAACTAATGCATACAAACAATTCTTCTCTTTACATTTATAGTAGAAAAGTGGATATGTAGTAGGAAGGAAAATTCCTGAGAGATTCCAGGATAGCTTTGTCAATTCAGACTGAGCCATACTGTTTTCCAAAAGGGCTCAACACGTTGTCTATATATTGTGCTTTCAGTGTATGTTTGGATTCTCCTGTTATTGCTTTTCCTAGACTATACTGTTCTATAAGCAAATGCCGATGTGTGGTTTTTATGATGTGCTGGGGAAAAAATAAAACAATACCAAAACCATTGTTACAGGAATTTTTGCTTATTTCGTGTTGATTCCATTTAACCTTTGTTGACAGCATCATGCTAACTCAGAGAATGAATAGGATACGGTCTCTACCCATGAATAGCCTCTCTAGTAGTGAAAGACATATGCATAGGTTCTAATTTTGTCCCTGCCTATGGCTCCCACACTGGAGGGAAGGTTGTAGCTCTCTAGGCTCTGGAATGACAGAGTCAGACCTGTTGAACTCAGTTTTACTTGATACATTTCAATAATCACTTGCCACACTAAGATTTTAACTCATTATTCAGTTAAGGCAATTTTCCAGCTGGCTTGTATAAGCTCAGACTGAATGAACCTTAGAAATCATCTTATTCTTTTCCCAAACATAAGATTGCTACTAACTAACCTCCCCCAGCCCCCATGTCATAAACAGATAACCAGTCTTGAACATTTTTTTGTGACCAGATAGGAATTGATTGTCTTTCCAGGACCTTTTTCAAGTTCTGAAATTTTCAAGTATTAGGTTTGTGCTTGTGTCTCCCTTTTCTATCTATTAATGTAACTTCGGTCTTCTGTAGTCATGAAGACTTGTCTGGTTGCTCTACTGGAGGGCAGCTCTTCAGGTATTTAAAGACAGCTCATGTTCCCTCAGATCTTCACCTGTCAGCTTTTGCTCCTGTGAGTTCTAGATCCTTCACCAACCTAATCTCTTTCTTAAAGTTCAGGTGTCAGCCTGAATATTCCAGAGCAGTACTAATGATTTCCTTGTTCTACTCACTACTAAATGCACTTTTGGTAGACGTTGCACTGTCACTTTACATTGAACTTGAATTTAACAAGTCTTACTTTTTCTGCATGTACCATTTTGTCCACATCTCCCTGGAGGCCGGTTTTTTAAAGCCTCATTACTTATACTTATCCTCACTAAAATTTATGCCTTACTGGATATAATTCCAGCTTTTGAAAGTATTAGAATCTTTACTCTTATCCAGAACATTTTTTGTCCCATCCAGCTTACGGTCATCAGTAGAACTGAGACATGTACTATCTGCCTGGATTCTCATATAAGTAAAGGCAGATGTGAGTAGTACACAAGAGCTTGCCTGATAACACATCCATGAAAAATCAGAGTTCAGACAGCTACACTTCCACTTGACATGCTGTTGTCTGCCCCATATTTTTACATTTTGCCCACAATAGGCCCTTTTCCAATGAATCAACATTTATGCCAGACAAACATTAAACATGCAATTATGTTTACTTAGTTTAACATTGTCAGATGCCAGATTTCCTTTGCTACTCTCAGAAAAACAAATGAGGTCTCACTGCCATCATATTTCCTTTTGCCTGTGTTCACCTCGGCATTTCTCTTTTCAGTATACTTATAAGCCCATCTTCTGCCACATTTGCCAATGTGATCTGTTGGTGGGGCCTAGTATTGGCTGATGGACAGTCTCTGAAATCTGTTCTTGCATAGTTCATCACATCCTTTGTACCTCATCTGTGCCCACATTAGAGCTGAGAAAATACTTTTTTTAAAATGACTGAAATTTGTCAGTTAAGCTATAAAATAAGAGAAGATGGAGTTCTAAAGTCAGAACACCGGAAAGAGTTATATTCTGGAAATTTTGTGTGTGCTCCACTTTCCTACCAACTAAAGTCACTTTACCTATTTGAACCTAACCTTTTGTCACATGAAAATCTCTGAGGTCCCTTCTAACTTGGTCTCAGTAATTCTGATTGAGTGTATGTATTTTTGCTGAACATTACCCTAGAATTGATCATTGCATTAATGATTTACATTCACCCTTTATTAGCCAGACACTTTGCTGGGCACTTAACCCTAGACAAGAAGTGATGATCGTTTTCACAATAACTGTAAAATGAGTGTATCATCCCCTTTTTACAGGTAACAACTGAGGTTTAGCAAGGTTGAGTAAAACTCCCTGTTGGGACCTGGGTGGTGGCATTGCTGAGATATGGAGCCAGATCTGACTAAATCCAGTGCCTCTGTGGTGGCTGCTTCACTGCTCTAGGCTGCTTATGCTCTGTAGTTGGTCTGATGTATACAGAATTTCTGCTTTTTAGATTATTAGTCACTGCCCTCTAGAGAAGGATACAAGTAAGGAAATTGAATCTCCTAACTACGGAGTGGAAGCTGCAGTTTTTATGACTACATGCCACAGAAATACCAGGAAGCCTTTTGTCTCAATTGCTGTCTTTCTCTGTAAATGTTTAATCCATTGATACATTTATAGGTTTAATATGAAACTCATAAAAGGAAATGTTGAATTTGATAGACTTAATAAATTTGCATTTTTATAACTTTAATATTGTATCCTTTTGAGCTGCACTTAAAAATGTAGGAATAACCTACTATAAGTTATACATCTTTCTATAGAGAGACTGGAAATTGAAAGGACTGTTTAAGATTAAAAAGATGGTTTAATATAACGTAAAGCCAATCTAGATTCTTTGGAAAGTTACAGTTTCTTGAAACTGCTAACTTAAGAATTAAGGTTGCTGCTGAAGGATTTGAGCTACATTAGGGGACTCTAAAAAGTTGCATATATTTTATAGCTAAAATAAAAGTATAAATTTAAGATCTGGTTGTTACAGTCATGGTAATTATGTGGTTGGACAACCAAGAATCCAGAGTTACTGGCTCATCACAAAATGTGTTGTTCAACTAATAGTAAGGGTAGAGCCCAATAAGTAAATACGAAAAAAAAAAATGCTATTTTAAGTACAGTGGTAGCTCAACAAGGGCTAAGAAGCAGTTAGTGAATGGTGGTTAGTGAGCTGCAAGTCACACTATTGCTAGGAAGCTAATCAGTGTGGCAGAGAATACCCTCAAGATATCCCAACCTCCCAGACATTTCCAGATAACCGTAGTAATTAAGAAAAAGACAGATTAAGGAACCTAAGACAAAAAATATATATATTAGAAAATGATGATGGTCACCTGAAATGGAAAAACTTTCTTTGGTGATGTTATCCTTTTAAAATTGGGTAGTTTAGAAAGCCACACCCTGCTTACCTAGACAGACTTCCAGCACCGCTAACCCTCTGTGGAAATGGGCCCAAGCAAAGTATAAGGCAGAGGAATCAGAAAGTTACTCCCTTAAAGCTTCCCCTCCAAGCCATTTACCCATTTATCTCACATTTCTTAGTAAGCTTATTCATTTGGGCATCTAGCCCTTAGCCTCCTAGAAACAAACTGTTCTAACCTTGGACCAAACATATCACTGATAATTCTTTATGGATTCCATCTGAGGGGCTCCTCTGAACTCTGAGAAGCCATCAGCCCTTTGGAGGGAGGGTCATCTCCTATGATGACAGCTGTCTCATTGCCCAATGACCCACCTCTATCCCCATACAGTTTTTCCAATTCCCGGTTGTCTGCTTCTCATGAATGGGTCAGGGTTAGCCACTGTACACCTGACCTTCACAAATGACATTAGTGTGAACATTTGTGCCACAGCTGAGACTAAATTCAAAAGGGGTTGTCATGAAGAATATGAGTCCTTTGGCAGGTGTGTCATGTCATTGATCAAAGGAGTCTGCTTGGTTGTTTTGCACAGAAAGATCAAGTTCTTGTTTGTGTCTGAGAAAATGAAAATAACTACTTATGTAAAAACACTTGCTTATATTCTGAACACGTGGAAACAAGGTGTTGACTAATGACTAATATTATGAAATGCTGGATTTAATATTTGATCCATTTAAAATATGCTATGCAGATATTATGAAGAAATTTTAAAGGAATAAAAGCTCTAGAAGTATAGGGAAATCTTTCTTGTGAAAAGTGCTTTTAGCACTGAGTACATAATGTCCTAGGAGCATAGAACAAAGCTTTTCATCAGAGCTTTAGGAATGAAAGCTTTCATTCAAATGGCAAAATATGGACTCATTGTAAAGTCATTTGCCTGTTAGCATCAATAAGCAGAGCTGAGTACTTTGAAGGAGAGTTTAAAAGAAGCATATCCTAAGCATAAAGGACAATAAGTGCCTATGGAGTTAGGAATGCTCTCACCCTTCCCAGTCTCCTCCAGTGCTCTGACGGTGTGGTTCTTGAGTCTTTGCTGTCACTAAGACAGCAATCTATCAATCCCGGTGGGTGCCTCTCTGGAGAGCCAGAGTAAGGAAGGGGACAAATGCCATGATTGACCTTTATTCCTTTACTCAGTGGAAGGAGCAGTCAGGACTTCCTGATGCATTACTCACCAGGAAATCCCAACTGCCCAGCGGCAAGGGGTTAAAAACTGTTCTGAAAAGCTTTTTATGTTCTGAAAAGCTAAATTACACATCCATGCAAAACAAAAACACAGAGCACCTGGGTAAATAGAGTGTGGCTGAATAAAGGCTGGGCTATTTGCAAAAGAGAATCTGGAAAACATTTACTTTTGGATGGTTAATGTTACACTTTTATGCCTTTTTTATTTTTTTTTTAAGAAAAAACTTTAGAGGAAATGTGCAGAAAATATCAGAAGTTTAACATGGCTGTTGAAAATAAGATTTCGGTTCGTTTACTTTCCAACTCTTAAGGGGCTGTGAATATTGAGAGGGGCACAGAACTACTGTGCAAGGAGGCAGCAACACTTTTAGTACAAAAGTTGTTAAACAAAGAACACTTCCCAGAGACATAATTGTGCAATGGGATGTACTGAAGAGGTCATTAAACACTGATTGTCCTCCGAATATGGGGCCAAATATCAATAGTAAATGATATCGGCTTCAAATTAAAATGCTATAAATTCAAGACCATTGGACTTCACACTAGGTGAAAATTTCTGATAGGTCTAATAGAATTTGAGCACTCAGGAGGTCATGTTAAAGAGGATTTATGCTGAGCATACTTCATCTGGATACCTATGTGACTAAGTGATTTCTTCTTGAAGGAAAAAAAATCATATCGTTATTGCAGGGGTTCACTAACTTTCAGTAGAAAACTATTCGAACTACAAGAAATTGCTAGTTCTATAGGTCAAAAACTTTCAAAATCAATGGTTTCATATAATTCAACCTAATACTTTTGTTTTTTCTAAGCCCGGTCAGGTTGGGGTTGACAAATTTATGGAGAGAATAGGAGTGGGGAAACAAATTATAAAGATCTTATGTGGTACAGCAAACACCTAAGCAGAATGAGTGGGATTCTCATTGGGAGGGTTGTGTGCATGAAACTAGTGTTATGAATCTACCAGATAAGGTTTGAGAATTAACTTTTTCATCTGTGACGTAGGCAGAAGTTTGGTGGGGTAATGGGAATAGTGTAGATTTTTCCTTATGTGAGAGGCTACAATATGCAAACAACTCCAGCATTAACATATCCTAAGTTGCAAACACAAAAGTAGAATTAAGAACTGAGTTCTCAGGGTACCTCTACTATTAGTTACTGATAGAGATAAGTGAGACCAGAATTAGAAAAGTAACAGTATATCTATCTTGTTCATGTATTCAAATTATTAACAAATGAAACAAAAAAACATAAATTTTTTGTACAATTGTTTATTGTCTCTACAACATAGCACCATAATTCTGTTAAGAGCACAAGATTTCCCACTGAATCTTGAACAAAAAATGAAAACATAACCTAAGTAATTTTGGTTAAAGCATTACACCTATACTGAAAAACCCTGTAACAAAACATCCATAACTCTACGTAAAATGAATGCATTACAAATTAATATAATTATGAGGGTAAATTGTGAGAATAGAACATGCAACCCTGAAAATTATTGTTTAAAGCCTAGAAATTCTATACATTAATCACTGAGTTCTAGGCTCGATAGTGCTAAAAGTCCCTGGGTACTGTAATCCTTGTTCAGAGGACTCTCAAAATACAACAAAGCACAAATGATTACAAAGAAGAGGGAACATAGGCACTCCAAATTCTAATATTGTCCCCATTCAGTTTTTCATTAATCTAGGTGTCAAATTCTTATATTTCACTTAGTAAAGATTTTTTTAAAAGGTATTTTTATTATAATTTTAAAGTGTACAAAGTTCAACATGTAACAAAGATGCCAATAGCTAAATATAGATAAAACAATATAAAATCCATATATAAAGACATTATGATAAAAGCTAATATAAGACATGACTACATATTCCATCCTATAATCTCATAAATCAAAGCTTTTAACTGTCTGGATTCGTAGGTGACTGTATTCTTTCCAGTATGCATTCTTTCTTCTTCCAAGGGTTGTTCAATAACGGCAGGTACATTCCTGCCATAAAGTTCACAGTGTTCTAGAAACTGGACACATTCTTCAACAACAGTATCACGAAGCATGATTGTGTGTTTTGACATGTTTTCTAATAAGGACAGGAAACATCTTTTGGCATAATACCAGGTATCAGTTCCCAGTTTTTTATGATAAGGTTCCAAGCTTTTGATAACTCGAGAAATCCCAAAGTCATAATTTCCTTTGGCACAGTAAAGCGTCCCAATCACCAAATTCACAATGCAGAGATGGTAGATTTTCTTATCTGGATCATCATAGGAGAGCTGTTCTTCCTCCTTCTCAATCTTCCTCATCAATTCCTCAGCTTCTTCATTCTGACTTGTCATAATGTATGAAACACATAGGTTAGCCAATACAATAGCACTGACATTCAGGATGTTGTCATAATGCTTCTTGACTATGGGCTCATAAAAACCAATGGCTTCTTTGTATTTGTTTTCCTGCATGAACAGGACATGAGCCACATTCAGTTTCCACACATCATGGTCATTGCAGAATTCCACAGATTTGCGGAAGATCTTTTCCACCATTGGATAATTTTCAAGGTTCCAGTAGATTTTTGCCTGGGCCATCAACACGGGAATATACTTCTCCAAGATGTCATCATAGTCATTCACTGCCCTTTTTACAGCTTCATCATCTCTATTGTGTCTTGCTTCCTGCACTTCTATGGTGAGTTTCCGGAGCTGCTCAGTCAGCATCCCTGCTAGCCCATCAAGTTTAATGAACGCCTCTTCAGGAGCTGTCTGGCAAGTGATCATGGCATCCAAGAAGTCATAGAGATAGGGTGTGAGGAATTTATAAGTCAGATGAGCATTCTCTGCCAGGACATCTGCTGCCAGGCCAAAGTACTCATATTTACAGTAGAGCAGCAACAGGTTGCCAAAGGTCTCTGGGGGAAAGGGGTTCTGTTGGAGCAAAAACTGTAGCTTTTCAAACCCTTCTGTAGGTCTGGCATCCATGTTTATCAGTGCCTGGTTGTGCAGGGTCACGGGGTCTAACTCTTCCTCTGCCCTGGGTGGCATGTCAGTGAGGGTTTCCTGGGCCACCTCGTAGTTTCTCAGTTGGTATTCTATGGCCGCCTTCAGGTTGAAGGCTTCCACCAGAGCAGTCTGGTGAAGCACTAACGTGTTGCCAACACTGCGAACATCAATGCCCTCAGTGGTCATGCCCACACCTAGCTCCGGGTGCTGGCGGATGCCACGCTCAACAATGTCGGCGATATGCTTCAGCGCCGGGGCATATCTCCGACTGCTGTAATAGGCCAAGGCCAGGTTGTAGGAAAGGTCAGGCTGGTAGCCCGAGGCCTGAAGGGCTGCAAAGAACTTGGAACATGCAGCTTCATACTGACCCTCCTTGTAGAGTAAACAACCCAGGTTGACCTGGCCATCGGGCTCGTTCTCGCCCCCACAGTCTTCTCCCCCTTCCCCACTCAGTAGCTGCTCCACCAGGCTCCTGGCCCCAGGCAGATCGCCCTCGCTGTACTTGATAGCGGCTTGTAGACGGAGGACCCGGCTGTGGTAGGCGGGGTTGTCCAAGAGCAGGAAGGCGACCCGGGTGGCCTCTGGATAAAGGCAGGCCTTGTATAGGGCCTGGGCCTGGTACAGGCGGTACTGCTCCAGTTCCGGGTGCAGCTGGCTTAGCTGCTCATAGCACTCGGCGGCCAGCGAGAACTCCTGTAGGCGGTAGTAGCAGTAGCCCAGCAGCGACAGGCCTGCGCGGCTCCTCGGGCTCCGCTGGAGCTCTCCGCCCAGCAGCTGCGCCGCCTCGGCGTAGCGGTTATCCCGGATGAGCCGGTACACGACCGCGGTGAACTCCCCGTCGGGGATCTGCGTACTGCCCAGCCCCGCCATAACCGCTACGGCGGTTGTGCGTTTTAGTTACCAAGGCAACAAGCTAACCGGAAACGGAAGACCATAAAGAAATTATTTTTTGCTCGTTCCCAACGTTACTCTGCAGTAGAAGAACCAGACTAGGATTGGGAAGAAGTCACTAATGTGAGGGTCTCCATATCTGGTCTCGCCCCTGACGAGTCCAAGAGTGTGAGTGGCGTTACGCTTATCTGTCGAGAGGAAACTCCTCCAAGTAGTTCAGAGAGGAAACTCCACTTCCCTGCATGCACCGGTTCAACCGCGCCGCCGCTGGGTATGTGTCCGCGTTGCATGCTGGGAGGTGTAGTCTCTGTGGGACCGACTCTCGGTGGTCGGGAAATGAGACTTTCGTGGACGTCTGTTCCCATTGTAGGTGAGGGTTGTTGGCTGCTTGTTGCGTCACCTCGGTTCCTGGCACGTGGAGAAAGGTTTACGTTCTGTGTTTTTTGAGCCTTATACACTGTGTGCAGCATACAAATGGTGTGATTCAGCGTACACATGGGGATGGTTCTCGTTGTTTCAGTGAAAGTAACGAGAATGGAAAAGTTGGAATGTACCATGGTTTCTCCCGGAATTAGTGTAGGTTCTGTTTCGGGCCTCCCTGAGGGCACACTTTCGAAGTACAGAATAGTGCACCGACCGTGAGCCTGGATTTTGTTGTTTTCGGAGATTAACAACTGGAAGGAGTGCTGTGGATATTTTCTAGTACTGGGAGAGGTTTGGTTTTAGTTCCAAGTGTTTGACGCCCTGACTTTTCCATAACAACGGATTTTACTGAGCACATATTTAGAGTTTAAACTTGGCCCTACAGCCCGCCTTGATCCTCCAGATTTCACTACCAATTAGAAACAGTAGAGAAATCTATGATCTCGTCTTTTCCAAAGGTTGGGACGAGGGCGGGGGGAGAACGACCAAAAGTGCTCCTTTTGCTATGCACTGTTTCTCTTATAACAAACTCTCTAGGTCTACTTAATTAGCCAGTCCGTGATGTGTGTGTGACAGAGAGGAAGAGAGATACCTAACCTGAACTTGTCAAGCTTTAATAATATTTTTGGATATCACTGAGAAAATAAAAATTGGATTTTCTATCAGTTAAAATTTTAAAAATTGCCTATACTTTAATTCCCCCCCCCCACCCCCACCCGAGTCTTACTTTGAAGTTCTTTGTGAAGATTTGCTGGACTGTACAAGAAACCATTCTGGATTTTTTGGGGGTTGTTCCTTTGTCATGTATTTGGAATAGATGATCTATATTCTGTGTTGCTACTCAGAGCTATTTTTGTATAATTTTTAAAAATTTAATAGTGCCTATCATAGGGCAGTGAAAACCTAGAGACTTAATTATCTTATAAAATTATATTGGATCATTAATAAGAAACATACCCATAGTTGAGACTGATCTGGAGACTGTAGAATTTTGGGGAGATGAATACAGTTTTTCACTCAAGCTTTAGAGAAATAGCCAAGATCTGAAAAGATAAAATTGGCTTGTCTCAGTGAGGTAGGGGTAAAAATGTAGTTTTCAAGAATGTAAAAGCTATAACTTATGAATATTTGTTATATGCACTGCCTCTGTTGGAGGCCCGGCATGTGGGGATTGTCTTTCATAGTCTTCCAAGCCTCTCATTAGCTTCGCAATAGCCCAAGATAAGCATAGTTCAAGTAAACGCATGTCTTTGCTATGTAATTAAAGACTTTAATTCAAATCCCTTATCTGCCACTTCAATAGTATTGCTGCCAATAAATCTTTTCTATATATAAATTTTGGAGCCAACACCAACCACATTACATAGCAATTAGACTATTCACATGTTATCCCATGTTAATAATCATCTTGTATTTTACATATTAGAGATAGAGAAAAGCAGCTGAGCCATGATATCCAAAAGGTAAGTTCATTAGGAAATATTGACTGGTGAATTAATTCAATCTGTGTAACACATAAGAGCCCAGTTTTGAGAGGATACTAGTGTTTTGCTTTTTTGGTTTTATTTTCCCATTAAACAAACCAACCAACTTGATTTGGGCAGTAGAATTTGAACTTCCTGGCCCAAGTTACAGCTGTGAGCAGATGTTAGGAAGTGACTAGTGGGAGGTGATATAGTTCCTAGTCACCTGTTATAGATAAAAAGAGACTTTAATAAATCATTTGAATGCTAAATATCAAGTGACTAACTTTGTGTATTTATATATTCTTCTCCCTTGCTGAGGAGTTTGCCAAAGCAGTGTTCTTCAGGATGGGACTGAAGGTAATTGCATCATGAAAGCATTTACCTTCCACTGGAATACCGAGAAAGGGAGAAACAGCACTTAGTTCAAAGGGATTGAGTGGAGCAGTAGACCACTCAAGATCCCCAGAGAAAGCAGCTGAGGAAGACTACTATCACCCTACTCTGAGGCTTCTTCCAACCCAGTCTTTGTCTGCAGCCCTTTCTGATCTTCATCACAAGGAGGTACATGGTTTCAGGGATGCTAGCTAGTGCTGCTCAATAATTAGGGAATAGATGTCTTTTTTTTTGCCTGCCTAATTGACATTTACCTCTTAGAAATATAATTATCCAAAAGGCTCAATATTTTAAAATCCTTGTTTTTAAAATCCATATGTGTTGGATAAGTTGCTATTAAATCAAGGTAAGATGACAGAACGTGGAATTGGGAAATTGCCTTTTATGTCTTTAATCTGTCTCTTTGTTTCTCAGAGTTGTATTTGCATCATGAAAGTATTTACCTTCAAATGGCTTCTTTAAAATGTATGAGAAATAGGACGATCTGCTCTCCCTCAAAGGCATGAGTTGAGGTTCCTCTCTTTGTGTCGGTATCTGTCTGTGAAGGTGGCTACTGAGGGGGCAGGAAGGAGGCCATTCTATGTCTCCTACTTATTTTATGTGCTGCTGCTCCCTAGGCCTGGCTTGAAAAAGCAGGACATTCAGCTTAGACAGATGGAGGGCAGGGTCATTTTCAAAATGAAATGAGTGCACAAATCACACTGTGAAATTGGCATGACCATCACTGCTGCTGTGATAGGCTGACTTTTATTTAGTCTCGGATAGGCATTTGGGGAATAGATTTTTTTTGGAGGCGGGGGGCTTGGGGAGATGGTGAAAGAAGGCCCTTTAATGATAGAAATTCTGGAAAGCAATAAATGGGGTAGAATATTACAAAATGTCATAACAGAATCTTGAAAAGCTGGAGCTTATATCAAAAAGTAAGTATCGTACCATTCCTAGAAATAAGGAATCATTTAGTGGTTGCCATAAAATGATATAGTGCCTTATTGAGAGGAATTAGGCTTTGGGAAAATGGTGTTAGACTCAGGTGGATTTGCTGTGTAAGAGGAGGCATGTTTACCATGTAGAAGAATTCCATTCAAGCAAAATGTATAAAGCTAAAAATATGATGTTTGGTTCTTAACATGCTTATGTTTCTGCCTGCCCAAAATGTGAGATGGTCAAACTCATGTGTAATTCTAGTTGGCATTCTCTTTTAAAACTAATTGGAAATTACTGTTTCTTATTCTTGTAAAAATAACCACTTATTTTTGGTAAACATTGTCTAAATATTTCAACCACAGCTGTGGTAAAACATCTTCCTTGATAAAGGAAGACCTTCTGCAAAATTACTTTCCAAGCTGTTATTTCTGTCTCTTGTTCATTCCAGGCCATTTTCTGCAGGACGGCCCAATTGAGAGGCTGTTTTTTTGCTGCTTCTGAGTTCAACTTGATTTTTTTTGGTCCCTGTGTGGCCATTGATGATGATAGAACTGACCCTCTTTCCACTACCTCTCACTGTCCCCTCTCCAAACCTCCCCCTTCCCCTGGAAAAAGGGGAGAAAAGAATAAATTAGTGCCAAATTTGTAATGTGGTTCATTGATAGGAGTATCTGTTCAGTCTTTTGACCTTTCGAAAAGACTGTATACTGAATCAACACAAGAATATTTATGCTTAGATGGCAAGAAATTTAACTTCATCGAGAGCTTGATCTTTTTTCTCTGGTAGTTCTAGCTCTATTAATATTTTATATAGTAATATATTTTCTTCTTGATATATCCTGCTTTTGATGAAATATTTTCTATTTCAAGGTTTATGGTGTTATTATCCAAACTAATTTATTAGGCAGAACACAATAACATTATGGTTTATGAAAAGGAATTAGCAGAGAAGACACAGTTGTGGGTGTTGCCATTTTTTATTTATTCCCCGCAGTGTGTGGTGTTGAGTACACTGATAGGGCTGTTGCCTAAATCTCCTCATTGGAATGTTTTTCACTGCTCTCATTTCCACGAGGTAAAAAATGATTTAAAGTATTACTTCTTTTTTTCTAGAGTGGTACCTTTCATAGTCAGATTATCCTGTGTATGCTTGTTTTTGTTTCTGTAATACCGTCATGAAAATAATAAATTGGATGGGAAAGGTCTTTGAAGTCTGTAGTCAGAAAATGATATTCCTGAAAGAAGGATGTCATTAGTCTCCGAACACATTTTCTGGCTTGCAAAGCCTCCAAACTGTTTTTTCATCAGAGAGTGACTCGTGAAGTCTTTGATGATAGGCCATTCAATTGTCTGAAAAGTACTGTACTGTTTTTTAAGGCTTTCTCATAAATGGAGAGTTATAGAATACACTCCCAGGCCCTGTGCTGATGAACTGAGGGACCAATTCAGAAACCAGGCCTGTCTTTCAAGCTTCCTGCTCCTACACTCTCCACATCCAGCGAATCAAGTTCTGACAATTCTGCCGCTGAAATATTTCAACTCCGTATGTTTCTCTCCAATATCTACTACTATACTCTGGTTTCTGCCATCACCATCTTTCTCCTGGATCTGCACCAGTATTTTTAAATGGCTTCCCCTCATCTCTTCCTGGGACAGTTCCAGAGACTTCAAGGTACTTTATTTCCTCCTTTGTTTTACTCCGGGGACTTCATTAAGCCTTTAAATGCACTTCACCATTTCTCCCAGGAGATCACAAGATCTTTGTACAAAATAGAACTTCCAGGGTATTCTCTTCCTAAGTCAGAGTTTCTGTCTCAGATATGTAGGATGTCATTCACCCTAATGACTCTTGCTACCCAAATGTATCGGAATGTCTTGAGACTGAACTTTCAAATGGTTTGGAGAGGAATGGTTACCATAAATGGTATTAGAATTTGAGGGTGATACTGAAACTTTATTTGATTTAGTCACTTTCTTCTAGTGAAGAATCTAATAATATTTTTATTATTTTTTAATTTTATTTTTTAAGTGAGGCAACCCTTGGTTGACTTCACAGATTGCAAGGACCTTGTCAGCTTACAATCCCTTATTTTTTTTATTTGCTTTTTATTTTTCACGCCTACAGCACCTGGTCTTCCTAGGTGGTATCCCATCCAAGTACTAACCAGGCCATACCTAATAACATTTTTAAATAAGCATATCAGTGGTTTTCTTCTGGATCTCTATGGAGGGTTTCTTTGCCTTTTCTGTTTCTTTTAACCTTTAGAGATGGATTTGTCCTTCTCTGGCCTTAGAAAATGTAACTCTGCAGACTTTGCATTCTATCTGTAAAGGACCTAGAAACACAAACAAAAAAACAAATAAAAAATTGATCAAGACATGAAAATGTCCTATGGCATAACGTATTTGAGAGTAGCTAGATGAGGAAAAATTTTCTCGGAAGTCAAATCTCTCCTCTGTCATCACCAAAACGTAGCCATGGAAAAGGTTCTTAACCTCCCTGAATTGCAGTTGCCTTATTAGTAAAACAGGAACCACACTAATTCTTTGTTCAAGACAATACAAAGCATCTGGTCTATAGTAGGTACTTAATAGATTTTAAGTAGTAGTATTATATAAATGGAGCTATTGAGATTCCTTGGGACAAAATTACTGAGTTAAACATCTGCCATCCAGGTGTAGATGTTCTTTGACACTTTAGATATTGTATTCCTGAGTACCTGATAAACTCCAGAATGTGCAGGGGCAATTATCTGGCATAAATTAGTGTCTTCATTAAACCTGCTTTTCCAAGAAACAAAAGCACCAACTTAAATATTGTATTTTGTTCATTCAGAAATTATTGGGTGCTTACTCTACCCAAAGCACTGTGCATTGTGGAGAATCCAGAACCTTCAAGAAACTTACAGTCCAGGGGAGATATTACAAATACATTTAAAAAAATCATAACCCAGACAATATGTGCAGTGCCTTGAGTAATACAGTCTGACATAGAGGTTCAGAGTTTAAATGCCCTCATCTGGCTAGAGCAGTGGTTTGCAACCCTATCAGATATCTTGCTCCTGCCTTTCATAACAAATATTTTTCAAGGCCCTCTTTACAATTTTGAAATGAAATTTATATATGACATCCTACACACTTTATTTATTCATTTGTTTGTGTGTTTATTTGTTTGTTTGTTTTTGGCATTTCAAACACTTTTTTGATGACAACAGATAATAATTTTATACAAATTACAGGCTAGAATATAATGAATACAAAATCCATCCAGATGATGGTTAAAAAAGCATCGCTTAACAAAAGTAAATATTAATCAAATGGCTAAAGAACTCAAGTTCCCCATTTTGATAATTACATACAACTTTCAACAAAGCACATCTAAAGCATATCCCAATCAGGGCACTATTCAAAACCACAACATATTCAAAGACTCTAGCGATTGAAAGATTGTAACACTTTTTATCATTGATGTCATCTCAACAGGTTCACTATGCAAAACCCAAATGAGAATGTTTCAACGTTCTTTGCAACTGTAAGGTGTTGTGCAGATGTTAGCTGTTTCCTTTCCTTTTTAAATCTCAGGTGCATGGATTGACTAATCATAATCCTTGATCATTGACACATTCTCCATTATTGGTCCATGCATGTTCTTCTTCTAGTCTTCTGTTTGTTCTTCTAGTTATTTTTAATGATATAATAATCACTAGTGACACCACTACCCAGCATAAAAGATAGGATTTTTTTGACTACATCTGCCTCTGACTCTAAACATACCGATGCCTCCCAAATTGTATTCTTATCTCCCTTATCTAGGTAACCATCACCCTGAATCCCATTTTGTCATTGTCTTGCTTCCCTTTTTATATAGCTTCATTGAATCTATATGAGTTTCTTAGACATATTAATTTTAGTTGTTTTAACCTTATGAAAAGGGTTTACATAGGATATACTTTTTTCATGTACTCTTACAATTCTCAGATTCATCTGTATTGTTGCCATGCCGCAGTGCGATTCATTGGTTTCAACAACTCTATTATATAACATTGTGTGAACATTCCATGGCTTACTCATTTAATCTCCTGTTGATGGGCATTTGGGGTTGTTTCTAGATACTTAATATTTTTAAAAGTGCTGCTGTGGACATTTTTGCACATGCTTCTTGGTGTACAGGTCCACCTAGAAGTGGAATTGTTGTGTCATTAGTTAAATGTTTAACTTGAGTACATAAAACCAAACTGTTTTCCACAATAGTTGCTCTAATTTACATTCCCTTCAACCGTGTATAAGAGATTCTGTAAATCCACATTATCTCTATACTTTGTATTGTTGGAATTCACGTTTCTTGGCCATGTATAGTTTCTCTTTTGTGAAAAGCCTGATATTTTGATTATTTTTCTATTAGATTGTTAGTGTTTTCCTTATTAATTTTTAGGAGCTCTTTATGTACTCATAATACTAATCCTTTATCAGTTATTGCATGTATCTTTTCCAGTTTGTAAGTTTTTACTTTCTTTAAGATAAAGTATTTAAGTTTAATGTAGTCAAATTTATCTTTTGCTTTTATAGTCAAAGCTGCTTATGTTTTGTTTTAAAAAGCATTTTCTTATTTCATGGCCAGATTATATTAACATATATTTTTTAAAATTTTGTTCTGCATTTAAAATTTTAATTTATCTAGAGTTAATTTTTATATATGATGTAAAGTAGAGATTCAATCAAATTTTTTTTCCAAATGGATAACCATTTTTCCTCAGCTCCATTTGTTAAACAATCTCTCAGTCCACCTTGATTGGACATGCCTCCTCTGTAATATACAGAGTTCCATATATGCATAAGGCTGTTTCTGGGCTCTCCATTCTAATCCATTGCAGTTTATCAAGTTTTGGACCAATACAGCATTATCTTAATTTCCATATAAATCCAAATGTAGTAGGGCAAGTACCCCATCTGTACTTTCCTTTTCCAGATGTGAAGTGTCATAGCTATTCTTGGCACTTTATGTTCCCATTCATACCTAATTTTTAAAAATCAACATAATGCCTCTACTGTAATATAAAGAAGAAATAAAAGGAAAATGCTTTATAGTAAAATAGTATGTAGTTTACTATGTGTGTGTGCTAGATCATGACAACACCAGAAAAACATCCCCACAAATATTCAGAATGCTCCCTTAGAGTAGTACAGCCCCCACTGAGAGCTGACAGGATAGAGAAGTGGGGTTATACCATAGAGGAGCCTTAACAGACGGGTAGGATTTAAGCCAGCAGATCTAAGAAAGAGAAAGGTAGAATTTCAGTACAAAGGTTAAAAAAAAGCACAAGGTATGTTTATAGAAAGTTCATTCTGACAAAGTTGGAAGTAAGTTGGAAAGATTTTTTCTGAATGTTTGTTTGGAGGGTGCTGGCACAGGCCAAGGTTAGTTAATACTGAGATCACGACCCCTGGCTGGTATAGTCCAACACAGAGCCGACCCATCTACTTTCCTTTGTCATATCATCTAGAGATTAAATTAAGTTCTGAGAACATAAACCAGTAAACCAAAGCAATAAATCTAGCTTTGATAAAAATGAAACAGGTTCCCACATTTCACTTTAAGCTGTAACTTTATTAACTACATTTACCTTGTATTTTATTAAGCACATTTGTAATAACCTTTTTTTTTTAATTGAAAAAAATTTCCTATTGTTTCACTTTGCTTCTATGGATGGCTCAGATCTTTTAGAAAATAAAATTTGGACATTTTAAGAATACGATTGTTATTGCCTGATAAAGCCAGGTAGTAGGAGAGTGGGGAAAAGGCCCCAACTTGATTATATGATGACTAAGCTGGCCTGGTGAGAATTTCAGTCTTTGTTAGGTAGGGGTCCCCAGGCTGCATTTCATCCTGTTAACCCTGTAGGTAGAGAGTTGAGGGGGAAGCTATTCACTTGCCTTTTTAGTAATTAATTCCTCTGTAAATTTAAAGATAAGAATAGCAATTTTTTTTCTTAGAAAAGCAGTATGACAGTAGTGTTAGAAACTCCTTAAGGTCTCATAGCTAGTGTTGATTTTGAAAGAGTATATTTAGAATATGTCTTTCATAGTCTGAAAAATGATCTAACTGATACAAGTTTGTGAAGGGTCTTGAGCCTGATTCTAAATACAGTACCTCTGAAAAATGTACAGTATTATTTTACCCAGACATTCACTGTATCCAAATCATGCTCTTTTATGACATTTAAAATGTATTTTACTGCTAACATATTTCACTATTCGCCACTCTAGGTTTGCCAGCTTTTGCAAATAAAACTACAGGACATCTAGTAAGGAGAAGTATATTTGGGACATATAGTTAAAAGTTTTTGTTTATCTGAAATTCAGATTTAACTGGACATTCCACCTCAATATTTCATACTCAATTTTTTTCATTTTCCAGTGACTTTTTCATTTCTTGTACATATTACTTCCTGTTGAATAATCCCTCTGTAGGTCTCATAGGTATACAGATATGGAATACACTCATTTTCCTTACTCTCTCCCAAATGCCATTTCCACCAGGTACTGACTGAGTAGGAGTAACATTGGGGAAGTGTGTGTGTGTGTGTGTGTGTGTGTGTGTGTGTGTGAATAATTGTGTTAGAGAAGCATTAAAAACATATCCCAGGTGCAATGTGTAGCTGTACATGAAAAAGAACTTCAGTTTATTTGGGTGCCTGTATATACAACTTATTTTGATATATTGAACTAATTAAAATGACCTACATTCATTAATAATGATCTTCATTATTTTTAAAACTATAGCTTATTTCTTCAAATGAATTAAATTCAGCTCCATTTAATATAAGGCTGGTGTCCATGTTAAAATAAACAACTTTTATACTGAAAAGACTAGCTGTTCTTGTTCTGAAAAGTCCATCTGTCATATCCTGGGAATTTCTCATTCCTTTTCTCTTCTCTTTGAGCTGTAGATTTTCTGCTCTCTTGCTGGGCCATCCCTTACCATTACCTCTTCTCATCTCCCCTAGCTTATTCCCTTTCTCAGACCCCCTCTTCCTCCAGCACTGCTCCTGGAATCTCAAAAATTCTCACTTTATAAAACTTCTTGTCACATCCAGCCCATGGTCCTAAGAACCATCTTGCTACAACTGAAGTGGCTTATCAAAATATTTTGGTAAACAAGAGTCAGGTCTCCACCAGGTGAATTCTGCTACTAGCTCCTAAAACAATGTTTTCCTCCCTTCTGCTGTTACTAAAGGGGAGAGAGATGGGGGTCAAAAGTGCCAGCTGAACCAGGATGAAGAATGGAGGGACCTTCCATGGTCCTTTGGATTAATTTTGAGCTACTGTGGAAAGAGGAGTGAAAATCAGAAGTCGATGGAGCTGCCTAAGAGAGATTTCACTGGGCCTAGATGGAAATTCCCGAGCCAGGTGATAAGGCAAAGCTCTGAGGGGATGGAGGAAGCTTTCCCTTTCATCCCCTATCTTCCTTCCGGTATCTGGAGCACAAGAAATCTTGCTGGCACTTGGGGCAGGTAATGGCATCCTTCTGATGGGCAGTATCCTCTTCTGGGTTGTAGGCAGCTAGAGGAGGAACCACTACTAAAGAAGGATGGGGTACTGCTGTTAACAGGCTGGTCCTCAGACCCCCATGAAGCTGCCTTTTGAGTTCCCCAGGAATAGCTAGGGGACACTATGACAAGTGACAAAAGAGGTCAAGGAAGAAGTCACACCTAGTTATTGGGTCTATGGAGGAGGCTTTAATTAACTAGACCTCAAAAGATTTCTCAGTAGGCAGCTTCACTGTGACAAGTAACATCTGTCATATAAAAAGTTCATCCATATATGATTTTTCAGTATTGTTATTACTAGTTAATAAAATGCAAAGACAGTGACTTCCTGCCAAGGAAATAATTACATTGCGTCTAGTAGATTATGATAGATTCTCTCCCTCTGTTTTTAACAGTTAGGTTAGTAATGTTGGTGGCTTACAAATGAAAACACTTGGAAGAGTGTGAGGATCAGACTAGCCCACTGAGACAGTGACCATGGACCATGTTAGTTCATTCTACCTTCATGGAATCTAGGGCTACAAACTTTTTGTGACTCACAGAGAAATGGCTTTAAAAACTCACCTCCCAAATAAGAAAAACAAACAAAACTTCCACCAGTATAGAAAAAGAAAAATGGTAACCGAGATGTACCTCCGAGGTTTGTAGAAGCAGAGAGTCTGTCTTATCTCTCCTGGGAGCCACATTCATTATAGCTCGTCAGAGTGACTAACCCTCTCACTTAGAGCCTTAGGGAGGTGTGTGGAGGAAAGGCTGTCAGCTCCGGGTGGCCATATGAGAAGCAGATTCGTTTAGTGGATGGACAGTTTTAAAACCTGCCACATATGTTAGTTATTTTTATGGCAATTAAATTGTTGGGGGATCTGTGAGGTGAATGCACAATAAAACCTTTCACAATAAACCATGTGGAAAATCATCTAATCCTACCCTTGGAGGTCAAAAGCCATAGTAACTTGTTGCTTTATTCCATGAAGAAAAATTAAGACTCTTTAGACAGCTTGCTATTCCCTTTTTTCTTTATAGACGGGTGCTCCAGATTTGGAGTGGAAGGTAGATTGTGTGAAATGGCAGTAGTGGGGCTAGGGGAGGCCTCCCATGCCAAGTTGAATCTAGGGAGTGCTTCGGCAGTGACTTTCAAAACAATATTTTTATGCCACCCTTTTGCCACTCTCAGGAAGTAGACATTCTTCCCAAGGGATATAGATTTTTTTAAAAAAGGAAAATATGGCAAGGACAGTGTTCTATCTGCCCGAATCTAAACACCTTCACAGTATGGTTCATTTCGTTGAAGATTGGTTTCTGATCAGACGATGTGCAGATAAAACTGAATGATGTATCAGATTTTGGTTTCTCAGAGACAGATGTGATCCCAGGGACCCGAACTGTACCATTCTCAGAATGGACCTCCAAGATCTTGGTAGTGGCCTGTTTGCTGGGCTGGATATTAGGGAGCATTTGACATAAAACTGAGGTTCAGAGAGATGTGTGGAGTGTGTGTGTGACTTTTTCATTCAAAAAACCAGGACAATAATCAAGATCACTTGAATTGAAACCCCAGGTCTTCCCCCACGGTGATTTGGGGCCAGCCATTTACCCTCTCTGGACCTTTTGCTTCTCCTATAAAATCAGGGCGATGAGTGATTTAATATGGTTTCCGTCTTGGTCCTAACATTCCTGTGTTCTTTACACTGTACTGTGTCTTCGATTTCATTCATTCATTCAGTTCATAGTAAGGAGCAGTTGTTTGGAAGCAGCTGCCTTGTAGGGATCATATTTCTCAGCCCGTTCCCCCGGTCTTCTCACCCCTTTTATCTAGCTGGGTACAGTTCTTACCAATAGAATGTGATTGAAAGAGGTGCATGTCACTTCCAGGTAGAAGTGATTAGGCAGCAGGTGTGTCATTTCTTTCTTTCCCATCCGCTGACTTGTTTAGGACTCTAAAGCCCTAGGGCCTATTAGAACCATCAGATGGAAGGAACCTGAGTCCCTGAATCACCTTGTAGAACAACTGCACTGGAATATTACATGTACAAGAAACAAACTTCTGGTACATAGACGAGAAAAAAATTTTGTTGTTTTTGTTGTTGAAACATTACCCTGAGTAATGCAGTCAAGCAATAGGCATTTAAATACTTACTATATGTGTGGTATTAGGTTGAGTAGTAGAGATTCATCAGTGAATAACACACAGTTCCTGTCCTCGAAGAGTTCAAGTTGGTAGGAGAAGACATATAGATATATCTATAGTTGCAGTACAGTGTGATAAGTACCAAATAAACATGGGATGCTATGAGAGAACATAGCCTTGGGCATTTCGGGAAATATTCCCAGCAGAGGTAGCATTTAAGTCAAGATCTGAAGCAAAGCCTATTAGATGGTCTTATGAACTGAATGACTGTATGTTTGTATCCCCCCTCCCCCCCAAAATTCATAAGTTGAAGCCTTAACCCACATATGATGGTATTTGGAGATGGGGCCTTTGAAGGTAGTTCGAGGAGGTCATGAAGGTGGGGCCCTCGTGAGGAGATTAGTGTCCTTATAAAATGAGAAAGAATTTCTCTCTACTTTGTGAGGACAGCGAGAAGGCAGCCATCTGCAAGCCAAGAACAGAGTCCTCATCAGACCTTGACATGATGGCACCCTGATCTGGAGACTTCCAGCCTCCATAACTATGAGAAATAAATTTCAGTTGTTTGAGCTACCCAGTCTATGGTACTATGTTATGACAGCTCTTGATGACTGAGACAGATGGGTATTTCTTTCCAAAATACCAGCCTTTGCAGAGGACCAGAAATCAGAACATGAGCTATTCAAGGAGCTTGGTGGCTGCCAATGAGGATGGAGAGTTAGGGGGAGGTTGGATCTGCAAGAAGAGCCTCAGATTATCCTAAGGCCTTTGAATAAAGTTTCTGGGAAGATGGCATCTGTCAGGCACATGCCTTGGGATAATGGAATGAACAGAGCGGGAGCTGGGAAGCATGGTCTAAAGGTTAAGCAGGCTGAGAGAAGGGGCTGGCCTAGAAATGGTACTTGTGGTATCCGTAGCTTCTTTAATGAAGAAGCTATCCAAATGATGTCAGCTTGCGGATCAGTTGGATTTGACACGATTTAGCAGCAAAGAGAAAAGATAAGCAGCTCCAGAAAATACAGTTTACTTACCAATAACATTAAGCAGACATGGGCTTCAACTCTCAAAGTCTTGGAAATGGAGTACCGTATGGCCCTTAAGGTTGACGGTGAAAGCAAGTGCCTCAGGGCCCCAGCAGGGCTATTGAATTCATCACTCCAGAGAGAAAAGTCATTATTTGCATCATGATTTCCGACTTGGCAAATAACCAGAGGGAATAAATCAGAAATCTCCCAATCCATTTTCCAATGAGCATCATCTGGTGGACTTTTTTATTATCTTTATTCTAGGCTTTTTCTAGGCTCAAATCTTCACAAAAGAGGGAAGAAAAACAACAGAGCCTCCTTTCTCTCAAGCCTTGTCTAATCCTTTCATAATTCAAGATCACAGAGCTGCTGTAAAAACCCAGCCTCACTGCTGTGCTTATTCCCTGTGTGCTTGGCAGAGCAAGCAATTCCATTTACCAGCACTCCAGCAAGCGTGTGGTGATAAATAAAGCTGCCACCCTCTGCTTGCCCAGTGTTTAAAATGACACATTGGACAAGTGGGTCTCTATTGCCTCCACTTTTTTGCAGAAAAGGGCTAAAAATGGTCTGCAAATGCAGTAAATCTTAATTTCTAATATAAACTCCAAACAGAAAAAAAAATCGTAGGCCAGTTTAGACTGGAGTGAATTTAATAGTCAGACGGTGAGAATTCAAATACTAAAGAGAGAAAGCAGTCTGAAACCCTGTAGCTGCCTGGATGTGTGAGATTTTCCTTTTTTCTGCTTGAAGCAAGCTTGCTTTCTCTCCATGCAACTTTATTGGAAACTAAAAACACAAATTCAGATAGAACAAAATCAACATGAAAACAGCTTAAGTTTCTAACTGCAGAGTCTCAGAATTTAAAAATGACCTCTTGTTTTGATTGTTCATACTAATAGTAGTTAGCTTTTATTGAAGTTACTGTGCGACAAGTCCATGCAAATTTCTTTCCTACATATCTCACTGAACTTCTGAGTCTGAATTTTCTTTTCAAATCTTCCAATCTGGAATCACAGGCAGTCTTTTCTATTTACAACCAGTAACAGGACAATTGACTTTGAGTTACCTATTGAGTACTGAAGCCTGAATGGATGATCTCTAAGATAAATGAGTCAACATGAAACCATCTTGTTGATCTACAATAATAGGTTCCTTTGCCTGGCAGTCAAAGTCCTCAGTCTTGCTCAAACCTACTTATGAATGTTATTTCCAGCCCCTCTGCTTCATCCTCTCTGTGTTCCAACCTCATTACACATTGTTCTCTTTCCCCACTCTTTCTCCACACCCCGTGCTTACCTACTTCTGTACATTTGCTCTAGGTCAGTCTTCTACTCAGATTGCCTTTTTCCCCATCCTCATCTTATATTCTCTACCTAATCGTCAAGTCCAACTCAAATTTTATAGGTGCCATGAAGCCTTCCTCTCCAAGTTGAAAGTTACCTTTATTCTCCTGACCATCTGATCCTCTTTATTAAGTTCAGAAATTGTCTTTGCAAGGATATTCATAGAAGCATGGTTATAGTAGCAAAAAAGTGGGAAGCAGTATATGTGACCATCAGTAGGGTGTCAGTTAAATAATTGTATTCTCGTATATTGTAGAGAACAATACAGCTAATGACTGTGATGATATAGATCTATATATTTTCTGATTTAGAAAGTTGCCCACTATAGATTGATGTTAAAAAACAGGTATGATCCTATACTTAAATATAAAAGTAATTTAAATACCACATGCTTCAATCTTCAATGGCTTGTCCCTCTCCTCCCTTTCTACCTCCCCAAGCCAGACCCTATGCCCTGACCTTATAAGTGGTCTGAGGTGGTTTCTGAAAGCCCCAAATGGTGTGGAGGGAGGTTCATGTATGCCCACAGCTGCATTCACTATGCCACATTTGCTCTTGGAGGTGCTCTAAGAAGTTTCATTGCTCTACCTTCCGATGGAGTCCTTCGTGGGGAAGGACGTTGATTCATTCAAAGCCATCAGTCTGTGAGCTGGCACTGAGTCTCACTGGGCACCCCAAGTCTTCCTGACCCTTTTTCTTCCTTCATTCACCATATGCGATGGGTCTTCCACACACCAACCCTTCAGATCCCTGTCCTGAAAAGACTCTCAGATTGTCCAGGCTCCCATTCCAAGTCCTGCTTGGAAATTTCTTTGTAGCTATAGGATCTTAGTACTGTGCCAACTGCCGTAGGTTAGGCAGTGTGGACAGAGTGCCACGTGAGAAGATCTTGGTTCAGTTTCTAGCTCTGTCACTTACTAGCTTACCATCCTAGGCAAGTCATTTTCCCTGAGGCTCAGTTTCTACATGTAAAATGAGACTGACCAATATTACTTATCATATAGCTTTGTTGTGAAGGATAAAGGAGATGTGAATATCAATGTTATTCCTACACGATAAAAACATTATTAAACACATACTTAACCCTAACACTACATCTCTAGCCACCGATGAGATCTCTGCCAGTTCAAATGACTTCTGAGAATTTTTAAGCTCTAGTTATTAAAAAAAAAAAAAAAACCTCAGGATGAGAATGACACCTACTTGACTTTGCAGGATTTAACCTTCACCTGATCCCCTGACCTTAGCAGTGACCTTGACTCAGGATATTTCTCACCATATTAGTAAATCCAGCAGGACTTGGTAGGAACTTTCAGCCCATCCTCAAGTTCTCATCTAGCCCTCGAGATGGAATCTGGGAACCCACTACCTCACATGTCAAACAGGAGCCCTTTGCTGAAATACAAAAATGTGGATTCCTAGGAAACCGAGGATTTGAGCAGACATAACACACCCAGGAATGTTGAGGGATATTAAAGAAGTGCCCCCATTTTCTCTTCTTTATTACTGAGCCCTTCTTGAAAGAATTGTCGGTTCTGCTCCGGAGACTATGATCTCTTTTGGGTGTGTGGATTGTTGTGTGTTTCTCCTGTGGAATTGTTTCTTCTGTGGTGTCAGTTAAGTTATGAAGTGTTAACAGGCTCCTAGAAGAGCCAGCACATCAAGTAGAAGGTGTTAAGTTTTGATCCCTGGCTGTGCTTCATATTTATTTAATTTTTGTCTTCTCTTCCCACCTCCCTACTCTCACTCGGGCCCCTCACTCCAGTTACTCTTTTTGTATATGTTTCAGGGCTGCAGACAACTACCATTTGTGCCCTTTATAGCTTTGGAGGGAGCCTTTTCTTTCAATGCATAAAGAGGTTGGGTATTGATGGGAAAACCTATCATGTTCAAATATTTGGCACTCTTTTCATCTGAATGTGGACACAAACTGGGAGAATCCTTATTGCTATGACTTCAAAACAACCCGTGTTTATGTTCTCATGTGCACAGTTTTCATTTTAACCCAAGTGTACCCCAGTGCTTCAGAAGCTTGCTCTGGATCAGATGAAGGATGATTTTCCTGCTGGTCATTATTTTGATAAACCCAAACCCTCCAATGGCAACTCTGTTGATGGATGATCATTTTCTCTCACATTTTCTTTCTTACCTTTGATTTAAAAATAACGCATATCTATTGTAAAAAAAATTACGACATAGAGATACACAAAGTAGAATATAAAAGTTACACATTAACTTGTCATCTTGAGATAACTGCTGTTAACAATTCGTATATTTTTCACCTAAGATCAAATAGAATTAGGATGATCACATTTATGTTCTTTTGCAAAATACTTTTTTTCATTTAATATATTACAGCCATGTTACTATGCCTGGTCAATCATTCTCACTCTTCAACACAATTCTTCCCAGCCACAGATCACTGAGAGCTCCTGTGTGCACCAGCTCCTCTGTGCAGACCTCATCTGGCTCTTGGGTTGAAAGCAATGGCCCAAATCCTGGGACTGAGTATAGGCTCATTGGAGCCACTATCCCAGTTCTGAACATGACTACCTACTCAACAGAAAGAATAATGTCAGCATAAAAATGTGAAATATTTCCATGTGAGAAGAACCCAAGGAAACTACTTAGGACCCTAGCTGAGAAACTTAAGCATCAGATCTATGCACGTCTTTCTTCAAGTGTCCACTGCTTGGAATGCCATTTTCTCTTATTTATTTAAACTTTATTTTTAAAGCAATTTTAGCTTCACAAAACTGAGCAAATATGAGCAGAAAGTATAGAGTTCCCATATCCCATCCCCTCTCCACTCAGCCTCCCCCACCAATAATGTCTCTCACCAGAATGGTATATTTGTTGTAGTCAGTGAACCAACATTGACATATTATTATCAACCAAAGCCAATAGTTTACATTAGAATTCACACTTGGTGTTGTCCCTTCTTTGAGTTTTGACAAATGTATAATGACATGCATCCACCATTATAGTATCATAGAGAATAGTTTCATTGTCTTAAAGAGTCTCTGTATTTTGCCTTTTCATTCCTCCCTCCCCCTGAACCCCTGGCAACCACTGATCTTTTTGCTGTCTCCATAGTTTTGCCTTTTCTAGAATGTCATATAGTTAGAATTATACAGTATGTATTCTTCTCATGTTGGCTTTTTTCACTTAGTAATATGCATTTAAGTTTCCTCCACGTCTTTTTATGGTTCAATAGCTTGTTTCTTTTTAGCACTGCTGTCTGGATGTACCACAGTTTATTTATATATTCATCTCCTGAAGGACATCATGGTCACTTCAGAGTTTTGGCAAAATATGAGTAAAGCTTCCTTAAACATCTTTGTGCAGACTTTTGTCTGGTCATAAGTTTCCAACTCTTTGAGGTAAATACCAAGGAGCATGATTGCTGGAATGTTTAGTTTTGGAAGAAACTGCCAACCTGTCTTCTAAAGCATCTGTACCATTTTGCATTCCCACCAGCAATGTATGAGAGTTCTTGTTGCTCCACATTTTAAAAGTAGTGGTAAAAAAAAAAATAAAAGTAGTGGTAACCTTTTTCTCCCTCCTTCTCTCTCTCCCTCTCTCTCTCTCTCTCTCTCTCTCTCTATCTCTCTCTCTCCCCCTCCCTCCCCCCTCCACCCTTATTAAAGATAAAGCCTTTCCTACTTCGAATTACCTGAAAATAAGTGTTTGAATATGAATCTAAAGAGGCTAGCTCCTCTCTATTCTTAAGCAGACATGCAGTAACTTCTGAGAGCCACACAGTTTCCCATTAGCCCCTCTGTTTCAGCAGTATGCTTGGCACCCTATAGGTGTTTAGTAGATATTTGCTGGTTGTATGGCTTTTGATGACCTGCCTGCCTCTGCTTTTGAGTACCATAAGGGGTCTGTTTGGAGAGATTCAGACTAACACATAAGCATATGCACACCTGTGCACATGCATATACACACAAAAAGCCACAGGCACTCTTCTGCACCAGCTTGGGACCATATTGCCTAAGCTTTTGAACCCCAGACTCAGAGTACCTCAAATGTTGGCCTTGGTCTATAAGTGATACTAAATGAGGAATATTTTTGGTGATATTTTGGTCAGTGATCAGGCCCAGTATTATCTTTGGGTTTTAGACAATGAAAAAGTCACTGTTCCTATTGCAGCAGCCCACATAAACAAGTTCCCCACCTGCATCTACAGACATTCACATCTAAAGAAGAAAGGAGTGAAGGGTGATGACGGCTGCGTTCACTATTTGTCTCCTTTGGTTTCTTTTTTCCTTCCATTATTGTTCTTCCAAGAGGGTTCTTGGAAGCGAGGAGACCTAACATTTATTGAGTCCCCTGGAGGTAAACTTATTCCCCCATTTCTTGTACTCCCACTGTGCTGATTGTGTACTGTGTACCTGGCACATCATAGGTGGCAACAATGTTTATTGAATGAATAATGCACCATTGGTATGATGTAGAAGTCTAGAGTTTGCTAGTAAAGAACCACAGAGCATTCGGGGTTTATTGTTTGGAGGTACTATTGCAATTGCTTTGCAATAGCAGAAATCACAACAGGTTTGCTCTCATGAGCTCAAGTCAATGGTCAAATGTGGAGCCAATACTCCCTAACTCCTCCACCTCCTGCTTATTGTCAAAAACACACCACACATTGTAGCAATCATATTGCCAAAGCTTTACAGCGTCCATAAATTGAAAGCTACTGCCTCTGACAGTTATAGGCCTGTGTCAACACCAGAGCATGTTGACTCTTCTGGAATGTGTTTGTGAATGCACCATGCCAGCCTTGGAAGCCGTTGACATCAGAGGTAGTAAGTTAATTAGATGTTGCCCCACAGCATTGTGGGTCTTGCTGTCCGGAAGGATTTTAATTTTTTTAATTCCTCTCTGATTTGGTCCCAGGGCAGGAGCTGTCTTGGCTACCATGTTTGGCAGACAAGAAAGCTACTTTAGAGGAGAAGTCCACATGGCTGAGCAAGTGACGATGTCTGTGAACCACTTCCCTTTCTTCCCTTTCAGCAGATTGCAGTAGGAATGGCTGGAGACAGTGGGAAATGATGGTGGCTGTGAATTGTGTTGCGAAGGAGAAACTGTGGACAACCTGCATGTTTTCATTGGGCTCTGTCTGACTATGCCAGCGGAGCCATCTGGGCATGATGCAGCTGAGACCTATGATGTGGCTCCATTCTAGTGCCAGTGCAAGCTGTGGGCTCCCTGTGCCACCGTGCATGTGTAGGCACATATGTGTGTACATGCGTGGAAGACGCACGTGTACACGTGTAATGGAGTTCCTCGGAGGACACCAAGGCTCTTTGGGGGTCTTCTTGCTGCCTTAGTTTTCCTCTGTGCTCTAACATCATTGTCCCCCAGCTGACAGGAGCCAGGCAGAGTGACCGAGAGAAGTAGGCATTCTGGGAAGAAGGAAAGAAAGCCAAAGAGGTCAGGAAGAGCCGCACAGAACTGTTCACTGCCAACTAGCTTTCCTGCTGCTGTCACTTCTCACTGAATTCCATGTACAGAGCACTGAGCAAAATCCAGAAAGAGACAGACAGAAACCCCTCTCTGCTTCAGGTAGTTTATATTATAGTGATGGATTAAATATACACATGCACATCCACCCAAAGCCACATATGTATATGCACAGAAACAAGGCCAACATAAAATAAATAATAGCACGTGGATGGTGACTGAGTGCTTCAGGAGTTCAGAAGAAGGCAAGAAACATGGCTGTGCGTTGAGGTGTTTAGAAAAGTTTTCATAGGCAGGAGAAATTTGACTGAGATTAAGATAAGTACGGCTCAGAGAAGATGTTCCAGGCCAAGGAACAGCAGAAACAGAGGCAAAGAAATGGGAATGAAGAGGTATGTGCAAGTGATGGGGTGGAAAGATCGATGGTGTGTTCCTCAAGGGCTGAGAGGTTTTTTTTGTCCATTGAGGTAAATAGAGGCTAGAAACTGGAAGAGCTTGCAGAGGGTTAAGGTGGGATTCAGGGTGGGATGAGTACCCCTGGCAGGTTATATGCAGAGTGATTGAAGAGGGGGCTGCTTTTAAACTGGTGTCCTAATTAAGAAATAAATGTGATATTCCAAGCATAAGATACTAAGAGCTCAACTATGTTAGAGCTCAGAAAGCAGAGTCCATGTGAGAGGCAGTGAGGGTTTAGGAAGCAGGCTCACCAATATAAGTTGCAGAAACCTTGTACCCTTTCCTCTCTGAGACAGGAAGTTCCTTCTGAGTCAGACCTCTCCTTGTCTTGCTGCTGCCACTCTAGCCATGGAGGTTTCACTGCCAATTTTTGTGTGACATTTTATGTTTTATCACCATCCCCAAGTAAACCCCACAGAAATGATTGCTGCTTTACTTTAAGCTGATTTATGAAATCAGTCATTCATTTGCCCATTCATTCATTCATTCATTCTTCAACAGTTACTAAGCATGTGCTTTGTGCTTGGCCCTCTACTAGGCCCTGGGGATTTGCTGATAAACCTCACACCTGCCTTCAAGGAGCTTACAATTTAGTAGGGGTCAAACAAATAAACATTTGTGTGAGAAAGCCCTGTGCAACCACAAAGGCATAGTGAGTGCACAAAGAAGAATGTCAGCTCCATTCTAAGGTGTGAGGCCAAGATCATCTTAAGAGAGGAAGTGAAAACTGAGTTTTTACTTCAAAGGGGTCACCAAGTGGAAAAGAGAATCAAAGAGAGGATGTTCCAGCAGAGAGCTAAATATGCAAAAACCTTGCGGGAGAAACAGCTGATGTGGGCTTTGAAACTGGATTCTAAAAGCAGTTCAACCACTGGTGTGGTGTGGTGGGGTAAAATGGGTTGGGGATATTAGAAGTCACTGGATCACAGTGGCCTGATTCACTGTGTATGTGATTTAAAACAATATAGTTACATAAAATCAAGACTTAGGAGGCAGAATGCAAAAATATAAAACAAAAGACTTCAAAGAGATTTCAGTGTTTATGCAGACTATTTTACAGTATTCCTGTCTTTGTCAGTTCAGACTGCCATAACCAAATAGCGTAGACTGGGTAACTTAAAACAAATTTATTTCTCACAATTCTGGAGGCTAGAAGTCCCAGATCAAATTCTGGCAGAACTGATTTCTGATGAGGGCTCTCTTTCTGGCTTGCAGATGACACAGCCTTCTTACTGTGTCCCTACATGACACAGAAAGAGTTCTGGTCTCTTTTCCTCATTTATAAGGACACTAATCCTATCGTATTAAGGTTCTACCCTTATGCTCTCACTTAACCGCTGTTAGCTCTTTATAGGCTCTTTCTCTAAACACAGTCACACAGGGGATTAGGATGTCAACATATGCATTTTGGGGGACACAATTCAGTCCATAGACTGAATCCAGGCAGTAGGAGAAGATAGTTCTTTTATCCACCTCTTCAATGCAAACAGCAGGCACTAATACTGCTCCAAGAAACTTCATGTGAAAGTCATGAAGAAAGGAGAAACTTGCAAGAAGGCTGGAGAAGTAAGCCAAAGACTAATATTAAGGGGCCCCACGAGCATGTTAAGTCTTTTCCGAACGCAGCAGAAACCCCCGAGAGGGAGAGACATGATCAGATTTGGGTTTCAAGAGATCCCTCTGGCTGCAGTGGGGGAGAGTATTGAAGGGAGCAGCCTGGAGGCAAGGAGACGGGTTAGGAGGCTCTGGGCCTGGGCAGGTGACAAGCTTGAGGCCTGAAGGGCTGTGTCAAGATGAGAAATGTTCAGTAGATAAAGTGAAAGAAATTGGTGCTGATTTGATTTGGGGGAAAGAGGAGGGAAAATGGAGGCATCTGAGCACCTCCTAGGTTTTTGGCTTAGATGAAAGCTATTCTCTATTCAGTTTTCAAAGAAGGAGAAACAACTAGAGGACTCCCCTCTCACGGTCATTCTGACTTGCCAGCAATAATTGGGCCCCACCCTGTCCTTTTCTTCCTTAACTCTTCCACCATTTCTCACAATAAAATCAGTTATTGGCAAGTTATAGCATACGCGGGAGTAAATAGAAAGGGTTCAAGGTTGTGAACACCTGTTGCTTTTGGCCACTGGCCACTTGATTGTTATCTAACTCTCTCCTGGTAGAGTCTTGATGTCCCCTTTGGGAACAAGCCCTCTCCTGTGCTCTATGAGATCTAGATGGGTTTGTCAATTAGATTGAGCCAATCTGATTGGCTTTGTTTGGGTCACTTGATCCAAGCACAGTGAATCAGATTCATCAGGAATCTTGAACAGCTTGGTACTGGGACAAAAAATGTTCTGAAGAGATTAACATGTACTCATGCCCTGTTATTTTAATCCCAAGATCTTACTTTCCTGCCCCTTCTGAGGCCAATCTATTTACCCTTTCTTTGATTTTGTGAGCTACCCTGTATCCTTTCAGCAAATTATGTTTTTAAAACTTAATATTCTTGGTATCTGTTGCTTGCAACTAAAGAACCCTAACTGACGCCCAGAGGGTAGCAGGAGAGCCCCTATATCCTACAACTGTCTCTGTTCAGCCTGCTGTGGGCTATAGAAGCAGACCTAAGACCAGCCTCCTGCTGCCCCGTTATGGCCATCGCATGCTCAACACAGGCCCCTGTGTCCATCTGTGGCAGGGAGTTAGGTATGCACACTGCTCATCTAAACCATTTTGCCACTAATGCAGTCTTAGCTGACAACTCTTATGAGAGTTGCATCAGCTGTCTTGCCCAGCTGTCGGACCGTAAGGAGGAGAAAGTCATAAACCAGTAGACAGTGGCAGACCACCCACAGCCCTCTCCCAACAAGGGCATGGACAGGACAATAGAGAAAGTGAAAATGGAGGACCACAAAGAGAGGGAACGACAGATGGAGGTAGCTCCAGGTAAGCTTTGCCAGTGCAATATTAGCTGTCTCCACTTTTTTTTTAAGGTACTATTTTTCAGGTTCTGCTGCCAGAACTTTCTGAAATGCCAGGCTTGAGTGCCAGGGCAAGCTGGAAAGCCAGCCAGCCTGGGCTGCAAGTGCCAGAAGATCACAAACACAGCCACTTACAGCAGCTCGTCTGATATCTCAGTGCGTTTTCATTTTTGCCAAATTGATGCAGCCATCGAGGTAATCTTCCAGGCCTCATGGCCCAGGTGGCATGCCCAGAGAAGCCAAGAACCCTGAAACTGGCCTCTGACAATGGTTTGGGGGCTCTAACGAATGGCCCTCCTTGTCACATTCAGGCAGTTCTGCAGCCAACTGGAAACTTCAGCTCTCAGTGTCTCCTGCAGCCAGGAGTTATTGCAGAACATCTGTTGGTCGTTGGATCAGGACTCACTTCTGTCTTTCCCCATAATCCTTTGAGTTTCCTTTAAACAAAGAGGCCTCTTACTTCCTTCCCCATCCCATCCCACCTCCACAAGTCAGCTATCAAAGAGCATGCCTACCCAGATGTTTGTGTCTTTTATTTCTACAAAGAAATATCAAAGGCAGCAATAACAATAACATGAAAATTGTCCTGAGCAGGTGCCCCTACTCTCCATCCTTTTATACATGCCTGGTCTAAAATATCAGATAACTGACAGCCTTCAGTGTGAATTTACTTTATCATTTATCGAGCACCCACTGTGTTCCAAACATTGTGCTAGTTCCCATTGGGAAAGCCCTCAAGGAACGTGGTGGTTTTTCTAGCTGGGGACAAAGACAAGGTCATAAATAACTGATCTCAAGGTCTAAAACTCAGCTCAGATTCAGCTTAAAACACAAATTGTGGTGGGGAAGGGCTGATTCTAAGTTCCCTGTGCTCTATAGTAACACATTCTGTGCCATCAGGGTGTTGCTGTGCCACTCTTTGGCACTTACCTCCTTGAATGGTCAGCTCTCCTTGTAGTTTGCAGGTACCTCTCTGTTTACAACGGGGGTCAGGGAGAGACTCACCTTTGATCTCATGTCTCAAAAAGTGCATGGTGATTGATGGACTGGTTGGCTCAGGAAAACTCAAGGGTTTTAAGGGGTCACTTTAGGACTCTTAATGGGTTTCAAAGTTCAAGGCATGGCTCAGTCAACTGTCACATCATTTAACATGTGGGCTTACCCAACCCCTACTGTGTTAGACAGCACGGCTTAAGCATGTCTGCACAAGACAAAAAAAAACAAAGAACAACAACTAGTGCTGTCTTGTTTTTTATACAAAGAGAAACCCAACCTGCCCACAATTAGAGTAGAGGCAGTATATCTTCTCCTTACTCGTCGACACATATACATTATAAGAGTATTATCAGAGGTGAGAGATTTTGATAAGCTAGGTTAAGGATCCCATTCTAAGAATGAAAACAAAAATATAAAAGCTGATGTTAGTATTACTAGCTGTCATTGGGAACTATTATGCTATGTTTAGTTTAATTCTCACAACAATCCTATAAAGTAGGTAGTATCCTTCGCATTTTGTTGATTGTGAAAGCGAGGCTCATCAGCTATAAGTGTACTGAGTGAGGGAGTTGGAATATGAACTGTGCGTCTGACTCCTTCGCGGAGGAAAAGTGAGCTGCTCTGTAATTAGCATTCCCACAGATCTCAGCTGGGTGGGGAAGATCCTTGCAGATACCAGTTCCCCTCTCCTTATAAGACCTTTGAATTGGTTAAATTCCTCTTCTCTATATGGCATGGGGTGGTAGAGATGGGCATCTTGGGGAGGTCTCTGGAACGGGTGGTACAGAGGGCACTCCTGCTAGGAACAAATCTGCATGCCCAGCTACTTGGTCAGTGAGATGTTATATTGGAGACTGTGGTGGGAGCCAGAGAGGAGTCAGGAGCTCATCTGTGGGAATAACGAGGATGAGAGGACCATGGAGTCAGTCCTGGGTTGGGCTTCCCACTCCGAGGTCCCAGCGTGAGATTCTAGGGATTTCTATGGTTCCTTGTTTCCTCTAAGGGACCAGCTGTGGGTCAACACCCGTTCTAGGTTAGTGCTGTCTCCAGCTCCCCATCCACCCCCTACTTCCTGCCACTGTGAAACTGGCATGAAGGGACTGGAGTGGAGCAGCAGCATGGGGGTTCTTGGCCCTGAGAGCTTTGCTCAGCCAGTAATGTGGTCAGACTTCATTCCTTCACACTGATCCATTTGGAATGAAGTTAATCTTTGTTCCAGCTGCCCAGAAGGTGTTTGCTAAGGTAATTAATAGGAATCTGATGTAAGGGCTTTACAATATCTGTAGTTTATATGCAGGTGTCTGAATAAACACCCTATGACTCTTGCTTTTTCCTTAATTAAGGCAGGTTGGCCTGAATTTTATTGGAAAAAAATGTTTTTAGTCTCAGTGAGAATCTTTGTATAGAATTATCCTATAACTCAGGCTCATTTCAAATAAATTAGTGAGGTTTTAGAGTTGTGTGCTTAGGTTGTCCAAAAAAAAACCCAAACCTGCTTCTCTTTCCAAGGCCCATTTGGTTGGGCTTTCTGGATGATGGGATGGAGGTCAGTGCTCACAAAAGCTCCCACTTGACTGACTAGAGAGAGCGCCTTTCGAAAACCAAAAGATGGGACTGATTAAGAGCTGGGTCCATGGATAGTTTATAGCCAGGTGATCATTTCAGGGCCATATCAAAGCATATAGTCTATCTCATTCATTTATTCATTCATAATTCATTAATTATTTCATCAAAACCATTTAGTAATAGTTTATATTACAGCATATATTTTGTGGATATACCAAAGTACAAAAGAGCATATATAATATGAACTCCTTATTGTGTTTTTGAAAAAGGACATACATATTCTATATATGCTTATATAGACATGGAAACAGGTCTGGAAGGATACATAAGAAACTGTCAACAGTGTTTCTCTCTGGGGAGGGAGTGGGATGGGTGGCAGTTTAGGAAGGAGATATTTACTTATTTTATATCCTCTGTACTCTCCATGTTTAGTTAAATATCCTTAAATCTCTAGTGCCTGGTACCACTGTCTTTTAGTAAAATTGTGACTGGTTTGCATGATGAAATTCAATGGAGCAGTTTTCAGTGGTGTTCTACAAAGAGCACGATGAAATCTGGGTCCTGTGTTAGAGGAACATTTTTGAGCATCAGTGCATTAGCTGGACCAGGCCAGTCAGATGTGTTTATGATATGTGAAAACAAAACAAAACAGAACAGAACAGGGACAGAATGAGCAGGAAATAGCAGTTTGGTTTTCCTTATCAATGACAAGCAGCCTTTGAACAGACTGTTAGTGGCGCTAGAGACCTCCTTTCATCCCTGGACAATCTTTGCCAGCCACCTTCCTAGCTAGACAGATGGGAGTCCTTTCCACTCTCTCCATGCTGTCCTTGTCCTGAAATGATAAAGACCCCATATGACAGGTTTCCTCCAGCTCAGTGCCGTGTGCAGTTCCCTTAGTTTTATTTAACAGTTTGTATCCGACTGTACCCCCGAGGACAGTCATTTTCAGAAGAGTTCCTAGAGACCGAACCCTTCCCATGGTCTTACTTCAGAGGCCCTTTCACTTCTCCCCAAAAATGAAACGTGCATTCAAACTAAGACTAGTACAAGGTTGGATAGGAGTTCAGCAACTTGAAGGCAAATGCCACATCACAAGGACACAGCCATCCACAGCTACTGTTGGCTGAGGAAATAAGCAGAGGTGGCGTGGGCGCTGAAGCAGGCCATCTGATTCAGACTGTACCAGCTGTTGGACTTTGGGTAACTGATTTACTTAACCTCCCTGAGTCTTAGTTTCTTCATCTATAAAATGAGAATTAAAATGCCTGACTTGTAAGATTATTTTCAAGATTTGAAGTAATAAATTAATCCATAGCAATATGATTAATCATTTACTTATTCATCAAACATTACGTATTTATTACGCATTAAGCAGTGTGCTAGGCATAAGAAAGGGTTCGGTTATTAATAAAACATGGCCTGTGTCTTGCAGGGATTCAAGTCTAGAAGAGGAGATGAAAAATTTAACAGGATGATAAAGGCAATAATAAAATATGTGCTAAGTTCACTGGTGCTACAGAAATAGGAGTGAAGTTCAGAATTCAAAAATTACTGTAACAGGAAATATTTTGATAGGTAAGATAATTTCTTTATAAAGAATTGCTAATTACACTTTATTCATTCATTCATTAAGCGATGTAGATGCTTCTGATGGACCACAACATTAAGATTGGGTCCCTGTCCTTTCTCTCCATTCCCACTGCTTCTGCCTTGGTTCAGGTTAGCATTACTTGTAGCTGGTCACCTGCAGCAGCCTTCGCACTGCCTTTTTACCTTCAGATTTTCTCACCACTTGTTTGTCAATTGCTTCTTGATGCTAGTAACAGCCTCTTGCATCTACACAGCGTTTCACCATTTACAAACTCTTCGCAAATGTCGTCTAAATTGGTCTTCACTACAACCTAATGAGGTGTGGGAAGGACAGAAGTGATTATCTTTATTTTAAAGGAAAGTTAGGGCCTTACAGATCAAGTGACTTGTTCAAGGTCAAACTCAGACTCAAACTCACTCCTTTTGGGTCCAATCCCAGTACTTTCCTTTCCATGTCTCTCAAACAAGGGCACTGGACTCTTAAATAGTATTATGCTGTCTTGTTTCTCAACATAGTTGACAGCTTCGCTTGTTGTAAGAGCTCAGGAGAAGCATCTATGACACTCTCAGTCACTCTTGCCAAACCTGAGATTAATTAGGCAGTGCAACTAAAATTCTCTCTCATCGCAGAGGCCTCTTGGGTCAAGCTCCTGTCGTTGGCACAGGGCGGCGGGTGGGGGATGAGGGATGGATTTGCACAGCCAGCGGGAGGTTCTGGGTGAAACACCTGGCAGACAGTTATTCCTTGCTCACTCTTTGAGAGGGCATCCTATGAGGGGCATATCTGGGGTTTAGGAACAGAAGAGTGTGCCAGGAACAGCTCTGGTTTATGAGGGCTGCTGAGCAGTGTCCCAATTCCTTCTTGTTCTGGTGTTCGAATAATTGTCTTCGGAGTAGCACTTGCTTCTGTTTCATTAATTTTGTTTATTCCTTTATATGTTCATTCATTTATCCATTTGTTGAACATATATGAAGCACCATACATATAGGCATTGAGGATGCACATAAGAATAAGATACGGTCCTTGCTTCTTTCTTTCTCTCTTTAGAATTGTATTGGCTATATCAGTCCTGTGCCTCCTTCACTGACCCACCACCAATCCCCTAAAGAAATATGATCACGGCCCTCCTGCCAAGGTGGCCAAATATGGTACCATGTGACCTTTCCCTGCAGCCCAGGCTGACTAGTTTTGGGCTGGGCACCTCATCCAGAACAGCCATCCAATTGGCCGATCCATAATGTGGCCTGGTGGTAAAATATGGGCTGTGTCAATCTGATTCATGCTCCTGGTCATTGGAATTGGGAAATTCGGAGAGATCGAGGCAGTCCAGGTAGATAAGCTGTAAGGCCGACCTGAAGTTGATTTGGAACCATGACTGGCTGAAACCATGAGTAAGCTGAAATGATGGGGAAGAAGTGATTAAAGAACAAGGGATACAATGGGGAACAAATAGACAAAAATCTCTCTCCTTATAGAATGAAATCTTTTAGATGGTGTGTATGGTACTTTTGGAAAGATCACATAAGACCCTACATAGTCTAGTCTTGCCCACTTACCACCTTCATGTCCCCAACATGCATTCTAGGACTGTTGCAATTTGCAGGTCCAACATGCAGTTGCTGCGAAGTGGCGGAATCCTTCTCATCACAGTGCAGCTGTGTGGAGCGTGCCTAATCCACCTCTCAGCACCTGCTCAACAGCAGGGCTTAGCACAAGCACATCTTCTCCAGGTTTTTCTCTTTGACTGAGTCATATCCCTCAACCCAGTGAAAGTAGGGAACCGTTCTGTGTATTCATAGCATGCCCTATGCATATGCTCTTACAACACTATCCTTTTCATTGATTCATTGATTCATTGATTCATTGATTCAACAAACATTTTTTTAAAACAGCACCATAGTATTAGGCTATGTATTAGGTGCTACAGGGTATGATAACAGTTCTCGGCCAAAGGTTTCCTCACCTTTTAAGGGAAGACATATGGACTTGAGAGTGTGTAATTCAATATTAAAGATACTGAGATCTTTGTAATTGTTGGATACTCACTGGCCTTCCCACAAGACTGTAATTTTATTGTAGGCAAGGACTGTGTTTTTGCCTCCTCAGTAAATAGTTATTGAATGAATAAAATATGAGGAGACTCACCTAAGATTGTTGAGTTTTTGCTGGAGTAACAGGGATGCTATTTCCCATTTGTTTTTCCATCTTGGAAATTTACTTTCTTTCTCTGCAGCCTTTCCAACATCATTTTCCAAGGGGAGGGAAGGGCAGATGCCACTTAGGGAAGGAGGAGGAGGAGGAGGAGGACATGACATAGGGGCAGTTTCCATTAAAGAAGAAGATAGAGTAGGAAGCTCATCTGAGGCCTGAAAGTGAAAGAAAGGTTAAAGATCAGACTTGAGTATTCTCAACTCTTCCTCCACTTGGGGTTCAGTCCGTGTGGGTACTGTTGCAGGAGAAACATCCATATAGGCTTGAGGGATATCTAAGAGCATGATTATTCCTTGCATCTTCAGGCACAACTGAAAAGACTGTATACCTCTCAGAAGACTCATGAGGGGCATCGCCCCACTTCCTACCTGATGCCATAAGATAGAGATGCCCGAGGCAGGTGTTTAGATAGATGAGCCTCAGCTGGAACTTCCTATGGCTCTTGCCTTTCGAATGGTGAATAGTCAGTGCCAAGAAGTTCCAATAGTTTTTAAGAAGAGTGGTGGACTACAAGGAACATGGGTTGGGACAAGAAGGCATGAAACGTGCTTCATAACTGGAGGGAAATGGCAAAGTTTGTTGTCATAAGTAGTGGATTCCAGCACATTGTCCAGAAAAAATCCCAAACCTAGGTAGATCAGCCACATTTGAGTTCAGTGGCTGTCACTGTTCCATTCTCAAGAGGAGACCTAATTTATTGATCCAGGAGGTAAGTTATCATTTAAAAATCTCAGAAAAGGATTATCTTCAGCCCTGGTTGGATTATTGGCCCAACTTTAGTAAACAAAGATATGAGGTACTGTGAGATACAGATTGGGCCAAACTGTGTCACAT
>NW_006442484.1:46984811-47036216 GCF_000325575.1 Pteropus alecto
AGAAGATGGGGTATGTTTTGGAAGAAAGTTACTGAGCAGATAAATATTTTAAAAATAAAAATAGTGGACCCCTATGGCTTCCCACTGCATAGCAGTAGCTGGCATAGCTGCATATCCACTACTATGTGTCCCCTCATCCTGATGGGGCATGGTCCTTCAGTTAGCCTTAGAGACATTTTTACCTTGGAACCATTCTCCTGGTCTGGTATGTGATCCAGTTATTTCATACCCATGCATCTCAGTGAGCTTCATCTTTGCTTAGAGCAAAGCTTTAGACTTCCTTCTCGAAATCAGTTACCTGCATAAAGGATCTGGAATACATGGAGATGGGATTAATGCATGCAAAGAAATAGTTAGGCACTGTAAGATGTTTCCAATTAAGCATCCTCATGTCTCTGGTGAGGAGAGGGCAAAGAGCTACTGAGGGCAGGTCAGAACAGGCTACACTGCCTCAGTTAATGGCAGGTGCTGTTATGGAAACATCCTGCAACCAGAGTCTCGCCCCCTTATCAGTGAGCATTCAGCTCAGAGCTAAGTGTTTCTGGCTGTGAGAATCCAGAGGGTCATAACTAAGAACCGCTTTGCCCCTCTACAACTCACTCAGGTTGCCTTCCAGGGATCAGTGGGTCTGTGTCGGAACCTGCAGTTGGGCCTCACTAGGGTTTTACTGAAGCACAGATTCATGTCTAGGCAAAGCCAAAACCTTAGAGGAAGAGACAAACGATTCAGACTGGCTCACAGATTTACTGCACTAACTGCAATCCAGGCAGTTGTAGAAGCAGGTGGGGACACATCTGCTTTATGAGCCAGAGTTCTTCCTTATCATCCAGCAGAGGGGCCGGGATAGTGGTGGACAAAGGAGATGCAGCCATCTCAGAGTTGTTAGCTAGCTGAGTGAGGCTCAGCAAATGGACAGGGACCCTTTAGCCCTTTTCATTTCTTGAAAAGGGATTCCTGTGCCAGGCATTTCTTGAAAAGGGATTCCTGTACCGGCTGAGTAGATGTGAGGTCAGTAGTACAAATTATGTAATCAATAGAAGATCAGGGTTAAAGACATCATAGCTCTCGGAGCTGCCTACCCCTTGGGACTGGCCCCACTAGAACTGTAATGTGTCTTCTTTCCAGGTTGCGCTCTCCTTCCTGGGCCACACTGCATCCGCCACCAGATTGCTGAGTACCGTCATGCGGCCCTAGAAGTCTTTTGTTACAGAGGGAACCATATTGATGAATTATGTTTGTCAAGAAATGTCAAGCTTTTCCCTCCAGTATTAACAAATTTTTAACTTTTCTCGTTCTGCCATCACATTGCCAGAGGTGCTTTACTTGAATTATACCTCTTCAGAACACCATAGCTCTGAATTCTAGATGGTCAGTTCCACCAGATTTTGTCCAGGTCATTTATAAAGCATCTCAAATATGTCTTGAGACCTGGATCTTTGCTCAGCTTTTATTATAATCAGACATCAAGTTCTGTTTAGCTACTCAAGTTTGACCAATATTTTTTCATTCCCTATAACTTTCCTTTTTCATTAATATCCAGATTTTTAGCTTCATTTATTTGTTTGATATTTGGCCTCTGACAATTGTATTATTGTTCAAAGTTATGTGCTGCTCCTCTCTGGGGCAGACTTATACTTCCTTAACAAATGACTTCGCCTTTTTAAAATACATAATTCAAAATTATGGGCTTCTCCCACTAACTCCAGCTAAGCCATTGGGTTTTGAGTAGGAAGAGGGGACAGGGGACTTATAAAAGCTGAATGGTAAAGAAGAGATGGTAGGGCTTATGGTGAGGGTATCGGTGATAGGGTATGAGGAAGGTAGGGGACAAGTAGAGTTGGAATTGGATAGAGAACCAAGTTAGCTGATGACCAATTACACCAATAGAAATATCGGTATTTCTGAACGTAAGATAGCATGGAATACCAAACATCAGAAAATTGAAAAACAGTGCTGCAATCACTGGATCGATCCCTCATGATTATTTTTAAATAGCATATCCAGTATTTTATGTAGTAGCATAAGCTCTCAAGACTTAGTCCAGTCACAAGTCCCATTTTTCTCCCCTTTCAGTCCCCTGGGCTACTGATCCAGACTCTAGCCTCGAATGAGGTAAATTAATCATGAGGGGATGGAGGGAAGGAATAATGGAGGTGTTGGTAAGGATGTGGCTCCAGAGAACTGAGCCGGAAGTTGAGAGCAGCTGAGCTGGCCATTATAATATGCAGGCTTCCCAAATGCTGTGCCTGGCAGCCCTCTGTGCCAGCACGGAAGTAAAATCTGGTTTAAGGGGAAGTAAAATCTGGTTAAAGGGGGAGCAGGAGCTTTTATGATGCCCAAAGATTTCCCCAAGGGAAATGTTTTTGCTTCTTGGCAGCCTATTCCTGGAGAGGACAGCAGAGAGATGGACTTGCCCTCATGTAGAATGACTGTCCCTGTGGTGAAATTGTCCAGCTAGGAGTCGTTATGCATTGAGGTGGTTCCCTAGGTTGGTTAGCTTCCTGGAGGTTGAAAGCCTCATTTCTCTGAACATGAGCAAGTTTTCCTTTAAATATTGTGCTTCCAGGGCCGCAGTCTTCATCTTTATCTAGCACAAAACAATTTGGGTACAGGCCCCAAAGAGAACTCCAACAGCACGTATATAAGCACTGTAGTTCCTAAAATCGGTATGTTTCTCTTCCCATCACCTCTATTCCCACACATGCCTATGACATAAATTTGAAATGCCTTGTTCACATGAAGACTGCAGTCTCAAGCCATATCCTATCAATGCATTTAAGCTGTCCCTTTTAGTGCAAAAGACAGAGCTACACTAAGCCATGCTGTAATTAGCTTTGTATGTTTTTTGTCACGACTGCAGTCTGCCATATGTGAGACCAAGATGAAATGCCATTCCAGCCGACTCTGACTCTGTTTAAGTGTGTGTGTTCAAGCACTTATTCAAAACATAACCACAGGCCAACGTGCCTTTATCGAAGCACATGGATATCATTACTGCGCTTACATTTTAGGTTGGAAGGAAATACAGCAGTTAACCACCTGAAATCTCAGTAGACAAGAGGAGAATGCCATAAAGTTTTACAGCTGTGGGACAGAAGATTGCAAAATGTAAGTTCCATTAAAAAAATTAGGAAATAAGTTATGTTACCTACTTGAGTAGGTTTGTCAGAGTGATTAGTAAAGCTTAGTTATTACCCGTGACTAGAAGATTCCATTCCCACAAAGAAATGGGGTCAGAACTGGAAAAACATCAGTTGTTCTTTCTTTGATCTTAATCTCATTGTATTCAGACAATGCTAACAGAATTTCTCACAAGCTTCCAATATGTAAAAACAATGCATGGTATTACTGATAATTGGAATTTGTGTTGCTAGTCTTTTGCCTGCAGCAAAGATGACTACCATTAAGATATCTATCCTATTCAGATTCTGGAAAGATTAAAGCACCTTAATCTTTAGTTCTAAATTTAGTTCCTCTGGGAAGGAAATTGAGATCCAGAAGTCCTGAATGAAACCGAATGCTTTGGGAGACAGCTTGGATTGGCTTAAATTAAAGCTTGCTCTCTTGAGGGCCATAGACAAAGCTTTCTCTACTGTGTTCTGCTACTGTATTTAGTGCGCTGAGTAACTCTTAATGTTTCTAGGATTTCCTAAGTAGCCTAGAAACAAAGCTAACAGAAGAGAGCAATATATTTCATTTAACTAACTTTAACAGGGTACCCAAAGTTATTTCTTTTTAAATAGCTCACGAGAAGTCTTGGTCAAAATTTGGTGGTAATAGAAATACTTGAACATGAATCCATCAGCTGCCCTTTAAGTCTCCAGACTCTAAGTACCTGAAGAATGAAACACTACCCTGGATGCTATAACCTTTATAGGCCTGTATTTCTTTTCCAAAAAATAAAAAGAACAAAGTCACCACTCTCACAACAGCTAGAGGAAAACTCAGTAGAAACTCAACACTTTTTCAATGAGAAATACTTGATGTCATATATTTTGTTTAATAAAGACTGAGTTGGCTGTACACTAAGCCAATCTGAGAATGTGATCTGTAACTCACAGTCTTAATTACATGGAGAAAAAGTGAATGGGTTCATTAATGCTGTGAAAAGGAACAGTGACCTACCTGCCAAGTGGCAAGGTGGAAATAATTAATCTAGTCAATTAAAAAGAAATAGATCATTTAAAATGCAAAGTCTTCCAGGTAATACACTGTATTCTATTTGGAATTGCAAATTGTAAATGTCAATTCTGGTCTCAATAAATTCTCATTCTTTCCTTTTCTTCTTTCTTTTTGCCATGCCTCAAATCTAATAGAAAGAACTTTCTTAGCTATAAATCACCACTTGTTTCTTTATGTTTTATGTTCTACAATATTTATTTATTCCAGTATGTACTCTAGAAATGCTCCAGGGGGTTACCAGGTCGCTGGTACTATTTCCAGGTCGCTGGTACTATTTCCAGGATTCCTTTCTCCCTTTGTTGGGGTCTGTTCTATTTTTCCCTTCAAAAGTGTTTGCCTTTTTCTGGGATTTTAATAATATTTTAAAAGTGCTTGAGTCTGAGCCACTCTGTCTGGGTTATCTAATCCCATTTATGATCCTATAACCTTGAAGCTTGCCACAGCCTGGCTGTCAGCACCAGATTCTAAATACGTAGGATGGTGTATTTACTCCATGGAACCGGAAATTAGTCAAACAGTTACTTTTCTACAAAGGTCCGTAATTCCTCTTGACATTTACAAGCCAGTAGTAGTTCTTAGATATAGAGTGATCTCAGAACACTTCGGGTTGCAGCGAGTGGCTACTTGCAACGAACGGCGGGTGCAAGCATTTGCGCAGGGCGGTAGGGCTCACTGCTCCATCTCGCCCCTGTCTCCCCGCGCTTGCCCGGCCTGTCGGCGCTCTGCAGAAACGTGGCACAGAACCCGTTTGGAGCTTAATACTTTTCGGCTGGTCCAGACTCAGTTCAGGGCATATATTAATATCGTGTTCATTTTACTACAGCAACGCTTTATAAAAGCAGCATCCGAGTTTTTAAAATCTCGAGGGAAGACTGGTTTGTTTGTTTATTTTTTTATGGTGAGAGTCTGGCTGTAAATTTCTGGTTGCTAGGGAGGAATAAAGATCTCATCTAAAACGTTGCGGTGGTGAAGTGCGACTTGAAAGTCTCTATTTCCTAGGTGTTAAACTTGGCAAGTTAGAAATAGCGAGGGAGGTGAAAAGACGCTTTTCCTTGATATGCTCAAACAAAGTAGTACATATTGTCAGCTCGGCGGGAGGCGCGCGGCGGCCATATGCGCGGCGCCCAGCGAAATGGAATAAACAGCTGCTGCCAGGAATCCAATTCCCGGCCAGTAGGCAAACCCAAGCCCTCCTGTTTCCAAAATAAAAATCGCCAGAGGAATTCCCCTTCCTGCAGTTCCAGCCAGTAATTTTATAAAAGCATAAAACATGTCTGTATTGTAGTTTATCATAATCCCTTACATTTGTAGAGCATTTTACAGTTTACAAAGCGCTTTACATACATTATCTCATTTGAGCCTCGTAACAGCCCTTGGAGAGTACAAAGCGCAGATATTTTGATTCGTTTTTCACAGATGGAAAAGGGAAGGTTCAGAGAATGATGGTGAGCAGGGCACTGCAGCTGGGGTCTCCTCCTTCCTAGCCCAGAGCTGGCCATGCAGAAATCTGGGCTCTTCAGGAGGACGATGGTGACCCAGTGAAGGTATCTTTTTTCGTGTAGTTGAAGCGCAAGCTTCACTTTTCTCCCCTTTATGCAAGCATCAGCTCCCTCTGCCGAAGAGCTTCTCTCGCACTTTTTTGAAGCAGCAAGGGAGGCAAGCCGGTTTGAAGGGAGCAAGAAGCAAGGAGAAAAGCTACTCTTCACACTGAACGTGGAATCTGGTTTGCCCTTGATGGCAGTCAGAGCAGCCATTTCATTTTTAGCATATACTGCAGAGATCAGCCAAGGGCACTCTGAGCAGGGAGGAAAGAATTTGGATATTGTTCAATTGTTCTCAGACACTGCCACCTCTGTACAACCCTTTGCAGAGAAACAGGCTTTGCTTCTGGAACTCCCCGGCTTGTATTCATTGTAAAAGCAGATTTACAGAAAGGATCTGCAACTCCTTTTATATAGGAATCCCCTTTAACCTCAGGAAATGGTGGGATACTGGTGCATAACAATTCTATCCTATGGGATAGAGGACATTGTGGGTGGATGCTATAGCAACTGTCATGAGCAGCTTTAGTTCTGAAATAGAAAACTGCTCTCTGGCAGAGGCCTGGCTTCTCCAGTCAGGTCTCACTGGGCCTGCTGCCACGCCTGGGGATTTTGATCTTTGATTCTAGCTGCAGAATCTGGCATTAAAACACAGCCACTGGAACTGAAATGCCAGGACTCTATGCTTACCAGCGTAGTAAGCTTGAGCAAGTTTACTTAAGCTTTCTGTGGTGCCAGAGATGTGCCTTACCTGAAAACAGGGGGCTATTAATAAAATCCGTTTCATGGAGTTATTGTAAGAATTAAATGATTATTGTTTGTAAAGTGGTCAGAGCAGTGCCTGATGTGAGATGGTGCTCCGGGCTTTGTTAAATCCAGTAAGGCCGTACTCCTGGCAGCAGTAGTCCAGCTCCAACCAATTCCTTCCTGCTCCCTGATGATGTCCCAGTTATGGAGAGTGGTTGGTGACATCCCTTCTTCCCTTGTTAGCTTTGATATGTCTTCCCAGGATCCCCCAGAGAGATGCACAAACTTAGAGGCACTCATGCAATTTAGTTACTAATCTTTTCATGCTGCAAAGCAAACAAGTTTTGTTTGCAGGAACACAACACATTTTGTTTGACTGTATTACATGGTTGGTGTTAAAGCAAAAATTGTGCCAGACTAAGTTAAACATACGAGCCAGACTTTTTTTCAAGGCTCTTGAAGTAGGAGAGAGAGGCCAGAACTCAGTCTGAACTCAACTCTGCTGAAACAAAGGGTAGCAGGGTTTTTAAGCACTGGAGAGAGAGAGAATGATGATGGGCCATCTGTGTTTGCTAATTGGCTTGACCCAAGGGAAAGTAAATTTCTCATATCTTTACGACAGGAGATAGTCTTATAATTTGGAGCAGAAGTTAAGGCTCCTACTCTCCCACAGGAACTGGGAGATAGCAGTACTGTCTCCTTTGATGATTACATTTCAAAGAGGTTGCTCTCAGGTACTTGAGAAAGGCATTCTTGGGTTGTAAAGCTGGCAAGAGACTTGTTAAAAGATTTACATATGTTTCAAAGAGTCAGAGAAAGAATTGCAATTATAAGTTTTCTAGAGAAAATGCTCTAGGAAAAGGGTGGTCAGGGCCTAGAGTCTGGGAAAAGCCTGTCCAAAGTTTAGTCAAGCTGAGGGAAACGTTAAGGCTATCTTGGTCATTGGTATTTTAGAAATTGGATGGTGATATGATGCACAGTGCCCCTGCTACAGAGTTCCTTTGGAAGATGAACAGAGCATTACAGTTTCCCTGGTAGGCCATGATGAGAGTGGCCCAGTGTCCTTTGGTTACCTAAGTTACCAATCTCAGTCCTTTTGCAGAGAGCAGCTAGCTCTCGTTGATAAGGAGAGAGCCTTATTTTACTCTCTGTCTTGAGTCCTCTGAGTCCTGGTTCACTCTATAAATTACTGTCCTTCTCCTGGACCAGAGACTGACATTCTGTCCTTGAGTCCATCCAAAGCGCCATGATTTTGGAAAAAAACTACACAGTTAAGGGGAACAGAATATGCCACCCAAATATGTGCAACTTTGGCATATGGGCTATTTTGAGCTGAAGGCAATGAAGACCGAGCAGACTCAGGAAAAACCGTTACCTTTCCCTTAACTGCCTAAAAGAATTTAGATAGGGGGCCTGTACCAGAAAGGAAGCTGCTACCAGATACAACTTTTTTATCTGACTTATCTGCATGACAGGACAAACATCTAATTACCAAACATCTACTCTTATCTTCCTGAGAATTATCCTCCTCCTCTTTGAACCCCCAGGCCCCAATCTTGTTCCTTGGCTCGGGAGGCTATATAAACCTCAATTGGCCTACTTGCCTTTGAGTCTCATATTTTTATGGGGCTCCCATACATACAAACTTAAATTTGTTTTTTCATGTTAATGTGTCCTGTCAATTTAATTATTAGAGCAGCCAGAGAACCTAGAAGGGAAGTAGGAAAAATGTTTCTGCCTGTTCAATAGCAGAAGAAAGGTCAGGACTTTAACTAATTTGGACTTTGCCCTGAACCTCAAAGGGAATGTACTTTAAAGATGTGGGCCTTCCCACAGGAAGACCCCTGGTGGATTCTTGTTCCTAACCTGGGTTCTAACTAGCTCATCAGCCCTAAGGTGCACACCCATTTTCTTTGGTAAAACTCCACTCACACTGTCTGCAGAAAGCATCTGGGACTTTGGCAAAATGGTTAGTGAGCCCCTGGATGTTTAACCTCACAAAACAGCCAGGGAGGAGGGCTCCTCGTTGTATGGTATGGTGAGTGGCAGTAGTCCTGAAGTCCTTTTTTTTTTTCTTTTTTTCCTACCAGCATGGGCTACAAGCATACCAGTACTTCACCTCTTATGCTGTGTCTGTCAGTCTTACCAGTGGCCACATTAATTTTCAAGGACAATATAGTCTAAATCGATATTGAGAACTATTTTCCAAATTTGCAAAATGCCTTGCTTCTTCTCTCTCACTTTCTTTTTCTTTCCTCCTTTCCTCTTTGGGGACATTGAGCCCCCTCCCCTCCCCCCTCCTTTTTTTTGGTGTAGAACAGCATTTGGTTTCTTTTCTGCTCTGCCCTGGGGCAGGGTGGGGGTAGAGGGGCCAGGAAGGAGAAGATTGTTGGACTATTAAAGGAGCTCCATTACCCAGGGCCATTTCCATCCTCTTCAGGCCTTTTGTGTGTGAGGTTGAGGTGGGAAAGACTCAAGGACAAAGTTATGCGAACAGCTTCACAAAAATGCCCAGTTCTTGGGGTAGCCCATGGGTTTGGGGCCGCAGAAATAATCACTTGTAAATAAATCATTGTATTTTAGCCATTTGAAAGATCCACTTTCAGCCTTAAAGCAGACCCTTACCTGCAGAAAACCAAGTATTAGGATCAATGGAAGTTTGAGCAAGATGCAGTAGAGCATTGTGGGCCCTCCATTGTTTGCTGCACACAGGCCTGATTAAGGTCAGTGTGGCAAGGCCACAATAGCAGTTTATGTGAATCTTTGCCCTAGGCAAAATTGTAAGAAGGATGCAATTGCTTTTACTGTTGTTTCTATGAGGGTAGTGCATTTTTAGAGCAACCACAGAGCATGGGACTCTGGAAATTGGGGAAGAGACAAAAGGCAGTGGGAAGGTATATGATCAGACTCAGGCTCTGACTTGGAGTTTAGAAGGGAGAAAGGACTAATCCTCCTGGAAAAGGCCCGCAGGCTGAGGTATGAAGCACATGGGAAGACACAGGCTCTCGATGCACAGAGCATATGGGCCACACTGGGCATATCCAAAATGTTGACATGACCATGGAGCAGCCATGTAAGCAATGTATGCAGGAATGAGAACAGCCTCACGAAAATGCTCAGCCAAAACCAGCTACATCATTTTCAAAGCGCAGTGCAAAATGAAAATGTGGGGTTCCTTGTTCATCAGTTATTAAGAATTCGAAACAGTGACAGCAGAGGATTAAGCCAAGCCTGGGGAACTTCTGTGTGCAGAGCCCTGAGTGACTGCACAGCCACCCATGGGGTCAGCCTCGTGTCTCCAATAGAATTAATCCAAATATGTAAGGTACATCATCAAAACGCTGTTCAGCATTCATTTTACATAGCCTTCAGAAAAAGAACTTTGCCCTCTCTACAGAGCAGCAGTGCCAGCAGGAGAGATGTGATGAAACTCTCTAAGGTCCAGTCTGAACACAGGTGTCTTTCCTCTGCAGTGGAGACTGATTCCTGTCCTTCCTTCAAAGCAGATGGGGAGGGGAGTCCTTATTTAATCTGTCTGCCACTCTATATGCCTGGTCTAGAGTTGCCTTGGTTCTGTGAAAAGGTTTCCTTGACACATGATTTTTTTTCCACTTCTTTCTTTCCTAGCAAACACAGAGCTCTTTAAAAGATTCAGATTTTTTTTTTTTTTTTGGCAAGTTCTGTGGGCTTTTATTAGATATATACTGTAATTCAAACTGTGATTACATGATGTCTGGCTTTCCCTGAACTTGAATTTAATATCCTGAAAAATGGGAAGCTTTATTGCAAGGCTGGAGTATACCAGCAATGGGGACCCAGGGCTGAGTGCTGTGAGTCTGCTAATTACTTTCATTCCACCTCCTAAAATTCCTGGCTGGCCACGGTTTGATACTTGTTAACCTCCCCTTTGCCTTTTAAATGGGTTTCTTCATCTTCTTGAATTATGTTTATTATACAATGATTGTAACTTTTTTTTAAAAAAAGACAAATCATTCATAACTCTACGACCTTAATACTCTGTTTTCATTTTCCTACATTCTCTTATTGTCCTGGATTATAATTTTAATTGTTGCATTCATAATGGAGTTATAACTTTTTGTGCTATAGTTGAATTTTATTCTTTTCTATACTCATAAAGATAAAACACATTTATAAACTTAAAGAAGATTAATGAACAACCAAGCAAACAAGAAATCTTAGAACTGCCTGCAGACGGAAGCCAGGGTAATGATCACTTAGAGGCAGAGAGCCTAAGAAGATAGAGCTGAAGCGACATTAGTGGTTACCTGGTTCTGTGCATTTACTTCATAGAAAAGAAAACCGAGGCCCAGAGGTTAAATGACCTGCCACACAGCTCCTAGGGACAGTCAAGACTAAAGAGGCTGCAAATGACTTTTTTTTTTTACGTAAACAATAGTCCTATTTCCACACTAGTATTATTCTCTGGGACATAAATTCTTTGAATGTCTATCCTTCATTTACGATATGAGAGAGTTAGAACAGATGCTCTTAAAAATCCTTTCAATTCTGAAACCTTGAATCCAACTCGAAATGAACACTATTGGACCCCTGCCTAGTCAGCTCAGAACTACTACACGCATAATGAAAAAATGTGGTAACGATTAGAACATTCACTGTTTTTGAAAGATAGGTTGTACATTGGCTCACCAGAGCCTTAGGAAAGCTTAAGACTGGATTTCAGATTGAAGTGTGACAGCACATCCACTGCCGGACTGATCCATAGGCCAGCTGTCTCATTTTAAAATTTCTAGCTCAGATGAAAACAATAGGGTGTTAAGCAAACAAATGGACTGACAATCCTATTTCCCAGTGTAGTAACCATGAAGTTGGCCTTTCAGAACGCTTTTCAAGCAGAGTGAGGCCCCCTCTACTGGTAGAATTAGTCATCCACCCAAAAGTCAGAACTTGCTAGGTTTGTGAGAAGTGGAAGAAAACAACAGAGGGTCATGACAGATTCAAATTTTAAGAAACATGAAGAAATATCTCGTCTAAAATCTTGACATTTCAGACAAAGAAAGAGAAATCTAAACCTGTTTTCTCATAAATTTATTAGGCAATATTCTCTTGAGGAAATTGTCCCACTAGGTGGCAAAAATCTCTTAAAATGTGAAGTTAGCTTTCTGAAAATACTTACTGCATCAATAATGGGTAAAAATCCCACTTTTGCTCAGTGAAGAGTAGGGTTCTCTCACACCCTTATATAAAATTCTATGTTCTATTAGCCTAAACCAAGATTTCTTAAACTCTTGTAATTTGAATATCACTGACAGGCTTCTTGCCATAAGCCAAGTATTCTGTATCTTACTATTTTTCTTTCAATCGAGTCATTTTTTTTTTTTTTACTTTAGTCTCATCCCATGCAATAAAATCCATGACATTTTAGGTTTGACATGCCATGTATATATGTGTGTATGTACACACACACAATAAAATAAATACATGGCTCATTAAAAATGTTCTTTAAAAGTGTGCCAGTTAAATTTTCCTCTAATTATCTCATGTTTACTATGCTTTGGAATATAAATATACTGAAGTAAATACACCTCATGTAAATATAGTAATCATAATTTCATCTTTCCATTAAAGGTGTGTTGTTTATTGCTTTTCTTAACCTGGTCTCTTCCTCGTACCTTACCCTCTGTCTTGACGTCTCCCTTCATCCCCTCCTCAGCCTTTCACAGTCCTTTGGTTCAGTATGCAGGTGAGGAAAACTTGTCCTCTCTTTTGCCCACTAGGGACCGTGCCTCATTTAATATTGGACTCTAGGAAACCATATTGAAACAAACTGGTATTTGACAGAATGAACAAAAAGACCTTTATATTCCTATCTTTTTCTAGGAATTGAGGCGTGAGGAATATTGAAAAGTGATGTTACTGCTATTTCATCCTCATAGCCTTCTCTGAGGAAGTGGCATGTAAAAACAAAGTTTAATTTATACAAACATATTTAATAAATTATTCCTTGAGGAGTATAATAGAGAATCTGTTTTTTATGTTGTTGTTGTTTGGGCACTGTGAAAATTGTAATACCTGCAGGGAAAAATGGAGATGAGAAAAAGGCTGATCTTCATGAAAACTTTTCCCTTATTAAACATTCCTGTGGAATTAATTCAAGCTTTGTTTTTTTCAGTAATAAAGGCGACTATTATGCATTTATTGCTGGATGAATACTTTCAATTCCCAGCTAGTTATAACTTGGTACCACTGTGAAACCCCAGTTATTTACAGTGGATTATCTATATTGAAGCTGATTTGTAAAATATCAGTTTTGAGACCTGTTGTCATCTGTTTTCTTTGCTTTAACCGCTTATATCATTTCTGTTGACCATTAATGACAAGTGAATAAGTAGCCTTTTGATACAAAATATTTATATTTTAAGCAACTTCAGACCTAAAGAGCTCAGAAAAAGAGTTGCTTCAAATGCAAGCTGTTTTATAATAAGTGTACTACATAAAGGTAGAAAGCTCTTCTCCAAAAGGAAAGAATTTCAGTGAGTATATTTTCATTTTGGTAATATTTGCGTAGTAGTTTCAGAATCATATGGAAAATTTTTATAAAATAGCCTACGATAAGCCAAACATAAATGAAAACTAAAGTTATAGCAGTATAATTATATATACCTTCTTATTCTGAGAAAATTTAAGCAAATTCAATCTTAACAACAGTTGATCTTAAAAACACTCATACAAGACTCCAGGACCCATAAGGAGGAGTGGGTGCTCTATGTTAGCTGTGGCTCCCCAAGAGGTTCTTTCTGATGGCAAACATATGGAAACCCCATAGAGAGGCAGATTTCCTTTGCTACTATCACAGGGCTACACCCGTGCCTTTGAAATGACATCAGTCAGGAAATCAGTGATTGTAGTTTCAGATTTCACAGGATTTTGCTTTGCTTTTTGTAGGCCCAAAGATGGCAGGCGGAGGCAATAAATTCTGTCTTAGAACCTCTCCTGATAGATGTTTAAAGAGATTATATGAGTAAATCAACTGTCCCAATGCCCGATGTGATATGGACCATCCGGTTTGAATTTGAATTTCTTTCGTCTTTCTTCTAGAGAGCCAATGTAAGCCAGCAACTCAGAATGAGATGGGCCTGATAGGTGAAATGCAGTGCTCTGGGGATTATCCAGAACTAAAGTGTTTATTTTTTATGAAGCTTTTTCTATAATAGGTTTATGGCTGGAAAGGGCCAAAGCTGAAATAGTGCCTGCAGTACACAGGTTAGCATTTCTCACTGAAGTTAGGTTGCCTCATTTTAACTCATAGGTTTTACTATATATGAATAAATACTGCTGTTGTTTTCATTTTCATTTTTATTTTTCTATTATTATTGAGCTTTTACTGAAACAACCTTACATGAATGTGAAGGAAATTCTAAAATCGAAGAATATATTTTCTGTATGAGTCACTATATGCATTGGTGTTTATCTTGCATTTTTGCCAAGAAGCAGTGAGCAAGCTTTAGACTGAGGGAAACTTGGGTAGAGCTATTTAATTCTCCATTTACTTCTATATAAGTGAATACTCACCAAAGAGTATGAAAGCATGTCCAATCTCATGAGTAGCTGCTGCAGTTTCAAATGACTGGTAAGCTGTTAATACCAATAAGGTCAAGATCTCGAGCAATGTCCTTACAAAGATCAGCTAACTTTGTCCTATTTACTAGAACCTAAGGAGTGACACTGACTTCCACGGATGACTAGATGACTAAACTGTTGGGAAAATGCATAAGAATTCATCACCTCCTTGACAACACTCAAAATGTTTGGCCTTAGTACGGTGAGTGTGGTCTGGGTGGTTTTAAACACAAGTAACGGAAAAATCTGGCTCAAACAAGTTTAAACAATAAAATCATTTTATTTTATTTTTTTCCATTCTGAAGAAGACCCAGAGGTAGGTCAGGTCTAGAGTAGTCATCAAAGACTCAAGTTCTTTCTTTTTCTTTGCTATCTTCAAAGTCACCTTCACCTGTAGGCTGATTTCTGTCCTGGTCATAGGATAGTGGCAGTAGATTCAGAACAACAATGCCAAGAAGAAAAAAGAGTCCTTCTTATATCCTTAAAAAAAAAAAAAAAAAGAGGTGAAGAAAGCTTTCTTATCAGCCCTTCAAAGAAGCCTTCTCTTGCCTTGGTAAAGATTGCATCACATGCTTGTTTTTAAATCAATCATGGAAAGAAGGGATTATAATCGTGGGTTTAGACCAGTGGTGCTCAACCTTGGTTGCATTCTGAAAGTTGAGAAAAATACTGACATCTGGGTACCACCTCCAGATATTCTGGGATGCAACCTGGGGCATTGAAAGTTTTAAAAGCTCCCCAGGTGATTTTAATATGCAGCTAAGCATTTGAGAATCATAAATTTAGACCAAACGTCTGGGGGTAAGGGCAAAAAAGGGCTTAGGGGTAAGAAATAGATATTGGATTATAAACCACCATAACCATTGGATATTGTTATACTTTCAATGTGAATTTAAAAAGATGTATGTGCATGTATAAATGCACACATAGGATTAAAATCAGATTTGGAGGAATCAGTATTTACAGGGAGACCAGATGAATGTGGTCCATATTAGAAGAACAAATTGATGCATCCAAAGCCAGTCAAACCATTTATGAGGAGGGTTATAATAATGCATATACAGAATTACTTTTGACTCTAGGAAAGTACAATAAACTAAAAGGTGATGACAGTGAATAATACTTATGAATCTTTGAAGGGAAAAAATATGAGAATACTCTTAAATTCTGGAAACCCTCTTTAAAAAGTTTCTAGTATCAAATTTTGTAGTTGCTACTTCAATATTTTTCAAATTCCTTCTATGAAAGCCAAATAGTTCTCAAGAATTCTTGAATAGTAAAAAAAAAAAAAAAATTAAGAGGTTTCACTGGTATAAAAAATATATATGAATAAACCAGGATACTCCAGACTGACTACCTAAAAAATTCAGATGCCCTGATTTTTAAAATTTATTCATTTAAAATAATTTCTCTCCATTCTCAAACAGATTGCGTCCCATCCCCCAAGTAGGCATGCATTCGTCACGTTGTCACTATTATATTTGTATAGAATAGTGGTTATCAACCAACACATTAGTCATCTGGGAGGACTTATTAAAATCTGACTCCTCCCTCCCACGTCCATCTCCATAAATTTGACTCTTTAGGGGTTAGGGCCCAGGGTATCTCTATTTTTGAAAAGTTTACCAACTGATTCTGGTGTAAAGAGGACTGAGAGTTATTAGTACAAAGGGAAAAAAGAAGGTAGATAACAGGGACTTAATCTGTTCTCTTGTTCTTAGCTTTAAATTTTCCTCCCCAAGATTTAAGCTAAACTGAGTAATTAATCAATCTCGTGGAAGAGTGTAAACATTTAATGTCTTTGCTCAAATGGATTTTCCAAGTAAAGGTAAAGCTTTATGAAGCTTCAAATGTCTTTGGTAACACTCTGTAAATACTTGTGGAAGCAGCTGACTCACTACTGAGATTCCTAAGTACCTCATACATAGCCCTTTGCACTTGAGGTGCAGAGAAGCCGTTTGACAGCTGTTTTTACTGTGGTTGGTGGCTAGAGACTGTCATGGAGAGAAGAAAATCACTAACTTGAAGAATCATAAAAAATGATATTTTAAAAAGGTGATAAAACAACAGGTGGGTCTGTAATCTTTGTGCCCAACCCAGATTGTACCACAGGTAAAACTGTACCTGCTGCAAACAGTATGTGTGCCCACTCAAGTGGGCACACTTCTGAAAACTATGGTATAATTTAGGCCATCCCAGGAATGGGCTAAGTGTACTTTGGGAAAAGCTTATTAAACCACCGATTAAATAAGCATCAGTAACAGAAGTAGTGAAAGTCATAGCTCTGGAAAAAGAAATGCTTAGCATTGATTGAGTCAGAGTAATTTAGATAAAAACCTAAAAGGTGGACTATGGTAGAGTGGAAAGAGCCCAGAAATTGAGCCAGAAGACCTGGATGCTGATACTGGATTTGCCACTATTTGGCTTTGTGATCTTGGACAACTCATATTAATTTCTGTGAGCCTCAGTTTTATGATTCAAGAATCGATTCAAGAGATGAGCTAGTCCAAGCCTTGGGCTCATTGTTGCAGATGTATTCCCAATGTCATGATACTCAATTTGTAATTTAAAAGATCTGTTTAAGTCATATCTACAAATAATGTAGAGGAATGCATCTGTCATTTCTCATTTTATATTCCACATGATAATTTCCAGAATAATTTCACAATTTGCCTATCATTTCGTTGTAAATCTTATATATACATTGTCAGGAAAATAATGGCTTTAGTTTCTGAAAGGGAGTAAAAACTACTTTCAGCATCTTGGTCAAATCATGTACAGCACACCTCTGTTCTTCGGCATTTTGTCAAAGCAATTTAAATGTAACGAACCAGTACAAGAACAAAAGACCTGGAAGCAAAAATGCTGTGATAACTACAGAAAAAGTTTAGCCTTTTCTAGTAAATATTCAAAATAATGGCACTCTTAGAGTATGTAAGTAGGTGGTATTGCCTCGTAACAGGATCTTTTTTAGCAAAGTGTTATGACTCATGAAGCTTTCTTTTGCTTTACAATGTTGCTATAAACATAGTTATTTCCTGACTTAAGATGGACTAAATATCTTATATTCCCCGAAGTAGTTATTCACCTTTCTATATATGAAGTGAATAAACTATAGGAGATGACTTTGGCAAATTTGGAACAATTGGGACCAAGAGGCTGAATCTTCACAGAGTAGCCTCTGACCTTATGCAGCAGAGACAGAACACTAACGGACCAGTTATTCCGAGTTCAGGAAAGAGTCAGTGGAGAAAGTGAACATACTTTTTAGAACAGTTTTCATGAGTGCTGGTGAAACCTATAGTCATGTGTCCTTTATCTTAGGCATTTGGTTCTTGTACTAAAATAATTAGAAACAAAATAATAGCAATAAAAGCTTTCTCACACACCTTACTCGGATCCTGTTTGCACAGTACAATTTTAGCTATTTGTTATTTTGAACTGAGGTATCTAGACTTGATAACGATGTGTTTAATTTCACACACATGCAAATTTCACTTTTGAACAAAGCACTTGGACTTGGTTTACATGTTCACCTAAATAGTATTCACAATCAAGTTAGGTGGTCCTACTTATGCTAACAAATGCATATCTTTCATACTAGAAATGTACATAGAACTGTTTTCTAATTTTTTTCCTTATGAAGATAATTCCTTTTTTAATATACACATTATGATGTTGTAGACAGGATTTCAGTATGTGATGGATCAATGTTGGCCAAAATCCAAGGCAGCTGATTTAATTAACCAACCAGAACCTCCATTAATTGTGGATTCAGGTATAAAGTAATCGCCTTGTAAAGATGATTATTAGCCAGGAGAATATTAAAGCAAGAACATTATTAAAACTATAGTATGGCTAATTAATTAATTACCTTCTGGCTAAAGCTTAGCTCAACTTTTCAATGTAAAATGATTATGGATACAGAAAAGCAAGTGCCCTCTAGAGTTGAGTGTATTTAACTCCCAATGTCACAGAACAATTTAAATAATAAATATATTGTACATCTTTAAAATTTTGGTCACTTTTTCTAGAGGTCAAATAGTTTAAAAGAAAAAAAGTTTACTGCAAATATACAAATCTTGTATTCCACAAATTATAGATCCAGCATTTTTGGTGAGTGCTCTTAAACATTTTCTCTGGACTTACCAATTTGATAGTCACTTTTGATAAATGTTATCTCGATTTGCAAAAATGCATGGTTAGATGATTTCTAGTCACTTTGATAATCAGAGCACTATCTTACCTAACACTTATAACAGAAAGGTTGGTATGCACCTTTTACAACTGTTTGTGGTTTCAGCTGCCAGCTATCAGAGAAATGTCCCAATAATTGACAAAAGGGAGAAAATAAAAGATAAGTAACAGAAAGAAAAGAGGTGGTAAGGTAGGTAGATTTTTCATTTATCTTGTGATACATTCTCCAGCAGTAAACACTACTATCTTCTAAATAGATCCTTTGAAGGCAAAAAAAGGGAAACACTCCCAGAGAAAGCTTTATAAACTGGGACTGACCTGTTCTCTGTGGTTTTGTCCTTTTGTAAAGTCTGCATGACCTCTCAGCATTAAATAAAACAAGGGTGAAAGGGCTGATGATTTGATTTGGCGAGTTAGTTACAGAAGTAGCTGTGGCATCTGTTATGTCCACCCTGTTATCCATTACTTCTGTTAACAGCAACAGACATTTGATTAACTACTGAGATTTGGACATGAAGGGAATCCGAGGTGGGTTGTGAAGTAAATCACATAGCTAAATCTCCATTTCATCTTCACCTCACCTGTTCCTGTTTCCAGATTTCTGGCACACTGGCAGGTGGAGGTCTTCACCTCAGGGGCAGAAGAGACTAATTATTTCAAGAACAAGTGACAAAAAAATGTATATTATAATAGCCTGGAAATATATCATTTATATATCATTTTGGGGGTATTATTTTTTAGAAGAATTAAAAGCAATTCTTCCCTTCTCCCCCAAATATGTACATTAGATAGAAATTATGAGAATTAAAGAATTTTAAAATATTTACAAAACATTTAACTTATGCACAACTACAGCAGAACAAGGATTGCCTCATGTACATTTCATAGCTTGAGTTTAAGCAAAAGCTCCAAGTAAAAAAGGGCAAAAAAAAAAAAAAAAACCACCCAAATTTCTTAGTAGTAATCAATGGTTTATCAATCAAAAAGAACATAACAAAAATTTATCTTAGGCATTAACATTTACTGTAAGCCAAAATACCAAGAAAAATCCATTTGAAATACTGTTTTATTTCCTGACTTGTTTATAATCCAGGTCATAAAAGAAAGTCAACTTTCTTCTACATGGCTTATACAGAATCAGATGTTACAGCCAGAAGTAACTGTTAAGAGCATCTAGTAGTTCAAATGACTATGACACCTAAAGGGGTAAATGAATTTCTTAAGACCAAAATCTGACTACAGAAGGTCAGGAACTCATACCTTAGTCTTTTCATTGTCAGTTCAATACTTATTTTCTCCTACACTGAATATATTAGAAAGCGTCCACACTTGATATTTGTCAGTATTCAAAAGAAGGCACAATCGATTCTGGAAAATCAAAACTGGACAATGAAGGGAAATATCAATTATAAAAGACCAACCAATCAGCCAAATTATGGAAGCAACATAGTCATGGACCAAACCTCATAACCTGAAAAGAACCAAGAAAAAAACTATTATTTATTTAATACCAGTACTTCTCAAAGAGCTTAGGCCAGGGTCCAAACTTGACTTTGGTGAGACCCGGAGGTTAAAGGACTGAAAAAATGGAGTGGAGGCATACAGTTAAGGTCAGAATTGGTCTTATTGGACAGCACAGTCTACTGTGAAAGGGCACAGTGAACCTGCCTTTACTTGTTGGTTGAGAAATGGTCCAGCCATGGGCTAGCAATCTATTCATCAGAGGAATGCAAACACACTCACTCCAACAATGCATTGGCTCATGCAATGCTCTTTTACAGCTTAAAGTAGAATATAAACTGCTATTTAGGGTTACTCGCTTATTTAAGATGTCAGTCTAGCAACTGTTGAGGCAAGACATGGTGACTGTTATTGGCAGAGAGGATGCAAAACTGATTTAGCTTATACTATATGCTCTCTACCCTTCTTAATGGAAAACTTTCTCAAATAGAATACTTTAAGTGTACAAAGTTCAATATGTAACAAATGTAAAGATGTCAAGGATATAGATTTAAAAAGTGTGAAATATAGGTAACAAAGCCAAAAGCCAATATAAAACATGACTACATATTCCATCCTATAATCTCATAAATCAAAGCTTTTAACTGTCTGGATTCGTAGGTGACTGTATTCTTTCCAGTATGAATTCTATCTTCTTCCAAGGGTTGTTCAATAATGGCAGGTATATTCCTCTTGATAAGGTTCCAAGCTTTTGATAACTCGAGAAATCCCAAAGTCATAATTTCCTTTGGCACAGTAAAGCGTCCCAATCACCAAATTCACAATACAGAGATGATAGATTTTCTTATCTGGGTCATGATAGGAGAGCTGCTCTTCCTCCTTCTCAATCTTCCTCATCAATTCCTCAGCTTCTTCATTCTGACTTGTCATAATGTATGAAACACAGAGGTTAGCCAATACAATAGCACTGACATTCAGGATGTTGTCATAATGCTTCTTGACTATGGGCTCATAAAAACCAATGGCTTCTTTGTATTTGTTTTCCTGCATGAACAGGACATGAGCCACATTCAGTTTCCACACATCATGGTCATTGCAGAATTCCACAGATTTGCGGAAGATCTTTTCCACCATTGGATAATTTTCAAGGTTCCAGTAGATTTTTGCCTGGGCCATCAACACGGGAATATACTTCTCCAGGATGTCATCATAGTCATTCACTGCCCTTTTTACAGCTTCATCATCTCTATTGTGTCTTGCTTCCTGCACTTGTTTGGTGAGTCTCCGGAGCTGCTCAGTCAGCATCCCTGCTAGCCCATCAAGTTTAATGAACGCCTCTTCAGGAGCTGTCTGGCAAGTGATCATGGCATCCAAGAAGTCATAGAGATAGGGTGTGAGGAATTTATAAGTCAAATGAGCATTCTCTGCCAGGACATCAGCTGCCAGGTCAAAATATTCATATTTACAGTAGAGCAGCAACAAGTTGCCAAAGGTCTCTGGGGGAAAGGGGTTCTGTTGGAGCAAAAACTGTAGCTTTTCAAACCCTTCTGTAGGTCTGGCATCCATGTTTATCAGTGCCTGGTTGTGCAGGGTCACGGGGTCTAACTCTTCCTCTGCCCTGGGTGGCATGTCAGTGAGGGTTTCCTGGGCCACCTCGTAGTTTCTCAGTTGGTATTCTATGGCCGCCTTCAGGTTGAAGGCTTCCACCAGAGCAGTCTGGTGAAGCACTAACGTGTTGCCAACACTGCGAACATCAATGCCCTCAGTGGTCATGCCCACACCTAGCTCCGGGTGCTGGCGGATGCCGTGCTCAATAATGTCAGCGATATGCTTCAGAGCTGAGGCATACTGCCGGCTACTGTAATGGGCCAAGGCTAGGTTGTAGGAAAGGTCGGGCCGGTAGCCCGAGGCCTGAAGGGCTGCAAAGAACTTGGAACATGCAGCTTCATACTGACCCTCCTTGTAGAGTAAACAACCCAGGTTGACCTGGCCATCGGGCTCGTTCTCGCCCCCACAGTCTTCTCCCCCTTCCCCACTCAGTAGCTGCTCCACCAGGCTCCTGGCCCCAGGCAGATCGCCCTCGCTGTACTTGATAGCGGCTTGTAGACGGAGGACCCGGCTGTGGTAGGCGGGATTGTCCAAGAGCAGGAAGGCGACCCGGGTGGCCTCTGGATAAAGGCAGGCCTTGTATAGGGCCTGGGCCTGGTACAGGCGGTACTGCTCCAGTTCCGGGTGCAGCTGGCTCAGCTGCTCATAGCACTCGGCGGCCAGCGAGAACTCCTGTAGGCGGTAGTAGCAGTAGCCCAGCAGCGACAGGCCTGCGCGGCTCCTCGGGCTCCGCTGGAGCTCTCCGCCCAACAGCTGCGCCACCTCGGCGTAGCGGTTATCCCGGATGAGCCGGTACACGACCGCGGTGAACTCCCCGTCGGGGATCTGCGTACTGCCCAGCCCCGCCATAACCGCCACGGCGGTTGTGCGTCTTAGTTACCAAGGCAACAAGCTAACCGGAAACGGAAAACTAACCGGGGATTACTTTGTAACGGAAGGAGACTGTTAGTAATAAAAAGGAATCACTAACGTGAGTTTTTTGAGTACTGATTCAGTCCTTGGGAACGGGCTGCGGAGGTAGTAAATCACGGAAAAGAGGGGAAAGCATCTTGGTAGTTCAGAAACGGAAACTCCACTTCCCGGCATGCACCGGTGAAATGCGCTCTGGCCGTTTGTGACGTAGGTGCGCTGCATGCTGGGAGACGTAGTCCCTGCGGGACGAACCCACCGCTTGGCGGCTAGGGTTGTGTTGATTGCCCTTCTGTTCCTATAGTAGGTGAGGCTTGCTGGCTGTTGTGTCACCTCAGTCTCAGGCGCGGGGCAGGAAGAGTTACTGTCCTATGTTCTCGGCATTTTTGAGCCTTATACACTCTGTGCTACATACAAATGGCGTCGTTTCGTGTTTTTGTAAATTAATGAGAAGGAAAAGGTGGAATATTTCCTTGGAATTCCCGTGGAATTAGAGTAGGTTCTGTTTCTAAAATACCTTGAGGGCACAGGGTCTAAGAAAAAAAATATGCAGAGACCAAGAGCTCTTACTTTTGGCGTCTCCACAGTCTGACGATAGGAAATGGTTTTGTGAATCTTGTACTGGGAGACCTTCAATTAGATCCAAGTGTCTCCCACTCCCTTTTTAAATAACAACAATTATTATGGAGCAGATATTGGCTTTTAAACTTGGCCATGTTTACTGCCCGTGCCCTCCAACTTTCACTACAAATAAGAAAACAGTCTTCTTTGATCTCCTTCCATCTCCACTGATTTTCCATGATCAGCACTGGCCTGTCCAGTACCTAAGATAACTGGTGTCTGAATAAAAGCCTGTCTTTACTATATACTTAAAGACTTCCGTGCAAGTTCTTTATCTGCCTTCGCTATAGTTTTGGGGCCCATACATAAATTTCAGAGCCAGCATCAACTGTTATATGGCACTCTATTAGACCACTTACAGATAATAATTCTAATCTTAATATCCATTCTGTATTATATACATTACAGATGAAGAATCTATATACTGGAAAGTTTCAAGTAATTTGCTCGAGACCACACAGTTAAGTAGTTAGCAGCTCTGCCAGGATATCTAACAGCTAGTTTCAGTAGGAAACAGTGACTGATGAATAATCTATATACCTCCTATAGATAGCGTTTGGTGTCAAGTTGTATGATGGAAGATTTGTGCCTTTTTTTCTCCATTAAAACAATCAACCGAGTTGGTGCAGGCCGTAGAAATTTGAACTTCCAGGCCTGAATTGCAGCTGTGAGAGTAGATAATAAGAAGTAACTAGTGTGGGTGGTATAGCTCCTTGCCACTTGGAATAGCTCAGAGAGGACTTTTGTGGGCATGTAATTGCTCCTATCATAAAACTGACTTTATGTACTCATTCAGTCGTATCCCTTGCTGAGAAATTGGCAGAGCTATGTTCTTATGGGTAGTGCCAGACAATCTTCCACTGCGTGACTATCAAGAAAGAGACAAACTGCTCATTTCAGAGGGATTGAGTGGGGCCATGGGACACTTAAGTTATGCAAAGAAAGCAGTTGACAAGGACCACTATAACCCTAGTCAGAGGCTTCTTACAACACAATCTTTGGGTGCACCTTTTAAGGGCCCTCAACCCAGGGAGGTATATGGGTTGAGAGATGGTGGTTAGTGCTGCTCAATAATTGAAGGTGAGTGGGGGAAGATCTTTACTTGTATGGCTGGCTGACTACATATACAGTCCCTTGGAAACTCAGGCTCAATATTTTAAAATTCTTATGTATGAACTGTTACTTTGAGTAAGTTGCTGTTAAATCAAGACAAGATGATAGTCTGTCTCTTTGTTTCTCAAGATTCTATTTGCATCATGGAAGGATTCACCTTCAAATGGCTTCTCAGAAGTGTGTGAAAAATAGACTGTCTACTCAACCTCAAATTTCTTCTATCCTTACAGACATCAGTTGAGGTTCTCCTCTGTGTCAGTACCTATCTGTGAAGGTGGCTGCTGAGGGGGCAGGAAAGAGGCCATTCTGTGCCTCCTCCGTATTTTATATGCCGCTGCTCCCTAGGCCTGGCTTGAAAAAGCAGGACATTCGGCTTAGACAGATGGAGGGCAGGGTCATTTTCAAAACGAAATGAGTGTTCAAATCACACTGTGAAATTGGCATGACCATCACTGCTGCTGTAATAAGCTGACTTTTATTTAGTCTCTGATAGGCATTTGGGGAATAGATTTGTGGGGGGAGGGCGGGGCCTGGAGAGATGGTGAAAGAAGGCCCTTTAATTAATGATAGAAATTCTGGAAAGCAATATATAGGGCGGAATATTATAAAATGTCATAAGGATCATTTTGTCTCCAACAGAATCTTGAAAGCTGGAGCTTATATCAAAAAGTAAGTGTATCGTACCATTTGTAGAAATAAGGAATTATTTAGTGTTTGCCATAAAATGATTCGGCGCCTTATTGAAAGGAATTAGGCTTTCGGAAAATGGTGTTGGACTCAGGTGGATTTTGCTGTGTAAGAGGAGTCATGTTTACCATGTAGAAGAATTCCATTCAGGCAAAATGTGTAGAAGATGAAAGTATGATGTTTGGTTCTTAACATGCTTGTGTTTCCACTTGCCAAAAATGTGAGATGATCAAATCCCATATTCTATTTGTATGTATAATCTGTCATTCTCTTTTAAAATTAGCTGGAAGTTATGTTTTCTTATTTATCCTGTAAATGTGACCACTTTCTATTGGTAAACATTGGTAATTTGTGATCACCTCAACAACCACAGCTGTGGTTAACCATCTTCCTTGATAAAGGAAAACCTTCTGCAAAACCATTTTTCAGTTGCTTTTTTTCTCCTTTCATTCCAGGACATTTTCTGCAGGATGGCCAGTTTTGGGAGGAGGGGGTGCTTAGTTACCTTGCTTCCTCGCCCCACTATCTCCCATCATAAACAGGGAAGAAAAGAGTAAATTAGTACCAAATTGGTAATGTAGTTGGCTGACTTTCAGCAGCATCAGTTCAATCTTTTAAAACTTTTGAAAAGATTGTGTACCAAATCAGCGCTTGGGAACATTTATGCTCAGATGGTGAGACATTTAACCTCATTATGAACTCTCTTTTCCCTGGCAGTTTCAGTTTTATTAATATTTTAATTAGATTTTCTCCTTGGATATACCTTGTCTTTTATCAAGTAGTTTATATTTGGGGGCTTATGGTGTTATGATCTAAATTAACTTATAGGAAGAGCACAGTAGCATGTAGTTTATAAAAAGAATTAGCAGAGAAGGCACTACTGTGGATACCGGCATTTAAAAAAAATCAACCAACCATCCAAACAAAGAGCTCCTGTGGCCCCTGTGTTTATAAAGGGTACTTTCTGTACCAGAACAAGGTCCTGCTTTGCCTAACTTCCCTCATTAATCCTTACAGCACTTCTGTGAATTAGGTGATTCTTATTGTTGGCCCCATTTGAAAAGCCGACCGCAAAGCACAAAAAAGCTGGTGGTTGCTGCAGCCAGCACTCAGGTACTGGTGATTGCTTAAGCTGGCCAGTAGGGGCCACACTGTACCTCTTCCCTCTCTTCCCTTGGCACCTCCTCTCCAGTCGTTTGAATTGGCTTTGGATCATTTGCTGCAGTTTGTTCTAATAGAACAGGCACAATGGTGTAAGAATTTTAAAGTTTAAGCACCGAAGCCGTTGTGTAATTGTATGGCGTCATTGTGGCTGGTGGCCCTGCATTGATGCTTCCCCTGTGTAATTGCCCATGCAAATTTGAGTAATCTGTAAGGACACAGGAACCCGCATTTGGCTGCAGACTCCTCTCCCTCTAGAAAAACTTGAATAATTTCAAGAACATTTTGTCATCTTTAAAATGCTCCACAGACAGGGCTGTCCCAGTATCTCTCTCTCACAGGCAAACATCACAGATCAAGACAAGGTTAATGGGCTAAAATGACAGACAGAATTTAAATTGTTAGTGTATGGATGCATGCTTGCCTCTTTCAGTCCTTAAATCACCCTTTTCAAGAGAAATAAAGATTATTCCAGAGTTAAACAAAGCATTTTATTAAAAACAAAGATATTTAGGTCTCTGAAAGCAGACTATTCAAAATAATGGATTAGTTGCTTATGAAATGGCCAAGCAGTCTATAATGTAGTAGTCTTACAATGAAACATCAGCCTGGGAAATCTACACAAAGGAAGTGACTTCAGACAACTCAATTTAAGACATATTTCCCTTTTTGTGTGTGTAAAACAATAATATTTAGGAAGCAAATCAGCAGGGGACCCTTTTTAGATTATTGTACATCAAAATGAAATGGCAAAAGCAATTTTCCTCAAAGAGAATGAGCCTCAACAAAACCTAGCCTTCTATTTCCACATTATGCTCTTTTTTTTAAAGTCATCTAAATATGATTAAATCTAAATCTGAAGACAAAAAATGAGATTCTAACACACACATATGCACACAGAAAACGAACATAAAGATAAACGATGGCCTTAAATAGCATTTTTTTTCCACAGCAAATACTTCATTTACTTAATAAAGATTTCTGTATACATTCAGTGACATTGATATAGACTACACAGAAAAGCGGCTAATCTTTAGCATTGCTGAGAGATGTGTCAAATATACAAGAACATTTTTAATTAAAATATAAAGATATACAACCCAAAATTACTAGCTGTGGGAAAGGTAGTAACCCAATGCTAGGAGAGCGTCAGGCATTACTAAATCCAAGTGCTCATCATGAAATTCTCCAAACACGCTTCATTTTATTTCTTCCAGCTATGTGTTTTATTCTATTATTACTCACTTATGAAACTTAGGAAATTTTGGCTTTCTTGTAGTCAGATGCAATAGTTAAATTTCCTAATACGTTTGAGTTTTGGGAGTTCTTTACAGCACGTGGAAGAACAACATTTTCAGAGACTGTTATTCTGAAGCAGATAATGAAACTTCACTATAGTGGTGCTGCCATAGTTTTTAGGTTCCCAAATCAGGTTTTGTTCTGTTGCTTTAATGAATCCTTTTCGAGTTTTTCTTTTTTCCAGCTAAAACATTTTTATTTAGATTTAAATCTTCCCCTGATATCTTCAGATATCGGTCCTGCTTGAAAGAAATTGTTTCACACTATTACTGTATTTTATCTTTCTGCAATTCATTAAGAGTCAGCAGGAGAAGTAAATTTTAAAATAATTGTACTGCAAAGTAAATTGGACAGACTCTTTAATGAGCTAAGGTAAGAGGATAAAGCATGAAAAATTTCAATACATGAGAAAAACAATGGAATTCCTATAACAATAATATTATTTCACTAACAAAAATTTAAAGATTATTTCTAACTCAAGTAACTATAAAATATCTGGAAATGTATGAACATCTCAGATTTTAGAAAAAGAAAACACACATGCAATCTTAACTTCTTTTAACTCACTGTATAAAATTATTTCTAAATTAAACTGACTGCCAATTTATGAGATATCTGTGATATGAGATAATCTAAAATTGTCCTTTATGAGATAAAAGAGTATATTTTTAAAAAATTGTACTGATGACCATATCTTTCATGATTACTAGAGGCAGGCTCAGACACATCTGTGGTAAGGTTTGTTTTTATATCTAACCCATATATGTAACTTTTATTTTGTCCTATAAGAAGATGATTTCTTTAGGTTTGTTCCTATTTTATTAGAGAAGAGTAAACAAGACAGTTATCTGGAAAAAGTTTTTAAAGTTAAATACTGCTTGGTCCTTTGGTATGGAAATGAACTGAGTAAAAGTCAGTGCTTTTATTTTACAGATGGAAAACCTGAGACCTGGAAAGTCCCAAAATAACAGGTCCAGCCAGTGGCCAAGCCAGGATGGAGCCCCAGTTCTACTGTGCACTGGATGGCACCCTTTACAGTTTGCCAAGCTGTTCCTACTGGCCAAGATTGCCAGCTACATTGTAGGGTATGCACATATTATCTACACACTGAATAAGAAGAGAATAAATAACATCTCTGAAAAAAAATAATGCATCTCATGGAGAAAGTAGGATGAAGTCATTTCAACCACGAATGCCAAGATACCTGAGGAACTAAACATAATCTGGTCAGTTGGAGGTTGTATAAGAAGGCTCACATTTTAAATGCCTTCCTCTAATTGGAAATCAACATTTATAATAAGGACTGGGAAATTTCTTCTTTCTCTGTTTTGGAAAAGCAGACTATATGGCTAACTACACATACCTCACATTCTTGGAAAATTATACATTATTTAAAAGGCATTAAAAATACCTCATATTCCCTCAAGAGTTCAACCTGTAACCCCCTGGGTTGTTGGCACAAGGGAGGCTGCCACCCTCCTTTTCCACAGCTATGGTCTCAGAGGAACAGACCCAACCCACAGCATTAGTCAGCAGTTTCTGAATTTTGACCCACAATAGGAAAGATATTTCGCGACAGGAAAAATAGATGGAGGCAATTACAAACAGCTGCTTGATTGATGGTTGACATTGTCAGGGCTCCACTGTATGGCAGATTGCAATGGTCTTGAACTCCCCTTGCTACCAGCGGATGTTGCTATTAGCAACCGTGCAGTGAAGCCAATAAAAAGGCAAGAAAATGAGAGGAAAACTCAACCTTAGTGGAAGCTGTAGGGTTTGTGCTATAAATTATGTTCCCCTTAGCAATATGCAGCATCAGTGTTCAGGGTAGCTGCCTGCAGTCTCCATTGGATTCTGGGTCTAGTTTTATCATAAAGCACATGCTTTAAAATTTTGCTCTAGATAGACTTGCATCCGTCTGTCTGAGCTATTTATTTATTTATTGTTAGGGAGGATAACAGATGTGGGTTCATCTCTGCCTCACATGGACTGATTTTCAATTCCCATTTGTGATATACACATGATGTGGCACAATAGATAGAAGCACCTGCAGGGCTCCAGAGCTTCAGACACATACCCAGGCTCTGTCCCTAACTCCACCCACCCTTTGTTCTTCACCTGAGGAGAAGAGACAGCCCAGCAGAAGCTATTTTCCTTTATAGCAGAGTGATTCAGAAAACTGGCTTAATAAAATCCATAAATCTGAACAACCTCCTCTTACCTGCTCTGCAGAGGCAATTTTTCCTGTACTCATTTTCTCCTCTAGTTTCTCCAGTCTTCCCTGCAGAGACGGCTGCAAAGGGTAGCTAAGAACATTATTTTTTAGGGCTCTGACTCCTTCCTTCTCTCTTTTGTCAAACCCTTCCCTGCTCAAGTATCTCTCTTTTCTAAGCAATTGATGACAGGATTCTGTACCCTCATCTTTTTGGTTAGAAGTGCCATTTTTCTTTGTTTGGATTGACTTTCACCTTTCCCTTGGCAGTTCTCTTACCACCTGCCCTGGTCCCTAGCTTGTCTTTATTGGTCCTCTTTTGCTTCTCCTCCCCCTCCCTCTCCTCTTCCCTCTCCTTCTTTTATCCACCTTTTCCTGGTTTTAATTTTCTTTTATTTTATTCTTGCCACATAGGCTCTTCCATACGAATACCTGCTCTTCCCTCACTTCCATTTTGGTACCTTAATTTATCCATTCTTTAGACATTTCCTGAATGTCTGCTATGTGCCAGGAAAATAATCTTCTTTGTGGAACTTGGCCCCTATTGCTTTAGTATTTGAGTAAACACACTGAGCAGTGGCAACAAGAATGAAAAGATGGTTTGTAGATTTTACACTTTTTGGAGCTGGAATGGGCTTCAGGCTTCATCTGGTCCAAGGATTTTCAAACTTCTCAGAGCCCTTTTATGGCCCACCATGTATGTAATGAAAGAAATGAGGATTTTCAGGGGTTTGGGATCCCCTAACCTACTTCAAATGGAGGACTTGGGCTTTTAGACGTTTTATATATTGGGAATTCCTTGTAAGATATATTTGAACAAAGAGTTCTAACGTTAAAATGTGTTTAAAAATAATTTCCTAGTGTATTCTCATTTGACAAATGAGGAGATAGGCTGTGGGAAGTCAGGTGACTTGTCCAAAGTCATCCAGTCAATCATGGCAAAGCTAAGGTTATAAGTCTAGCTTCTAGTTAGTGTGCTTTGGATATGGCATACTCTATCCTCAGTCTTAGGTAAAATAGGAAGCAAAGTAGCTTTCCAGTCATCGCATCCATTTACTATAGTTTACTTTTACCCATTATAAACCTGCTTTCAAGAGAATATTCATTCTCTGCCCAGGCCATTATTTCTTAACCTTTTAAGCATTATTTCATACACTTAAGCAAAAATCTAAAACTGGAGACTCTTGCATTTGGCTGTAGGTTGGTACTGATAGTAACATTAAATTTTATTTTAAAAAATTACTAAGATAACTCAAGATAGTCAGTGATCATTCTCCGTGGCTCTGTCGTGTCCTATGAAACGTCTTACTGTTGGAAATGGTTCCTGAGTGTTCATATGTCACTTGTGGTAAATCCAGCTATAGAGTTCCTATCATCCTTACTTTAATTAAAGTCTATTAATCTATTCCTTCTGGGAGTAGACTTGGTCTACAATGAAAGTCGAATTAAAAAACTGAAAAAGGGGACCACAACCTCAACGCCGTGTTAATGAACCTTGGGTAAACACCAACCAGAGACATTTGCTGTATTTCTACAATGGCCCTTTTCAGGGGAACAGTGTGAATGGTTGGTATTTGTAAGGATAATAGAGTTTATCTTTTAGGCAGGCAAGTCTAAAGGCTCTGAGCCATCATTAAGAAGCTTAGGATAAAAATAAAATACCTTATTGAGATTCTTGGGACAGTCTGGCACACAAGGGCAGTCAGGAGAGGATGCAAAGACAGGCATCGTTTGGCTTGTAACAAATCAAAGAGCCATATACAAAATGAAGCGGCGCGAGTGACACCTTTATGGTTCTGTGTTGCCTTGGCTTAGAATGAGAAGGGCTGGCTGTCCTCAGGTCCTGAATCTGCAGTGGTCCTCTGCCCAATGCCTTGTCTCAATCGCAGCCCATGTCTGTTCATCAGGGAAGTTGAGGACCCTGGAGTGTCCCTGTCCTACCTCTTCCTCTGTCTTTTCTGTGGTGCTCTCCTTTGCAGACCACAGTTCAGGTGAAAGCCCAGGCATGCTTCCAGTGCATCCTTGAGACTTTATGTCTGTCTGAGCTTAAAGGAACAAAGGATGATGTAGCTGGACCAAAGCTAGGCCTTTAAGACGTAGTCATTTTGCAGCAGCAGCTGACCTGGAGGGTTAGTTACTATCTGCCCCGGCCACCATGAAGCTGGCAGAGGAGGGTGAGGCAGCTGAGACTAGCAGCCTTTTCTGGTGCAGCTCTTCCCATTTACTTCTGTTTGCAGCCACCGAATCCACCATTGGCTTCAGTTTCACATTGACCTTCACCAGTGCCTAAAATAAAACAATAAAAAGGTGAGAGAGAGATGAACTGGAGTCACTGACATGATTTCCCAGCTTGTGAGAATGGAAACTAGCTGTAAGAAATGAAAATGATGATTATTTAGATAATCATGAGCTTTTTACCAGAAGTAAATATGCATTTAATATCATTGTTTTATATTAATAAAGCCTATGTAGAAAATGAAAAAATAAGACAGGTAGCTGTGTACTGTTCGAGGGGGTGCCAGCCAATTAGATTATGATCCTGTTTAAATCCACATTAGATAGGATGGGAAACAAAATATCCAGCTCACATACATCTTACTGATATGAGTATTTTTGCCTGCCGTGGAGGCCTGCAGATCTCCATAGACCATGAACTTAAATTTTTACAAAAATAAACCTACTATTTGCTCCACCATAGGTGACTCTGGGTGGACTTACCTGAATAAGAAAGGTCAAGTAAAATCTTGAAACAAGAGGAAGTGCTCTTTTTTAAAACTGAGGACTGGGGAGCTGTGCCAAATGTACACATCGCCATGAGAACATGTATGGAAAGAGGCATGAGGAAAGAAAGAGAGTGGGAAGTGGGACTAGGGGTATGGGAGAGATGAGAGAAGAGGAAATGGAGGGCGTGGCCAGAGACGGACGGATCATGAGGCTAATGAAGCTCAGGATTCAAGGTCTCACAGGAGACCCTTCTAAATATTTTCTTTTGTTCTTAATTTGTGTGTGTGTGTGTGTGTGTGTGTGTGTGTGTGTGTGTGTGTGTTTAAAGTCCCCTATCCCAAATGGTATAAACTTCTGGCCTCACAAAACTGGGATCACTCCTATAGTGGAACAAAGCAATGAATAAAACAAGGATGGTGGAGCTGTGAGGGTGTTAGTCCATGGAAAGGTGTAACACTTTATGTTCCTGCATATGCCTTGGGTCCGTGTTCTGTGGCCACAGATTATACTCCCAGCGCCGTCTAGATACCTCTCAGGTGTGTCCATTCACCACAAAGGGAATAAAACCATTGCGATTTCAACACAGCTCCTGAAAAGCCTTCTCCAAGCATGACCTGCAGCTAGGGGGTAGTCAAGAGCAAAGTCCTCCAACAGGAAGAATAGCTCTTCCAGCTGAGGATGGATTTCCCTAAGCATGACTGCAAACCACCTCTTTATCCCCTCAATCTTTCATTCCAGGTAGTTACAGGGATACAAGTAAAATGCAACTAGATGTAAATTAAGTGGGAGTTGAAAAGCTCAGACATGATCCGGTATCCTCCTGGAGAGCAATGAGTACTCCAGTCTGGCTGAGATGGAGTCCCTTTACATCGGTGTCCCTTAAACAGAGCATATTCTCTCCCTTATAAGTGGTATTTATCACAACAGGCAACAAGCGACAACATGTAATTTTAAATCAGATGTATTATTAGTTACGGCATATGAAAATAAAACAGCAACATCATAACTCAGGCGGTGATCAAAATCCCCTTTATTTCCATGAGAAAAATGCAGGTATCTGTTTCTGTTCAATGCACAGTGCTTTTATTTAGACAATAGTGTGAGGTAGGAATGAATGCCATGGTTTTATTTAGTATAGTTTGGTGCTGGCTCCTCTTCATTCTGATCAAGGCTTTTAATTAAACCGACTACTATAATTCCTATGGAAATTAGTGTTTATGTTATTTTCCTGCTACAAAAGCATTTCTCTAGAACTTTTTTTTTAATCCCAGGAGCACAAATTGGAATTTTTTTTCTGCCTGAAATGTAATTAAAAACTCATTTGATTACTATATTTCTGGCTCTGTTTTACTTATTAAATTCCTGTAATCAGTTTTCTTTTATGAAGCTGCTGGGAAATGATCTCAAAAGCAACACATTTTTCTTTTCCTTGGCAGGTTCCTGAGTGTTTACTAAATTACATTCATAGCACCTGCCCATGATTCGAATTATTCCACCAATTTATTCTCTAAACCATTTAAGTTTATTTGGCTTAGCCCCACAAAAGAGACTTCTTTCCTTTCTCTAGCTCTTTATTCTCCCCCTTACTTCCTTTATGTTGAAAAAAATTTGTTAGAGGGGTACATATTTCTCGCAATTCCTTCTCTTTGTTTCATATTCTCCTCAAACGCAGCATTGATATGCTAGAATATCGTTTCCCCGTCAGGTGCTGGTTCTAGGCAAAGGTAGCAAAAACCTCATTCTGAAAAATTATTCTTACACTATAAATTTGTTATACAAATGCAGTTAACGAATGCAGAGAGAATATGGAACTATTAGAAAAGAAAACAGATCATCCACAAACCTAAATTCCAAGGTTTATGGTGATTATGTGCAATGCGTCATCAGAAAGATAATTGCTCCCAGTATTTAGAAAGGTATATGTATTCCTAAAAAACTTCTTATCAGCAGGTGACACTTGATGAGTTCTGTGCTAATGCTACTAGTTTCTATCTTGTTTGACTTGCTGTTCACTTAGTGAAAGAAAAGGGGACACTTCTCACTGTCGGCTCCTCTGCATATACATGTAGAGGGACTCTAAAGGTTATGTACATGGGGCCATTGGGTCCCAGGTTACTGGATCTCCTCTGTGGCATCCTTGTGGCGTGGCCATTCACAGTATTTAAACATATCCAGAGCCAGTGAACTCACTACCTCCCAGGGTCTGGTTTACTTTTTGTTCTGATTTTAAAATGTTGTTCCTTATACTGAGCTGAAATCTATATTCCCATAAGTTCTACCTAACAGTTATAGTCCTTGGGGTGCTCTCCCTTTAAACCAGAATCTACTCAGGCAGTGTAGGACTGATGACTCATGTGCTGCTCCAAGTGTGGGTTAGGGTAGATACTGACCTAATGACCTGATGTGGGATGTGCTGCTTACTATCCCTTGGGGCAGCTGTATGGGTATCATTGGGGCTCCAAAGCTCCCTTCAGCTTCCTCCTGGCCCATCACAGACAAGACCTTGGATACCTGCTCCGCTAGCGGACACAGCCTTGGGCATCCAGGCATCCAGGTGTCTGAGGGCCCCCACTTCCTTCCTGATTCCATTCACACACCATTGTTGAGTCCACACGTATTCCATACTTTATGTTTTGAAAAAGTAATATAGTCACATAGTTCAATGGATACAAAGGGTACAAAAGGTACAGTAAAAAATTTCCCTTCACTCCCTGCACCAGACTCCTACTGCATTCCACTTATGGATCCTTCAAGAAACATTCTATTCATATGTCAGTAAGCATATATAAATGTATATAATGTATATATGCAGGTGTATATAATGTATGTGTATAATACATTATATGTATATATATATGTACAATTAAGTTGATTCTCTCACTATTTTGGGTGTTTCTTTCAGAGAGGGAGTGAAAGCAAACCTTGTATAGCAACATCATTATGATGCTTGAGTGAGAACAAGTGTACTGTGTAGAAATTAGCATAAGGAATATATAGAGAGGAGAGGGACCAAATTCCAATTTTCTACTGTTATGTCACTGAGTTTTTCTTCTGCAGATCTTAATCTGCTGTGAATCCCGTCTACTACGGTTTTCCTCTCAAAAGTAGCAGTTTTCATTTGTAGAGGTTTGATTTGGGTCTTTTAAAAAAATATTTTCCAATTGATCTACCATATGATCCTGCAATCTCTCTACTGGGTATTTACCCCAAAGACTTAAAAAATCATATCCATAAAGATATTTGCACACCAATGTTCATAGCAGTATTATTAAGTGGCCAGGAGGACATGGAAGCAACCGAAATGTCCTATGTTAGATGATTGGCTAAAGAAGCTGTGGTACATATATACAATGGAATATTACTCGGCCATAAGAAGAGATGAAATACAGCCATTTGTGACAACATGGATGGCTATATTTTCTTGAACAGATAAAATATAATAAATGTCTTGATATTTTCTCTATCAATTCTATAATTTGTATAATTTCTGCATCTTTATTGATTGATTTTTTTCTCATTAGTATAGGTAAAAATTTTTTGCTTCTTTGCATGCCTGGTAATATTTTATTGGATATCAGACATTGGAAATTTTATATTATTGGGTGCTGATTTTTTTGTTTATTTGTGTGCACATTTCTTTAAACATTTTTCAGTTTTGTTCTGGAATGAAGTTAAGTTACTTGGAAATAATTTGATCCTTTTCAGGCTCACTTTTGAGCTTTGCTAGGTGGGTCCAGAGTGGTCTTTAATCTAGGGCTAATTTGAGCCCCACTCCTGAGACAATAATTTTCTGAGAACTCTACCTAGTATCTCACATATTTCAAGGTTTTTTCTTTAATATTCTGGCTGGTGGGAGCATGGACTATTCCCCACCTGTGTGAGCTCTGAGTGAGGATTGTTCTACTTGCTCCTTTTTGCCAGTTCTTTCCTCAGCCTCCGAAGTTTCCTCACATGCATGTGGTGAACAGCGCTGAAGACTCAGGGGGCCCTCTGCAGATCTCCGGAGCTCTCTCTTGAGCAACACTCTCTTCTCTTTCCTGGTACTCCTTCCTGGGAACTCTAACCTCCTTGGCCTCCCCAGACTCTTGGCTCTGCCTCCTCAAGTCAGCGAGACCCCTGGGCTCCGGCCAGGTTCCACATCCCTGTGCTGTGGCCTGGAAACTCTCTCCTGGTAGTAAGCTGGGACAATTGTAGGGCTCACTTCGTTTGTTTCTCAGGAATCACTGTATCGTGCTGCCCGTTGTCCACTGTCTGAAAACTGCTTCATGGATTTTTCTGTCCCATCGACCCCACCCCTGCCCCCCGCCGTTACTCTATCATGGACAGCAGTGGAAATGTCTTATTGATTTTAAACAACTCTGTCTTGGGTACTATCCCAAGAGCTCTCAGTGAAAGTGGAAATAAGGCCTTTCTTCTCTGTATCTCCAGCTCATCTCACAGGGACCCTGAGAAACGACAGCCCCTCCTCTACTCCACCCAGAGTGGTGGCAGAAAGAAAGGGTATAGCGAGCATTGCTGCCAGAGGTGGAGTGTAGGGTCAGGGCGTTCTGACCTGCTACAAACCCAGGATGACCCCCTTGGGAAATGAAGGTAGTATTCTCTCTTATTTCTATTATTCCTGAGACCTGTTTTTATCAGTTCACCCAGCTGCTAGGAGTCAGATCCTGGCCTTGCTTTCCCTCTGTCGTTGTGATCCACATTTGCTATCATCTGGCCCAGTGTGTGTACTGATTAGTTGACCACAATCAATCCTTGGAATTCAACTGCTGGATAGGTGGGGCAGTTGTGGAACAAGAGAGCAAACAAAGAGAAAGCCATGCTCTTAGAACAAGACTGAGAACTCCTAACGAGTCTTAGAACTACTCCCATACTCTATTGTTAGAAGGGGGCATAGAGGAACCACACTAAATTAAAACCAGATTTGTCTTTGAACCCCCAAATATCCAACTATGTCATTAATACTTTTTAAAAATGTCGAGGAAATTATCTGAGCTCACTATTCATTTTTTTTAACGCCAAAGAAAGAAGATGGTTTTCATGTCCCATTGTTGCATTACATATTTCCAGGGTGCTGGCAATAAGACTCAGGATCTTTTTCTTTCCCCCATCCCCCAACCCCATCTGCAACTAAGAGATACAATGCATGGTAGAGAAGAAAGAATTTAAAGTATTTTTTTAATATTAATTTTTGATAAAATATACACATAGACTTGGAGCTCATCTCAAATATTTCTTCAAGGTAATATTCCTGTGATGAAGATATGATTATCTTACTACTGTGATTATTTACTTTCCAAGCCCATTTGAGGGTTGATATTTTGAAATGGAAAATCATTAGCGATATGACCAGCTGGTATCATCTCTGCTCAGATCCGCAACAGGAGGGGCGAGAGAGCATGCAGGTGGTGGAAGACCTCGAAATTCTCTTGAATTTCACTTGGCTGGCCAGTCTGCATGTGCAAAGGGCATCTCTGAGAAACAAAGAATGTTCTGCTTAAGGTATGTGACTTCAGAGAGAAGTGGCGGGTTCTGAGAGCAAATCCAAACTTTAAATTAGTGAACTATTGAATTGCTAATCCTTCCTGGTTCGCAAAGGTTTAGATTATTCATGATTTAATCTGACAAATTCCTGAATTTTACATGCCAGGCTGCAATGATGCAGTTGGCTAAGAATCATAGTTGGCTTGCCAACCTTCTACTATTCCATCGTGCCGTAAAGGCCAGATGGTGAACTGATTTCCTCTAACTGAACTTGTCACCTTTCTCTAATCCTGCCTCTGCTCTGTGGTTTACTCTCTCAGGGAACTGAGCAATATCATCTCGACCCGACCGCCCAACCCAGTGGTCTCTGGGTCAGTCAGTCACTCATGACCACTCCCTTTATCTCCACATCCAAACTATCACCAGGTCTTGTCAATCCTGCAAAGTGTCTCTGTGTGTCAGTCTATTGCCACTCTACAATCCGAGTTTAGACTACCATCATCTTCTCAATTGCTTTAAACTTGCTGTAGCCTCCTCACGGGGCAACCTACCTTCTCCTGGCTCCCATCCTATCAACTCTCCACGCTGTATTCTACCTGGAGTGGTCAATCAAAATCACACATTCGAGTTCGCCACTCTCTACCCTGAACCTTTCAGTGGCTCCCATTTGATATGAATCTGCTGTAAGATCCTACTGGAATGGGAGAATTGTAATATTAAAAGAGAATGAAATCCAGAAATAAAACAAAAGAGGAAAAAACCATAAAACCCAATGGAAAACTTGGGTTGTGTTTCAAAAACGGAATTTTGAAATGCCCCAAATAATCCCATCAAGTTTTCTAGAAAACCTGAAATACACATCTTTCTATGCATTTTAACATTTTCTTGAGTGGAGAAAAAAGTAAGTTAAACTCCACATGGTTTGGCAGGGGAGTAGCCAAAGTGACAAGGTGTTAGTTAAGCAAGAGCAGACGGAGCTGGCTGTGGGGTCCAGGTGGGAAGCAGCAAACAGATTCCTCTCAAACCTCACTCTTTCTCTCTCCAGTTCAATGGCCTTTGAAACTCAAGGTTGTGTTAAAATTAATTTGCATTAAATTGCTTAAGATAATGTATTAACTACCATACAATGCTTCCAGTTGTTTTTAAAACGATTTGAAAAAACAAATAAACTCTAATGGTGAACACAGAAGCAAGCCAAGTCTTATTTGGACAAATGTTTTTAAACTTTGACATGAAAGAAACCAGGTTTAAAGTAAATCTTTAGTGTATAATTGCTAAAATCAGAAAATTAATGATCGTTTACATATGTTACACATATAACTGTGTCAGGCACTGTGTACTATTGGATTCTTCCCAGGCTAGAATGCAATAGAGTTAAAAGAGATCTAGCCTTATAATTTGTCTCCGCTGGGAGCAGAGTCATTTACTCCACCAGGACTGTGGTGTCTCTAACAGCAATTTCTAGTTTGCCATCTCAGTATGGTATGCATTTTGGCCTTTTTTGAGCTTAAGAATGGCCAGGGAAGTGTAAGCAGAATTCATAAGAAAGAGTTTCTGAGAAAACTCTTAAATGGGAGTTTATTTAGCTGGGAGGTGCATCCTTTTGCCTTTACTCCTATTTTTTTCTTGCTGCCAAAATATTGACATGATAGCTGGAGCTACAGTGACCATCTTGTGACTATGAGGCAGCCCTGAGAATAAACAGGGAGTAGGTCTCTGATAGCTATGGAATCGTCGTATCAGCAGCCTAGAATTGATTTATCTGGATTATTTTTAGCAGAGAGAAAAATGAATTTTTATTTTGTTTAAGCTATTGTGACTTCAGATTTCTGTTACTAGTAGCTGCAAGCAGTTTCTAATGGAGAGAATTGATGTTATATTGTAGTTCTTTACTTTCTGTCTACCTGTGCAGGTGTTAGAGGATTTCTAGGCATTTTGATGCTTGAACAAATTCCCTGCATTTTTTTTAAGAGTAAGACACAGGTTGAAAGGGAGCCCATTGTGGAAACTCAGAGAACAAGTAGGACAGTTTGAATCAAGAAATTTCCAGCCTTGCTATAAATGATTAATACTGGAAGAAAAGATTGCTCATTAATAAGAAAGATGGTGTGTGTGTGTGTGTGTGTGTGTGTGTGTGTGTGTGTGCGCGCGCGCGCGTGCGCGCTTGTAGGTTATCTTTGAAATGATAGGATAGGTGAAATCAAAGTTTCTTGATCTGTGATCTTGAGAAAAGTGGTCTACTTCGTGATGCTGTTTGCTCCTACAGCCTGGGAATTGGGTCTGGAAATCCTTACTCTAAGGTCACTGCAGAGATAGTCTTCTAGTTATCTTGGGAGTGGTGATCAGGGTCTATTTCGATGTTACTTGCATGGATCCAGGAAGATTTTTTTTTTTTTTTTTTTGGCAGTGGTTGTAGGTACACTGTGGTAGACAGCAGAAGCTATACACTGTCCCTTTCCCCTTCCTCTGGTAACAGACTCCATTCCATGTGTTCTGAGTAGGCGCATAATTCAGGCCTAACAGAATGGAATGCTGCAGTGATTGGTGTAGCGATAAGGATGGAACCCAAGCTAAGGCAATCAGAACTCTTTTTAGGTTTTACCTGGAACTAGTGAAAATGATTTTTTTTTCTTTTTTTTGGGGGGTGCAGGTTGTGAATAATTCTTATAGTAAACATGTGACCTTAGAGCTGCCAAGACATGTAAGGAAATCCTGACTGGGCAAGGCCAAAACATAACTAAGATGCAGGGAAAAGGGGACACATGTCTTATGGTAGCCTTTGAGTCCCCTGGATCCAGCTGAATGCCACAAGCCAACTGCACCTCTAAGTTCCCCAGCTCCTTGAGCTAAAATTTTCCATTTCTGCTCAAACTAACTTGAATGAGTCTCTGAGCTCCAAATATGAGTCTTTTGTTATTGTCACTTATTGCCTCTGTCACCCCCAGGAATTACTTGAGATCGAAACCTCCATCAGACTTTGAACTGGTGTCTGGCATGAGGAAGCCTCAACTTCCCCAGCATAGAAATTTGCTGCTAACACTCACTGGGCAGTCCTCTTTACCCAATGAGGGTCAGGGACCAGCTAGCAGTTATTTCCCTTCCTTGAACCCCCAGAGTCTGCCAGACTCTAAAAGGTTTTAAAAGGTTGTTCATTCTTAGCCTGCCATATTCTGGGGACTCAGAAAGTACTAATAGAAGATGCCAATTCCTTCTGGTGGCAAAGTCAGCAGGTCTACAGAATTTTGGCTTCTAAGGAAGGAGGACTCAAAGGAATTGGGTGGCAGCATCCATTTGCCCTGGACAAAGTGAACTCAGAAAGGAAAAACAGCAACTAGATGTTATGTTCCCCTTAGTGGGAGGTCAATATTATTCCATGTTTGTCATATTGGGTGAGATGATTTTTCCAGTTGCGAAAACTATTTTTGTATGTGTACAATATTTACTCTGTGAATCTGTTACTATTCAGCAGTAACAGGTAGGCTGTGTCAGATTTTTACAAATGCCAAAAAATATTGTTAGAACTTTGTTTGTTAGTGATATCTGAGATCTTAATATTTAAATAATGTGAGACAGGCACCCAAGTAGCAGTAAAGATGATAAAGCCACAGAGGTAATGCTTGGTATGAGGGCAAGCAAGCTCATCGGAATGATTCAGATCTATAATTGGAACCCTGAGGGCACAGTCTAGCCACGTTACTACATCAGTGTTTGCAGCATCAATGTCTAATATCCTGAAATCTAACTACAGTAGTAGTGATAACTTAGAAAGAGATAATTTTATTTCTAAGGTTTGAAGCAGATTAGTAGTGCTCGTAAAAGTGAAAATGCAACAAGGCTTTATAGTAATTTTCTCTCCCTCTTTTCTTTCCTTTTCTATTTCCTTCCTTACCTCTCAGGTTGCTTATTGAGCTTATTTTATTTATATGCTCAAGGGATTCCTTTGTGGAAAATGATATTTACAGATGACATTAACATTCTGAATTTATGAGGCCAGGATTTTAGTCTCCTTAGATTAATAGCATTGTTATTTCCATAATATAGGGCAAGAGTCTGAAACTCAAATGTCTATAGGGCCAGGCCAGTAAAGTTAATGAACAAAATAGGCTGCATTATACAGTTGGGAGTGGTGGAGCCTATGGCAAACTGGACATTTTACAGTTTTAAAAACAGCATTCAACTGAATGAAACATGTCTGCGGGCCGAGTCTATTCTGTGGGCCACTGTTTGCTCGCTGTGATAGACGGCAAACACACCTTGCCGAAATGAACTAACTATTGAGTATTGAATGTGTCCTGTGTTCCAGGTGCCATACTAGGACCTCTCCATATGTGAGCAGATTAATCTCACCACGATGTTGTGAGATAGGTATTTTGGGCCTTGATTTGACAGATGAGGAGCCTGAGATTGGGGAAATTAAGTCAAAAGAGCCAAAGTTTACATGGTTTAGTGTACAGTGGAGCTGGAATGTCAGTGCAGGCCTGTCCGAGTACAAAGTCCATGGCGTCCGTACACAAGGGGTCTCAGCCGGGACGTTGGCAATGACAAGTGTCTCACACCTAACTGCAGCGTCGGGACAGTGGAGCAACTCTTTTGTTCCAGTGTCCATGACACTGTTTCATGGCAAATTCACAGGAAGGAAGTGACCTTTCTGAGTTATGAAGGAACACCACCTCCCAAACATTGGGTGTAGACAGTGAATCTTTTATTTGTGACTCATCTACTCTATCCTGCCCTGGGAAAATAAAACAAAGGTTTTAGGTAGTAAATAACAGGCAGACCTAAAGACAGCTCATGTAAACGGGAGCAAAGAGAACCATCTCTTCTGTTATAATAAGCCCCCTCCAGGATACTATCATAGGTTATCCTGTTGGTTGGGTTTTCAGAGCAGATTGGTACCTAATCAATCATGCTCACTGTGTAGGCAACATCTGACTTGGAAGGAATGGCTGCTGACCCAGAAGCCACCGCCTTTGATGAATGGGGCTTCATATAAGAGGTGGTTGGAACATGTAACTAAAACACAGCCACATGGTAACAAGCCACCTCTCCAAACACCAGAATGTTTTCTGGTAAAACTATGCATCTGAGATTTTATAGAAATATATAAAATCTATTATTTTTGCAAAGTTCAATGTGTAAAAAGGACCATATTTAAATTTTAGTTTATTGAGCTGCAGAAATTCATTTACTATAGATTTTTTTGTATACGTCTTCTGTGCCTTGAGTTATCAGGTTCTCCATACATAATAGATAGGAGAGGGTTGTACAAATATGCAATTGCAATGTCCTTAGTGTGCATGGTGTTCTGAGTAAGGTACTCTGGGATCTTGAAGAATGGATTCTAGAATACTCTGTTAGTATTTGCTCTTCTATTTTTTAACCTAAACAATCATGCCTCAGTATCCATGGGGGGTTGATTCCAGGACCCCTACAGGTACCAAAATCCATGGATGTTCAAGTTCCTTATATAAAATGTCATAGTATTTGCATATAACCTATGCACAGCCTCCCGTATACTTTAAAGCATCTCTAGGTGACTTATAATACCTAATACAGTATAATATGTAAATAGTTGTTGTATTGTATTGCTTAGCGAATAATGGCAAGAAAAAACAGTCTGTACATGTTCAGTACAGACCAAAAGATTGTAGGCTTAACTACATAGTACATGTCAGGAACAACGTAAATTTTTTTTTTTTTTTTTTTTGATCCAAGGTTGGTTAAATCTGCAAGTGTAAAACCTGTGGATAAAGATGGCCAACTGTATTTGAGAGTTCCAAAAGAGTCAAAAGACTAATTATTCGTACTAATGAACTGCTTAGTTAGTACTGTAAAAATCAGTGATTACTGAGCATTTCTTGCAAGAATTTAAAGATGGTCTTCATGCCCAGCACCAAACAGTGCCCAGATTTGAGACAGGCAGAAGCCATCAAAGCCTGGCATCCCAATGTCTCAGATCTACAGAGGACCAGACCTAAAGCATCCATGAGAAATGCTCTGTCTTTAGGTAAAGATCCTTGGGGACAAAATTTTTAAATTATTTTAGTGGTTTCTCTCCATATGGTAAGAGAATCCCCCCCCCACCCCCCTTAATTTTACAATATAATTAAAAGAAAGGGAGAATTTGGAGAGAAAGAAAAGAGAAAATTATTTTACATATACCACTGAGCATATGAGGAAGATGTTGTAGCATTAGCTGGCCTTCTCTTTGTCCATATAAAGGAGCCAATCTGTCTACTTTAGGACCTGTTTTTAGAGTTTGTTATTGTAGCTTTTCTCTAATTACATTGCTAACTCCTTAAAAGGCTAAGACATGGGAAAAGTTTACATGTGTAGGGACAGCAGGACCAATATCCTGAATATTTTTTTATCACATTTTTGAAGTGCAGTTTAAGGAAGGGATCATTGGAATTTTACAAATGAAAACTTCTTAAGGAGCAACATTTTCTATCTATTCAATGTTGGAAAGCTTAATATTAATTTAATTTTCAAACATTGGCCATTTAAAATTAATTAAGCATCGCAATAAAAAGGCATGCTGGATTTGTTTTTGAACTAAATTCTAAAGCTTATGTGGAAAACTAAACAAAAATACTCATAAAATACTGAAAGAGTAATAGGGAGAGTACAATTAGGCTTATCATTAAAATATATTATAAAGCAATATTAATTAACATAGTATGACTAGGCAGGCAGATCAATAGAATAGAATAAAAAGAGTAAAAACAGAATTAAATTTAAGAGAATTTAGTATATGATGAAGGTGACTTTTTAAATCGTAAGGAAAAAGATTAGTCAAAAACTGATAGGAAAACTGGGTAGCGATCTGAAAAACTAAAGTTGGAATCTGACCTCATCCTTTACATCCAACAAAATAAAGCAAAGCTAGATGAAAAACAGATTTAAATATTAAAAAAATGAAACCATAAAATACAAAAAGAAGTTCTGAGAATTTAAAAAAATTTATAATTTTGAAATGGGAAAGTAATTCTATGTCATAAAATCCAGAAGCTGTAAAAGGATTCATGAATTTTACTATATAAAATTTTGTATAGCATAAACAAAATGAAAAGATAAATGGCAACTTGGAAAAATATTTGCCATGTGTTCTACAGATAAAGGTTTATTTCTTTAATATATAGTGATCTCCTACTAATCAGTAAGGAAAGACCACCAACCCAACAGAAAAAAAATAGATAAAAATGTGAAGAGTTTACAGAAAAAAATACAGATGGCTCCTAAGTAAATAAATCTATACTGAAAATATGATCAGACTCATTTATGATATGGAAAATACAAATTAAAATTACAAAGAGATAGATTTTGCACCTATCCTATTGGCAAAATTCAAGAAGTTTGATAATGCATTGTGGTAGTAAGGGTGTGAAGAAATAGGCAGCTCAGACATTGCTGGTGGGAACAGAAATTGGTTTAAACTCCACAGAGGGAAAGTTGGCAACGTCTATCAAAATTTCAAATGCCCATAGCCAAATGCCCAGTAATTCCACTTCTGGGTGTTTATCCTACAAATAAAGTGTAAAGATAATGCATTTATAAGAATATTTATTGCACATTGTTTACAATAACAAAGTATTAGAAACAACATCAGTATCTGTAAATAAGTAATCAATTATTAGTTAAATAATTTATTTTTCATCTATAAAATCTAACACTCTGCAGCTATCAAAAAGAATGAGTCAGCTGCTATATGAACACTGTAAAGGAATGATCTCACAAATATATTAGGTGTAAAAAAAACAAGGTATAGAGTGAGATATACTCATGTGATACATACATAAATATACATGTATACACATTTACATGTAATTGTATATATATATATACATACGTACATATATATGTATATATGTATATGAACATAGTGTGCGCATAAATACATATATACACTCTATAAAATGAAGTGTGTAAACATTATGTATAAAAACTGTAATAACACTGTATTTATGCTTTTACATGGACTATCTTTGGACACGTACATAAGAAATCAGTTAATAGTGGCTGTCCCGAGGGAGAGGAACTGAGTGCCTGGGGGACACTTTTCTCTAATACTTTTGAGCCTTTTGTACCTTTTGAATTCTGTTCACTGGGTGCATATAAACTATTTAACAATAAAATATTTTATTTAAAAGTTTAACGTGAACTTTTTGATAAAGGAACTAGCAATCTTTGATCATGTGTTAGAATTATTAAATAATAAGTCATCTGATTGTCGATAGTTAAATAAGGCTTACAAGTACAAGGATAAAAAAGAGAAGTGGCTTATTTCATAAAGATCAAAATAATTTAGTGCTTCACCGCCATAATTAAAAAATTATTTTAGTATCTTAATGTTTGTTGCGCTAATGTTGTGTCTAAACCCCTTCCCCACCCCACTCACCCTTTCACATCCCAAATAAGGGCTGACTACCTCATTGATCCTAAGCATTTCCTCTGAAAAGCGATCAATGTCCCCTGCCTGGCCATTAAATAGATTTTGAAAAACTCTTCAATCCGTATCAGTCTCATATCCTTATTTAGTTCCTCAAATTTGCCCTCAGCTGGGAATTGTGCAGGCAACTGTGATTCTGTTGTGTTCACCACTCATTTGAAGGGGCCCATCCATCATCATTTCTAGGCCTTTTCTGATGCAATGTAGCTTATTCTTTGTCTTTCTTAAAAACTGAATGGCTGTTAAATTATCCATTTATCTTCCTTCAGATTTTCTGTTCAGTTTCTCAGGCCCTCTCAGGGCTGTCTTTTCTACCTTGTTTGCTGACTTTTCATTCCATTTCCCCTGTTCTTGGAGGCCTCTTGGTTCACCATGCTGTCCTTCAAAACAAACTCCTGGCTCAATCCGCTTTCTGTTTGTCTGAAATCTGTATCGCCACTAATGTTGATTTCCTTTTCAAAATCTGTCCCTTCAGGATAGCTTTGAAAACTTTGTTTCAAATTTTATACATAGATGCCAGGGTATATTGGGACAAACCTTAAAATAAAAGTCAGAAGTCTTGGTTCTAAACTTAGTTTTGCCACTATCAAGTCGGGTCACAAGTGACCTTTCAGGGTTTTGCTTCCTCACATACAGATGATTTGCCAGTTCGCTTCCAGTTAAACATTTAGTGTTATAATAGCATGTTGCTTCTGTTTAAGGTGACTCAATAAGGACATGAGATTTATATGATGCTAATGCTTGCACACACATTATCTCAGGCAGCAGTTAGGTCATACTGGTGAGAAGCCCAGATGTGAAAGCAGAAAGAATCTAAGTTCTGTTACTTAATATTTGTGTACTTGGAAACTCTCTAGCCTCAGTTTTCATATCTGAAAAGGGGGACAATAATAGTTAAGTTGATATTGCTAAGAGAATTAAATCAGATAGTGCTGGAAAGTCATTCTGATGCCTGCCACATAGTAAATGCTTAAGAAACGCTATAGTGTAGACTCACCACATGGTAGCAAGACCAGTGGTTTGGCTGTTTTTATCCAAATTTACAACAGAGGCTGCTGAAACTTAGAGAGCATATTAATGATGATAACAATAATAATGACTCGCATGTATGGAGGGCTTTGATGTGTCCTCCTTCATTCAGACTATTGGGAAGGCTGTTATTAACTATCATCAATTCCACTTGCTCCAAGAAGGAAGTCACTTTGTAAGGCCAGAGACCTTAAAAAAGTAGCAGAGTGGAGTTGCTTTCAGTCAAACCTACAAGCCAGTGGTGATCGCCATAAAAAGAAAGCTGAGGATAATGAGCTTTAGGTTTTATGAGAGCAGAGGGCAGATCTGAAAGAGGACACTTAATGCCCTTATGCCTCATCTTAGGTCTCTTTTCTCTTTTCCTCTGACTCTTCTCTGTACATCTCTGTTTCTCTCTTTATCTTTTCTTGTTTAGCTCCTTCAGCTCTTCAGACCGTCTATAGCACTAAGATCATAGATGACATATTAAGTCAAGGGCTTAGAGAATAATTCTTGCTTTTCTGCTATTTTATGGTTCTATAGTTTAGGCCTCCCTTTGCTTGTAGCGGGGCATTGGTCACATGCTGAAACACTCCTTATTTCACTAGGGTGATTCCGAGCAGCAAGTATAACCTCCCTAGTTTCTCAACTGTGAAATAAAGACAGAAATGTTAACACCCGCCACAGGGCAGCTCAGGAATGGTAGGTTATTTCAGGGCACACTGAAAGTACAAGACGCGGGGGGAATGCAAAACCTTCCTAGTAGCAATGGGATAACCCGTTCCTTCCTGCTTCTGTCACTCTCACACTCTGGCTGTGTTGCTGAGGCAGTGCCGCGGGCTCTCCCAGCAGCTGAGTAACAACTGACCTGTGGCTGCTCCAGCTTGGATGAGGGTGGAGATTGTGGCACTTAGTGTGGATGAGTAACAGAGACAATGAATGCAGATAAGCATTAAGAGCTAATAAGGGAAAATGCAAAGTGCTCCAGAGGCTGGAATTTCTATCTCCTGGGGGCAAGGAGAGGTTTTACAGGAGCTTGACATCTGAGCAGATTCCTAAAGTAAGAGTAGGATTTGCTGGGGGAGAGAGGGAAAGGTAGGCCTGGCAGAGAGAGCTTGTGAGCAAAGGCAGTGAGGGTGTGGAACATTAGTGGGGCAGCAAGTTGGGAAACGAGGAGTGGCCAGTTATGTCAAGAGTGGACGGTACCAAGAAAGGAGGGAGGGGAAGTAAGCATGGAAGGTCGACTGTACCAATTTAGATTTTTTTCCCTCCGGTACTGGGGAAGGAGGGTCTGAAGGATCCACAATCAGATTCACTTTTGAAAGATAATTCTAGTGTTAGGGTGGATGCTGGGATTGAGGGGTGAAAATGGGGTTGGGGCCGCTGAGCATGACAAGGGTCTGAGTGTAGGCAGCTCACGGTAGCGACAGAGTCAGAAGAGCCCTTCTAGTATGGGGACCCAGAGGAGTGAGAAAAATCATAAAACGGAGACAATAATAGAGGAAAAAAACAGGCATTTGGTCTTATTTTATAACATATTTCTTACCTTTTTGATGCTAGAGGTTTTTTTGAGGTTGTCTTTTGTGTTTTTTGCTTTTACTGTGCACTCTAAATTCCTCTTTCCTTTATGTTTTTTGACTTGCTTCCATTCCTTTATATTGGAGGCTTTCCTCAAACTACTGTGGCCCTTATCTGTTTGCACATATTTAAGTGCAGGCACTGAAAGACTTATTCAAGGCAGTGTGTAAGGGGAGAGGAGAAGTGGGAGAAGCTGTGATTTTGACTGGTGGACTTCATTTTAAGGGCATCCTGCAGGGAGTTCACTCATTTATTGAGAGGGTCCCAAGTGCAAGTGTTTTCTCTGAGGCTGTTCTGTTTTCCTAGCTCGAAAACCCATTTTTCTGTTTCTGCGGGTAACGGGCTACTGTCTTCCTAGGTATAGAGTACGAGAGTATCTGGGCGTTGAGCCGGTGCACAGGCTTTTAATTTCAGCCATGAGTTCTCAAAATTAGTGTCCAAGAGACGAGTGCTCTGGTTTCCTCGCTTGGCACTGGCTACAGAGGCTGTTTACTTGGCTGTTTGGGTTGTAGGAGATTCCTGAGACCCTATTTACTGACTTCCAACCTTTCCTCTTGTCTCCAGGCCCATGCCGCAACCTCAGTGTCGTAGATCGAATTGCGTCCCCAAAGATAATGCTGCAAGGCCTAAGCCCCGGTACCTGAGAATGTTATCTTATTTGGAAATAGGGTCTTTGCCGATGTAATCGCGTTAAGATGCAGTCATATTGGATTAGAGAGTGCTTTAAATCCAATGGCTAGTGTTCTTATAAGAAGTCCATGTGAAGACATAGAGACACGCGAAGACAGAGGCAGAAATTGGAGTCATGCATCTGTAAGCCAAGGAATGCCAAGGATTCTGGCAAACATCAGAAGCTAGGAGAGAAGCATGGGACAGATTCTCTCTCAGAGCCTCCAGAAGGAACCAGTCCTGCCACACCTGCATTTCAGACTTCTAGCCTCCAAAACTCTGAGAGAAAGATTGCTGTAGTTTTAAGCCACTCTGTACTTTGTTAGGCAGCGCTAGGAAATGAATACACTTCTTCTGGGCTGTCCTTGGCCCCTCTAAGTCCAGAGCCTCTTAGGAGTTCCTTCTGAAAGACAGCTCAGCTCGCTTCTTGTTGGTGTCCCCTCCTGCACACATTCTGGGAAGTTAACTTCCTTTACACATTCCAATATTTGAGTATATCTTATCTCCTCTCACATTCTGTTGTCCTTGAGAGTTTACATCTATCTCTTTAAAGAAATGCAACTTCATTACTTCTAATCACACTTAATAGTATTTATTAAATAAGTCAATAAAATATTGACCAAAGGTGTTTACTTCAGAATTATTTCAATTAGGAAAAATTAAAAAATAAAAAAATTGAAATGACTGAATAAATGATAACAAGCCAACTGATAGGAATACTAGACTGCTGTTTCAAAGGAAAATATGCAAATTATATTAGGAATATGGAAACATGTTATGAACTTTGTGTTAAGTGACTAATATGGAATACATTGGTATACCTGGGTAAAAAGGTGTTTGCATGTGGATATCATGAAGGGGCACCACAGGATTAAGAGAATGTGAGGTCCTTATTTCTCCTTCAGTTAGCTCTCAACGATTCAGGTATTCTCTGAGGTGACATCTGTTTTCTCTAATGTGGCCTCGTTTCCCCTGAGTCCGTACCAGCACAGTTGTTAATGTCTTTACTTCTGCTAACAGTCTGTTCAAGGCCATCTAGGCTTTTCCTATCATGCTCTTCAAAATTCTTCCGGCTTCTTCTTGTTGCTCAAGAAAGTGTATATCTTTTTTAAAATTCCCCTATTATTATATTGATAGAATTCTTGGGAGAATGACAAGATAAACTCGACAAGTCCATCCACCATGTTTTATTGGCAACATCTTTACAGGTGAAAGTGTTAGATCAAGGACAACTTGACATAAAACGTTTCTGAGAAAGTTTTCTGTAGTAACCAGCTAAACAGAGTCTATTAGCCCAGTCAGTCCCCTAGGAATTGCTCTCCCGGACTCTCTATTCTGGTTCCTTTATCTTTCCCCTTCAAAAATTTTTAGTTTTATTTTGTAAATGGAAAGTTTGCAAAGGAAGAGCACTGTTGGACAAAATGGAACTGCCTTTCACTGCCTTAGGGGAGTACGGTGGGAAAAAGCAGCAAAGTAATACAGAGAGAACTCGGCTTTGAAATTCTGGCTCTCCCATGTATTATGGCTTCACTCGGATTAAGTCCATTAGTTTCTTTAGGTTTCAGTTTACTCGTATGTAAAACTTAGACCATTTGACATTACGGGATCCAGAATGAAGTATTTTCTTACTTCACAGCGTTAGGGTCAAATTTAATTGTGTATGTAAAAGTACCCTATAAACTTTAAAATTTAAGCCCTTATCCAGTGGCAAACACAGTCAGTATTCACTAAATGTCTGCTTACTGAAAAAATATGCATAAGGATACCCTTGTATCTGTAGGACTCTGATACTGAACTTTTTTTTTTTCCAAAAATTCAGTCTGACAGAAGTCCCTAAATTTGTCTGAGACTCTGGCTAACAGACTCAACTGTTGGGCTGCCATATTGGTGTTGCATGAGGTGGAGAGCCTGGCTTTCCTTGGTAACATTGCTGTTTAGCAGCTGCTCGCTAAAAGGAGGCAATGTGACTAGAGCGATTCATTTACTATTTTTATAGCTGCAGCTCAGATGATTAAATACAAGTGTTAATAGCTGAGGATTCAGATAACACCTCCTTGAATTCTCTTAGAAAACATTTAGAATTGTACAGAAGATTGTTTGGCAATGGCATAATAAGAATGCTTTGTTTATCTCATGTTTCTCTTCCCCAGGAGCTCAGA
>NW_006442484.1:47036428-47059097 GCF_000325575.1 Pteropus alecto
CCTGCTCCCGCCCCGCCCCCTCTCCCGCTCCCAGTGAAATTAGAGTACAGAAATTTGGAAGAGGCACTTAAAGTGCAAAAAACAATCTTTAAAAGAGGACTTGATTCATTTCCTGGTTGAAAAAATTGCAATTTTCCTTCTCTATCTCTCTTCCTTCCTCGCTCCCTTCCTACCTTTTTCTTCTGAAAAAAGTCAAAGAAGAAAATGTCATGAAGAAGAGGTAAATTAGCTTTTAAATATGCTTTCTAGAGGAACTGGAAAGTAACTTAAGTAAAGATAATATCCCAAGCCTTGTATGGGCTTGGAGTTGAGTGATTTCTAGCTTCATGATTCCAAAGCAGAAATACTTTTAAAAAGAGTTATTTATGCCTGTCATCTGGATAAGGAGAAGAACTTGTCTTAAATTTTACCTTCAAAAGCCTTATTAAGAAGTAGACTATCATTTTTTCACCGGTTTCCAGCATTTTAATATGGATTCATGGTGGCAGTTTTGAGCTCATAAAATGCATATGAATAGTAGAAATGGATTAAGTGCTATTGTATAAAGAAGAGGTTTTTTTTTTTACTTGCATGAAATAAAAACAATTAAAGTCCATTTTATTTATAAAAAATGTACATAGAGCTGGTTGCTTTATCAAGTAAAACTTATTTTTCGGAGGTAGAAAATCTACTACAAAATTAAACATCATGACATGTCAGATATTCAGGAAGAACTCCGAGCTGTCACCAAGAGTGTGAGATGCCTTTGCCACATGTCACACACAGTGTGTGAAGTGACATGAACTTCAATGCTCCTCTATCAGTGAGCCCTTTCTGCTATTCAGCACTTCATACTACATAGCACATTATTATTTGATGTTTGTATTGATAACTGTTAGGCACTGTAGCATCTGGAAAGTCTCCTAAGTCAAAGAAAGATTAATTTTAATCATGATAAACAGTGTGCTTTGTTGTATTATAATTTCTTGAAATCATGTATACAATATACAATATAGCTTCTTGAAATCTATGTATATGCGCTAGCTCTCTCTATTAACTTGGATGTTAAAATAACCAGAAGACTACATTTTCTGGCAATGCTGAATAAAATAATTTCATGTATTTCCTGGTTGAAAAAGTCAAAGCCCTGAAAAACTCATGGCTATAAACTGGTCTTTTACGTTAGAATTAAGGGCCAATTCAACCATGATGAGAACTAAACTACTTTCTAAAAAGATATCATAGACCATATACTTCAGATTATGGGCAAGAATATAACGGCGTGTACTCTGATGAAGGGTTTTATGCATTTCTAGATGATAATTTAAAATGACATTATAACCCAACTTTGTACATCCATTCCACTGCTTATAATTAATTCTGCTATACAGCATCCTATTTATTCATTCTTTGTTTCTTCATTCATTTGTTCAACAAATATTTACTGAGCAATTTGCATATGGTAGGCACTGTGCTAAGTACCAGGAATATGATGGTTCCAAGAAACTAATCAAATGTGGAAAAGAGACAGACAGACAGAAAGATAATCACAGTACAGAGTGCTATGTGTGATTATGAAGAGCTGGATAGAGCGCCGTGGGAATGTCGAGGGAGAGTAAAGGTTTAACAGGAGATGATGGTTTGGGCTGCTGTCTTCCAGGCAGAAAGGAGAGGGAGGGGGGCTTAGGCGACGACTTGAGAAGGCGAATGAAAGGGCGAGCATGTCCTGTGCTTTGGGGCAAAGCATGCATAAGTGAGAAAGTGGGCAGAGCGACCGGAGGTGAGGCCAAGAGGCAGGGGCCTCATACACGGGGCCCCGGAACACTAAACCAAGGAGTCTGCAAGGTATCTTATGGATGGTGGTAGTAATCTGAGGTTTTTAAGCAGAGGGATGCCATGCTCCAAATTTTTTTTTTTTTTAAAGGAAGATCATTTTTGCAAAAGTTTAGGAGACAGACTGCAGGGGAGAGACCTATAAGCTACATAAACTGACACTTTTGGATGTTTGTATTTCTCTTCCATTCATATTTGACTAGTACATAGAAAACGGAAGTAAACAGGTTTTACTATCAGCACTCAGATTTGGGCATAGTATGTGTAACAAGGACAATATCCTGAAAATTTTAAACCAATGTATTTTCTACTGTGGCAGTTAGGGAAGCAGCGAGGGAGGGAGAAGAGGAGGAAGAGAGAAGAGAAAGATGAAGGAGAGAGAGATAGAAAGGGTATGCATGTGTGTGAGAGAGAATCAAATCGGAAGGGAGTGTCCAGGCTCCATGTTCTTTGGGGTTAAAGCCTGAGGGTGAGGTGAGGACTAGCATCTTGAATTTCTGAGCCTAATTCCAGAAAATGACAGAATTTTCCTAAAACAGGCAGCATAGCATATTAGAAAGGGCTGGGGAAGTTGTGTGGACAGCAGAGTGAAGAGAAAGTAACTGGGAGTTCCTGGGCGTCTCACAGGAGCTGAGCAAATGGTCAGAGAACCAGTTGACTGGAACTGCCCAGGAAGCCGGTAGAGGCTTGCCCTGCGAGGTTCCTACGAGGTCCATGGAGTTCAGCAGCCAGAGCTAGTGGCCAGGGCCTGTACAACGTGCTCATCACACCCACATCCATAGTCACACAAAGCCAGCAGGGCATCACACCCGGAGTCATACAGACACTAATCAGCCACCTCTCAATGAACCCAGTAGGACCCAACAGGCAGAACGTGTACTTGGGTCCCTCTCCCGCACGTCACAGAATGGTTACGAGAGAGCTCCCCTGGCCCCTAGATATTGGCTGGGGAGAAGAAATAGCTCTGATTGGGAATAAATCATGTGTTGGTCCTCCCAAAGGCCTGCTTTAACCAGGGGAAATTGAGATACTTTAATGTCAAGTTTAAGTACCAGTCCCTGAATGCCCCACCCCCCAATCTATCTGGAGCCAGATAGATACATTATAGAGAATATAGGAAGTTATTTCACCCCTCCCAACTAACTTTCTTCTTTCCGTCCTTTCTTCTTGAGTTTTCTGAGTTATGTATGGTGTTATTCCATATATGTCCCCCCGTTTGTAAGAACAAGTAATAAATTAGCCCCAACTATTTCTTCCTCTCATCCATAAGAATACTAGATGTCAAGAGAAAACATTTATAGGAAACTTATTTGGATGGTATCCTTTTCTTTTAAGCACCTGACAAAATTATTCTTCCCCCTACCCACATCCCATTCCTTGTAGGTTTTTAAGAGGAGACAATATTATATTCTAACTAGTTACCCAGTAGTTCATTAATTATTCTTTAAAAAAAAAAAAAGGATATTAGGTATGAACCATCTGGAGAGCACTGAGTTGTTTTTAAGGTACTTTTATCAGTATCTAGAAAAATTGTCTTGGAGTAGCACCTTACATCCTCTTTTTCAGTTTATCAATTCTAATTCCCAGTTTTTACAATTTCAACTATGTATGGAAGATTTTCTCCCTTCTTTCCAGAGAGCATATTAATAATTGCATGAGGTAGAACACATTTTCCAAAACAACCATTACAACTGAAGGCAGAAAAAAAGTCAAATCCTAACATCAGAAGCCTTGCCTGTTGCAGAAGCCCCATGACATTTTTATAAAGAGGCAATACTCTCTTGCCAAACTTTCCCCTCTTTCAATGGAGAGAGAGAGAGAGAGAGAGAGAGAGACAGAGAGAGACAGAGAGAGACAGAGAGAGAGAGAGAGAGAGAGAGAGAGAGAGAGAATGAGAATGAGAATGAATTACAGTGGCTAGATGCTGTCCAGATCAAACTCTTTTGTATCATCCATGAAAAACTCCACTCCAAAATTAAGAGTTGGTTTGGCATGAGCTGAAAGTCTGATAATGTTCACGGAAAAATTAAATCCCTCAATCCTTAACAAACAGAAGATTTATAATGCCTCTGTGCGTCATTGAAATTCTAGGTACGCTGAGGTTTGATTAAGTCGAGAATGAAAACAAAGGGCAAAAACTTAGCTTGCTACTGCACAGAGAGGCTCAGTGTGATGCTGCGACATCAGGTTTCTGTTTATCCCCAAGGCTGGTGCAGCAATGACTTCAAAGTTTGATGGTGGTTTTCTTTTTCTTTTTTTTAATTCTTTCTTTTTTTTTTTCTTTCTATTTTTTCTCTCTCCAAAGACTTTGAGCAGCAGGCTAATGGGTCCCCAGCAGGGTGCAAAGACAGCAGAAAGCATGAGAATCAGATGTCAATGTATTCCTCTGAGATACCCTGCTAGGACAGAGCTAACTAAGCAAGGCTTTAGTCCTCTCTCGGGGAGCACGCTTTGCTGGTTCCCTGCCCACTCCTGGCTCCCTATATGCTTCCTGATTAAAATGCTGTCACAGATAAATCATGACTTCTGCCTATTAGGACCATTTCTATTTTTTTTAAAAGAAAAGTTTGGAACCATAAGATTAAAAAGATGAGCAAGTTCTGGAGAATTATATACTCACCTATAAACATGTTGTATTTCCCTATTATGTAGCGATCTGTGGGTCTGGGACTGCTGTCTTCAGGTTCCTTCCTTACTCACTACTTTATCTCTATATTTTTATGTATTTTCTCTCAGTCGCTTTTAGTCAATTACTACATTACTGAAGTCTCTTCCTAATGAATAGATTTTTCTGGGGTGAAAGGTTTCTCATCGTTTTACCTCAATATACTCACTGAAGTCATCCCAGAGATGAGAGTTTCAATTTTAAATGTAATGAGCACCCAAAACGAACTGGTGTACTTTTTTGCAAGTTCTTACCTTGTCATACAAACAAGTAGCCCTTCAGGCACCTGAGAGTACCTATTATCTTTATCCTTTGCTTGGAGAGGGGACAAAACTCAGCAAACCAGGACAAGCAGAGAGTACATGATCTATTTTGCTATTTGACAAGCACGATCCTCTCAGAACCATGAACTAAAATCCAACTTACCTAGTGAAATCAATGAAGTTAAAAGTTGTATTAAAACCATAGTTGCATCTACTTCCCACTTGCATCTCCACTCTCCCTGACCAAACCCTGGATTCTGTCCTGCTGTCCCACCCAGCAGCCTCCAGCGTGGAGGTCCCTCAGCAGACTGCATTTCTCCATGCTGCTCCACCTGCAAGGGGATTCTAGCTCTCGATGTAAGCAACCTCGGTTACTATGTGAGGTTTCTTGCCACGTAAACCTGCCCCACCTTCAGGTCAGGGTCTTGGTCATTAAAAGAGACATTCTTTGTCTCATGTCCTATTTTATATCCTTTTGCTCTATGCCCAGACTGACTGGCAAGGCCACGATTTTTATGCTCTGTGATTCAAACCGTGTCATTTCAAACAAATCACATTTGGGATTCCTGCCACCTGCATACTTTCCCATTTGCCTTTTGTCCTCTCAGACTCTTTATTATTGCACTTGCGTGCTTGAAATCCCAATAACAACCAGAGTTTCTGCATACATTTTGCCTCAGTGACTAGTGTCACATCAGTGACTTTTCTTGCTTAGCGAGTCATTTCCTCAAGATTTTGTGTCTTCGCACTAATGGTGATTCCTTTCTATTGACCGATTCCATTTTAGTTCTGAAGCACCAACCATTAATGTGCAATTGTCTAGCTCAATAAGGAAAAACTCACTGTGTGAAGTGGAACAAAATAGGACCTTCAGAGAGAATACTTTAAATCACTTTACAAAGTTTCAGTTTGCAGGCTTTTTGAAGGGTTGGTTTCAAAACCTTGTAAAGAATTTGAAAATAGAATCGATGAGATAATTTTTTAAGATTAGTGATGATAAGGAATTCAGAAAAGAATATGATTTTCTTGCTTTGTTAACCAAGAAGATCTAGCAGCAGGTGTAAATGTGAACTTTAACACACAGCTCCTTTCACATTGCTCTTTAGATTGCCATTACTCTCCCCAGTTAGTTTCATAAGAAAACAGTGTAGAACTATCCAGCAGAAGTGGAATGGGGCAGTAGAAAGGCTATTACACCAAAATCAAGGTCCTGGATGGGCGAGACGCAACTCTCATCTGGTGGCAGTGTCACTTAACATTTCTATATGTTAATTTCCTGTGGCTACAGATAGCAGGTGTAACTAACCTTACAGGTAAGCAGTAAAGTAAAACAGAAAAGTCAGGAATGATAGATAATGTGATATGGTACTTCTTAAATTCTGGAAATTGCTATTTTCAGTTTAAATTCAAGGAACTTCGTTTTTAACCTGAAGTATTCCAAGTATTCAGTAGGAAATATAAGATAAGCCCAAATGATTGTGAATCAGTAATGAAACAAATGAACATGGAAGAGCACGTGAGCATCCTTTTCAGCGTTTACTATAACTAATCACTTTGGAAGTGTGCGTTGACTTTGAGTTCATTCCAAAGTAGCTTTGCAAACCAGTACCAAAATTTTATCAAATCCACAAATACATGTCTTCATCCTCCTAAGCTTTACCTATATAAAAGGAATTTATTAATTGCAAGAATAATTTATCCATCTCATTTATTGCCTAAATGTGCACAGGAAACCGAATAACAAAAGAATAATTCAATATGTAGTGTCAAGGTCACTTTAGCAAAGGAAGATATACCTGATCCAACAGCTGTGGGCTTTATACATGGGGGCCCAACTTGTTCTGAGATACCAGAGGATTGAGGATGGGAGGAGCAGACAGGAAGAAAGGAGAGCAGAGGATCTTCTTATAATAAAGGCTATGTCACTCTTGATTTTTTTCACCTGACCTATCATTATTAAATAAAAGAACGCTATATTCCATTTATAACTAAAATAACCTATTTTAGATTATTTTAAACTTTGCTTTTATCCTAGCATGTATTTAACAGTTAAACATAAAACAAACAAAAAAACAAATTTACTTTTGTTATTTATAATTATTAAAAAATTACATCTTCGAGGCAGTATTCTAAGGGTTTTTTTTTTGTTTTGTTTCGTTTTTAAGGATAACGTGACAGGGCTTAGCAATTCCTAAAAGTGCTGAAACAAAGTGGTAGATAAGCCTGAAACTTAATGGTTGTGAGGTCCTTAAAAAACAATACTGCATTTTTAATGGAGTTACACAGAGGGAGAAAGTAAAGCGGTTTCGTCTTCCCTGCATGTGTTTTCTCATTTGAAGTTAGAGAAGAAGTTCAGTCTGATTGAGCTAGGTAGGGGGTAAAGAACGTGCCAGGTTTTACACATGAAAGCGAAGGCTTAGAAGCAGAATTAAAAGCCAAGGCACAGCAAACTGCCAGAGTTAACGGATCCCAGCCCTAACCCATACTCAAATAGTGGCGTGTGCGCATTCAAAGTTGATGACACTTGTCTCCTTGCCAGGAGCCGGTCCTGAACACAAGGCAGCAGAGCTGGAAACCATTAGTGAATCTTGCTCAGAAGTCAGTGGTCGGCATTTGTCACATGCATCTCAGCGAGAGGCATATTTTTTAGATGGAAGGGGCTTCACCAAACTCCATGGCCCAGACCATGGGGTTGAAGCAGAAAACCGTGATTCATGGAATGCTCTTGTCTCTCATAATAATAAAAGTGAAAGAAAAATTATAAAAAAATGAAAAAGATTTCCATGGTCAAGTGTTTGAGAAATTCGGAGTTAATTAAGGTTAAACGTATGTCTTTCCTGAAGGACTTCTCTGAGCCTTCAGTATTTTGGTGTGCGGGGAGGTTCCCTAGTTACTGGGCCTGAGAGCTCTTTTTGCAGAGTTATCTATTAGGCTATGGCAGCATCCTCATGTTCCATGGGGCGCAGTTTGGGAAACATTGAGAAAAGCCTTATTATTCCTAATTTATAGATGAGAGAGTTGAGGCCCATGGAGATTATGTCTTGGAAGGAGATTCAGGTCTCTAGCATTGTAGTACCATCTTTTCCCAGGGGATGGGTCAAAAATCTGAGAAAAGATAAACTGTGACCGTAGTTCTTAGAAACATACACACCCTGAAGAGTCTCCTAAAACTAAAGCTTCTGAAAATACGGTACCTACACACTGGCTCAGTGAGGACACGCAGACCCTCCCGAATCATGAGTACCTGATACAAAGGCATACAGATGCTATCAATCCACTCCAGCTGCAACCGAGGCAGTTCATCTTTCCGGTTCCGATCAAAAATAGCCTAGAATGGAGGAGGAGAACTTTGCTTTATTACACTGGACTGTTTTACAGGTGCTTTGTCAAACACTTTGCCACAATGATCCAATTTTTACTAACGGAACTCTTCACAAATCACAATCAATCTTTACACGTACTTTCTTTTCTTTTATCTATGATGAGAAATAAAGTATTTTCACCTCTTTTTATGAGATTTGTAAGTGAATTTATTTGAACTTTATAGCACACAACTCCTTGGGGCCAAAATCTGCCTTCAGACACTGGTAACTGCCACTAAATCAAGTCATCAGGTCACTGGGAATTGGGTACAAATCAAGGGGAAGGGGGTGTGTTTTAGTGCTACAAAACAGTGTATTTTTACAGTGAAAGAGGGTGGGATAGTTTGGAAAAGATCTTTAAAAGCAATTTTATTTTAAATAGAAACTGTATGTATTAATTTTTCTGGGTGAGTGTTGGTTTGGCAATTCTGTGTGTTTTTCGGTAAAGTTCTGTCTGTCATTGATAAACTCCTAATTTTTTATCTATCACTGGATGGATGATGGTAGAAGGTACCCATCTCTCCTCATTCCCAGTCTTTAAACTTTATGATACAATGTTTGGAAAATTTAGGTACATTTTTGAGAAAAGGAAGTGACATATTTCTATTGGGCAGACATAAAAAGGAAAACAATCAGTTGGAATTGGAGAGCTAAAACAGATTCCTTCAACAAACACTGCCACTTCTACTCCAGTGAGAAAGTCCCTCCCTTTGTTCTTAAGGACTTTGTTCTTAAGGCCAGGGTTTAAGAGGTGACTGACCTTGCCTGGCCTTATTGTCTTTCTTCCAGATAAAAGGTGCCATCCACATTGTTCTGGTATTCACACAGGTCATGAGGGAAGATCCAAGACATCCCCTTTAACGTCCCCCAGAGATGTTAAAAAATCCTGCATCCTTTAGACTTATGAATGAGGGTGGGTATGGGTGGGACAGAAGTCACCAGCTGCCAAGGCTCACAAGATAGGAAGGTACTGCTGCGGGAAATATCTCCAAATTAAGGAGAAGGTCACTGACTCCCAGAGGCTCTGCACATCTTTTTCTTGCAATATGAAATGTTAACTATTAGGAAAGAGGACTAGAATTTGGAGACCATGAAATGTGCTGGAGAAAGGGATGATTCTTGGGAACTGAGTGAGTCTTGGTCAAAAGTGTTCCTTTAAAAAAAATTATTCTGTTTTATCTTCTCTATAGCCCTCATTGTTATCTGAAACATTTAAAAAATTTTTTTAAATATCTCATTTGTCTAATTACTCAGTTTCTGGTACATAGAATACGGTTAAATTTTTAAAAAACAGTGATTTCAGTATATTCACAATCAGTTGTACAGCCATTAACAGTCAATTTTTGTCACCCCAAAAAGAAATCCCATACCAATGTCATTCCTCAGTCTCCCCCAAATCACCAGCTTTAGGCAACCACTAATCTACTTTCTGTTTCTATAGATTTGCCTGTTCTGCACATTTCATATAAATAGAATCATATGCTATGTGGTCTTTGTGACTGGCTTCTTTCACTTAGCATAACGTTTTCAAGGTTTATTCCTGTAACATGCATTAGCACTTCATTCATTTTTATTGCCAAATGATAGTCCATTGTACAGATATATCATATATTGTTTATCCATTCATCAATTAATGGACATTTCGGTTGTTTCCACTTTTTGGCTATTATGAATAATGCTGCTATGAACATTCATGTACAAGTTTTTGTTTGGATGTATGTTTTCATTTCTCTTGGGGATATACCTAGCGGTAGAATTGCTGGGCCATATGATAACTCTAATGTTTAATGTTTTGAGGGTTTGCCAAACTGTTTTCCAAAGCAGCTGCATCATTTTATACTCCCACCAGCAATGTAAAAGTTCCAATTTCTCCATATCCCTGCCAACTATTGCTATTGTCTGTCTTTTTTATTATAGTCATCTTAGTGGGCGTGAAGTAGTATCTCACTGTGATTTTAATTTGTGTTTCCCTTAAGACTAATGATTTTGAACATGTTTTCATGTGCTTATTGGCATTTATATGTATTCTCTGGAGAAATGTCTATTCGAACCCTTTGTCTATTTAATGAACTGGATTATTTGTCTTTCTATTGTTAAATTGTAATAATTCTTTATATATTCTAGATACTAGGCCCATATCAGATATACGATTTGCAAATAATTTCATCCATCCTATGGGTTATCTTTTTAGTTTCTTGATAGTGTCCTTTACGCACAAAGGTTTTCATTTTGATGAAATCCAATTATCTATTTTTTCTTTTGTCTCTTGTGCTTTTGGTATCATATCTAAGACACCATCACCAAATCTAAACCAGAAGATTTATACCTTGTTTTCTTCTAAAAGTTTTATAGTTTTAGCTCCAACATTTATGTCCATGACCCATTTTCAGGTTATTTTGGGGGTATGTGAGAGATAGGGGTCCAACGTCATTTGCATTTGATATCCTACTGTCCACGCACCATTTGGTGAAAAGACTATTTTTTCCCCACATTGCATCCTCTTGACACCATGTCAAAAATTGATTGACCATAACTGTAAGGGTCCATTTCTGGACTAGTCATTTCTTAATAAATGCTTGATGAGTGGAAGTGTGAGGTAACATACTGTCCTGGCTTTCCCTTTATAGCATTTTGCATCTTGCTATTGATTATTAGTGATTAGTTATTTAATGTCTATGTCTCCCACCAGTCAACAAGTTTTTTGAAGGCAAAGAAGATGGCAGTGCCCAGCTTCATGCTTGATATCTGGAGGTGCTCAAGCATGTTCTATTAACTGACTCACTGGTTCTACTACCAACCCTTTGGCTGTAGCCCAGATCAGCTTTTGTCCTCATGAAGTTACGCTGATGACCTTTAGGACCAAGACACCTGAAGGCGGCTTCTGGATAATTTTTTTCCTAAATATCAAGGAATAATGAACACGGCAATGTCAGCTCTGGGTGCATACATTTCTAGACATCTTTGGAAAAAAGACTGATGAGGGATACTTCTGCCACAGCAGCCAGAACCCAGTCATTAGCCATGTTAAGTAGCCTTTTGTGAGGAGAGAGTAGCATTTAGAGCTATCTGTCGACCACAAAATCAATTTCATTTATGTCTTCAGAAAACGCCTTCTTGGAGCCTGCAGACAAAGGCTCCTTAGTGCTGCGCTATTGCAGCTGCCAGCTCACCAATGCTGGTAACTGACTCATATTTTTTAATTTAATTAAATGACCTGTGGTACTGCTGCGTTGTAAACCCTTCAGAGGATGCCTTTAAAACAGTTTTTTAAAGGAAGGAAAAGCTTTTATTTGAAAATAGATATATAGCTGAGACAAATTTGGGTTGTACTAGCTTTTACACATTAACTATCTATTCCAATCTAGTATCTTTATCTTTATTATAACCAAATTTGGAGACATCACAAAAAAAGAATAAAGGTATGTTTTGAAAACAGTATAAATAGATGTTGCTTTGGAAACTAAAACAATTGGTGAGCATTTTAACCTGTGCAGTCTTCTGGCCTTTCATAGGTATGCAACAAATTAAGAATAGTCAAAATTAGTAGGACTGTAAGTTCTGACTTCAAAAAAAAAAAAAAAAAAAAAAAAGGAAACTGAACTAGGAGCTGGTTCTACTGCTTTTCCTTGCTTTTAAATGTCATCAAAGAAAGGTGCCTTAAAACTTGAAGATCTTATAAATACCTCCAAATGTTCAAAAGTCAGTTGATTTGAATCCTCATAAACAGACATTCTGGACAACTGACACATTTCTTGAGCTTCCCTGAATCTACTGTGCTGTGCCAAGCATTAAAATACTTTGCACCATTCTCAGAGTCATTGGGGTTTTAGCTAACCATTCATTAAGAATAAAAAGTCTACCCCCTCCTTGAGGGCGGTGACCAAGGCATTTATATCTTTTGTATCATGATGAGTAAAAACAGCACTATCCTGAGCTTACAGTAAGCATTCTCAAATAATATTTGAATGGATGAATCCAATATAAATAGCATTTCAATCAGCAGAACCTAGTTCCCCAGGAAACTTTTCATTTTGCAAACAAAGAAAAAAAAAAGACTTGAAATGATTTGCTTTTGAGATTTTGGAATGGTCAAAATGGGAAAATAAAATCTAGAATATCATGATTCACTGCAGCTGTCTGTTCTAGTTCCTCAAGTCTGGACAGCTTGCCTTTAATTTTTTCTGCATTTCTGTTCCGAAGTAGCCATTGACCACATCTGAAATTCTAGCACTAGGCTTTGAATTATTCAAATGCCACTCTGCACATCCTCCCTTGTGCCTACTTGTCCCTCTGTGGGTGCTCAGGAAATTCTTGTTAAGTAGCTCACCACTCTTAATCAGAAACCTGGGAATAAGAGTGCTTAGCATCCAAGTTTAATTAAAGTTTTAAACTTTCAGGAGGGCTTCCTTAAGTCCATTCTCAATCTTTCCCATTTTCAACTTGTGATTTGGAGTCATTTTAAAAAATGTCATTCAACAGGGTAAATACGTCACAATAAAAGGATGAACTTACGGAAGGAATGAGTTTGAGTTCTGCTCTCTCCCGATCTCCTTGTTCGAAGAACTCACTGGTTACAAGTTCAGCCACCTGAAACATATACATATTTCAATTTATGGCTATGTATGATTTATCATGAGACTCAGGAGTTATTTCTGGCTTGTGTGTATGGCAATTATCTTCAACAGAGACAATCATTTGAAAAGCTTATGAGGAAGTACATTAATCTTTTGTATATGAAGATATTATAGAATTTAATCAATAAAACGGATTTCCTTTTAATCAGAAGAACTTGTGCAATTTATTTTTACATGCATACCAACAGACAATTTCCAACAGCATAGCTTGCATATTTGGGATGAAGAACCTAGGTTGCCACCTTCAAAGTAGGAAATGTCCTTAACCAGAAAATGAAGCAAATAATAACGTAATAATAATTTATGCTATTATATTACTATAATATATTTGTAGTAATAATTTAGCCCACTTTTGGTTGTTTCTTTGTAGATTCTTTACATCGTTGCATATTTTCATCTTAACCTGGTTTAATTTTACCCTCACAAAAACTCCTTAACTGTGTCGCATTACCAACATCTGTGTGCATCTGGAAGAGTACCCCAGGGCACACTCTGCTTCCTACTGTAGCAATGAGGCACGGGGCAGGACTAATGCTAGATGCACTGTTCATACCAGACTTCTACAGTATGACACCATATAGTTTGAAGAGCTCGATTTGCTCTTCCGCCTGAATCTGTGTATTAAAAATATTCATTGATGGTAGGTTCTAGTCGGTTCAAGTACAATGGGATGGCTGTTTTACCTGAAACCATAGGCATTTTTCCAAAATAAGGACTGGTATTTTTCCACTTTTCATTCATTAGTGTGGATGATCAGAAGCTACTGATCATAGTCGAGCTAAAGAGACGTTTTTCTTTTCTAAGCCCTGTGCTTCTAAGAATAGCTTTATAGGAGGCAAACTGATATAACAGTTTAGTGTTGAACAGGTATTTTCAACAACACTGTGGTGTGCACCTAGGAAATCTCTGAGATGAACTAGTTGGATTTACAAAATATTAGAAGAGCAGAAAATTATCATAGACAACTTGATGACAAGATCTGGATCCCCAGACTAACTTTTCCCTATTCCAGGCTCTTATAAAGATGAGGTTCTTAGCCCTGGCAAAGACTAGAAGGGTTTAATTTTGATCAAGTGCATAGAATCAAGATAATTTACCTAAGTGAATCATTCAAGAACTTTTGTCAACCATAAATCGTAACCATTGATAAGATGTAAAAACTTCTCTCTCTCCTCTCTCTCTCTCTCTCTTCTCTCTCTCTCCCCTCTCTCTCACGCACACACGCAAATTTGAGAATAGCAAGTATAAAGTCATTTATAAAGAAATAGAATATCTAGTCAGTTCATAATTTAAACATTTAAAAATTTCAACAGCATAAAACTAGTTGGAACTGACTAAATTTTTCTAAGACTCAATTCACTTTTCTCCTCTCCAGTCTCTGCCACTACCTTTTACTTTAGCACTCTAGGCCTCTTTCTGCTTTTGGCCCTTTTTAAAAGAAGGAATGGTTCCCTAAGGGTGTGGCCTTATTTATTCATTTCCCAGACTCTCCCTCAGATTGCTCTGAGGTAGGGCTATTGCACTAGAGAATGCAAATGTGCAATCAGGTCACCCCAAAGGTGGGAGTCTTGATAGGTCTGTAGCTTCTAGAAAGCAAAGAAATTAAAACAAAATCCTGTCCTTGATCTTTCTAAAGTGGTCCTGGGTATCCCCCCTGTGCTTTTTCACAGCTCAACTGGTACCACTGTTTTGTTTGTACTTAAAAACCCAGTCAGGAACATTAAGTGGCTCCTGATGGAATTTCTTATTAAAGAAGGAAATTGAGATGCTAATCAGGCCTTACGGATCACCAGGGAACCCACATGCTTTGCATCATGTTTGTGAGGAAGGAAAAGTAGTATAGACACCAGTGAAAAACATTTTGCAAGGGAATCTAAAAAATCAACATCCAGAAATTAGAAATATGTTTATATTTTTAAAGAAAGATTCTATTGTTTCTGTCCAAATGTTTCCTAAAATCATAAAAGTGACTATGTTTTTGAAAATATCTTAACCTTTTCAAGAGACAAACAAATGAGATCTCCAGTTTAGAGTTGTGATAAGATTTCTGATGAAAACATTTGGAAAAACATGGCTTTGTGTTTTATTTCTTTGAACTACTGAGTTTCTGCACTTAGCTGCAGAAGTTCACATCCTAAAAATAAAATAATATTTACATCGGTGACCAAGAAGACCACCTACAAGTGGCCATTGGCTTCTTTGGTCTAAAACATCAGTGCAGAAACTTTTTTCCTTCTAAGTACTTTATCCTCTTACTCCTTCTGTCCCCAACCCCAAGTGCGCTGCTGCCCCTTTAGTTCTTGACGTGCATTTCACTGGGGTTTCTGAAAGCCTTGGCACATCATACCTCACCCCTCTCCCTTTCCAATCTTCTCTATTTTTTCCCCAGGTCTCCCTAACTTTCTCCTACTCAACACCCCTCCACTCCCCTTCCATCTCTATTGTAGTGGCCACCCCCAGGACCACACTTTTTCCCAGTACCTAGGAGAGCCACCTACCTCTTCTCTGCAGTATACTCTCAGATTTCACTGCAAGGGGGGCCTTACCATACTGGGGAAGTGAAGAGTGGGTAGAGATGTAGAAATAAGCCACTTGACCACACAAATTCTTCACACTTACCCTGCTTTATGTAACTTCAAATATGTCACATTAAAATAAAGACCAACGCTCAATTGGAAGAGAGCTATTTATTGGAGGAGAGTTCTATAGGAAAACTGCCCAAACTGTATTGGATGGTGATGTGAGCAAGAAATAAACTTTTGTGTTAAGCAACTGAAATTTAAGACTATATCTGTTATTACAGCAAAACCTAACCTAGCCTTGATTAACACAAAAATTGGAATGGAATTGAGGTGCTGTTGTTGAGAGAGAGAGAGAGAGAGAGAGAGAGAGAGAGAGAGAGAGAGACCACTTTATTAATTGCTTACTTGCCTCTGTTCCCACTCAATAAAATCAGCTTGAGACTATGGATCATGTCTTTTTTATTTCTATTTCATTAGAGCTTAGCATGACTGGCATAATTTTGATGCTCAATAAACTTTCAAATAACATAATAAATAAGTGAATAGATGAACAGGAGGGAAGAAAGGAAAGGAGGAAGGAAGGAAGGAAGGAAGGAAGGAAGGAAGGAAGGAAGGAAGGAAGGAAGGAAGGAAGGAAGGAAGGAAGGAAGGAAGGAAGGGAGGGAAAGGAGGGGAGAGTGGGGAGAGGATGGGTGGGAAGGGGGAGGAAGGAAAAAAAAAGGAAAGAAAGGAAAAGATTCTAAAATATATGGCATTATCTTGGGGACCAGGTATAAAATAGTGAAGAAATGGTTGTTAGAGGCTATAAGGATGGTGATACATGTTACATAGTAGCAAAATATTTTGTACAAATTCTCACTGAAATAAAGCAAAGCATGTATCTAATGAATTTCTGGCCTTAAGGGAAGAGATTGGAACACAAAATGTTAGTAGCATGTGATGATTGCTATTGACTGTTTTTCTAGGTATTATAAGAAGTGAGCTCAGAAAAAGATTGGCAAGTTTAGAACAAGGAATGAAAGGGAATAGAGAAAGTTACAAATTCAGGGTCTTGAAGGGATGGAAGATGAAGCTACTTCTTAACCCTAAACTGTAAAAATAAAAATTGAGATATATTTTGAATGACAAAGGCTGATCAAGACAGCCTTGCAACAAGAATCCAATCAAAGGTATGGCCAGTACATTATTCATAGTTAAAAACTCTGAATGAATCAGGTAGTTCACAGGACATCCTTTCAACTGGAAAAAATGGCCCAGAGAAATGATTTAAATACATAATTCCCTCACTGGCACTTGTTCGGTACAAAGTACTGGGAATTAAGTCATTAGAGAGAAAGAAGGATGTATATAAGCACATTTCTTTGTTCCTGAATATAAGGGAGCAAAGAAATACAGCAGATCTAAAAAGTTTATATAGAATAGAACTGTGGATGTGGTTATTGGTAAATGGAAATGACTAGACACAAAGACATAGGAAGCCAACTAAATGTTGTAGAGTTTTGGTGCCAGAATTAACCACAAGTCTGTAACTACTTAAAACTTAAAATAAGCCTTGGGCTTTCAACTTTCTTTAGGTAGAAGTAGGCCTGGAAAGCTGCTTGGCCTTCAGATATTGCCAAGGAGAATAATGGAAAAGGGATAATTTATCAGCATGGATCTAAAGGCCATAGAAAATAATGAACTCAGGAGCATCTCCTAGAGAATCAGGGCCCGCCACAGAGTGGAGCACCTTCACAGTAAATGCTCAGTGCGATTTTGGAATTACCATGGCTCCCTAACTGCCAGATGTTGCTATCTCTTCCCTTTCTGAATGGGAGTGTTATAGTGAATATTTTGTGGTTAGGGTGTATGTTAGATGCTGCATTTTGGGTGTGTGTAGTTCTGTAATGTACATCCAGGCCCGATGTGGAGACCAGCATGTATCACCTAGACATCCTGAACTTCAAGCTTGCAACCATGACTTATGGGTCATTTCAGTCATCTCCCTTGGGGAGAGGATGAGCATATGTTGCTCGCAGGAAGGAGAATGAATCATATTTTTGGTTATTAAAAGGGCAAATTGTGGTAGTCATGTTTTACCAACTATTTCTGGCTTTCCACTTTCTGGGCACATGGAAGGATCGTATTTCCTGGTTGGGTGGGATTTTGTGAGAAGTTCTTGCCAATGAATTGTTGGCGGGGCATTTAATTTAATTTAGTGCCAGACCCACCAGGGCTTCTGCTCGAATGATCCAGATAGTGGCTGTTCCTTCAGACCCAGTCCAGATTAAGGACAAAGAGGTGCCACCCACCCTGGATGCCCAAGTCCTAATCTGCTAGGATTTGAATACCTAGCTCCACCACTTACTTGCTGTATAACCTCAGGCTACATATCCTTTCTAAGCTTCATTTTTCCTGTTTGCAAAACAGGGATAATCATTGTATTAGTTTCTTGGGGCTGTCATAAATTACCATATAAATTAGCATAAATTAAAACAACGAGAATTTATTCTCTTATAGTTCTGGAGGCCAGGAATTCAACATCAGTTCACTGGACAAAATTCAGGGTGTTGGCAGGGCCACACTCCTCAGAAGCTGGCTTTCCACTTTCTGGGCACATGGAAGGATCGTATTTCCTGGTTGGGTGGGATTTTGTGAGAAGTTCTTGCCAATGAATTGTTGGCGGGGCATTTAATTTAATTTAGTGCCAGACCCACCAGGGCTTCTGCTCGAATGATCCAGATAGTGGCTGTTCCTTCAGACCCAGTCCAGATTAAGGACAAAGAGGTGCCACCCACCCTGGATGCCCAAGTCCTAATCTGCTAGGATTTGAATACCTAGCTCCACCACTTACTTGCTGTATAACCTCAGGCTACATATCCTTTCTAAGCTTCATTTTTCCTGTTTGCAAAACAGGGATAATCATTGTATTAGTTTCTTGGGGCTGTCATAAATTACCATATAAATTAGCATAAATTAAAACAACGAGAATTTATTCTCTTATAGTTCTGGAGGCCAGGAATTCAACATCAGTTCACTGGACAAAATTCAGGGTGTTGGCAGGGCCACACTCCTCAGAAGGGTCTAGGGGAGAATCTGTTCTTTGTCTCTTCCAATTGCTGCTGGCTGCCAACATTCCTTTGCTTGTGGCTGCATCACCCTAATCCCTGCCTCATCTTCACATCACCTTCTCCTCTTCTGAATGTGTAATCTCCCTGTGCCTCTCTCTTATAATGACACCTGTGACTGCATTTAGGGCCAACCTAGATAATTCAGGATAGTGGTGATGATAATGACAATGATGGTCCTTAACTTAATCACATTTGCAAAGACCTTTTTTCCTTCTAAGGTAGTGTTTACAGGTTCCACTTACTACTTTAAATCCCATGGCCAACACAGTTGGCGCCTCATAAAACAGAGAGAGATTAACCTCAAATACTATCAGTAATCAAGGATCTTAAGTTGTGTAGTTACTGCTTGAAAACTATTCCTGCTTTAGAACTAACACTTTTTGGCAGTGAAATCAGATAGAGAGTAAAAACATGATTTGGGGGAAAATATTAATTTGGATACTGCACTCTTTGGCCAAAGAGCCCCCTGATCTTTAAATAGTCTTTGAAAAGCAAAACAGAATTTCCTTCTTACCTCCTTGGGTTTTTTGTTGTTGTCATTCTGTTTTGTTTTTTCATATGCGACCAAACCTTATGCTTACACATGATTATCTATTAAAAAACATTATTTTTGAAACCTTGCCTTATAAATGGTCAAAGTGTTATTTGGATTTAGCGTGTCAAAAAAAATCTTACAGAGAGTCAGACATATTATCAGGCTATGCTATAAACTACGCGGAGCCTAAGCCTCCTGCTATTTTTTACACCATGTTAATACTGATGCAAATTGACTAGGGTTTCAGTGCCTGGTAGTTGGGGCTCTGGGAATATCATACCCCCTCCCCCAGCCCCTCCTCTGCTGAGCCCTGCCATTAATCACCACTTGCCTGTCTCGAGATCTCCCACGGTTTGGTCACGGCTCCAAGGTCACAGGCTGTCATTAACATTGATCTGAAAAACAGAACCCGACAAAAGTCTGAATAATCTTTTGTTGCATTCCTACACAAACTTGTCCTAGATACATAAATAAATAAAACGGGACTGAGACCAGCTCACATCTCCTTTTCCTCAACAAGGGAAGCACTGTTTATGGTCCCCATGTTTAGCATCTTCATCCTACAGCCGCACGGCTCAGGAAGACAAAGCTCATACGCACCCTCCGTGGCCCTTTTGTTTTGCCTGCAGCAGATCAAGGAAAGCAAAGCATGACTTTCTATACCTGAGCTAAGCAAGCTCTGCCTAAAATAATTTGTAATGGACATTGCTTTTTATTTTTAAATATCAGCAAAGGAATCCGTATGTAATACTATATACACTGCCGATGAATCTATTTACCAGCTTACCACTGATTGATGGGAACAAAAGAAAACCTACACCGAAGAGGCGAGGCGCACACCACATCAGGAGCTACTGCTTTATCCTCTGCTCGGCAGAGCTAAGATTTATGAGTGAGAGCCACCCTGTTTCACTCCAGTTTACTACCTGGCTACGACCATGTTTTACAAGCATTACAAAGAAATGTATTCAGCTACAGCTTTCATTAATTTGAGCATGTAAGAAAGCACAGCAAAGATCTGAATCAGATTTGGAGGGGCAGATTTCTATTGGATTTCACTAGAATTCACACTGAACCGTGGATATAGAAACACGGGGAACAAGTCAAACCGTAGAGAGGTCTGGTGCTTATAATTCGATGTGGTGGGAAAGGGAGAAATAAGACACACTCTTTGTCCAAAGTCTGTTTTCTTTGTACTAAAAGCAGCAGCAGGCGATGAAAAGTAATGACGGATCTGAGCAGGGAAACCACGTCTTGGCCGGCTCCTTTTGGAAGGAAGGGTGTGTTGTTAAAGGTCAGAGGGCTGTCTTGATGTCAGGTGTTAACATTTCATACCCCGGCGGATTCCAGCGCCTTGGAAACGTGTCTGCTTCCCAGATGGCGGAGCATGCTTAGATGGTAGTGGAGTTTGTGTAACCCCCAGGATACTCCGCGAGGGAGCAAGGCAGAGTGGCAGATAACAATAGGTCATTCAGAACACAACCAGGCGCAGCAGCATCAGCAGCCCTCTCACTGAGGTCAGGCAGCGTCTAATCCCAAACACCCCTGTGCTAAATAAGTGCTGTGCAGAGACACGTCAGTCTACTCTTCATATTTGATCTTTTCTAACAAGCACTGCTCAGTTTGCCTGCCTCTGTACTAAGTGCTTTACCAACTAACTCCTAACTAAATGAATCCTCATCATAAATTTCTGAGGTAGGTGCTCTGATTCCTATTTTACAAAGAGGTAAATGGAAACATGGAAAGGTTAAGTCACTCTCCCAAAGCAAGTAAAGGATTCAGGATTCTGTGCTCAATACAAAGCTGCCAGACCTCCTCTCACTATACCCGATGCTTCTCATTTTAGGTTCTGCTGGTAGCAGAGGGGGACAAGACTAGGTAATGCCCTGGACTCTGCGGTCTCTCTCCTAGACAGGAAATAATTTCTGTGAGGTTGCCTACTTGTATAGTAACTTGGAAAATTACCTAGGTTCCACTTGTTTGATAATTTGAAGCTTACTTCTCAAATTCAAATTCATATAGTCATTAATTAGTCAATAAGTTCATTGGTCTTCTGCTAGGTGATCGGATGATGGTAATTCTAACAGCTACCATTTATTGAGCTGGCACCACAGGGTGACTTACATAGTCTCCATATGAGGTAGGTGTACAATTAGTGTCTCCATTTTACAAAGCAAAATAGTGCTTTGCAGTTTCGTGATTAGAGAGGTTAGGCAGATTGCCTGAAGTTACACAGCTAGGTATAGAAGCAAGGAATGGAATTCAGAAAGTCTGACAGAAGAATCTACTTTCAATGGCTATTTTACAGTGAAACAGAGAGTGTATATAGAGAAGGAAGACAGATAAAGGCTGGGAGGTCAGATGGTGGAGTGTCTGAAATCTTTATTTGATTGGTAAGGGGGCATCAGTTAAGGATGGGGGCTCAGGAGGGACCTAGCTAGACCTTCAAAGGGAGAACTTTCGGTAGTAGGTATGAAAATAGTTTGAAGAAGGAGAGAATGGAAGCAGGAAGACCAGATGGAAAGCATAAATTGACAAGGGCCTACAACGAAGAAAGGCAGGGAGAATGGGAAGGGAAGGATGGGGTGGGAGATTACACAGGAAGAACTAAAGGAGGTAAATGAGCAGTTTTGTCTTATTTTTAGACCAAGCCTCTGCAAGAAGTGAAAGGCCTTTTCTAGAGGAAGAGGGCGGAGAGAGTTTGTAGCAACTGTTTTAGTTTCAAGGTCTGAGTACTTCTGGTCCAAGTTACAGTTAAGTGGTATCAATCTGCTCAGTGCAATTGAATGAATAAACAGTCAGGAATAAAAAGAAAAATGTTGTAAAGCAGTGCTGTCTCTAGAGAATCTGATACAAGAGATCATTTTTATCATACCTCTTCTCTATATCTTACAATAATGGTTATTTTCCTGATTTGTTCTCTAGTTCGAAAACAATTAGGAACTTAAAAGGAACACATTTTAATTTTAAACACATATTCAAATTCTGTAAAAGATTTTCATGTATAAACTGAATTTTGCATTTACCAAACAAAAATATTACATCTCTCATCTTGTGCTGTTTCACTGTTTTAAATTTTAAACACAACAAATAAAACCCTAAACGGTCGCAAAAAAGGACAGAATTGAAGTAACTCAAGTTAAGTTTTTTCATCTTATTACTGTTCTATCCTTGTTTATTCTGAATATACTGTTTAAAAGCAGGACTGTGACACTTCCAAAGGACGAAGACACAAACTACACCCCGAGCCAGTGAAAAAGGTTCTGAACCATTAGGAGCTTACTCTTGAAAGTGTGTACCATGTCCACCTCCGCCAGGGGCTGACTGTATAACTGGGCATTCTTAGAATTAGCTTACGTGTACGATACACGTACAATTAAGGGATAAGTAATAACATGTGCTAATTTGAAGCTTTCATATCAATTATTTTGATACTCAACAGTAACCCCAGCAATTGTTTACAGCTTATACCGACAAAAGATTTTTCTCAGGGAAGAGTATCTCATCATCGACAGTGTTTAGATTGCAGGCACATGGTGATGATCGAAAAAAAAAAAACCAGACTGACTTTTAGTTGGTTTTATTACTATTTTAAGTGCCCCCCCAGAAACCCCACCCCCTTAGTGCACATGAAATGGGGCCGGGAGGCGGGGACGGAGGAAGGGCAGAGCTGCGGGGGGAGGGGGGGTGGCGGGGGTAGTGGTAAAAGCTCCTGGAGCACCTCTATTTTACATACTGTGCTTCCAAATATGATTTTTTTCTTTCC
>NW_006442484.1:47059289-47081089 GCF_000325575.1 Pteropus alecto
GAAAACATCCGGCGGAGATGCGGAAGCACTGGCATTTTAGAAGTCTTGCTCGGAAGAGGCCAGGCCCAAGGAAGCAGCCGGGAGTCATTGAGAAGAGATGGTGTACACGTACAGGCTTTGGGAATGGCCTGGAATGATACAACCAACTGCTAACAGAGTATAGCTGTGCAGCAGTATGAGAATTGGGAGTGAAGCTCAAGGGAGAATTTAATTTGTTACATATAGGAAAAAAAAGTATTCTTATAATTACTTGTGTAGTTAAAAATTATTTAAAAAGAAATTGCCTTGTAAGAAATTAGGAAGAATGTGAGTGAAGTGTGAAATTGAAGGGAAGGAAGAACTAAAAATGGACCTTGAGAAGAAGGAAGATTTTAGAGATGATTTTTTTTGGGGGGGGGGGGCTGAGGAGATGGAAGCATATTTTTAGATCTAGAAAAGGCATAATGGGGGAAAAAAACTGATTTTGAAAACGCAAGTCAAGAGAGTACAACTGATATCGCAAGGTGGAGGCTGGGCGGGGGGAGATGGAGGAAACGGAATTAGGACACAAGTTGAGGAGAGACTAGCACCTTAGGAAGGACATAGAAAAAGATCTGTAAAGATAACAAAGAGAAATATTAATGCACAGAGTGAGGGGGAAAGGGCGCCCTCTGGTGAGAGAGTGTGAAGAGAGGTCAGTTGCAGAGGGAAGGGGCAGGCAGGGCTCTGTGTTCTGAGGATGGTGGCAGAAGTTTCACAGAGCACATATGGGGAGGAGAACCCACTTGGGGTGACTCTAGTGGTTGCCTGGCTGTCGAGCAGACACAGCAAGTGGATAATCCTGGCCTCGCAAGCTTTCCTAGGAATACTTAACAGCTTTGGAACAGGAATAAGATAGCAAAGGTCTGAGGATGGATGAGGTGAGGACAGCAGAAGGCCAGGGTGTGACAGAAAGAGGAATAGTCTCACCAGCTGGAGTGGCTGCAATCAGGTGGTTAAAATGTGCCACATAAAAATGATGGTTTGTTGCTGTCTTTTTTAAACATCTGAGAAGTCCTGTGAAAAGTCTGGAACAGACTCCTTATTTCCACCACCAAAATTGTTCCAACTGGTTTTCTATCTACAATATCTGTTGTCTCCAAAGAAAAACGAAACTTAATTCTCCACTTTCCTTTTTCTGTGTAACTTTGTTTTTTGAGGTTCAAAAATACCCTCTTCCCACCAACTTGCATGCCCGCCTTCTCTGGAAAAAAGAGGAAATCATGGCTTGCTGAAACTGAACCAATCTGAATATGATTTTTCTAATTTCGAATGCAAATTTATGGAGAGGAGGCGAATTATAAACTAGAAGACAAAAAGACAGTCTCTGTCTTTTCTCTAATTATTCAACCAATCTCTAATTTTTAATGTAAGCTAAGATTTGTTACTTTAAAAATCACTTGTGTGCGCTTAGCACTGTCAGAAAAGCTAAATCTTTAAATAATGAAAAAACACATAAACAAGAGCTATTTCTTACCGAAATATATCACGATGGTTTTTGATGTTCCAATCATATTCTCCTTTACTGACAAGTTCAAAGAATTCAGTTCTCCTCCTGCATGAAATCAAATGAAGAAAGAAAAAAAAAAACCTGGAATGAAATTTCTCAGTCTGTGGGGTGACATAAACACATTTATGGGAAAATATAAGACCACCTGAACCAAGTAACTTAATATTTGAAATCATGAGGCTAAAGCACTATCAAAATAAATCACTTTAAAAAAAATGTTGAGGCTTCAAGAAAAAGCTGCAATCATTTCTGAATGTATTTACAACAGAGAAGATTATCGAGCCATAAAACAGAAAACAATTTGGTCCTGCATTTAGGATTACTTGCTGTGAAGCCCTTGTGGCATTTACTGAAAGTCAGAGAAGAAAGGCAAGGACAAATAAAATGTGGGAACAATTCTGGAATGTTCTTTTATCATTCAACATAGAACTGAGCTGTATGATGATTCAAAATAAGATAAACTCCCTGGTAGTAAATTCAGGATACTTTTTTCTAGGTAAGAAAATAACTAAAATAACTATTTCGGCATTTCAGTGCTTAAACACTTAAGCTGTGGAGTCAAAAATAACTGTTTAAACAATGGGTCAGGCACCTACTTGTGCAGCTTTGGCAAGTCACGTAAGCCCTCTGAGCCTCAATTTCATAACCTCTGACATGGTGATTAGATTCACTAACTCACAGAGTTATCGTGAGGATTAAATGAGATGACATAAGAAAGCGTTTAGCGTAGTATCTGCACATTTTAATGCCAGATACACACACATACAGATACAGATTTGAACGTATATAGATATGAAAAAGACAAGAGGGAATATTCTAAAGTTGTGAAAATAAGGGTGATTTATTTCTATTTTCAAAACTTCTCTTTAATCTAGTTATACGACTTTTTATTATGACAGCGAGAAAGGAAAAAAGAGAACATCAATATTTTTATTCTTTTAGAATCATTTCCCAATGTTTCACCTTCTTGGCACTTTCTAATGAGAGATAAAGGGTATGATGCACTGTTTCCAGAAGTGATTATTTCCTGGTTAAGTAGGTTTGAGAAATGCTGCCTGTAATATGCCTCTCTTGGAGTTTTAGCACCTACATTAGCCTTTTGAAGGCTCTCAAAAATACTGAGCTAGAAAAAGCCTACTTAGCCTACTTAACCATAGAATTCCATAGTTCCAATGTTTTAAGAAATACACAAGGTGGTGTTGGAAAATGCTACCATGTCACGTATGGTGGAAATCAGAGTAAGATCTTAGACACTCAGTGCTGACTCATAGTCTGGGGGGAAAAGGACAGGATGCTGGGTGCAATTGGCTCTCCTGTTTCTGGTCTGGGTTCCCTAACACCGCTGACCAGCTTCTTGTCATCAGGTCAGACTGACTACTCAATTTACCTGAAGGGGGACAGGTCAGGAAGACAATGTGGCTCACTTCCTTATTTTGAGACACAGACAGGTCCTGGACCTATTGCTTCAAGTAGATACAGGTCAAGGCCATCTCACAGTATGGGGGAATCTCTACAACAACCTCATAGCAATTGGTAAGATGGTACCGCACAGTTACATGGAAGGGCCCAGCAACTTCTCTCCTGTTTGGGCGTGCAGGTGTGTACATATCTTTTCTTCTTATAACTTTACCATCTTTTTCAATTGCCCACTCCCTTCTTTATGACCACGGTCATGCCTTTTCACTTCGCCACTGTGACTGTGAACTGAAATAGAAAGGGAAGTAGTGGAATGAAGAGAGCCCAGATCTGGACTCAACACTGACCTGGGCTCAATGCTGACTGTTATTTACTAGCTACATGGTCCTGGGCAAGTGATTGCACATTGCCTCAGTTTCCAGTTTTGTGGTAATAATTTGAGATGAGGTACATTAAGTGTGTGGCACTGGTAGATACTCCATACCTGATAGCTATGGTTAATATGCAAATATTATTAATAGTGTTACTGCCAACAATAATACACAGTGGGCTAGTTGGACTACATGGAGATCGAAGATGTCATCTAGTTCTTTCTCTCTGAATGGATATTAGTCTTCTTTCGAATAATTGTGGAGGAGAAAGTTTGGTTCAACAAATATTTATTAAACACCTACTCTGTGCCAACTCTTTACTAGGCTTTATGGAACAAGACATGGACATGGTCTTTAAACATCTTTGAGTTTAGCAGTGGTGACCAAAAAAAATAGGTAATTCTCCTTCAAATGCGATACAAATGATAATACTAATGATACTGGGACTAGAGTGAAGTGAGGAAGGCACTCACCTTGGGCACAAAATTTGAGTAATCCAGTAATCCAGACAAATAATATTTGAATGCAATATAAAAAAAAAAGACAATATAAAGACAAAAAACAAAAAACAAAAAACCATGAATAAAATATCAAAATTTTAAATAAAGATAGGGTTTATGTTCACTCCTGGATCCCCAGTGCCTACAACAGTGCTGACATGTAGTAGGAGCTTAATAAATATTTGTTGAATTGATGCATGCGTGAAAAAGATTATCTCATAAAGCTATTCATTAAAAAAAACAAAAAACAAAAACTCTTCAGCCACTGATTTCACCTAGATTCTAGTTGTTCTGGGATCTTCACAGTTGCCATTTGGAGAGATTGTGATAAGAAAACAACAGAAAATTCATTCAAGAAAAGCCCTGCCAGATTCTCAGAGACTAGATTCTAACTTGAACCAAGCAGACATCATAAGAAATTGTGGGACATTTAAGAACGCCATTCCATCCAATGCCTGACCTTCCTTTCACTGATTATTGTTATATTTGCTGAGAGTGAGTTTGATAGATGAGACATAACGTTTTTGATGAAAAGTGGAGCCATATTGCCTAGGTGGCTAACTCAATGCAGAAAATAATTTTTTAAAATACAAATCTATGATGTGCCAATCAAATAGCACCATAAGAATAAATTTCCCAGTGATGGAAAGTTTAATAGCTAGGGTTGCTGGTGTGTAAGCCTTAAATCAAGTGAACCCCAAATCAGTCATAGGCTTCACATCACATTATAACAAAGCTATATTTTATTACATTAAGACAAAAGAGAATATCCACTATCTGTAGAGGATGGTGGATAGAGGAGAGGGGGAGGGATTTTTTTCATAGGACACAGAAGAACATGGCGTACTAATTTTATTTTTCCTCCACTGACCAAAGTATATAATTTCTTGATAGGTTCTATTTATTCTGGTGTCCCAAGGTTTGGCTATGACCTCAGAAAGTAATAGGAGACTTCCTGCACACCATAGTTTTATCAAGATAAACATGGGAAAAATCTAGTAACTGGTGGAACCACGTATATCATACATCTGGTAATAATACATTTGGTAACATAAATGCCAAATAGATGCTTTAAAGTTTAAACCAAAGTGCATTTAAACTTTTTTTTAAAGTTTCTGAAAATTAACATCTTGAAAGATCAGGAGATGGGGTTAATCATTTTCATAAGGCTGCAAAAGGATTTTTGAAGTGATGATATGCAAAGTTCACATAACAAATTTATTATGCATATTTAAAATAGTTTAAAAGGCATAAAATTACAGAATGGACAGAGAATCTGTCTATCTCTTTACCACTCAGCCTGGAAATAAGGCTTTACCCATCCTGTTGAGGGCCTTGTGCATCCCTGTACTGCTGCTTCTGCCTCCCTCCCTGCCTCCCACCACAAGACGGCCATTTTCTAAATTTTGCATAAATCATCTTCACATATAGCCTTATAATTTTACCAGGTAAATTATGCATAATGTTGCTCTGCACGTTTAAAAATTTTAAAAATGGTGTCATCATCGTATCTGTATTCTTTGGCAACTTGCTTTTCTCACTCAGTGTTTATGAGATTCATCCGTGTGGCTACATACATTGCTTGGCCACTCCCTTTCACTGCCGTGCTGTAGTCCATGTATCAGTATATCCCTGTTTATTTACCCATTTTCTGATGGTGCAAATTTAGATGACTTGCAATTTTTTTATTATATATCATGAACATCCTTGTACACGTCTCTGTGAATTCATGTGATTTTTCTATTTCTGCCTCTCTGTCTCTTTGTCTCTGTCTCTGTCTGTTTCTCTCTCTCTATATATAATATATACACATTTACTTATGTATATGTAAAATTGCTGGGACATAGAATGATTTTTCTGTATTTAACGAGCTTTCATTATAATTACAGACTGTTAAAGGTATCTGAGACCTTTCAGGAAATATCTGCTGTAATTCATGTTATAGGTGAGGAAATTCAAGGTGAAGGAAGATGAAGTTGATTGCTAGGGTCTCTCTCAGGGCAGTTATGGGAATATCTAGGTAGGTTCCAGGTTCCCAGCCTCCCAGTTCTGGCCTCTGAGACCATCTTTGTAAATCGTGTGTAACATGAACCTTGTGCATTGTGAGAATATGAACAGCAGAGGTTGGACCCCTTCATGAGCTCATGGCACTGCAAGCTGCTGTACCCAGTGCCGGACACCACAGCAGGCTCCAGGCAGAGGTCTTTCTATCACCAACAACGGGGTACTCCAAGCAAGAGCTGTAGGCGGCTCTGGTCAGGTTGATGATTCACAGCTTCACGTGGTTTATTTCTGACCTCCTCCTTGGTGATAATCATTGCAAAACAACAATGTAAAATTCACTGTGCTTTTGAGAAATGAATTTGCCCACACAGCTGCTCATTTTAGCATCTATATGTGTATGTGTATGTACATTATAGAGTCAGCAGCATGAGCATATGTAAAAATGTTAAAAATAGGAGCACTTTTAAAAACATGGGACTGATAAAATGAACATTTGAAAAATACACAAAATTATGTAATACTCCTTGGATCTAAACCTCTTTGTCATAAGGAACTATGTCATTAACTTCTCAAGCAGATCATTGGGAACCTTGGTTTTCAAGGACAATGGCAAATACCTCTGCTAGTGAAAAGCAACTTACTGGAAAATCTCATTTATAATCAGATATGTTTTTATTAGGCTTTTATCCTGCTCTCCTGACATATGTTCCACTCAGAGAAATAGCAGTCTTTATTACAAAAGCATCATTTGAACATAACTGCTAAAATTACCCACAAAAATAATTCTAAAGATTGGTTACCAGTCACCCATCACTACATCGAAAAGCTTTCTGGTTTGTAATTTTTCTGCAATGCAAGAAATTATTTGTAAAGTGAGAAATCACCATTCCTGTGTATATTTTAATCAGAAATGTTTTTAAAATTTATATATCTATGTATACCTGTATGTGTATGGATATATTCTCTATTTATCTATTTATCTAACTGTTCTGAATCTATTAAAGGTCCATGAATGTTAGGAAGGTTTTACTGCTGAGGTGGCAAATCATGATTGTGACTCTCCTGCAATTTCAACTCCAGAATCGTCAGGCAGGGGTGGCAGAAATGTGTGTGTGGATGGGCTGGAGTGGGTGCGGGGAAGGGGCAGGATATTTATTCTTTCAGTGTTCTTACAGCTCATTCAAAAGGCAAATCAGACATGTGCGATTGATTATTAAATGTAGATTCTGGAGAGATTCTGGACTTTGGAAATAAAAGCACCAGAGAAGAATAGAAAATTAATAAGCAGATGTTAACTCCAGTAATTATGACTGAAGGAAAAAGTCATATATTTAATTTGAAAAATGAATTATCTTCCTGCTTTAAACCAGCACTGATAACACAAGGGTAAATTAGCACTAGTACCCGCCAACTAAGAATGAAATGACCTGTTTGATGCTGTGCTGATGTTGACAGCATGAACAAATTTGGGAAAACGCAGGAAATCGAAAGATCAGAATGACTTTGAAGTTTAAAAATGGCAGAAGATTACACAACACAAAGCTCTAACATCAGTTCGGTCAATAGTCACCAGGCCAAGAAGTGGGCTAGGGCATTGCTAGATGGCGTGTACTTCAGGTGCCCGACATTTACTTTGTCTGCAGCACATCTCGTGCTGTGGTATTACTGGTTTTTATCTTCCCCACTGGGCTCTGAGTTCCTGAAAGTAAGAACTACGTCCTATCTGCCTCTGCATCCCCAGCCACTAGCACAGGATCTGACATAAAGAAGGTATCAATAAGTGTTAATGAATTTCTCCGTTTTAATTCAGTTGCAATATCATGTGGATTGGGATGGGAGGATGACTATATGGAAAAATGTTTTTGGAATTCAGGAAGAAGTACCAAAATATTTCTTTCATTAAACTGCCACAGAGCTTGTTGTTCAGACATTAGAATCTTTTCAGTGGGTTAATTCATCAGGCTCTGTTAAAATGTAAGAATGTTTGGGAAAGAGCAATGGGTTAATCCTTGTAAGTCATTACACCTTACTATGCGGTAATTTATCCTCTGCCTTTCTAATATGGTGGCTAGTAGAGTGCAGGCAACTGTGGAAATTGAAAACACTGAACGTAGTGAGCTCTTAATAAACATTTGTTGATGATGAATGAATGGATATTCCTGTCTCCATAAGAGTAGAAACATTTTTTGAGTTCCTATTGTATTTTTTTAAAATAAATTGTTCAAGACATTAATCTAATTTTTAAAAGGATGATCGAACTATGACTCCTAAAAGTCCTAGATAATTTAGTATATTTTGCTGCCATTATCAGATGCTTTTGAGAAATGCTGCGTATTGCGTCCCTTTGGAACGACGAAGACAAAGAAACCAGTAGACTAAGCATTTTTTCTTAATTGCTGATGAATATTTGTAGAGCACAAAGGAAATGGAAAAATTTCAATTTGAAGATTAGTCTGATTAATTTAGATAGTCAACCAAAAAGGCATTGGGCACCCAAATGGATTTATAAAATATGTATTATTGGATAATTCTTCGTTTAAATAATGGTCTGAGGCAATGTGGCATGGAGATGTGAGCACAGACAACTCGATGACTTTAGGCAAATTCTTAACTTCTCTAAGCTTAGGTATCCTTATCTATAGGATGAGGATAACAAATCTACCTTATAGGTTGATCTGAGAATTCAATATCATAAAAGTTTGTATTTTGAGAACTTGTTACGTCAGGCAGTGTGTCAGATTTTGAGGCTCCAAGAGTGAGATGGCTGCATTCATGTCCTACTCTAGTGGTGATACAGGGAGACACCATAGTGCCTAGAAAAACGTGGGGCACAGAGCAGGCACCTGGCAGACAAGAGATACAGTGTTATGTGATCACAGCCTGTTGGGAATGGATGCTAAATTATAATTGCTACCTGACACACCAATATCCTCCACAACTGTATTAAAGCTAAAGAACTGCCAACTTCTTATGCTCCAGTTTATCTCAGTTGCAAGCAAGGAGCCTCTAAGCAAGGAGCAGTCTCTGCTTCACCAGCCAGGCTCCTGGGTGACTCTGACCTGGGGCCTCCTCACCAGCCCTTCATTCTGCTGGTGGAGTCTGCAGTTAGTTGAATTGCTACTGGCTTGCTACCTAGGGTGCTGGGAACCAGCCTCAGACATGGGCATACTCAAGTTACTGCTGCACTGAATGCCTGAGTGTTCCCAGGACTGGCCTCACTTTCCCCTTTAGTACTCTTAAACTAACAGTTGTCTAACTGTGGGGAGAATGGCAGAGTAGTTCAAACACTTTGGAGTTCGACTACTTGGCTCAACTCTCAGCTTTACTATTTGACATTGTGAGCAATTTACTGAATCTCTCCAAACTCAGTTTCCTCCTGTGTATTTGAGGTCAAACATAGTGCCTGTCTAATGAGACTGCTCTAAGTATTAAATGGAATAATGTGTATATAAAGCTCCTAAGTAAGCACACAGGAAATATTAGTAGTTGTTTTTATTATGAATTGTGAAAGCTGCATAGGTCATTTTTGTTGACTTATAGTACAGGGCAGATAAATAAATAGTACAGGGCTTTTGTGACTTTCCTTGAATTTTTAACACATGTAATTTGGGATCTCTCTCTACCCACCCCAACAAGCTTTGTCTTTTATGGTGTAAATTTTTTTTAGTTTTCTGCTTGAATGATTCTTTATAAGATATTTTACATTATCAAAGTTATTAAATTTAAATTACTTAAATTTAAATTATTTTGATTATTTAAATCTTAATTATTTAAGTTACCAAATTACCTTTCAAATAGGTAATCTCCTTTGACCGCCACAAGGACTCTCAGGGATTGGTATGGGCTATGTGCCTATTCCCATGTTGCTGACAAGGAAATGAAGCAAAGAGAGATTAAGTGACTTTCTCAAAGTCATACGACTGGTTACCGATAAGGTATATCTAATTCCTGCTTGAGATTCTGAAATTACTATTTAATTATCGAAGCCTTATTCACTGCAGGGACTCAGAACTAGGCACAGAAATTAATTTTAGAAAATCACTCAGCAGAAACTGGAAAATGTTTTCAGTGAGTTGGAAAATCAGACTGAAGAATTAACCCCCAGACTTAGGTTCTGAAACCTAGAAATTCACACTGAGGTTATTTTTGTTTTGCTTTTGTTTTTCAAACTTGTGAAGTCTGCTTTTATCTGTCATTTGCAGGACAGAATCCTGAGGACACCTAAAGCCATTAGAAATTAAAGTTACAAGTTTTCATGGTTATTTTTAAAGAGGTTCCATGTTTCTAGGAATCTTACATTTTCCCCCTCTGGTGCATGGCAGGAGACCCTGCCCCTAGGAATGAATCATAAACCCTTCTCCATAAGGCCTAGACCTTCTTCCTGGCAACCCTTTCTAGACTACTTTCCCCAACTCAGAGAGGAAAGCAGTGAGCTTCCTCTTTCGTTGACCTCAACTGTATCATGATGTTGGATTTGAGTAGTGAGGGCAGAAGACCCAACGCTAATTCAGACTTATAGAAAGCTGCCTCACATCCTCTTGGCCCACCTTGTTCCAGCTATTGCTCCTTCAACCAGCACTACAACTCATGCCTCGTTGGCCCTATGTTTTGCTTTCTTTCTGACCTGCTTGCAAGTCCTTGTCCCAAGCTTTGCTTTGGGAGAGGGCATGGGGAATGCATGCTGGTTTTCATATTAAACCAATTAATGTATACCTGGGAAGGTCAATATTGCCATGTAATTTATGCCCAATTCAAATAACAACTATTTCTTGATTTTTCCATTATTAAAGGAATATAGTGATTGTGGAAAAAGCCCCAAAAGAGGATGTGTGGGTTCCAGGTTAGCCACTAATCTACACTATTTAACATTTTTTTTTGTTTTTTGTTTTTTGGTTTTTTTTTAGGCAAAGCATCCCTTGGTTTGACCTCACAGATTGCAAGGACCTTGTCAACTACAATCCCTTATTTTTTATTCTTTTATGTCTACAGCACCTGGTCTTCGTAGGTGGTCTCCCATCCAAGTACTAACCAGGCCTGACCCTGCTTAGCTTCACACTACTTAATCTTTCTGAGCTCAGTACCTGATCTACCAAAAAAAAAAAAAAAAAAGACTTGGATTACATCATTTCTAACATCCCTTCCAGTTCCACACTGTATATTTGTGAAATAAAAGCATCTGGGTGACTATAGTAGTTGCTTTCCCCCTCATTAACCCTAGGGCTTGTTTACTCTAAAAATATGGCAACACTTTAAAGCAACTTTAGACAGGCAAGTGAATCAGCCTCCTGAAGGTCTAGATTAGAAAATGGGCACCTATTCAGAACCTCAAAAAACAATAATGCTGAGAAAAAGAGACCAGCCAGCTTCTTTGGGAGTCAGCAAACATTAGCAGGGGCTGCAGCATTAAGATAAGAACAGAGTAATGAGAAAGTGAGTTGTAACCAACTTCCCTGACTGCATTCCAGCGGTCACTCAGTGATTCATCACATCCCTAACAGGCTTGATAAATGAACTCCAACTGTTGAGACTTTTTTCTCCCTTAGAAGTTATTTGGAAACTTGGCTTGGGAAAATGCTTCTACTTTGAGGAAAATAAGGCAAAATCTTGCAAGTGTCAGAGACAAGAAATAAAAATATTAACAGATGCAGGCTTCCATAAATCCCAAATGAAGGAGCATCAATTCAGAAAAAGAGGGAAGATCATGATAGTTAAGTCAAACATGAGAGCCACAAAACATGCAAAATAAATAGGCTATAAAGCGAATGTGGTGGTAGATGTAGCCATTTATAAGACATAAAAGATATTCACAAGATATAAGATGCTTATAAGACATAACATAGATATTGCTACTCCATTTTACACATGAAGAGGCTCAGAGAGGTAAATAGTTTGATGATGCACAGCTAGGTAGTGGCAGAGCTAAGGTTTTAATTGTTTTTAGCATTTTATTTTATTTTATTTTATTATTACTTTCAAGTGCACAGTACATTGGTTAGATATTTATGTAGTTTATGAAACGATCCCCTTGATTACTCTATCATCCTTCTGGCTCTACACATAGCCATTACACTAATGCTAACTGCATTCCCTATGCCATGCTCCCCATCCCCATGACCATCTATCAAAAGAAGTACTAATTTGTACTTCTTTAATACTTCACTCCTTTCTTGCAACCACTTAACCTCTGCCTCCCCTCTGGCAGTCACCATATTGTCCTCTATACTTGTATGTTTTTGATTCGTTTGTTCTTTTTGTTCCCTAGATTCTGCATATAAGTCAAATAATATGGTATTTATCTTTCTCTGACTTATTTCACTCAGCATAATAGCCTCTAGGTCCATCCATATCATTGCAAATGGTAGGATTCCATTTTTTTATGGCAGAGTAATATTCCATTGTATATATGAACCATAACTTCGTTATCCAATTGTCTGTTGATGGGCATTTAGGTTGCTTCCATATCTTGGCTATTGCAAATTGTGCTGCCATGAACATAGGGGTGCATTATCTATTTTAAATTTTTTGAGGAACCTCCAGACTGTTTCTCGTAGTGGCTGTGCCAATTTGCAATCCCACCAACAGTGGATGAGAGTTCCCTTTTCTCCACATCCTCACCAACACTTGTTGTTCTTTGATTTGTTCATGATAGCCATTCTGACAGGTGTGAGGTGATATCTCATTGGGTTTTAATTTGTATTTCTCCGATGATTAGTGACCTTGAGCATCTTTTCAAATATCTATTGGCTAAAGGTTTTAATTTTTTAAATATATTTTTAAAATTAACATTTATATTTAACAAAGTAATACATACACAGTTAACAAATCAAACTACTAAAAAGCATACACTTGACCCTTGAATAACTTGGATGTGCCGACCCCATGCAGTTGAAAATCCACATATAACTTTTGATGCTCCAAAAACTTCTATCACCCCTCAGTATCCACGGGGGGATTGGTTCCAGGACCCTGGCAGATACCAAAATTCGTGGATGCTCAAGTAACTTACATAAAATGGTGTATAACAATGCATGTAGTCAGCCCTCTGCATCCTCGGATACCCAACAGAGGACTGAAAATACTGTTTTTGATCCATGGTTGGTTGAATCCACGGATATGAAACCCACAGATATGAAACCCACAGATACAGAGGGCCAACTGTATTTATTAAAAAAAATCTGTATAAGTAGACCTGCACCGTTCAAATCTGTGTCGTTCAAGGGTCAACTGTTTAATAAAAAAAGACAGTGTTTTCAATATTGCTGCCTTTTCATCCTTTGACTATATTTCCTAATGCATTCATTTGATTTTTTTTTTATTTTGGCTATTATATTTTTAACTTCCAAGAGCTCTTTCTTCTTCTGTGGTCATTCCTATTATTTTTGAAAACATTCTGTTCTTGTTTCATGGATATAATACTTAGCTCCCTAAGGGTATTAATAATAGTTTTTTGTTTGCTTCCTTTCCCTGTTTTCTCTGATTCTATTTTTTTCTATTGGTTTTGACCTCTGTGTTTCATATGAGAGGCTTTCATCAATGTTTTGTGACCCTTGGTATATGTATGTAATAGCAAAACATTAAAAGGCTGAGCAGGAGCTGTATGTGTGTGTTCATTGCATGGGATACACTTACATAAACATTGCACAAGACATATTTACACTAAGACATTATTCATTGTTTATCTGAATGCAAATTTAACTGGGCTTCTTGTATTTCTATTTGCTAAATCTAAGAACCCTGGGTGTGTAGCTTATGGATTTCTAGTTTCTGGGTGACTGGGCTATGAGCTATGGGTTTTTAATGCAGAGACTCCTTCCATTTTACTTCATCCACCTTCTGAGCTTTGCATCTCATTCCCACCTTGTACTTTTCCGAGTCCAGAGCTCTTTCTTCTATTTCTCCAGAAAATAACCTTCTGGCCTTCTCCAGGAGTGACTATGTTGGTGGAGGACTTTATGGGCTCTGAGTATTCTGTAAACTGACTTTTTAGTAATCTCTCTGTTTTAAGCCTTGAGTGTCACATTCACTTTTCATGGCAATTTTTGTCTCAAAGCACTGAGCAAGGTTCTGCAAGGCAAACTGGCTTTTTTTCTCAAAGTTGTCCTCCTCTGTATGCCAATCTATATAAAGGTATTACAGAGATGACGTTAGGGAGCATGAAGTACAGTAGAGAAAGGAGAACATGGGCTTAAGAACTCACACATAGGATCAAGGAGAAAAGAAACCTATAAAAGAGCCAGAAAAGGAGAGAGAAAGGGAGCTGGATATTGGGGAAGAAAAGAGTAGAAATTGACAATGGGAAGTCAGCAAACCTTCAGATGCCGCAAAGAAACTAGGAAATATCAGAAATGAGTAAAGGACATTGAATTTGGGGACAAGGAAGTCTCTGGTGACCTCTGAAAAGTACAATTTTGATAGAAAATGAAGGTGGATTCTGTTCTTTAAAGTGTAAATGGGCATTAAGAAAATAAAGGTACTACTGTGCTCCATTTATTTTAAAAGGTAGGCAGTAAAAGAAAGGTATATTGAAAAGCGATTAAATATCTCCATGGGGTCAAGTGAAAGGATTTTTTAGGAAAGGGAAGTTGTTTGGTCTTCAAGAGAAAACTGAACATATCAGTGAAGAAAGAGATTTCCAGGCTGCCAGAAGAGGTGGTTCCCGATGAAGCAGGTCTAAGAGGAAATGAGAGGGGTGGAATTTCCAGCTCAGATGGAGGCCTGAAATTGGATAAAAGGGAGTAGAGGAGAGGTACAGAATGAGGACTTGGATTTCAAGCTTTCGGCCACAAATCTTTTCCGTTAGCATCATCGGTGCCATTATAGACCTGACCAGAAATAATAGTCTGAAATAACAATCCTTCTCTAAAAGTGGCCATCACTTGGTTTGAATCAAAAGTCTCAAACAAGGCTCATAAAACAGAAGAAAGATATAAATCCCTTGATTGTAGCCCTGCTTTTCTTGTAGATACCACCTTAATGAAGTTCATCTACACATTGATATTAGTGCTAGAATAACAAGCACCCCTCGATATGGACCTGAAAATTGGTTACAGGATGAAACTTTACATATCCATTTGTCAAATAGATCAAATGCCAATACCTACTCAAAGTACAGAGTGAGATCTGTTGCCAATATTGACTGCTTCAAAAGTTGCATGAGGTCACTGTATTCCTTGGAGGACAAATTAGCAAAGATGTTGTGACCCTGTAATGAGAAAGAATAAAGTCACAAAAGACATCATTAAATCTGAGGCTGTTGATTATATGTTTTTCCTGTATTAAAACATATACACATGGGAACATGATAAAACTATTTTTTTAAAGCTTAATGAAATTGTATGCAAATACAAACAGATTCCTTGGCAAACACAGCAAAGCCAGACAGTGCAATCGTTTTTGATGAAATTGACCAAGGGACACTTTATTATGTCTAGTCTTGAAAAGAAAACTCTGAAAAATGTTTGAACTTGTCTTACTTGGGATATGTTTGTGCCAACAACTTCACTTGACTACCCATGGCCTGTGAAATCACTGAGTGTAGAAGCTGACAAAACATTTGAGAATCTTTCTGACCCTAAAATAAATCCTAGTTTCACTAGTAAAGTCTCAAGTTGGCGTTTTGAAAGTACTTGCTATGGCAACAAATAACTTCAAGGAGGAGAACAAACATTAGACCAGTTGTTCTTAACTAGGGGTGATCTGGGCAATGGGGACTTCTGGCAATGTTTAGAGACATTTTTAATTGTCACCCTGATGAGCGTTGCTACTGGCTTCTAAACATCTTATAATACACAGGACAGCCCGAACAACAAGTCATAACTGCTGAAGTTGAGAAACCCTGTGAAGATCCATCTTGATGAAGTGTGTGGTAGAATAAATTCAGTACATAATTACTGAGTAGCTAGAATTATGTATAAGATACTGTTCTTGGCATAGTTCTTGGAACTAATGATGACATTTTCCTAGTATCACTTGCAAATACATATGTATCTCCACGCCTTTGAAAAGCACACTTCTGTTCATCAATATTTGTTTTACACTAGGCAGCTCTACAGTGATTTTAGTAAAGTGAAAAATCCTTCTGTAAAGTGACTGACAATCTACTTAATTTTCTTCGAAGGTCAGGACTTTGCATTTATCAGGTTTTTTGTTTGCTTGTTTTTTGTGTTTTTTTTGGGGGGGGGGAGGCGGGGAGCATGAATACTAACTCATAAACATGTGGCCCAGGAATTGGACCAGTTTTAAACCTAGTGTTGAGAGCCAGAAGATGGTGCAGGAGGAAGGGGGCAGAATGACTGCCTGAGAATAAAATATTCTCCAACGAGAGGTAAATTAATTCTTTCAGGGAATCAGAATATCAATTAGTAAATTACCGCCTACCAGGCACCAGATGATAATCTGCTCCCCTGCGTTAATTTATCTCATTGGGTGAACTCGCCGCTTCTTAAAGACTAGAGTATATTGGTTCCGGTTGGGATCAGATCCAATATTAATAATAATTTTCAAATGAACTCTTCCAGACCCTTAATTCAGCCATTAGGAAGAAGACAAATAACTAAAGGAATGCCACACCATAATTCTGCCAGGGTTTCTTTGCCTGAGCCTCGCCCCATGGATCGATCACGGGCTGGTGTACTAAGGCCTGGGAAAAAGTGGTTGGAAGCTATGAAAATCTAGGCACAAGAATCCAGCCACATGTCTAGCATCCGGCAGTGAGAGAAATACTGGCACACCTCATTTTGTCGCACTTTGCTTTATTGCACTTCACAGTTTTTGCAAACTGAAGGCAAGACCCTCCACCAGCAAAAAGATTAGGACTCACTTTATTGTGATACTAGCTTTATTGCAGTGGTCTGGACCCAAATCCGTAAAACCTCCAAGGTATGCCTGTACAGCTGTTATGAGCAGTAAAAAGTTACAGTAAAAATATGAATTCCCGGAGAAAGCTGGTCTAAATGTGAGGATCTTGATTATTTTGTGAGAGAGTGCATTTTACCACCTTTAAATGACTTATAGTAACTAACATGATTTTCAGCTGACACACTGACAAAGCTAGCCAGATCAGCTTTCATAATAACAAAAAAACATCAATTTGCAGTGTATTGTTTAGATGCAAACTGGCCTTCTCCAGTGCCTCAAGGGTTTGCTTCCTGAAATAGATTTGTCTCCTTGAAATACTGCTTCCACTTGTTGTTTAGGGAGGAGTGTGGAATTGACGTAAAGAGAACCAAGTTGAGGGAGAAAGTTCTGGGGCAACATTGTCAGGCCATCTAACCTCTCTGTGCCTCTGCATCACTTGGAAAGTGGAATGATAACGACTTCTACATTTTTGCCTTTCTGATGGGCAGGATGTGTGTGTGTGTGTGTGTGTGTGTGTCTGTGCGTGCGTGCGTGTGTGTGTGTGTGTGTCTGTGCGTGCGTGCGTGTGTGTGTGTGTGTGTGGCAGAAGCACCAGGGCAGGGCCCGCATGCCCCAGTTGCACACTGCATGGCTCCATTATTATTATTCTGCGTTCTTCATAGATAATTCTGGACTGAAGGGCAACTAATGTATTTCGTTGGTATGGAAACAAATTCTGAGTTAGTGGGGTCTGTTTCCAAACGAATGACCTTTCGAGAAAACCTTGACATCCTGTTTATAATCCTTGTTATTACAGAGGTGGGAGTTCCTGGGGTCAGAGGTATAAATCCACTGTATTATTAGTACAGAAAGGATAGTCTGAACCCAAGTTCCTGCGGTCCTTACCTTCCTCTTTCACAGCAATTGGCTAAACCAGTGTTTCATGGATTATTCCTGAACCACAGATGCCAGGATGCTGGTTTCTGTCAGAGTTACTGAGAGCCTAACCCTTGATATTTTCTTCCCAACTGAAAATATAGCTCCTCCAGAGAATTTGCCCTTCTGCAGCCTCACGCAGGTTCCAGAGTGCTGACTCTCTTTTATGGGGTCGAAGAAGGCTTTCATGATACTGCAAAAGGCATGCCTTTTCAAGATAGGCTGGAGGAAAAAAACTTCCATATTTAATGATGCTATTCCAGTGAAGCAGGGCCTTAATGATGATAATAATAATAATTAATGGCACAGCTAGAGAACTGACAAATAATGAGGAACAGATGATCCTTTCTTGGCCTCAAAAAAAAAAAAATTCTGTACGCCTGCAGAAAATTAAACAGATCCTTTCCTGGCAATTTCGAACTCTTACACGCCTCAGCCAGAGTCAGTAAGTGGTTTTTCTTTTTCTCCATGGAGAGCTAAAAGTATAAAACTACTTCCAAGTCCTGCAATGCCACATGCAGCAAAATAAGGCATATGGCCTTAGCCCTGGGTCTCAAGTTTAGTTGCAATTCTCACTTTCGAAGTGGTCCCACCAGCAATTTTAAGTTCTTATTTTATTATAGGTTTCTCAATTGTGCTAATAAAGTGTAACTTTCTCACCCTCTTTCTGCTTCTATCATTTTTAAAATGGCTTTGGGTTCACTCCTTGTGTTAGTGGGCTTCTGTACCCCTTAAGGAAGGTATGACCATGCTCTAGTGACAAGCTCTAGGCAGTCTCCTCTGCTAAGTGAATCTGGAAAGCCTTCAAACCAATAATGAAACCCAAACAAATCAGCTCAGGTAGAATTTGAACAAGGTCTTTGGTCAGGCATCTGAATAAATAAAAAAAAGCCATGAAGAAAAGGTTCAATAGTTTGTCTTAAAAATATTGTTTCACTTCTCAGTGCCTACCTGTGGCACTACAAAGAAAGGGAGGTCAGAAATATTGTTTCACTGGTTTTGTGTCAAGGGAAGAAGCAGAACGTCAGGTCTGTACCTCACTTTGAAGGATCATCACGGCGTGGTTAAAGTGGTGGTGCTCTAAAGTAGCAGAGGTCCCATAGAGTTGGGCCAGGGCAGAGCCACTCCTGAAAGAGGACAGAAGGGTCAGTGACCAAGGCTCTTCATCTGTCAATGATTCCCCACGCCAGCCCTTTGGATCAAACTGCTTTTCCTGTTTTGGCAAAGGACCATGAGCTGATACATTCTAACTGCTTGTGTAGTTCACTAATCTATTAAGTAAACCTTTCATGAAACTTCTGTGTGTTAGGCTAGATGCTATGGATGATACAACAGTGAATAAGACTCAGCCCACGATTCTAAGAAATTTACAGACTAGTAAAGATGAGACGTGATCAAAGGGAAACCGGTGCACATAACACACAAATACCACGGGAAGTGTTTCAGGTTCAATCAAAGTGCTTTGGATGATCTGAGGATAACAGATATATTTTTTTGGCTTTGGGGATCAGGGTAAGCTTCATAAACTAAACCTTACACAGCTTCAGAATGTCCAGAACAATGGTCTTATATCAAATGTATTTGAATCTCTACAGGAAAAGACTTTGTGAATATTTTGCATTTGATCTGCTAGGTTTACAAGCTTCTACTATGGTTTACCAGCCCTAGTCACACTATGATATCTCAGTGTAGAACTCTAGAAAGTTCTTTAGATTTAGAGTCAGACTTCAGCTCTTGGTAATAGCGGTTTCTTTGTTTCTAAAATTATAATAATACTGTCTACCTTACCAGTTATTTATGAGAATACAATAAAATACTTGAAAGTGCCCATCACAGTGCCTGGCAGATAGTAGATTGTAGTCTATGTTATTAATCAATAATTAAAACACATTTAGATACTTCCATTTAAAATAAATAAGATGATAATTGATGCTTGAAAGGCTTATTTTGAATTATCTTTAAATTTCGCTTTATATATATATGGTTGTTATATATATATATATATATAAAACAACCTGCTCCTCAACAATGTCAGTTCAGCAAAGTGTTCATTTAAAATGTTCAGGTGTGCTCATTTCCAATTCTTTTGGAGTAGGATGTAGAGCATCCAAAGAGTCGAGAGAGATCTAGAGAATCCTAGGATTTAAAGTGCAGTCTTGGGACTCGGTTGAGGACTCATCCAGGTCTTCGTGTTCTTTCTTGCTCATTGCAAGGAGTTTGGACATTGAAAGGTCAATTTGACCTTAACTTGGGAACACTGGAGACTGACAGCTCGCAGTCTGCCTTGCTAGTGAGAGGAGCGAAGACTGAATCTAAGTGCAGCTTGAAGGATTTCTGTCATAAGCTGCCCTCCATCTCCAGTGTGAGCCACTCCCAGATCACGGCCACTTTGGGGGCTCTTGGAAAGACTCAGAGCTGCCACATGTTGGAAAAATGACAGCAGAGTTAGGTTCTGTAGGGATTGTTATGAATAGGGTTAATAACGAGGGTACTAGATTTTAATCATATATATTATTTCTTTAAATCTTGCCTTAATCTATATAATTTAATAAGAGAACATTTGTTAGGCTAATCTTGGTAACCAGTGATTAATATTTAATGTTAGTTACTATTTTTTGAACTTAGAGTTCATTTTGATGAAAATTCATTTTTTAAAAAGCACACTGTATTGTGTCTTGTTTATATTTGTCTTGGCTTTTGAAATTCAAGGATGTTTTATATGCATATCACATCCGAATGCCTGACGTGGAGTAGGAGCTTAAAAAAAAATTAGCTGCTTGGCTAATAAGCTTGCAGTGGTATGTCTAGAGATTATAGTTAAAATTGGAAGGTTGACAGTAATGAGTATGTTAACATATTTTATAATAATGTTATTAATAATAATAGTTATCATTAATAAGTACCTATCAGGCACTAGCCAACAGATTAACAGCTTAATACATTATTTCATCTAGTCCTGACAATAACCATGAAATTGTACTGTCTTCTCATTTTATCGATGAGAAAATCGAGGATCAGAGAAGTTAAGCTACTTTTCCAAGGCCACAAAGCTAGTAAGTGTAAGTTATTGATTGGAATCCAAGTTTTTAAGCTTCTCATTATATAATAAGAAAGCTAATTATAACTTATACATATCTGATATTTGACTCTCAATTTTTGCCAAGCTGGTTGTCACCAATGAATGATTTCAAAATTTAATTCAGAATTCTATTGGTATAACTGCCTACCACAGGCTCAGATTTCCTGTGATTCATTTCTACTAATCGGCCATGCCGAGATGTGCCTCTCTTACTGGTGTGAATTCCAGTAACAGAGTCATTGATGTAAAGTAGGGTCAAGTTGAAAAATATTATCTCTTCCTTTATCATGTTGGTTTAGCAGAACTTACAAAGTTAAATCAGCTAGATTATCACAAATCACTTTATATTTTCTTTTTTCAGGATGAATAGAATGTTTCCTCCTTTAACTAGGGAACAGCTCATGACAGATACATTGGGGCCTCCCACGCTGCACCTCTCCCTCGCCCCCAGACCCATGTGGCTTCCGAACTGCTGCATTTCATCAGAAGGACTCTCAGGGTGTTTGTGCACATGCAGCCATCTAATTGTCTATGGTTTGAGCATCTTCATCATCAGACTCCCTGTTTGTTCCCTTTTGCAATTCCATCTTACATTCTCTCCACCCTCACACAATACTGAGTTAATCATAAAAATAAGTAGACTAATGCTTTGAAAGTACAGAAAGATATTGTGATTCATTCATTCATCTATTATTCCTTCAACCGACTCTTGATGACTGTTATGATGCCAGGCTGCCGGCCATGTGGAAAGATGCATACAAAGATAAGTAAGACGTGGCTCTTACCCTCAGGAAGCTCACAGTCCCCCAATTTGTGTAGGACACTTTCTCTGACTAGACTTGCACTAACAATGGTCACCCTTCTGCAAGCAAGGTGCCATCCGAACATTCATAGGATGGAGCAAGGCACTAACTCTGCTCTGAGTTTTATAGAGTAAAATTATCTAAGCAATGATGCTTCCATTTCCATATGGATTATTTATTTACACTATTAGATTTGGTTTCTGTCAGATTTTCTAAGACTGCAAAACCTTTCGGTGCTTTCTCTCTAAGGACAAGGCTTACTGAGAATGCTCCCTATACCTGCTATTACATACACACATGCTGTGAATCTCCTGGGATGGAAAGAGT
>NW_006442484.1:47081159-47084986 GCF_000325575.1 Pteropus alecto
TACATACCCACATGCTGTTAATCTCCTGGGATGGAAATGGGTGAGTCTACAGCCATTAAAATTGTTATCAGCATCAAAAAAATAATTGTTATAAGTGGCAAAAATGTATCTGTTAGGCTAAACTTTATCAAAAAGTATTCTACAGAATATTAGTTCTTTGTAATGTTAAGTGGCATTATGAGCAAAAATACAAAGAGTCCATGGTAAAATACATTTGGGTAATGCTGGGTTTAAAAAGCTAAACTGTTTCTTCATTGTGGGATTTCCCAGTACCATCAGTATTTGAAAACAGCCATTGTAATTCTGCAGGAGGGGAACGATGACATGCAGTATTAACCAATCTTACTTGATCATAAAACCATTTTTTAAAAGAGGCCATGTCTTTCATGTAATATACTTCATGTAAAGGTATACTTCCACTTTTCATGTAAAAAATATTAAAAAAGCAATCACATATGGAAAAAATTGACTTTAACACCACACCTCATTTTAATTGTCTGTGGTTAAGTATATCATCATATAAGTAGCTATGGGCACACATACTTTAATAGTGAAAATATTTACACATATATAATAGTGAAAATATTTACATATATAAAATATTACAAATACACATGGTGCGTGGAGAGAAGGAGAGAAAAAGAGGGAGAAAAAGAAGAGTCTCCCAATTCCAGAAGCACAAGGAATATTTATACATGTGATTATTCATGATGCTCATTATTGATTAGGTGACCCCAACGACTAAAGATTTTCCTTTTTGAAAAGGCATCATACTGAGGGGAAATTTATTAAAAAGAAGTCAAAGTGAAAATTCTGTCCCTACAGCCATTCAGCACTTTGCAAAGGCACAAAAAATAAGTGTGCAAATGGAAACGTACCTTCATAATTCCCCGAGATATGCGTATGCTTTGAAAAAGAGACTTAACGGAAGGAAGTGTGCAGCCCTGACTTACAGGAAACTTTAAAAAGGAAAACTATGAAAGGTAATTAGGAAATTGAGAATTGTTGGGAGGTGGCGAGGAATGGGATTAGGCTGTCACGGCAGATTAATGTGCCCCAGTATTTCACTTCTGGGACCTGGCCGAAAGCGACAAGATGGGTTTTCATTCCCAAGAAATGAGTATAAGAGATTATGCTAGAAATGAATAGAAGAAGTCTCCTAGGAGAACACACTACAAAGCTGTTCGGTACTGATATTTAATCATCAGGGGCAGCTGTAATAGAGAGGGGGATGAGTGGGAAATGCTGTCCCTGGAGAAAATGGGAGAGAGGTGTTAACAGAACAATTTCAAAGCGCTGTGGTATCACTGCCCTCTGCACCTATTGATCATTCACTGCACGTACACCAATACTTAAAAATTAAGAATAAAATGTGAAAACGCAAAGGTTCACTTATCAGAAAGGCTAAAAGAATAAATCATATCATGCTATAACTAAAGTCACAACTTTTTATTGTAGAGGCATTTTGCATTTTATATAGTAATTTGTCCCTTGCTAAATGTCTCCTGTTTTTATAGCCTATATATGGAAATAAAAAAGGTAGCATATGCTTTGCTTTACATAATAATTGGTGCATTTAAATTCCATTTCCAAATCACTTAAATGGTTGGAATTGTGACTACTTTTAGGGAAAGCACTGTTTGTTATACTTCTTTTTTTCTCCCACAATGCCTAGCACAGTGCCTTGCACATAGAAAACACTCAATTACTGGAGAATAATAAAGGAAATAAGGATATCTATTTTTTCCTAGGCGTTTTCTAAACAATGCCACACTTACTGAATAAATCTTATTCTAATCAATAAAAAGATAGCTCCTTTACCATGATATAAAATTCTCTAACAGCACTCATTGTCAAAGGAAGGTTTAACTGAGGTTGAGTGGTGGGGGCATGAGGTGCTCTAGGTTCAAAAGTGACCCCATTACATAGAGGCAGGGTTGATGGACATCCCATCCGTTAATCATCTTGTGGAAACACATCAGTTCATCTTGGAACAGAGGGATTTGATCAAATGGTATGATGATGCAAAAAATAAATAAATGAACAAAAATAAAATTGAGTTCTAGTACCAGCGACTTAATACTGATCTAATATGTGTGAAAACTGTTTAATCTTATAAAAGTAACCTAAGATTTGGGTATCTCAGTTTCCATTTTTATAAAATTAAGGTGTTGAAAAATATGGCTACTAAGGTCTAATTTAGTTCTAATGATTATTAAAGCTCCATATCTTGATTTTCTGGATGTCAAAATCTATTTTAGTTTTTCAGAGCTCACATATATGGCAGGCCAGCCAGTAAACTGGAAGCTCAAAGGCCCCAAATAAATATCACTGAGTCATGAAAAGGAGTATGATGCAGTGGTTAAAGAACGTCTTCAGGTAGCCCAGGTCTAAACACCACTCTGCCACATTCTGGATGTATAAATTTGAGTAAATTACTTTCCTGAGGCTCAGTTCTTCCCATAAAATGGAGACAAAAATACCTACCCTACAGGACTGTGGGTGAGCGCTTGAGATAGTAAACAACAATTGAACTATAGTTCTTCTCATTGTCTCAGGGACTGTTTGTTGCAAAGAAGAGAAATGAACTAGGACCAGCTTCACTATAAAAGGTTGATTAAAGTAGCAGGAACTCTGAGGGAGCTCAGTTATCCTAAGTGTGGCTGGGTTTCCTGGAAATAGGAGTAGAGATGTGTAAAGCCAGGAATCAAGGCTGCTTTTTCTGTTTCTTTACGGTTGTACGATCTCTTCTTTCTATTTATGTCTGAGTATCTACTTTCTTCTTTCCTCTCTGCAGATTTGTTTCTTATTTCTCTTATCCACTTGGGATGTGGTCATTCATAGTTGCCCCAAAATGAAAGTCTCAGCTACCAGGTATCTAAGCACAAGTATTGTGCACTTGACTCTTAAAAGAACCCACAAGGTGCTTACTCTTGTTTTATAGACACAACTCTAACACATTTATGTGCCCCAAAATGAAAGTCTCAGCTACCAAGTCTACTCGGATCTACTACTTAGATCTCAATAGCTAACTGAGTCAACACCATGATAATCCAAGTCCAAATTCCTGAGAGATAAAATATGACTAGATGGGTTTTGGTTCGGTGTGTACTCTTGGGCTAAAATGCCAAAGAGGTCAATTAGCAAGAAGGGCTGCTTCTCTCAATGTGATACACAGGCTCTCTCCGGGAAGGGGGCCATTGGTATCCAAGCACAAGTATTGTGCACTTGATTCTTAAAAGAACCCACAAGGTGCTCACTCTTGTTTTATAGACACAACTCTAACACATTTATCTCTTCTTTATGTACAAGTGGCAGAATAGTTAGAGGTTGGAGAAAGGATGTTAGGGGAAGATACGATGATGCCATCGCCCTAAGAGAGAGAGGCATCCTAAAAAATATATGAAATATAGTTACAGGAACTCAAACATAAGGGACTGTCAGATCCTATAATGAAAGTATCACAGTTTACACTTCAGGACACCCCAAGGTCACTATTGTCTTTAGTACAACATCAAACCTATGTATATAAAACTATGTTTTATATAATGAATCTAAAAAAGTTATAATTATTTAAGAAATCAGAAAACTTGAATGAAAAACTGCATTAAAATAGTTAAAATTTCATCCATCCATGCAGTCATCATTCATTCATTCACTCAGCAAATATTCATTGTATGTTTATTATGCTCCTGGCACTTGTCATACATCACGGGGACTCAAAGAGAAGGGAAGACACATCTGTTAATCAACCATTAAAACAGAGTGATGCATACTTTTGAAAAAGCATGGCCTGGATGTTATGTGGGCACAGAAAATTGACAAGG
>NW_006442484.1:47085025-47113092 GCF_000325575.1 Pteropus alecto
TGCTCTCAGGAGTTTGGGGGAAATAAGGAAAGACAGAGCATTCCAGGTATGGGAAACAGACGACTGGGGAGCCGAGAGAAGTAAGCTAGCCAGACTCCATTGAAATTTCAAGTAGCCCCTTGTCTCTGCGACATAGAAGCATGGGTGGGAGGGTCAGGGTGGAAGGAGTGGGTCCTGGGCCAGAAAAATGGGCAGTAGCTTGATCGAAAAGGGCCTTAAAGGGCTAAACTAAGAAATTTGAACATTATCCTGAAAGTCACAGGAGGCTGGTGAATGGCTTTTAAGCAGGAGAGTGAGCTGGTCAGCTTTGTGAATTACAAAGATTATTCTGGAGTGCCAAGCGGGGAGGACTGGAGGAGAGTTGGGCTGTTTGTTGTAAAGATCCAGGAGAGATGCAGAGAAGCAGTAGTTACTTAAGAAGGCAGAGATGTCAACTTGAGGGATGCTAAGGAGGGAACCTGGGGGACTCTTGGGTTTCCGGTGGTGCCGTTTATTGAGATAGAGAATAAGGGGGAAAGGGACAGGTGTAAAGGGGAGACAGTGAGATTGAGGTGACTGCGAGACTTCAAATAGGAAGAGCTTTTCAAGCAGCTGGACTAAGTGTCAGGAGAGAAGCAGAGGATTATGGTTCAAACATCTGGGTTTGGGGCTGTTCAGCAGTTGGGTGGAAGCCCTGCATGAAGATTCTTGTAGAGCAGTAGAGGAACGTGAGAGAACATCCCCAGTGCAGGCTGGGGTAGGAAGAGAGAGGACTTGAAGCAAACTGAGAAGAAAGGCTAGAAAGATAGGTGAAATCCTCCGTCTGGGAGACAAAGGAGGAGAAAGTTCTAGGAAGGAGGGAGTGGGTCTCATGTCAAGAAGGCTCAAGAAAGAAGGACAGTAAGAGTGTCCAGCAGCTCTGGGGAAAAGGGACGTTGGAGGCTTTACTGAGGGCAGTTCCTCTGGTGAGGCCGAACTGGAAGCCACATGGGAGGGCAGGGGTTGGGGACAATGATCAGACAACTTTCCAAGAAGACCGAATGGAAAAGAAAGAAGAGAAATAGAACAGCAGCTAGAGGGAGAAGTGGTGATTGAAGTGGGCTTTTTCAGGATGGGGGAGACTTGTTCATAAGATGCTGAGAGCTAATATAAATGAGAAGGAAGATATAGGACAGAGAAAGGAAGATTGATGGAGCAAGGTCTCAGAGGAGGGAGCAAGGAAGGTATCCAAAGCAGAGGTGGTGGGATCAGCCTTAGACAAGAGGAAGGACAGCCCTTTCACTGAGATGGGAGGTTAGGAGGAAAGGATAGGGCCAGACAGATAAGTTTGTACTTGGCAGGGGAGGAAATTGAGGGAGTTCTCGATTGATGGCCTCAATTTTCTCAGCGAAGGAGGAGGCAAGGTGATCTGCTGAGTGGAGCGGGGGAGGTGGTAGACAGGAGGTGGTTTAGGAAGGGAGAATGTTTGGTATATATAACTGCTAAGAGTGATGTGGGATGGAGCTGGCTAGCGACACAGAAAGAATCTGGGGAGTACTGAGCATCCAGCTGAGTTGGGAGAATATATACTTGGTGTATCTTGAACTCTCACCTGTGACATTTTCTCATAACACCTTTAAAAGTCTAGGCAGAGTAGCAAAAAAATTGAATTGTTAGATTGCCCTGGGGCCTAGTTTTTGCAGAGTGGATGTCACAGAAAGTTAAGAGTGTTGAGAAATGATAGGATATTGAGAAGAGAGAGTTGAAACATGGGGCTATAAGATACAGGGTAGGTAAAGAAGGGAACACGATCAAAATTCATTTGCTAGATCAGGAGCAAATGCAAGGCCAGGACTCCAAGGCCTCAATAGATAGGTGTTTTGGGGAACACCAAGAGTGGTGAGCTTGACATAGTGGTCAGTTGATGTTTCAGATTATGTAGGTACGCCTGTTATATGGGAGCTTTGAAATCGGTAGTCTGAAAGTTAATTTTACCACTTTGTGGAAGCCTTCCTTAATTTCTCAGTCCTCCAACTTTTCTCTTTTTTCTCCACCCTCTGAACTTACATATCATTCTGTTTGCAGACAGGTAGTAAAAAGAACATTAAAACTGGACCATCACTACCAGAGTCAGGAGATCTTGTTTTGGTCTTATTTCTAGCACTCAAATTCTATGGACTCGGCCACAGTGTGAGTCACCAAGCAATGGCTATCTTGACCAGTTCAACTTGCTTAGGGACAGATTATTCTGTCCACGCACATTATGTGCCTACACATCCCCAGTGCTGATGTAATTCCTTTGTTTGTTTCCCATCTTTCTGTGGGAAGAGGCATGGGAAGAGCAGCAACCACATTCCTCGTGTGTCACTTTACTTCACTGCAGCTATATGATATCCAAAGTCAAAAGAATCCAGAAGAGATTCTAGTGGGGAAGGAAGAGATATTTCATTTCATAAAATTTCCTAAGACCATTTTTATTTTAAAAAACAGTCTCAGAGCCAGATTTTGAGAGGAGAAAGTTCAAGAAGCTTATAAATGCTATGAAAGCAAATATTCAGGGAGGAAAAAAAATAGGCTCTTTAAAATATGAGCTTTGTTATCTGACTGAGGTCAACAGAGACAGACCAAATCAACAAGCATGACATGAAGGGCAAATTTGCAATTAAAAGAAGAATAGGGAATTATAAAGATGGATGGGGCCCATGACACGCACGCCCAAGCCTGCGTGGCCTTGGCCTTGGATGCCAGAAATTAATGCTTTACTCTTTAGCACTGGTCACCTTTGGCTTTGAACAGAAAGGCAAATGCATTAAAATAACAACAATTAGAACACTTACTTAGCTTGGAAGGCATTGTTGGTTCCCCTGTGGTCAAGGTCATGACACAAGCATCCCACAATCACCGCTAAAATTTCCACCTCAGTCAGAATCTCTTGAAACCCAGCAGTCTGAGAAGAAGAGAAAATGGCAGCAGTCACTACGCAGGGCAGGGAGGATGGATAAGGTTCGTCTACTGAGCAACAATCAGCTCTGTTTTCATACCCTCATCATTTAAGGAAATGATTAACTGCCACCCCCTTAGATGACAGTGAGTTGGGTGGTCAGTTGCACAGCCTAAGGTCCCTGCAGTGATGAATTAGCTCACTGTCACAGTGGCTCATGCTGGCACACCAGAACAAAGTTGAGACTATTTATTTCCCTTTTTAGAAAAAAGGCTACACTATCCCGATACAGTGACTGTTTGGCAAAGGCCTAGAGCAAAACGTGTTTTGTGATTCTGCATGTCAGTGAGGAGCATCTATTGGTAGGAGGAGAAGAAGGGTGAATTTAGAACTGAATGTTACATCCACCAGATGCCACTCAAATGAAAGCTGGCAAAAGAAAACACCTCCTATTTTTTTTTTTTTAAATATTAAAGGAAGCAGCTTACAAGTACTGAAACTGTTACATGATAATATTCTAGAAATTAATACCTTAATTTCTTATAAATACCTTAATTCTTTTAAGCTTGGAGGACAGATTAAATTCACACAGATAATAAGGTAATGCATATCTTCAAAACTAGAATTCAATAGAGGATTAGGCAACCCAGACTGAGGATCAGTGGAGTATCCATTACATGGGATTCATTTTTAAAAAAATCATCCTCTGGTAGCTTGCTTATGAAATGCATAGGTGTGGTGTGATTTGTTTTGGGAGCAGTGTGATGTCACTGTGTAACCCAAAGCCACAACGGTTCTTTGAGTCCTGCTGTCTCTTCGTTAGTTTAGAAGAGGAAGAGAACCTCTGAAAAAGTAGGTCTATGCATTTTCTTGATCCAAGGTCTTTACATCTCCCCTGCCTTTTTACTTTATAAGTCTCCCATTTCATTACTAACTAACATCTTTATCAGAGGGTGGGAGGAGGGGAAAGGTAGGGTTCAGATTGCTTCTATTTTCATGTGAGTTTTTTTTTCCCAAATCTAGGGTCACTAGCTAGATACTTTTCTTACAGCAATGAAAACTTTGTTATTTAACTAATTATGCTTTTATTGCAGAAATAATTGAATAAATTTTTGTCTTGACAATTTTATTTTTAAAAGTTGAGTTGGTCCCACTGCCACATTTAAAAGTACATATAATTTCATTTGCATAGTAAATGGGAATGTTAATAAATTGTCTGGGAGGGGCTGAAATAGCCCATATCAAAGCTGTGTGTTCTCTTTCATTTTAAAATTTGAAGCTGGCAGCTGGATTTAAGTTAATTTTGTTTTACATAAAATACTACCTTCAATAGTTTTAAAAAGTTCAAATTGTCGTGAAGAGATTTAGAACCCAAAACAGACGTCTCTCATTCCCCTTTCCTAATTCTCAAAGGCAATTTTCCATTTTCTGCTTTATCTAATTTGGTAGGCATTTTTCACCACATTTCTATATAGTAGTAATATGTTATTCGCACTTAGTTATTCATCAGTTATTCATATGTGCCCAACACAGTCTTTTGAGCTTTACAACTAACTGTTTAACTCACTTCTCGTACATAACAGGCCTGTGAGGTAGGAACTATTATTATCCCCAAGTACAGGTGAGGAAATGGGCACAGATGGACCTGTCTGCCCAAAGTCTCATATAGCTTTCCTGATTATCACTCTATAAATATTTTTCACTGTAAAGTCTACTGATATTTGATCATTGTTTCTTTTCTTATGTAAATGTTTCATTTCCTGAAGTTAAGATTTGTTTGAACATCCAAGTCTTCTGCATTCCTACACATCTCTCCAGCCAGTCATGCCTTTTAGTAGATCCCTTCCCAGCCTGGTCCTGGGGACGCCCTACTAATATACATATATATGTATGTATGTGTATATATATATATATATGTATGTATGTGTATATATATATATATGTATGTATGTGTATATATATATATATATATATGTATGTATGTGTATATATACATGTATGTGTGTGTATATATATGTATGTATATATATATCCTGATCCTTTGCTTTGGTCTGGGTTCTCTGTCTGCTCCAGCTTTCCTCTCCTTGGGTTGATCTCCTGTCTCCTGCATCCCACACCTTCCTTTCCTCATTTTCTCCCTCAGTTTTCAGGAACACTTCTGCCAGTGGCTTCACGAGAAATTTTTATGTTAATTTTTTAACACTAGAGGATTTAATTTTTTTTTTTTTTTTGAGGCTTTGCAGGACCTAAAATGTCTTGAATCTATTCTCCTACTCAATTGTTTGCTTGCCTAACAATTGGGCAACATTTTCACTCAGGATTTTGAAGGACAGCTCTATTGTTTTCTAACTTCCGAAGTTACTTTAGAGAAGCTTATGTCATTCTTCCTAATACTTGATTTTCTCTCTTTAGAATCTTCTATCTCTGGGGTTTGGCAATTTCACAAAGATATGCTTTCATTTGGAACTTTCTCCGCATCGTTTTGCTTAATTAGCTTTTTCTTCAGTATAGCATTCTTGTAATCTTTTTCTCTGAATTGTTTCCTGTTCGCTATTTTTTCAGTCCTATTTGACTGGACCTTCAATTGGTTGGACATTGGATTTTTTGTATCGCTTTACTTGTTTTCTTGTCTTTTCTTTCCCATTGCCCTTATCGACTTTTTCTCTCTGATTTTCTAGAGTAATAGTATTTTTCATTTATAAGCATTTTCTTGTCTGCTGCCTCTTTTCTAATAGCATGATATTCTTCTCTCATGGATGCATTATCGTCTCTTATCTTTTGAGGGTATTAATTGTAATTCTTCTAAAATTCTCTTCTGCTCCCTGATTGCCTATTTCCTCTGAACTCTTTTTCTTTGTGTTTGGTGGTTTCCTTAAGTGCCCGGTATTTCACTCACTTACGAGTAAAACATTACAATGTTCACCACACACCTGTGTGTGGGGATGGTGTCTAGATTGTTGGGCCCTCATCACAGGGTGAGCAGATGGACAGTTGGTCCCTTGCTGGAGAAACCCTCATGTCAGTATCTAAACTTATTTCCTCTGGACTTTTCAATTTCTTGCTTGGAAGTGGCATAAACATTCTAAGAAAATGTGTTGGCATTCTAAGAAAAGAGAATGTAGCTTCTCACCTTTGAGGATAGAGACTTTCACTTAATTCTCTTATTTTCAAGGTGTATCTCACCCTAACTTTTTTTTTGGCTGGTGTCTCCAAGTTTGGGGTTCAGTTTCTCCAACAAATACTCTAGTTTCTTGAATAGGTGAGGGGAAGAGTTGCCCTCTGACTACAAGGAGAAGGCACAGGACTTGGGGACCCAGTGTTTTCATCACCCCTTACCCCACTTCACCCATTTCAGTGGTATATGAAGCCTTAAGTTCCTGAGCTTTGAAAGCTGCTGGGGGAACACTGTTTCTCATGTGTATCCCTTCCTCTACCCACTTACCCTTAAGGCACTTGGGTCAGACTTTCCTTTTTTCTGCTAAGCTATGAACTATCCTCCCTCTATTTTCTGCCTTCATGTATTACAGTTTCATGAAAAGTGGAATTTGTGTCCATTTCTTGTTCTCCCTGTTATTTGGGGATAATTTTTGAAAGGTGAAAGGATATAAATGTTTTTATCTGTCATCTCTGTCATCTTGAAACTCTAAATCGGTTTAGCTGGGTTTGGATTTTGCTAATACTAAGTGAATCCTGAAAGTGTATCAAGTATGAAATAATTACCCATGATACTATGAAAATCAGTGCTGTAAACAACAATGAAACAGCACAGAAAGATTTTGCCTTTGAAAATGCTGTTGATTAGAACTAGCTGATGAATCAGAACAGTAAGAATAGTGATGGGATAATGTTAAACTAAGGTCATTTCACTAGAAATTTAATTAAAAGTTAAAATTAAATGCCATATAATAGACTCAAGATTAAAATCCCAAATCGTTTTTAAGCCACCAGTTATCACCTACTATATAATACGATGAAACGTATTTTACTATAATGTCCTATGCAGCCACCTTCCGTCTCACCCCTGACCTTTCCAGCATCTAGTTCTTAAACTATTTGTACCATGGATACTTTTGAGAATTTGATAAAAGCCATTTCTTCCCAGAAATTATTCTATAATTTTATGTTGTTCAAAGACCATGGAGCCAATCTTGGGATCCTCAGAATAAAGAAACCCAGACGTACAGTACACACCAGTCACACAAAACACATTTACCTCTCTTGTCTGTGATACCTGAGTTACTGGAGCAGCACCTATCTCTTGACTATGATTTAGAGCTGCCTGGTAAATGGTTTCTGAGAGTCTTCAGGCCTGAAAAGGGTCCACCTGCCACTAAATGTCCATTTGTGCCCCCCTCGCCCTCATCCATCTTTTTTCTAGTCCTATCCATTCTGACCTACACTTACGATTGAGGAAAAAGTCAACTGCCTGCTGAAGACAATATACTTTCAGAAGAAAACAGAACGGCAGCCAGAAGTATATTTTAATGCGTTTATTCTATGCTTGACTCTATTTTATTACTTTATTTTCAAATAAATTGTATCTTTTCTGCTCCTGATGCAGTAATTACGGATTTATTGACCTTAATGTTAATCTGTCTTCTCATCTGTATTCTCTGAGGGTCCATATATCAGAAATGTGAAGCAGTGAATACGATATATCTAAGTAAAGAGACGGTCAAGGCATATAGACCTAGTTTCCACGTTGTCCTCTCCAGAGAAGCCTGTGACTGCTCTCTGAACAGGTCTCAATGACAGTCTTTCGTTGAGCTAAAACAAATGCTGGGATAACTCTACCCCTAGCTACTACAGCATATGATCACTAGAATGCTAAAGGACCCTAATGGTAAGCTTCACAGCATTCCCTAGACTACCCAGCAATTTCCTATCACTTAGTCAACATAACATTTAAACCAGCTAGGATGGGCCCCTATTTCAAAGCTGTTCCTGTACTATACTAGCGAATGGAGGAATATCATGGCCAGAGAAAAATGACTGTTGCTTTGCAGCTCTATGGAATCCAATAAGGTATGAAAAACGACAGCCATAATGTCAGTACTAGATGGTGCTATAGAAGCTTCATTCATTTAACAACAGTGTTATTCAATGTTATTAGGTGCTTATTATGTATCAAGCAATCATTTTATCTGAAAAAAAAGGGGGGGTTGGTATAATACTGATAATAGTTAACAGCTCTATAGCACTTAGCATAACCCTCTGAGGGTGCTACTGATCTTATCTTCCTCACTTTATACATGAAGCTATGGAGGCACTAGACTTCATCGCTAGAATGTGACAGAGGTGAGCTTAGACCCTACAAACCCGGCTCCTGAGTCTGCTCTTATCCACTGTGCTATTCAGCTGCTAAGGATATAGGTGCAGGTGTGCAGCTTTTACATACTCTTGTGATGATAGAGTGTTAAGCGATAGGGCTTTAAAGAATCACTTGGTGTGTGCTTTATTCCATGAAAGATATTATTCTTGATTAGTCGGAGGTTGATATCACAGAGCCATTGGTCACTTTGAGCCTAAAAATAGCCCTGGTGCATCAAGATGTAACTGATAATAAACAGTGCTTTACAAATGAGATGTAGAAAGATAAAATTGTTTGTATGTAACAACTCAACTTTAAAATGTCTCAATATATGCATAAAAAAAGACAGGACCCACATCAAAATGTTACCAATAGTAGAACCATAGGTGACTTAAAATTTTTTCCTTTGTGTCAAAAATTTCCATGAAGAACATTTATTCATTAAAATACACATACACACATGTAGTTTGTGTGTTTGTGTGTGTGTGTAAATTAAAAAAAAAAACATATTTAATCAAACTATCCTAGCTTGGAATAAAATAGTTTTACCCTGAAGTGTCCATTCATTCATTTATTCATTGAGCAAATGTTTGTTAAGCATTTACTCTGTTCAGGCCCTCAGGACAGAGCACTGAGGGAGACAGGCACGCCCGGCCTGTGTTGCACTTCATACCAACCCAAACAGTGCCACAGAGCACCCTTTTCTAGTGAGAAGCCATCACAACATCAATTGCAATTTGTGGAAGAAAGCAATGATGAAAGTGACTAGCTGCTCCTTCCCTGGAGAAGATGCATCATGGGCTACATCCTTTTGTCATGGATGCAGCTATGGCATGGGAATCTGAGAAAGTGATGCCAGAAATCCTGCCTTCGCATTTCTTTTGAAACTTGGCTGTCAGGGATGCTGAATGATGAGGGATTTCCTCAGTTCATCCTGTTGATTCTGAGATCAGGTAGATGGCTGACTAAGAGAAGGGGACTCCAGTGATGTACTGGAAATTCCTAGTGGTCCCAGAAATCCCAAACCAAGAAAGGTTCTTGGCTCTGAATGCTCCTGCACAGTTGCTGACAGCCAGGCACTGCAGTGGAGCCCTCCGTGGACTGCTAAAGTTGAAGGAGAACATGATGGTTGTTGAAATCTTTCTTTTCCCCTTCGTCTTCTCTTTCTTCTCGATAAGAAGAACAAAGAGAATGGCTCAGACCATTCCAAAGGATTTTGAAAAACAAAGTTTCTCAAGGAAGTGCCTCCTCTAAAAGAATCTTCACGCCATATCCCTAATCTGTATCATCATGTCTCAACTGCTCTATAGATGACTTCAACTTGGAAGTGGTATGGGCTTGGGGCTGAGAGGCAGAATTTACAGATGAAGCATTTAATTTCAGGAATTTCTTCATTTCTGGTATGCAGTGTTGCAGGGTCACTGTCTGGGGCCTTTGTTTGGTATATTATTAAAATAAAATTTACTTTAGCCAAAGAATGCTCTCTGAGGGTTTCACTACAAATGCCACATGTAAGGTGCTCATGTTTTCTAAAAAATGCCCCAAATTGCAATATTGATGGCTGGCCCAGCTCTGCGAGGCCATCCTTTCTATGAGATGTCTGTGAAAATTACATTGCTTAGCAAGGACTGCAAGTTCTATGAGAAGGGTGCTTTCAATCACCCTCCCAATTCAGTACACATCCCAGTTGTGAGTGGATCAGAGTGGTGAGAAAATTGTTAAGGCACATGTTTGGGCTCCAAGGGCATTTGCAGCAAGCCCAGCATATTTCTTCTTTGAACTCTATTTCGTTTGCTTCAAAATGGAAAGGTCACCTCTCAACGTGTAAATCTTAGGGGCAGGCTGATGGATATCAACCTATTCAATATGCTCCAAAGCGATGGTCTTGGGCAGAGGACTTGATCAAGTTTAAATTCAACTTAGATAATACAATAAACATAGCTCTATGTATGTAGCACAAATTTCCGTTGCTTACTATAAGTGCTCATAAATAAATTTATACTACTTGATGCCATATCCTATCTTCTTTTCAGAGAAGGACCCTATCTTTGCCAACTAGAGATAGTGTATGATGAAAGAGCAAGGCGGAGAAGAATGGGTATTCACAACCACAGTCCTGTACTGTGAATAAAGCCCTCTGGACAAACCATAGCATCTAGATTTGATGGTCACACCCTCTTGGTGTTTACAGTAATGTTTGTCTGCCAATACCTGGGTCTGCTAGGCTGAAAAAGAGGCGCTTCAGTCCCATTTTGTGGTCCAGACACCAGAACCTCTCTAGCAGTCAGGTGACCATCATCCAGCACCATGTTTCTGTGCCTCCTTCACCAAAGCATGCAATACAACACAAAGCAGGTAAAGCTCGTCTAATTATCCACGGGAGTGAGATCGTTTTTTTTTTTCTTTTGATATCAAATTTGCTTCTTTTTCTTCTCAAGATGAATGTAGTCAAATATTGACTTGGCATTAATTAAATATCGATTTAAGTCTACGATGATCCTCTCCTTACCAAGCTCAGAGTTGGAAAGACCTCATAGTCTACACTTCAGTACTTTCTTTTACAACCAGAAAGCTTCTGAAGGCACTTGTCATCAAATCATAAAACCTAAGTCATGTTTTGGACCTACCTTGTTTCTCAACCTCAAATAATATTGCAAATGCTTGCCTATGTAAGTCTTAGAAAGGCAAGGCAGCAAAACTTAATGGTGTGTCTGGTGTAATTATACATGTTGAGTAAATGGTGCATGAATTAAAAAATTGAGTTGACTTTAATCGGCCTTATTAAGTTATTTTTAAACCATTTCCATGATTTAATTTTAACCTACTAGTTATCATAATTAAAACAATATTTATTTTGGAAAGTTAAAAGCATACACAGAATAGAATACTATAACAAGCCTCCATTCGTTCATTACCTAACTTCAACAGGAATCCATGTTTTGCCAGTTTTGTTCCATCTATATCTTCACAAGCATTGTTTTGTTTGTTTGCAAGAGTATTTCGAAGCAAACCTCTGACATCTGTCAATACTCTTTACTTCATTCTCAAGAAGTCCTGATGTGGTCAAATAAAAATTGGTGATAGACCTCTGTTCTCATATCTTGATATATAAATGGTATGTGAAAAATTTCAGGGTAAATATCTTAATAAGATGTGGAAAAAAAACGAAGTTTCTACTTCAATTTAGATAATGCAATAAACACAGCTCTATGTATGTAGCATACATACTGTATTTCAGAAAGAAGCAAAAGAAAACGCACATTAGAGTCTTAAGGAGTTAGCTTTCAACATTAAGAATATATGTGCTTCATAATTTTTTTGAGGACAAAGATGGTATGTTTTGTTCCTATTTAGAAATATAGTTTATATTTTATGATAAATTACTAGTGAGTTGAATATATAACGTACAGTTTGTGAGTACAGAAAACGAAGCAGGTGACTTGGCCGACGCTAACCGCGCAGGGAGACAGCCCTTTCCAAGAGCCACACAAGGCCAGGATGAATTTCAAAAATATGAGGCCTTTTCAAAACTTCCCCCAATTTTTATTAGTCATGATTGAGCCGACGTTAAACACGAGACTCATGAAAAATCGAAACTTTCTAAAGCTCTCAACTTGACACCCTTAGGAGCCAGACTTCAGCCCCAAGAAAGTGCCACTGCTAAGTCATAAAACCGTGGAAGGTGGAGGCTGTGATACACGATCGTGCTCTGCTGGCTGGGTCTCCATGACCTGGCAGATTCGGCTGGCGCCATAAAACACAAAGCGACAGATCAAGCAGTTTACCAACACCGTAGAAATCTCAAGAATAAATTCCCTTTAATCGAAAATCCTATGTCGTGACTAGGCAGTCTCAGTCCCCAAACCACACACATTTCCTCACAAGCCTGCGCTGTGAGCTGGAGCTGAGACTTTCCTCGAAACGCCGGACATAATTATGCTCATACACTTTTACAATTTACATGTCCTAAGAAAAATACTCAGCTCTGGCTGATGGTGCGGGAGAATTTATTTTCACTAGAAGGGGAATGACCCATAACTCACGAACGGCAGCGCTTAAAGTGAGTTATGGAGGTTACTCTCCTGTGTGAGGAGACGGATTGGATTATCCTCCCGCCCAATCGTATGTTTGGTTATTAGAGCACCGGGTTCTTCATTATGTGTGGCTTTGTCTTTTTCCTTTTTTGAAATAAATGCTGGTAAAAGGAACGTCAGCTAGAAGCGTGGAGTGCCTAACTGGGGCTCTGAGATGTGGCCAGAGAGAATAAAAATAGAAACCTTCTTAAAAGATTAAAAGGCAAGAGTCTTAAATATAATTTTAACACTGTATTCAAATTGATTCGCTCCATAGTTATAGTGCCCAGTGGTGGTATTCTGCAAAAACATTAAAAATCACTCCTTTCCTAAATTAAAAATTTGGCATTTTTGAAGTTACACTAGAAATTAAGGTGTATCTTCATGAAGATTAAAGAATTAGTTTTCCTAATATGCAGATTTTGTCGTATTATGATAATGCTGCCATTTGTTTAAAAGTAAATATAGCTTGTTATCATTTACATTGATAAGGAAATGCAGTGTAAAAATGACGTTTGATTATTGATTGTTACTTTATTATAGTCAATTACAGAACAAAACATGTAGATCTCTGTACCTTCCAATGTTACAATCTACAAATAAATTAATTTCTGTTGAAATTAGGATTTTGACTATTGAGCAAATATATTTTATTTTAAAATTCAACTGATTCTGTCCTTCTTGAGATGGGAGAAAAAGAGTTCCCATTGTGCTTCTAAGATATTTCAGAAGAAATGTTCTATCTCAAAAATCAAGGACTTCCCTGAAAATGGCAGAATGCAGACAGTGCATTATCGTTAAGCCGGTGAATAGGATGGATTTTTCTTCCCAAAGGTGCCTTCTGCTCTCTAGTTTGAATTCTCACTAAAACAACTTGGCTTATCTTTGAAAATAACCTTGTTGACAACACAAACACGGACTTACACACACTGCCTCCACATTTAAGATTTAAGAAGCCCCAGGTGAATGTCAGGGGGTGTCAATGTGTTTGCCGTGATACTGGTTATTATTAGTGTTTAACTGCGATTCCCCACCAGCACCACACTGCCGGCAACACCATAAATTTTAATGTGATCATGTGCTCTTTTCATATCCAGTGAATTCTGCAAGATCATAATATTCTATATGAACCCTAGCTGAACCTTAGTGTGATATGAAGAAAGAATCAGATTTCTAGCAGTGATAGTTGTTCATCATTTTATAGGGTTTTTTTTTTTTAAAACCTGGACACTGAACAACATGGTTCCCTGAATAATATTACCCTTAACTAAATTCACTCATTCAATGAATCTTTATTGAGCTCTACAGGATGTAGGGCATGGCCCAAAGTGCTAATGAGTACATTTATGGGATTGTAAAGAATACTGACTCTTAAGGAAACCTTTTTTCCCCCCTGGAAAATCTGTCAGTGCTCATACATCATTTATAAAACCGAAAAATGTCTCTGCAACCTGGGCACCTTTTCTTTTACAGAATACAAACAAAAGCATAGTTATTTCCTTTATCTGGTCTACATAGCACATATAAGAAATGTGTTTATCATTTTTCATTATGTATGTGCTTGATGAGATATTTAGTTTATGAGCTTCCATAAACAAAGAGAATTTGTATTATTCTTCATCTACAGGGTTTTATCCCTTGTTTTAACCACAAATAGTAACTGGCACTGCATTATTTGTCCAAGAAATTTAAAATATTTGGTAAATTTTAGCTACCTAAATATCTCTTTAGAAGTAAAGAATAGTGTTGAAGATTTCATTTAAAAAAATCTGGATTTTTCAGGCCAGAGGCATGGAATAAATGAGTAAGTCATTAACAGGGTTCCTGGTGAACCACATTTTCACCATTTTATATAAAATTGCCTCTCCTACAAAGCAGTTCATTCTCTTTTTTTAATTTTTGAAGGCAAAAAACTACTTTCTAACCCAGGCATAAAGTTGAATACTTTTGTAAAACATAATTCCCAATCAATAAGTTTATGTTCTGTGTTTGAAATGATTTTATTTGGGATTAAATGTTAGGAAGCGGGTGCATATATTTATAATTTGTCCTGTTGTACATGGTTTCATAATTTCCTCAGCAATGACACTGAACTATGCATTTTCCCATTCTCAGGGACAATGGGCTTAGAAAAATACATAACCACAGATGTAAGGTCTCTGAAAGAGTGACTTATTATTCATGCTAACAGCTGGGTGGGCAAGGAGGCAGTCATAATGCAAGTCCCATCTGGCAGGAGGGGCTTTTTTGTACAGACTGACTTTGTTGGTGTCTCTTTTAAGAAAAGAGCATGGGCATGTGTGCTTCAGTATCTCTTGTCTTAGAAGAAAATAAGCACTTTCAGGGAAGATTGTTAAGGTTTTTTTCCCCACTTCTTTCCTGGCAACTGGCAGGGAAATTTTGCCTTGGAGCGCCATCTAGAGGAAATCCTGTGTTCATGTGCCATGTTTTCTTGCCTTTGTGACTTGAGCTGAATCCAGTGGTTGGTTGGTATATGGTGATTTTTTTTTTTTTCAGATTAATAGACACAAGGAAATAGAATATGATATAACTATAATGAAATAGAATCACCAATGAGAATAGAACAGTGAAATATCCTAATAGTCTTCACGTTTCCATGTCTGTGACAAATTGCCATGTGATTTCCGCGCCCCTGTGGGTGATGTTCACACATCCCTATGTTAGCTTTCCACCAGCCTAGAGAGTCTTATCGAGTGATCTCTATGTTGTTACTCACCCCATATCTTCTGCAAAAATATTACTTTGAAAATCCACGCATTTCTTTTGTAAAGAAACCAGTTTCCCAAGATAAAACACTGAAAAAGAGGCCCAAGCAATCATTCCAGACTACACCTGCTTCAAGATGTCAGTGATGGTACAGCTTGAAAGCTCAGACATTGTTGTGAAATATATACTCCCATAACCAGGGTAGGTAAATTCCAGTGTGAAATAAATCACATGGCAATTTGTCACAGACATGGAAACGCGAAGGAAAAGGCCTATAGGTCCACACAAATGACAGATGACCTTTCACTATCACCAAACACACTTACAGTTAACATCGCAAACATCAGTTGGCACACGTTGAAGGCGTGTCTCCAGTTGTGGTACAGAACCATTCGATAATTTTTCCTCACAGTTAAAAGCCACCTACACAGTGTCTGAAATGGGAGGGAAAGGTCGTGTCAGGCAGTTGTATGTGTCTCTGGTGGACCATTACCAAAACGATGCCTTATGTCTGAGTAACCCTCAACAATCAAAGTCCTTCCACGAACATCTCATGCAATTTTTACAGTAATCTCATGAGGTGTGCAGGGCAAGTATTATCATCCCTAATTTATATTTGAGAACCTGAAACTCAGAGTGGCTACCACGTTGTCCCAGGTGCATTCCCAGAATTACCCAAGACATAACATCTTACCTCATAGTCAATTTTAAATTTCTGTACCATCCCCAGCTCCATGAACATCCGAAGAGCAGCCGTGATCATGGCATCAACGTCAAGAGAAAAGTCGTCAAAATGTATGTCATCGATGGCAAGTTCTGACACCAAAGGGATGTTGGCTGCCTATAAAAACAGAAGGCATAAGTCAAGCCAAGTTCACCAGCTTTCTCAAACCACTCGTCTTACTCTCCTCTCCTGCTTATCAGACGTGCCACATAAATCAGACCTGACCTACACTTACACTCTGATACAGCTAAACTCTGAGCTGGAAATGTCTTTTGTTTCTGCGGTGCAGATGCCCCAAGCAAATGAAGGGTGGTGGGGGTGGGGAGGGAGAGGGAAACTAATCTGAAGAAAAAATATACACACTGGATCAAGTCTGCTGAATTAGGATACAATGCTGTCTAGTTTACTGAAACCACAGTCACATAATATATTCTGGTGCATACTACAGAGCACTAAATGCAAGAAACATCTGGGCAGCCAGCAGCTGTGGATTTTAATTGCTGCTATTCAGGAGAAGGACATGGGAATATACCACTTTGTCTTGTTTCTTATATCTTATATTTATATTATGTTTCTTATATCCTGTAGCTGTGCATGTACTCTTTGTTACACACGTTTCGTATATTGGGAAGGATGGAAAGGATCAGACAGAGCATCTTTTGTACAAAATATGTTTTCTCAATAAAACAGATATTTGTAGGGTTAACATAAGCATATGTTTCATTAAAGGAATGACTTTGCAATATTGGTCATCTTCATTCTCTATATAGATCACAACTTAATTACAATACTGGTCATACATACAGTCGTCCCTCCGTATCCACGGGAGATTGGTTTCAGTACCACAGTGGATACTGAAATCCAAGGATGCTCAAGTTCCTTATATTAAAATGGCTTAGTACTTGGGTATAAACTATCCACATCCTCCTGTATACTTTAAAACATCCCTAGATTACATATAATGTAATGTAATGTAATGTAATACATTGTAAATTCTATGTAAACAGTTGTCATACTGTATTGTTTAGGGAATAATGACAAGAAAAAGGTCTGCACATGTTCAGTACAGATGCAACCATCTTAGGCCTAACCACATAGTACACATCAGCAACAAGGTAAATTTTTTCCGAATATTTTCGATCTGCTGCTGGTTGGAATCCTCAGATGTAGAACTCGTGGATATGGAGGGCTGACTGTATTCAGTGTTTTCAAAACACTCATGTTAGGCAACTGTCAATCAGTTTTCCTATACAAACTTTAAGAGAAGAAGAAACTCTTTGGGAATAGTTTTTTGTTTTTGTTTTTGTTTTGTGTGTTTGTTTTTTTTTCTTTTTTTTTGCTGATTTCATTGGGTTTTCCATATCCTTTGGGCCACTCTCGGTAAAGGAATCATTTCTGTTTTCAGATCATCAGGGACCATTCTGTATTCTTACTCTATGCTACTCATTGGGTGTAAATTACCCAGGGAGTAATTTATACCCTGGGACTACTTTGGTTGAGCAATGAAACTCAACTCTGGTCACTCTAAGCATCCCAGGAACCATATAATCAACCTTCTTCCTACCTCCACACTCCTCCACAGGCATTTACGTCTCTAGGCTAAAATCAGAACACTGTTTAGCTCTCACGCCATGGAAGACCAATGAGCAAGTACATGAATTACACAGGACAAGTTACATTCTGTAGATTGTTTATGTTCATTAAACAAAAATCAATCAGCTTACCCTTCAGTGAATCATTATAATATATTAACATGTTTGTAGAATCTACCTCCTTAGAATTAAGAAGGTAAGGCTTGTGAAATTCAAATATGGTGGTGGTAAAAAGTCTTTGTGTGCATGTCCTTATTCCGAGTTCCTGGTCTTATGCTAAGCATTTCACTACTTTATTTTTTACTTAAAAATATTTTAAAATCAAAGTTATATATGTACATAGTTTTAAGAGTAAGTTAGATTTACAAGGCTGGACACACACATACACACACACACATGGTAGCAGAACTTTTCTGGTACCAAAATTTCCCCTTACCTAGAAGCAACCATTTTCAAACCATCCAGATACATTTTTTGTTTGTTTGTTTGTTTATATTTGGCAAAGTTAGATGCTTGCAATTTTATATTTTAATGATTTTCTGCTTTAAGCATTATCTATTAACTTCCTAACACTGAAGAAGATTAAGCTGTCTTGCACTGTATCTATCTCCCTTCTTACTCCCCAAAATCTTTTTCCTTTTCTGGTTTCTCTCCTCATTATGGTGAGACACATCTTCCAACAGCTTCCCAAGAAAAAGTGTATGGTAGGAAAATTTGCGAAAACTTGCATGTCTGAATTGTTTTCATATTATTGTCACATTTGATTGGTAATTTGTATAGATAACAGATTTCTAGGTTGGAAATAATTCCATTAGATTCGGAAGGCATTGCTCTTTTAGCTTTAGATGTAACTACTGAACATCTAATAGTCAGAAGCTCTTCGGAGTCCTAATTCTTTGAAAATGACTCCCTCTCCGGGACCATTTTTGTAGGATCTTCTTTTTTGCTTCCAGAGTTCTTAAGTGTCATGAAAATGTACCTAGGTGTGAGTGCATTTTTACCTATAATCATAGATTCTTTGTGAGCCTTTAATCAAGAAAATCATGTCCTTTAATTTTAGTAAAAAATTAAAAATACTCTCTTTGATGAAATCTTTCCCTCTTTTATTTTTCTGGAATTGCTTTTATTTGATCTTTAGAATGGGGTTTCTTTTCTTTTTTCTTTCTCCTACATTCCATTTCTTTTTCTTTTTGCTCTATTTTCTGAGAAATATCCTCTCTCCTTATATTTGATATTTATTATCATAGTTTTTATTTCTAAGAGCTCTTCTTTTCTTGTCTGGATATTCCTTTGTAATTTTTTAAATAGCATTCTAATTTTGTTTCATGGATGCAATATACCCTCTCTTACTTCTTTGAGGATGTTAATGATAATTCTACTTGACATTTTCTTCTCCCTCCAAAGTTTACTTATCTTTATTAAATGAAGACTTCAATGACCAGCTTGGAGAACTCAGAGGTAAGCCAGCCTTTGGTCTTTAGTTCCTTTATTTCTTTGTGCATAGGCCTGGCTGCGACCATGTAGACCTCTTTCTCTTGTTATGTGCCCCTAAGTGTTCACTTGTGTCAATCCCAACCTCGCTTATTAGGCTGTAATAATCTCAGAGGCAGATGCCATGTTTCTTTCCCTTAGGGAAGTTCCAAAAGCCCATCACATTTCAGGGCTTTGCATACAGAGAATGCCATGCACTTAAGAATGATCTGTGCTCGTTGTGATTTGTTCACATTCAAGCTCGAATATGGAAAACCACTTCCCAAGAGGGTAGAAGCCCTGTCCCAAAAGACACAAGTCTTCTGGTCTCAGGAGAAGAGCCTGCTTCTGAATTGTCAACGGAGGTCTAACTCTCTGTCGCCAAGGAGCAGAAATAGCGATGGAAACTGCCTTGCTGCTCTTGAGGTGGCCCCTGTCTTAACGATTATTAATAGTGTATCCCCTGATGCCATTATAAATCCTCCACCCTTCAAAGGCACTAAATTCACTTAATTATCTTAAAAATTAAAGAATATAGGCATTTTTTCATTATGAAATGTTAATGGAAAGGAAATAAGAACATTAGGTTGAAAAATGTAGGAAGACCTCTGGTTCACCAAGACCCATCCTTATTGACCTTGTCTCTTTCCCCCTAATAGGTTGATTGATCCACATTTAAATCATACCAGTCTATAGATTACCCCGAGCCCTGTTGTAAACCTTTGCCGGCACTCGTAGATGCAGAGGAAGTCCCAATCCTTCAGAAATGACCATTTTCAGCTATTTTGAGATGTATAGATTGTCTTTATCTACATTCCTCAATTCAAGGGCAGTTTCTGAAGAATAAAGAGCAGTGTGTGTATCCTGAGGAGGCAAGCACCAAGGTCTAGTCTGCAAAAACTCTGGGAAGAATCTTCTGTTGCCATTTCCCTTGTCATGGACACACAAGCTCCCCGTCTCTTCTGATAAGTAGAGAATGGGACCGTGTCTTCCAAAGTGATAATTACTCTAGCCATAGGATATTAACAAAACAAATCAAAGGCGATTTCTCCAAGTGTCAGCATTCAACTTTTAATATTTATAAGGCACCATATTCTTAAATCAAAGAGGGGTACTACAATCCCAAATAACCACTGAATTAATAGCCAGGAAATAACATTTGGATAAAATAACCATTTACTTTACTGCAGCAATAAATGAAAACACAGATTATGAGCCCGGGAGCTAATTTGAATAATGTTCAAGAAGTAGGACTCTTGCTGGCTGGGAGTACCTGATATCCTTTGACCATTCCTGTTCTTTGTTTGGGTCTTAACAGTTAAGTGGTTATCAAAGGGAGCCATAAAACTGCCTCCTCTAAAATTGAAAAGGTAGCTTTACAGAGAGGCTGTAAAATGTTAAAATACAATCCTAAATCCTTTGACATATGAATATTACATTTTGTGATGCTCAGAAAATGAAAACGAACAACAAAGGGGGCGGTGGTCCAGCTCTAGCAACTCAAAGGAGAACTGACTTGTTGCCACTCCAACCCACTCACTCACTTACCCCTCTGGACAAAAGCAGAAGGAGGGACCTTAGGATTCTCGAATTAATGAAGACAGGAGACTGGGCTGGGGAAAGGTGGAAGAGACTGCAAAGTTCTTGGTTTCACCAGCACTGTGATAGCACTTACTACATGCCAGCCACTGTTCTTGCACTTTCTGCATATTGACTCATTTGATCTCCACAAGGACCCTAAAAGGTCGGGAACGTTTTTAGTCCCATGGTACAGATGAGGCAACTGAAACAGATGATAGGCAATTTGTTCAAATTTGTACGGTTGTGATTCACAGAGGTGCATTTGAACTTGGGGAGTCTCGTTCTAGAGACTGGCTCCTAACCACTCTGTTGTTTCTAAAGGTGGGTGCTGCCAAGCCAAAGGCTTCTCCAATCCTGCATTATGCAAAGTAGCTTGGGTGTATGGGCAGCGTTTGGGATTTAGATCCAAATGGCTAGCCTATCAATCCATTTTTTATGATAAGCAGCCTGGATCCATTTGAGGTGACAATGCTTTGGCCTTACATAAATCCATTTGGAGAAATTTCAAAACTCACCGCTGACTATGGAATAAGCCCTAGTTGTCAGCATTGTTTTGATCAGAGTGAATCAAGAACATCCTGAAAACAATTTGTCCTCTGAGGGAGCAGAGGCAGACTTCAGGCAAACAATGACGTTGGTTCAGACTGGCCAGCAGAGCCCTCATGGGACTCCAATACCACCCTGGGCAGGCAAGGTAACTTGGTAAAATAAGGGAAGCAGGAAAAAGGTGATATGGTGGTGTGAAGAGCAGCAAGATAAGGGATCCTTCTGTCTAGACAGGATCCTGGGAAGATTTCTCTGGACATTTGGGACACAGCTGAGCAATGCTTAAAACATACACATGTATTCAGGCTTTAGAGGGACTAGTAGTACTAGAAATAACTAGTAGTTTAGATAACATACAGTCACATTTCCAATGGTGAAGAGTGAAATTGTAATTTCTATTTTTGCTCAGGAAAGGAGGACACAACTTCTTATGAATCTCGGTACAATGTTGCCTCCCTATGCCAACTTCTGAACAGGAAAAACTGGGATATTTAGGTGCCTCACAGGTTTATCCACCACATGCAAAGCATGTGGAGAAAAATACAGAATCCCAAGGAGAGACAGAGAGAGAGAGAGAGAGAGAGAGAGAGAGAGAGAGAGCGAGCAATAAAGCTCCAGTAGTGCTCTGTCAGCTGGCAGAGAGGGTGCTGGCCCAGCACATTTGCAGGTTACACCAGCTCATGCAAAACAACACCAGAAACTATGAAGGGCTGTGAAGCCATCTGGTGCCATGTGTAGCAGTGATGTGAAGTTCTGAGTCGTGTTCCTGGGGCCAGGCATACAATGAGATGTAAACTCTGCAGCTCATGGGCTAAATTTATATACAGAAATAGTAAAGTTTAGACTGTACGAGTGAATATAAATGTTCAAGGGTTGCCAAGACACACACACACACACACACACACACACATGTCCCAGGCTTCTTTATTTAAGATCAAAGTGATGAGTGATGTCGGCATTAAAATCAAGAGCATCACTGAACTTCACCTTCCTTCCAACAGTACCCCTAAACTCCCTGCACCATACCCCTTGTGTTCCCAATTCCTTAGTGATGAGGAACTTAATCCCAAAGCCCTGGTACCATTCTCGGCTCTCCCCTTTTCTGGGATGGGCAGGCTCTTCAGTTTGAATGCATGAGAAGGCTCAGAGTGGTGACAGACACAGAGGGAAAGCCTTCGCTCTCAGGGAATGGGACTGAGGAGTACTGCATAGTAAAGTGAGAGTCTGCACAGCCCAGGGTACCAAAATGGGGCCCTCTTGCTAGAGGAAAGGATACTGGTCCCCCTGAGAAAGGAGGCCCGGAAACCACTTTAAATGACAACTTCTTGTACTTTAAATACCATCTACTCCAACCAACAGCCACTCTATATTAGATTTAGAACAATCTCAGGAAACAAATAAAACAACCTCGCCCAACACTCTTAACTTTTCTGCTATTAGCTTTGGCCTGCTGTAATTATTCTAAAGGTTTAGATTTAATGAGAAGGCTTAGATGTTAATTTCACAAACAGAAACTTGTGAAAGACTGTCAGAAATTCCCAACTCTCGATGGGAGCGGTGAAAAGGAAAAAAATGCAACTTAACGCACAAATAAGATATCAACATGAATTGAATGGATAATTGCCTATGTGTTAGGCTGGAGAAAATAAAGATCGACAGTTCCAGGTGAATTCTCTCTCTTGAAATATCACCATTAGAGCTTCATCAATGTAGATCAGAGAATTCTTACCTATTAAAATGAAAATACTTTTGATGCAATTTAGTAGAAGGAAAGGCTCATAAAGCAGGGTAGAAAGTGAGAATAACTCTCTACGAGATGAGACAACAATCAGACAACTATTTTGGCAACTGGACAGAAAAAGATGAAAGGAGAAAGACAGCGAGAGAACTTTTGCATCAGCAAGAGGTGAGGCTGTCTAGGTTGTCTGCTCCTGGTGACGGAACCAGTAACAGGGACCAGGGGAGTTGGTTCTACACTTTATTAACGAACAACTAAAGACTAAGGAACATCATACTCCCTTATTTCTGTAGTTTGAAATTGCAGATTTACAAAAGAATTGCCACTAACAAGAATCCACAGGAGCAAACAAACACTAATACTGTACCACGATGCCTAAGGCACAGGGGACAGCAGGCGGCATCGAGCCTGGAGGCCTGTGAGGTGGTAGAGAAGGAAAATGTTGGGTGATCAGAGGGAACTTGAAGCTCAACTTGCCCTCTTTATGGTTTCAGTAAAAGTTCACCTGACCCTGCCCTGTGTGTGCTGGGATGATGTGCCCCAGTGCATGGTTATGGAGTTCCACACCCTGCCATGGAGCAGAGCCAGGGAAGGCAACATCTGTACATTGGGATGAGAATCAGCAGCTAATGACAACAGTGGGCCACCCTGGGGTGAAGAGGACACGGGTTTGTTTGGGTTTTCCATTTATGTCACTTCCCTGATCCCACACTCCCTCTCCCCTTGTTCCATACACTGAGCCCATCTTTTTGTCCTGCTAGTTAAGGTTAGGAGTGAAATCTGTCATCAAGGACATATGTGGTTGGCTACCCGATCATCAATTTCCAGTGAGCTGGTGAGAAAAAATATTTCAATATTCATGCATTCAGTAGAAACTCTTTCTACTCCTGTGCATCGAAAAGTATAGTAGAGCCTCTTTGTCACTTCTGAAACTAAGCATCTCTCTGCTTCTGCCTGAGCAATGTAGTTGGTTGTCTCCTTGGAGAAAAATAGACTCAACCTTCCACACGTTTTTCATGGCTCCTCTACACAGCAAGAAAAATAAGAATTTATATATTTCTACTGATCGATCCTGTAAATATTTATATTGGTTTGTGCCATAAAAGCACATGAAGCATTATAACAAAAGTTTCTACTCTTAGGGCTGAATAAAGCAATCGCCTTCGGTGAAGAAGCAATCTGTCAAGGGAGGCAGAGGGGTCATAGGGGATTCCTTGGCTATGAGTCCCTCCCTTGAATCGTGCCCGGATTTAGTCTCAGATGAGTGGAGACGTTCCTGAAAATACGCTCACACATACATCCATGTACACATGTCATGAGCACACAAATTTATTTTTAATTCTTGCCTTTCTGTCAGACTGTCCATCCACACTGACAGTTAATTTTGCCCCGAATGTGCTGTTGGAGGTGTACATTGGTGTTTGATTTAAACTGAATGTGCCAGATAGGGAAAAATATTTTGGAAATAGAATCATAAAATGTGAAACCCATGTATAAGGGTTAGTGAAAATATTCATAAAATTAACATTAACAATTTTCATTTAAACAATTAAAAACTCAACATGTTAAGACAGGTTGGCTAGTCGTCTATGCATTAGAAGAATTTTTTTTTCCAGTATGGTGCATGTATTGAGTTGTGCTATGTACCAAGCATCATGCGAAGCACTTTATAGTATCTCATTTAATCTTCCAACGACCCAATGGGTAATTGTCTATTATTAGTACCAATTTAGAACATAAGCAACTTGTCCAAGATCACCTAACTAGAAAACTGCTGAATCTGCCTCTTGTCCCCTATGTTCATAATCTTTACATGAACATAGGAATCCATGTTGTCTTCATAATCATTTGAATGTTCTCTTTCTGTAGATTCACTGTGGCATTGCCATGGCATTATTAGTTCCAGACATTTTTGTCCATGCAGTATGTACATATGTATGTGTGCATGTATGTACGTATTTATCAACTTCTCTTTCTACGTCTGTGGTTCATTATTTACAAGTTCTTTAAGGAAAGGATTAAGATTCTCAAACATCAGCAATTATTACAGTCTAGTACTTCTTTCATGGCTAGTACTTAATAGATGTTGGTCAGTGGTAAGCTAAGTATATAATGTCTAGAGTCAAACAGATGTGACTTTGAATCCAAGTTTTGCCACTTGCTTGAGCTACGGCCTTGGGAATTTATTTTCTCTTCTGAAGAAAGAATATAACAATAACTATCTCTCATAGTCATTAAAAATGTTAAGTGAGATAAAATACTTAGCACGGTGTCAGTCTCATAGTAGGCCCTCGATATACTATAATGGTATAGAGCTGCCACAACAAAATATCACAGTTGGATGAATTAAAAAACAGGAATTTATTTTCTCACAGTTCTGGAGGCTGGAAGTCCAAGATCAAGATGTTGGCATGTCTGGTGTCTCCTGTGCCTCTTTCCTTGGCTTACAGGAGGCTGCCTGCTTGTGTCCTCATAGGGCCCTGCTCTGATGATCTCATTTAGCCTTAATTACTTTTTTAAAGACCCTATCTCTAATACAGTCACATTCTAAGGTACTGGAGTTGGGTTTCAATATGTGACTTTTGTGGGGACACAATTCCATCCATAACAGATGATTATCATTATTGCATACTAATTGAATATTAAATTTCCAAGAATTCAAAAATAAATGATTCATGTCAGACTCAAGAATGGTGGTCCCCTTTGAAATTCCTGATTATAATTCTAGTTCTTCCTCTCCATGGTTCCTTAGAGAAGGCAATCTACAAAGGCTTTCTCTCCTCAGCAAACTGTACCATATTCACTCTTGGAAAGAAATGTATTCAGTGTTAGAGTATCCAAGATACACTGGAGGAAAACATGATTCATCGAGTTTAGGTTAAACACCTCAAAAGATAAGGATCGGGAGGGCTGTAAACTTGTCAAATATGAAATCAGATTTTCTGTCCTTCCAGGAAAGGTAATCCTCTCGTGGAGAGCTGGCAACGGAGTCCTTCTTCACCCTAATATCTTGTTGAAAGAGCCTTTACCATTCCTGTGTTCCTATCATTGAACCTCCCTTATTTAGAAAGTACTGTGTGGCCATGCTGTTGAGGAAAGGCCCAGGGAAGGTTTCTCATTCCCAGAGAGCCCTGGTGTGCAAGCCTCAATTTGTCTTACCCCGCTGGGCTCGATAGAACTCTTCCCTCTGCAGGGCTCTGCTCTTATCTGTCTCCCCTTATGAAGCCCTCCCCAGTGCCTCTAACTGTGAGCAATCTCTTGCATAATTCTCTCAGTATACTTTGTCTTTTTCTCTCCTACAGCATTTACCATAGTCTGCTCTCTGTTGAATTTACCGTGTAGTCATTCTTCCACTCTTTCATTCAACAAATATTTAGTGAGTGCTTACTATGTGCCAGATACTTTGTAGAGTCCCGTGTAAGTATCCATTTATCTTACTAGACAGGGACTCCCTGAAGGACAGGACAGAATGGAAACTGTGTCTGCTTCATTTTTGTACCACCCAGAGGGCCTGCCACTTGGCAGGCTTTCCGTGAATGTTAGCTAAATTCAACTGACAGATTGAAAAGGATACCTTCTCTGAGAACACCGTCCTCAGAAGGAAGAGGTGGTTAGGAAAGTAAGAGGAAGCAGTATCCTGAGGTTTGAAGAAACACTCCATTTCCAGTGGGCAGCAGAGATTAACAGAGGTTTAAACGCTCAACGTCTCTCCTGAGAGAGGGGCTCCCAGGGAAGAGGGCACATGGCAGAACCAGCGTGAGGAGAGTGCTAGGGACTAACCTCATCAGAGGGGAATTACCAGGGAACTGCACATCTGTTGCTTTTTTTCCTCCTTTGCTGCTTCTGAAATTTGTGGATAATGTGCTTCTGAATTCCCACCCTGCTTCTACATAAACGGCAAAGCAATTTAGTGATGTGAAGAGTCGTGTGATAAAGCCATTTATAAGGGCTCTTTTTTAGTTCTCTTTGAGACAAGGAGAGAGATAGAAGGATCAAAGCTAATAGAAATGCTGATTACGGACACCAGAAGTAGAACTTAAGTTTTCAACAATGGTACTTTGCTGCTTTCCGTACTTTCTGTTAAACTCTCATAGTCCACCATCACTAGGATGATTGATCATTAGCCCCACAAATAAATGTGCAAATGCTGCTCTCTCGGTTTTGGCTGTGAAGGAAAGGAGATAAGAACAGAACATATGCAGAGGGCAGGGGACTTGCAAAGTGAGGTGCAGGGATGAGGGAAGGAAGCTGGGTCATCAAGTGCCCCTTGAGCACCTACCGTATGCTTTCAACTATGCAAGAGTTGGATTAGAGGGCACAGAGTCGAAATGCCTCTAAAGTCAACCTTACCTGATTTAGGATGCCAAGAAATAATAGTTCACTCTGATCCTTTGAAGAGAAATAAAAAGGAAGGGAATTAGCAGCTAGTTTCACATTGAGTATTCACACCCGTGAGGCCCCGCAAGGCTAACCAACTTGCTGGTAAGAAGCTTGAATAAGTCAAGAAGATATGAGAAATTTAAAAGGAAAAGGGAGGGGGGAGTAGAGTAATGATTTGGACAGTTCTATAACTGTAATGCCCAGGAATCAGGAAAGGGCCACTGAGTAGGCCTATACACGAAATTCAAGTTGAAAATGAGAGACTGTGAGCAGAGGAGGCTAAAATGTATGTCAGCCTGGGCTGGGCAAGATAGCTTGTGCCTTTTAGGTATCCAGATTCTCTGGAAAGAAAAATAAGCTGGCTGCCACCTGGTGCCCAGACCACCTTGGGGTCTCCCTCCTCTCCCCTCCTGCCTAGCAGTGAAACCAAGGAACAGAGAATAGCTGGGTTGGAGACTTAAACATTTCTAAGACTAACGGGAGACTCCAGCTCAGGAAACAGAGGCAAGAGGAAACTTCGAAGGGCTAGAAATGGATAAAGACCGAGAAGTGGGGAGATGGGAAGAAAAGAGTATGCAGGAGGGTGCTGAGTGGTAGGTAGGAGGAGGAGAAATGTGCTCTCGAGACCTGGCAGGATGTCCTGAGGTCCGGCAGGGGTGCTGTGCTGGGGGAGAGAGTCAACGAGCTGGACCGCTACGAGTGCTCCATGCTTTATTTGGGCTGTGTAACATTAGTGGATCAGCACGAATCTAAAGTGTGTCGGAACCTTCTGCAAATTCCTTTTTGTACATTCACACTGTGGAAAGCAGGAGGAGAAAGAACTCCTCCCTTCTTCCGGAATCACAGAAGATCAACCTGCCAGGAGGTGCAGTGGGCCATTGGTCCAGATTACCTTATTCAGTCACAATCTATCAGGTGATTTTCCTTATTGGGCCTCTCCATGGGGACAACTTCTGAAAGGAATGCTTTCCTACTCAGTGACTATGATGAATGGTATTATGAACCATCCCCCCACCCCCCCCACCC
>NW_006442484.1:47113292-47138459 GCF_000325575.1 Pteropus alecto
CTCGCACTGCCACGCGACCCTGTGCTGCCTGTGGGATAGTGATACTTTCCTGTCCATTGACGTCAGGCTTGGCCATGCCTTGCTTTGGCCTGTGACATGTGAGTGGAGGTGACTGCATACCACCCCACCCACCTACACATATAGAGCAAATCTGTAAGAACCCTCATATAGTTTTGCCAGCTTTCTCGCTTGAATCCTAGAATGAAGAAGATGTGTGGAAAGGGCCACAGAGCCACAGTGACCTATAGCTGACATATTCTGAGAGTCAGAATAAACCTTTCCACAGCCTAGTGAAAGTTGTTATATGATCCTTTCCTCTCTACATTTTACATTATCCTGGCTTTTATAGGTCCAGTGTCCACAGTAAAGGATAACTGTTCCATTCATGAATACTTTTCCTTCTTACCCCAAACTATAGGAGACTTTGTACATCACAGAAAACTCATGGCATAAGGAGAGAGAAAAACTGACATATTGAGAAAGAAAAAGAGACTGAGTGTATCTCAGGTCTTTGGGTGATCTAGTACCTCTAGGTGTAGAAGCACAATGGCCAGAACTATCGCCAGAGCATATTCAGCCCCTACTACCTCTGGAATGGGCTCCTAGCACCCTAGGCAGAAGCACCAGCTTCCACCTCAAATCAGTTGTTTTGATAATCAGTTTTGTTGCAGGTTCACCTGGGTAATTTATAAGTTTAGATTTCCAGGCCCTACCTTGAGATTCTGATTCAGTTAAATCTAGGATGGGAACCTAGGAATCCTTATTTTCTGAATATTCCCCAGTGATGCTGGTGAGATGCCAGGCTGGGAAGTTATCACCAGCCCCCTTCCATCCACGGGCTTGCAGGGCCTTGAGGGCGCCAGAGAAACTCAGGCTCTTCTAGGGTTCTGGTCAGAAGGCTAGTGTTAAGCGATGGCCTGTCTGAGCCAGATGAGAGCCTTGGCTCTAGGAATTTGAGGACACTCAAACCCCCGTGGTCCTTCTTGGAGGGGGAGCAGCAATGGCACAAGTGAGTACATCTGTTCTCCCAGGCCCTGCCTCACCCTCTCCCCTGCTAGTTTATTAGGTGGGCTGAGTCCTCCTCTACCTCTGAGAGGCAAGGATTGTATCAACCTTTGCAGCCCATTGAAGGGACCAGGAAAACAAGAGGTCTTCTGTCGAGGCTCTATAGAGGTTGACAACCTGTCTATTATCTCATTGCTTACCCGTGGGGCTTCTGTGCTCCTTCCATTGCTGCCTCTGAAGTCTCCCAAAAGTCAGACTCGAGCCCCGGAGAACAAAGGGAAAGAACAATGCATAGGAAGGGACCCAGCCATCAGAGAGAAACAGAGCTGCTGGAGGAGACAGAAGACAATTTGCATGTCATCCTTATCACCATCACATCTAAGATTACAGCAGAAACATGAGACAAAAAACATGAGTTTCTAAAAAAGAAAATTCAGTAAGTAAATTGAAGAAGATGGTTTCTATTGAGATCCAAAGTAATGAGTTGGAAGATCAAGTGGAAGAAATAAACTGAAGCACAAAAAAACATACAAACGGTTGGAAATCTGGAAATCTGGAGGAAAAAGACAAAATACTTGGAGGATAGATCCAGGATAAAAATGAGCAACACCAGGAATTCCAGAAAGGGAAAAAGGAATGTACTGAGGAAGGGAAATAATTAAGCAACCAAAATAGACCATTTCTCTAAACTGAAGAAAGACCAGTGTCTGCAGAATCGATGAAAAATACCCTCCACGCAGGCATATGATAAAACTCCTGGAATCTAAGGTAGAAGGAAAAAAAGCTACAAGTTGCCAAATAGAAACAATGAATAACTTAAAAAGGAAAAAGAGACTGGGATTTGATTTCTCAATGCAACCTTGAAAGCAAAAAGATAAGATCTATACACATGTGAGACGAAAGAACTGTAATCTTAGATTCCTATGCTCAGCAAAGATGAGAGACAGATATTGGTGGCTAGGTAAGGATTCGGAGCTTTGAACCAAACAAGTGACTCTGAACAGATATTCTGAGAATAAAAGGTGAAGAGAAGAAGAAAGGGTGAGTGATGAAACTTGCAATACAGAGAGCTAAATCTAAATGGAAGATAATAAAGGATTGACTAGGGTGATCTAACATAAGTGTTGAATAATGATTACTGAAATAAGGTAGATATTGACTGCCAAGGGAAACTTAATAACCTTCTAGAAGAGAAAGTATGCAACTATGACAGGCAAAACTGAAGGCTGGGGGCAGATGTGAGGAGGGTGGGCACAGGAAAGGAGAAAAGAAGGGAAGGAAAACATCTCCAGGCCTCTGCTGGTTAGAAGCGGGGAAAGGAAATATTCTAAAGGTGGTGGTGGGAGAAGTGTGGAAATGGTTGACTTGGTGCCTCCACAGAACCGTAAAGTACTCTGGGGGCAGAATTCTCACTAGTGGAGGAGAAGGAGGAGCTTGAGAAGCACCAAAGATTTTGTCAGAGACCCGCTTCACTGCTCTCGAAATAATATCTAGTGTTTCCTCAACTGAGCCCTGTTTTGACTGTTTGGCTTCCATTTCTAAATCGGCCCCTGCTCTGGGAACTACCCTTCTCTGACTTTTGTTCAGTGCTCCACTTTGCAGTCACTCGCTTTGGGTCCTGAGCTCCCAGTGGTCTAGGCTCCAGCCCTTCCTTCACCTAAGACACCACACTTCACTGTTAGATGGGCTGAGGGCAGCACGGGGAGTTTGCCAAGGAGAGTCTGGGCCAAGCCCAAGATGACTCTGGGTCTCTGAACAATTGAAGGAAAGGAAGGAAGCTGATTTTGGAGGTGTCGTAGGATAGCATTCCAGATAGCACTCTTGGACCAGTTAAATCCTTAGAGGTGCTGAAATGATTCTATTTACCTTTCTCCTTTCCTATCCCACCCCACCCAAGGTCCTTCTAATTCTGAGCTCCGTTTCGAATCTTTGGGTTCTAGGACAATTTGAGGCCTGCCTTTCACTGGATCGCCTGTAGTTTTCAGGGATTTGAGAGACCTTTGTTTCATCCTCAGCTCAGATCGTTAGGAACAAAGGAGAATGGGCTGTGCCTCTGGATATCACTCAGAAAGTTTGAAAATGATAGCAGTCTGGTGCCTTCTAGTCTAGTGCCAGAGAGGCTGAACAACTTGCCCAAGATGAGAGCACCTGTCGGGGTCAAAGCCAGGATCAGAATCTCCTGATTTCCGGTCAGGGCTCTCTCACCCAAACCCTGCTCCCCCTTCCATTTCGAGCAGAAGTTACCAACATTCAGAGCACTCTGCTCAGCCCATCTTTTAGATATGACTCTAATTAGTAGCGTTCTATAGATGTGCCTTGACTGTGAGGCATTTCAGATGATGCATTTCACATAACGATCATATTTATACTTCCATACCAAGAAAATTCCAGCACACAGAAACATTTTAAATAAATCTAATAAATGATAAACTAATAAAACTTATCCAAGGGAGAATATTCTTAAAATGGTAATTACCACTGAGAGGAAATAGTTTTCCTTTATGATGATGATCCAATTAAATGGAAATTTTAGATTGAGTTCATTTTATGGACCCACATAGGAGAACTGCACACTAACACATCTAAGAAAGAGAATAGACAGATTGTAAATTTATATTCTAAAAATAAATCAGGTTATATTTCTTATCATTCTAGGCCTTCTTATAAAAACACACCAGGTGAATAAAGCCCTTTTTCTGTCTTATCTATTCATGTCTTATTAAATACTGAGATCATGCAGTGCCCTCCGCCTCCTAACAACAGAATATGGGTAATTCTTGAAGAGTCATGAACTGCAGGGTGAAGGAAAAAAGCTTCTCACTCTTTTCTGGTGTTGCTGTATATAAACTATGGGCATGAGACAGTGGTTATTTTTTTTTATTCTTTTAAAGGTCACGAAGAATAAATGATTACAATAACATTTCACCAACTGACTCTAGGTTTTTACCAGTAAATCCTGATATTGATTCTAAAAGCTGCAAATATTTTATTCACATATTTCTGATCAGACCATAAATCCTTAAAATCCAAATCTTTTCTGAATGAAAGATCTATGAAAATAGATGATGGATTTCACGGGCTGTCAAAGCAAAAAATGTTACATTTCCTTCTTTGTCATGGAACATGATATAAAACACCTGAAGGCAGATTATTTATATTGATAAAATTATTCTTTGGCATTGGAAGCTGTTTTCTTGGGAATAAAAATAAAATATCGAAATAGCTTTTTGTCAGAACTAGAGCTTTTCTGCTTTTGAATTAGGTGGTGAAAAATAATGTGGATAAATGCCAAAAGCTATTTTCTTTGAGTCAAATATAGAGTATGCTATTGCAGGTATCGGCCAGAGTGGACTACTTTCCCATCAGACACAATATATTTTAGCAACCATCTACCATTATCTTCTAGGAGTTTATCTTCTAACAGTCTTTTTCTTTTTTTTGGTTATTTTTCTTTTTTTTTTACACTTTCTTCTTAGAAGTCACCAAACATTAGATTCGTATTTCAGTCAGATTAAGTATATCAAAAATTATTCTCTTTCTGGGTAGTGATTGTGAGATTAAGAAGTTAGTTAACCTTGTTATTTTCTATGGCTACAGACAGTGGTCCTCGCTCCATCCAATTTTCTTATCAATAATGTGTCATGAAGGGGCTCATTAAAGGAATGTGGCCAGATAAAGCAAATCCAATGTCATAGCTCCCCAAACAACTGGGAGTTAATTTTCAGATAGGTCTGGAAAGTCATCTTGTCATAATAAAGACATCAAAGGATGTTCACAAGACAAAACAGAAGCTAGCCTATGTGTGTGTATCGACATAAATCTATACATGTCCACTAATCTGCTATTTTAAGCACCATAAATCATTTTACAAATAAGGGCCATAATTACATGATGCCAATATTCTTTAAAAATTGAAAAATGCTGTAAAAATATTTATATTTAGAGGTTCAAGTCTCAATAGGCTGAAATAGTCCATATATAAAGTTACAAACATGTATTGTTCTCTCTTCTATATTTATTGTCATTTTTCTTAACTAATGGAACAAGGTATATCATACACTTAAGAGCAGGGCTTACTGCAAAGAGCATTTTCAGACAGTAGCTCCAATCCCAGCTTCGATATTGATTTGAGAGTTATTTTACATCTCTGAGCTGCGCTCCCTATTAGGTCAAGAAGGCCCAAATCATTAATCTCAGAGAGCTGTTTTGATGATTAAATTAAGATAACACATGTGCCTGGCACATAGTAGGTGCTCAACAAATGACAGCAATAATAATAATTGTGATTACTATTATTTTCATTACACCTAACTTGAATAACTTCTGAGGCCCTGGCTCTTTGGCATGGAGTGTGGTCACTATTTCACGGTGACTTAGAAATCGCTTTTTGTTATACATTACCAACTATGAATGGAAAAATGATGAGATTGTGGGAAAAAGGAATAGGTTAAATATTCAGAGACTGTCCTGGGCAGAAGGGAAGATGCAGTCTCAGAGAGCTCCCTGTGCAGATCCTGAAAACTGGAGTTTAGATTTCATTTACAACAGTACATAATCTCAGTCTCACATAAGAAACCTGGCCACCTCTGCCCAGTAAAATACAAATCACTGACTACTCATTTTTATTTTAGGCCGTTAGATAGTTAGTACGTCGTTAATTCCTGCACATACTCAAGCTCAATATCATTGTCAGTTCCGTTTTATTTCCACTTTCCTTCCAAGATCCCTCGTCGGAGGTAAAGACCTGCTCTCTGAGTGTCCCTGGGTATTCTACGGCAATATGAATCTTTAGGAGTGCTCCTTTTTGAGACAATTTACAACTCAAAACAGCAACACATTTGCTTTTCGGGGTAGAAATACTGACAATAAAAATGGAACAGCTTTGAAATATACATTACTATAATTAAAGTGACTTGCTTTTTGGAAATTTCCTGAGACAAATCTTTATTGCAACTATTATTTAAGGATGAGCACAATAATTAAAGGCTCATTCTCAGAAGAGTACCAATGCCAGGATCTGGATGTCCTACGGCATTTCAGAGCACAGGACAGGGCCACCATGGATGCTGTACTCACTCTTCTCAGGACAATGTGTGGGCCCAGGCCAGCGTCTGCTCAGATTGGTGTTCCCTGGCACCCTGTTATAGAAGCCATGTGGCAGATGGGCTTTGAAAAAGATGTAGATAAAATGGCTGGGTAAAGTTGAGATTCTACATTATGAGGTACAATGCCTGCTCATGAGGATATAAAGTCTCAGAAATGGTACAGTACAGTCATCTATTTAACTTTATTTAATCGAATATTTGCTAAAACATCTTTTGTAGGTGTATGGCATATCTATTACTATTCTGTGGAATGGTGTTCTATGAGACCAGCTTGGGAAGGATCAGCTAGACCTGTGCTTTTCATTGCTAGCTCCATAACAATCTCCTGGATGCTTCAAAAACTTTCTAATGCCAGCCTTCTGCCTCACTTCTTTTTAATTGGTATGGGGTGATGTCCAGGTATTAGTATTGTTTTTAAAGTCTCCCTTTCCTGGGTGAGTCTAATGTCCAGACAGGGCTGAGAACCTCTGACCTAGGCCTACCACTAACGACACTTAAGCATCCCAGTTATCCCTTTTCTAGTGCACAGAGCCATAGTGAGGGAGAGAAAAAATTCTCCAAAGTTCTGATATGTCGGAGAAAGTTTTCTCTGAGGTCAGATCTGGATCATCACTTGATCTTGAAGTTTAGCTGATGTTGATGTGCTGGTTTCATAGGCCCACTCCCTATCACACTGCCTCTCCTTGGTGGTCGCCATTTTCAGTGGGAATGGATAGGCTGCCTGCTTCACCCAGAACCTTTCTCGAAAACCCATACCTCCTAATACCATGATCTTATGTAGGGGAGAATTGTTCTTCCTCAAAAAATAGTGAGAACCTCTGCTGTAAGTAAACCTTCCAAGACTTTCTCTGTCTCCCACTTGAGCTAGTAGATGATAGGAGCCCCTGAAATGATCATCATTAGTGTGGTTTACCTAGGAAATAAAAGCCAGGCCAATAGCCTGGTAGCTGGAGCCTTGAAAGCCTTATCCCACATAAATTTCTAGCTCAAATTTGCACCCATTTCTGAGCTTTTCTAGAGTTTTACTGGGATAAAAAATGCATTTCTTTTCCTCCTTAAATAGGGAACCAACGTTTACTGATTAAACAAGACCAGAGAGAAAAACTGTATAATTTTATGGACTCCTTCTATAATCTGCTAAACAAATGAGATTCTTCATCTTTTTCATTTAAGGGTATAGAAGAAAGAGAGAAGGTGTTTAATATTTATTGAGCATCTGCAATATGCAAGGATAAACACAGTTCTTTCCACATGATCATCTCATTTAATCTTTACACGTCCCTTTGGGGTGGTTCCCATTATCCCACTTCCCCAAAGGGAAGTTCAAAGGGGATAAAGCCCTGCCCATGATCCCACTGGAAGTGTGAAGTAGAGCTGGGACTTGAACCCAGGTCTAGAGATGGTGACAGCAACACCGAATCCGGGCAAACCATTTCCTGGCCTCTGCAGAGCCACCACGAGAAACAAGCTGGGACTCCAGTCTGAGTCTGATGAGCTGTTTAGAGCTCAGAAGGAGCCAGGTTTTTCATCCTTCCTGCATCTTGACTCTCAGTTTATTTTGCATCATCTTCAAAATGGTATCTGAATCTCATTAGCATTTTCTCCCCAGTGTTCTACTCTGTGCTTTGAATCAGAAGGAATGTTAATGCTGTGAGAAAGGCAGCAAGTCCTGCTACACGGGTTCATATTTCAAAAATAAACGCACAGGTGTACAGGCAGATTCGCGTAATGGCAGCAACGCGAAACGAGCTTTGGGTTAGACCTGGGCTCAAAGCTCAGGCTTGTGACCTATTAACTCTGACTTCAAATGAGAATACTCTTTATCTCTTAGCCCTCAGTTTCCTCATCCATAAAATGAGGTAATAATAATATCTACTTCATAGACTTGTGACTGAACAAAATTACAAGTCAGGTCTCCTGAGTTTAGTTTTAATTGAACGCATATAACCAAACATTTATAATAAGATAGAAATGTTTCACAACTTTCTAAGGCTTGTCATTTGTGAAACTCAGACACATTCACAAGTTTTGTATCATTTATTGATCCATCAATTTGGTCGTCAATCTATTGCTTTTGTCACTCAAGAAATATTTATTGAGTACCTGCCATATGTCAGGCATCGTGTTAGGCACTAGAGATACAGCAAGTTTCAAGTAAGTTAGAGCCTAGTTAAGGCAAATTTAACTGTATCATTTTTATACCCATTAGAGACACATAGAAATGATATTCAAATGCTAATTTACTAATGTAATGGATCTATAGATCATATGTTGCCCTTCGTTAATTACGATTACTAATAATTATGGTTAATTTGCAATCTGACTCACTCTCTGGAAAAGCAGACAACCCCCATTCCTCTGCTCTAAGCCAGCAAAGAGAAGCTGCCTTTGTGAGTCACAGTGAAGCTGATACTCGGTGAGCTCTTAGAAACTGCCTACTCTGCGTTGGACTAAAGTCCTTAACCAATGACAACATGTATGTGTCCCTGTCAATGAAGCCTTAGAGTTTCACTGATTTTCATTATTGAGAGTGTATATTCTTCCATCACACAGCCTGAAGTGACGAGAGGCCCAGTCCTTAGCAAGGACTGGGTGTTATCAGGTTAAACATTTATTTTTTTCTCCTTGCCTGGTTTACAGCACATTCTTTCAGAACATTCTCTAATTGCTTTAATTTCACATATGCACACAGTCAATATTAATTTTCTGTCCTACAGTAACAGAAAAGGAGTACAAACAGAAAGAGGAAAACTTGTTTTTCTGTATAGATTGCATGGGACCCCCTGAAGGAGAATTAGAGGAGATGTGTGGGAACGGGGACATGACAGCCTGTTATTCAAGGCCCTTGACTTGCTCTTTGGTTCTTTATTTGTTTTTTTGTTTGTTTGTTTGTTTTCTGGGGTGGTGGAGAGGAAATCAGTCTGAAGAGTTAGGTAGAACTTTTTAAGGGCAAGAGAATTCACGAGATCAGATATTGATAAAGTAACTTATGGTATTTACTTTGCATTTAGAATACACAGTATACATAGCATCTCATCTCTAGCAGAGGGAGGCTTAAGTGTTCCACACCCAAAGCCCTAATTTATTTCTCACCGTGGCTCCACATTGAGCAGCATTTCCTTTGATCAGGAGGTGAGATTTGGGGGCCAAGACTGATCATTTATGTGTCCAATGACACTGCAGATAAAAACTACTTGCACTGTTACAGTACTGTTCTTTAATATTTGATTCTTACCTGGGGGGATGAAAACGTTGTGCTTTATGTAATACGTATAAAATATGACATTTGCCACTGACAGGGCCCTATGTTCAAACATCTGGCCTCCCCACTTTCCAATGCCTCATCTCGATCTTCACAGCTGAAGTCTGTCCTCTTTCCTAGTTGACAGCGAGAGAGCCAACGAAATTCTTTTCCCTGTTGCTGGGTGATTGAATATTTTGAAAACATGTCCCATAAATGCAGCAGCTTAAAAGTTTGCCATTGGCTGGCTGAGTGCTCTGTGCAATGCCGACTCATTAGGCTGGCAGAAGAGTGACAGGTGGGAATAGCTATGCAAATATACTACTGGCCTGATGTTCCACGGAGAAGAAAACTATTTCAAGGCTGAGTGACAACTATAACATAACCTGTTAGAAGAAAAATAAATCTCCGTGAGTCTACATTGAGGCATCTGAAGAACAGTTATGTGAATACTGCAGAAAAAAAAGGAAAGCAACTCAGGGTTGTCTTATCCTCAAACACCCTGCTTTTCATGGTCCGATTAGCGGTTTTATCTGTCCTAGAAATATGTGTATTTCTACATACCTTTTGTAGTTTTGTGTTGATACATTTTTAAAGTCCAAACTTGTTTACTCAGGGAAAAATTTTTAAACTATGTCAAGGAGGCCTTCTAAATTTTTGTCTCCTTGTCTCCAGAGTCCCCTCCTTCACCTTTCCCCCTTGACCTTCATGTCCAAAAATCTAGAAGCCACAGGATATGATCAATGTTGGGGCCAGCACTGGCTGCACTTTTATCTCACTCTGTCCACTTAAAATATTTGCATCTTGGTGGGAGGATAAGCCAAGTCTTGTCTAAACAGCTTTGGGATTCTCTGTGCAGCCAGAGAGAGCTGTTTGTATACAAGTAACTGCTTTTGCTGACACTGGGTTAACTGTTCATACACAAATCTGCCAAAGAGCCTCTAGGAAAGAATGTCCTTCTACTAACTGAATTCTAATGAGGCCAGGAAGTAGATTAGGAATTGAGCTATTTTACTGTGAGTTTCAAACATCAGATATAGGGTTGTTTGCCCTATTTGATCTGCATAATTCTCCAGAAGGTCCTAATTAGTTCATGAAGAAGTGACTACTGCAGTAGGAATCTGTGGTTTATTGGTTGATCCAGTTGAAGGGGGCTTTTCTAATTATACATGAGAGCCTCCAGTGTTCAAACACAATGGAAAGATGCTGCTATGATATGACCAGATGAGACAGCTGGTAAGGAGCAGTTCCTGAGCCAATTTAATTGGCACATCCCTTGAAATTATATTTATTTGCTTTATAAAATTTAGGTGAGTTTGAGAGCCAAATTAAGGCTGCCATCAGTGAGATTAGGTGTGGAAATAGAAATGCTTTAAGGACATAATAGAACATTCTTTTCCATAATGCAATTTCATCAAGTCACTTGGGAAACCACTTCAGCAGATAGATCAACGGTGGGTATCACCCAGTGTCTATTATTATGAATTTTGAAAGGGCTGTTATGAACATCTCATCTGTGCCACAGGAAAAGTGTGTTTTCCAAAAGAGAGGTCGTGGGCAGGTTAGGGACCGAAAGTTACTATCTGAAAGTTATATGTATGTACATCTCACCTATGAAGGACAGCTATGATATTATCTGACTAGTACTCTCTCCTTTCTAGGGGAATTGGTCCTCCACTCCAACTATGTGTTTCTACATGGGAGCTGACATATTCTTCTATGATCACACCCCTGTCATTGTTGACTGGTCCAGAAATGGGCACTTGACCCAAACTGGACCAATCAGAAAACTTCCTTGAGATTCTCTGAACTGGAATTTGAGAATAGTTCTTTCTAGAGGAGGTTGCTGAAAGATAAGAAACTTAGGCCCTGATAGAGGTCATGTTTACTCCATTGTAAAAAAAAAAGCCAGGCTGCCCTGAGCACATCTGGGAGCTCAATGCTGCAACGATATGGTTCTGCACGACTGGCTTAAGGGACCACTTGGGTGCCTGCTGCAGCCAGCTCTGGGAGTGGTCAGGTGCTTCTGCCTGCAGCTGCTGGCTTTGCAGGACCACATTCCATGCAGCAGGTTTTCCTTTTGTTACTCAGTGACTCCCACTTGTAACCCTTCTTAGGAGGAACCCTGGGCTCATGTACATTACATGGTGGACAAAGATTTTACATCAGGAACCTTGCACTTGACTCGATCCTTCTCATGAGCAGATTATACAGTGGACAAAAGATCTAATGTGGAGAGAGACACTTGATCACAACCCGGTGCAAGCAGGGACATTCCTAATAAGAGAATATCTAGGCCTTTGATTTTTAAGGGAGTTATCAAAATGACCAGTCTTTGCTCTTACGCATAACTCCTCAGGGAACCAGAGGAAAGCTGTTTTCAAGGAGATCACTGATGGTTTGAAAGATATTTCAGGCAGAACATAAATTTATCCATGGTTTTAAAGAGAGAGCTATTTCTATCATTTTTCATACTGGAGCAACATAGTCATAGAAAGCCTCTCCTTTCTTTTCTGAATGCTAGGGCTTCTTGTTGGTGGTGAGGGGAAGAGTACAAAGTGTCCTTCCTTAAAAATCCAACTTCAGTGTCTCATGGGGTTGTTTGACAAATTTAAGCCCAATGGTGAGGATGGCCACCTGTTTCTGCAGGTGGCTCCCCTGTCTCCGGAAAGACCCAAGATAAATAATATATGTTAGGAAAATGAACCTAGTAAAAGAAAGAATGGGATCACTCAGCACAAGAATTGTTTGGGATTTTTCCTTTGGGAGGAAAAATTGCTTTTAGATCCCATGAACCTACCCCTTGAAGTCAATGTTCCGAAATGCTGAAGGCTGAGAAAGCACCTGTTAAACAGTAAGGCTGGATTTAAAAACTATGTCAGCTTAAAAACAAACAAACCAATGAACAAACAAACACACTCTTAGCAGAAATTTGAACTCTATTAAGGAACTAAGCCATGATTACAGAAAGACTCATAATTGGACCACAAGGACAGGACCAAGCGAGGACAAGAAAAACCTAATCAAAAAGAATTCCACGTCATTTTGAAAGGCAATATTACAAGTTCAGCATGTCTACCCGTATCACAATTTCTTAACTTGTACACTCTAATTAATTGGGCATTTATTTGTACTTCAGTTTCATTATCTATAAATAAGGAAAAAAATGATAGTAGGGTTTTCGTGAGGATTCAATGAATTAACACAGGTAAAGCACTGAAAACAGACCTAGCGCATGGTAAAATGTTCACTAAGTGTGTCTTCTTTTCCAGGTGGCCATCACACTGAGTGGACTGAGCATAGATGCTGGGTGGGAGAGTCAAAGGAGAGGACCTCAGCAGCAGCAAGTGAGGCCTCCACATTGGCAGTGTGCTGTCTTCCTCAGCTGCCTAATCCATAAATGGGATATAGCCACTGATTCTCCTTTAAAGGCTTCCGTTAACATTCAATAACATAAAAGCTATGAAAGCACTTTGAATTAGCAAGAATGCTATAGCTATTACTTTCAGTGAATAGCAATATTTAAAACATATAATGATTGATATCATGTTATCCCCCAGTAAGCCCAGAAACTGTATTTTAAAGTTCATCCACCTGTAGATGATTAATAGGAGAATATATTTAAGCCTTTTACTCCCGGATACGTTAAAAAAAAGAGCTTGCACTTCTGTAAATTCTCGCCAACCTTTCTCACACTTTCTTTTTTCATGGGTGTATGGATTTGATTACAAATGAGTCTAAAGAAGTATTAGTAGGCACTGCTCTGGGCCACCTCCTAGGGCCAACTATGAGGCCAGAGGCATGGCCCCCAACCTGGTAGCATGAGGTAAAATCTACTCTGAGTTTGCATCCCTTCTACAATGTGGTCTTGGTTAAAAGATTCTAGAGTTTTCTGTTACAGAGTGACTATAACAGATTTTCAATTTTTATTAAAATTCTTACGTGTTTATACACTAATTCTTTTTAGTTCCAACCAAATGTTTGAGGCCCTGGAAGGAAACATTAGCCTGTATTACAAGGCAGTCTTAGAATTTTCTCTGTGGCAATTCATGTTCATAATACTGAGTTTAATTTCTTAGTTTTATGTATATGAGTGTCAAATCCAAAGATAGCAAAATCCTGCACAGATGTTGTTTCATTGACAATGGATGTTCTGATGCCTGGTTAAGGTGGTGTCTTTGTAAGCTCCATGAATTGCTTCTAGGGAAACAAAAAGCACCTGAAACAGTTACTATTCCACCAAGACCCAGCTTTCCTAAGAAAAGGAAGAGGCTTAATAGTACCACCAGCTCTGATAATGAAAGCAATGAGTCTGAAGGGACAGAGCACAGCCACACAGATGGCTGGGTTTAAGTCTTGTTACACACATGCCTCAGTATACATAGTAATAGAAATAATTAACGGAGCATCTGCCCTGCTAACCTCGGGATACTTAGCACACTACCTCATCAACAATTCCCTCCAAGGTGCCTCTCCTGCCACCCACTGGCTGGCTCATTGGGATACAGCAAGCAAGAGGGCTTCATCCGGGCTTTGTCGATAAGGCTGATCCAGAGAGGAGATTTCTCCAGCCCTTCTGCCTCGTGCCTGGGCAAATGAATAACCTGCTTGTGCCACTAATACATTCCAGGTCATGCACACACACAAACATTATTATATCTTGGAAATTACTTTTAAATTACTGCCTTTCAGGTTTTTACCATTTTTCTAGAAACGGGGCTCAGTAAATCCTTACATGGAGCAAGGATGGCACCCAGTGGCCAAAGTGTTTCATCTCAGATCTTGTTTTCTCACAGATTTTCCATTGCTTGTCTCTTTGGAGACAATGAATTACTATAAGATCTTTTTCTAAAGCCAGAGTTGAAACTCCAAATCACTTGAATATCCCTTTAAGCTAAAGTACAGACAGACAGACAGACAGACAGACAGACACACACACACACATACACACACACACACACACACACACACACACACCCCGAGGCATTATACAATTAATTCAGAATAATTTTAAAAATCCTTAAAAATTTACCTTAAGAGTCTTATGTTGAAGGCATCGTATTTCACATATGCAGATTATTGTCCACGATGTCCCTGATATAGGCATCACCATCAGAAATACTATATGAATATAAACCCAGTCTCACATTCTTTATATCTTCCCCCAAATAGTCTCTGGTTTATGAGTTCTAATGTCTTAAACATAAGACTTTATCTGCTGACAAGTGCTTTATCATTAAACTGATGTTTGTAATCTCATATCCTTGTTATCTTTCTTACTAGATGTTTGGCAGGCCTGGAGAGCACAGGATAATAAAGTGGGACTGCTCTTCTTCCTTTGAGCTTTCCAGATGTCGAGAGAGTTCTAAACAGCTAGATAGCCAATCAGACTGTAAGGAAGACAAGCAAGATGTCACAATAATGGATCATACCCTCTCTAGGTAAGAATGATGCAATATCTTCATAACATTTGCTATTTCCAGTTTCCTTAGTTTTCTAAGCAGTCTGAAAACCCCAGGGCAAGAAGTCACATAGATGGCACAATCACAATACAAAAAGAGTTTCTAATAAAATAGCATTACATATTGATTGCCCAAAGAGTATCATGAAAAGTCTATTTTAAAATGTCTGTTAAGTTCAGCCAAAATTTCTTTTTCTCAGACATCATCATCACTCATACTTATTTGGCCCCCAAACTGTCAAAATGCCACAAAGTTTCCAAGAATATAGGTCAAAAGAAATGACTTCAGGATAAAATTCCATGATATTGTTACATTTTCCTATTCAGCCACTTGAAGAGAAGCATGTCTTCAAGGTCAAAACGAAACATGAGAGAGGAAAAATCAAGCCAAATATGTGCATTTTTCTTGCTGGTTCTTTGGTTCTTGGTTGCCTCATATGTCAACAGAGCTATAACAACCCTATATTTATCAAAAGGTTGCGATGCTCAAGTGTGATAATGGGTATGAAAAGGTTTTTATATACTGCCATATTATTTAAGACATTATTATTATTTAAACATTTATAGGTAGCATTAGTGTATAGTTTTTTTATACTGAGATGAAGACTCTTGTCTTATCTAAAATAATCACTTATTTTCCTCACAAATATTATGATATTATATTATGCTTCAAATATAATATAGCCATGGTGGGCTTTGTAAATCACTTATAATATGTAATTAAATCAAGCGGAGTCAATTCTTCTACCAAATACCCAAGTTTTTAAACAGAGCTTAAATTTAAAGCTTTGGGCATTTAAATCATAAGGACCCCATGATGTTTTGTTAACTTTATATTGCTTTGTGTTTTATTTTCCCTTTCCTTCCTAGTGACAAATTTTATAGGCTTATAAATTATAGCATTTTATAGCTGGAAATGGCTCTGTTTTATAGATGAGGAAACCCGGGGCCTAGCAATTTTAAATGAACCAAGAGGTCTGGTGGCTGCTTTGTCTATTTACATGTCTGCTCTCTCCTGTCTGATTGTGTTCGTGGTCTTAACAAAGACTGCTTAAAGAGGGCAGCCCTGGCTACTGGGACTGCAGAAAACCCTTAGATCAGACATCCTCTTCTATCTTCATATTTCATACAGTGCCTTGGGACGAACAGAATCATGATTCATGTACATTTTTCAGATTTTTGGGCGGATCCATTTTCATTGGAGAGAAAACATGCAGAACTACCAAAGCAGTGCATAATTTCAAAAATAGGTAGAAGAGCAGACTACAGGAGCACACAAATAAAAAAAATTAGAAAGGTATCCTGAGATTCAAGAGAACAATAGAGTCTTAAAAAGTTTCATTAGCAGGGTGAAGGCAGCAGGATACATGAGTAAACAGTCTTATTGAATATTAAAGAAGTTGCTGACTCAACTAGAAATTAATGGCAAGGGGCCTTTCCCCACAGCAGGGAAGGGTAGATATTGTCATAGTGACCACTCTAGAGAGAATATCCTCAATGCAGAAAATGAGTCCTTTTATTTTGAAATAGTTTAGGCTTCAATGGAAACCCAGCAAACTCACAACCAAGAACTTAAAGCAAGGGGATGAAACAGAATTTGCAGACACTCTCATTGTCATAGATTCCTGCTTCAAAATTCTACTCACATGTTATAACTTCCTCTGCCATTAAAACTGTAAACAGTTCAATGAATTTGGTTGCTCGGTAGAAATTTCTCCTGCACCCAGGTATAAAGCATGGCTTTAGGTGACATAAAGGTTACAAAAAATCAATATGATGAGGATTCTCCCCTAAAAATGCTCCTGGTTTAACCAGGTGATTAGACAGGTACACAAAGATTTATATCACAAGGTAGAAACTGATGCGTACAATAAAAGAATGGCAAGTGAGCAGATCACTTTTGCCTGAGGGACAGTTAGAAAAACTTCATGGAGAGGGGGAGCAATTGAGCAGGACCAGATGGATCGTTAGGACTTTAAATATGCAGAGATAGAAATAGGGATGAGACCAACGGTAGAGAAGGGAAGAGAATGGACAGAAAATATCAAATAGAACTCTTGTGAAGGGTGGGTAAGTGGGAGCATGGGAAACAGGACGAAAACGTGAACTGGAAGTTAGAGTTCAAGGCACTTTTAATGTCCAATCGAAGAATCTGAAGTGATGAAATCTGGGGGCTTATAGAAGACACTAAGCTTTATGAGGAGGAAACTGGCACCAGCAGAAGAGTACTATTAATCTGACAGCTATGCGCCGAATGAACTGAGGAGCAGGTCAAGAGAAGGAGGCAGGGCGAACAGCTAGGCAGGCACCGCGTAAGAGGGAATGAGGACCTGAACTAGTGGTGACTGTGGGATGATGGGAGCATGAGCGATGTTCTGAAGTCAGAACAGAGGGGACAGCATGTGAAAATAGAAGGTGTGAGGACTCCAAGAAGACTGTACAGTTTTATACAGTGCGCATCTGGAGAGGAGGGTGAGCAAAATATAACAGGAGTTTGTAACTTCTGTGTGTACTAAAGGAAGAGCAGAGAGAAAACTGACGATTATGATTGCTAAAACAAGTCCATATCATTGAGGTGAGGGGCCATCAGTTGTTTATATTTCAGAGCCATACCTGTTGTTATAGATGGCTTTAACTAGAGGAAAACGAGAAAGAAGGGAGAGTGAGTGATACAGCCTCAGATGCCCTAGTGTTCTAGATGGTTCTGACCCCTTTGGCATTTACAGTTCCTTTCACCATTCAGGGGTCAGGGCTCTAACTGGGCCATACTATATTGCCTTCCATTCCTACGGGGCTCAGCACTCCTCTGGAACCAAAAATGAACTTCCTTTTACCTTCCCTCAGCCTCAGATGCCCTGGGGCCATCAAGTGTAGCACTTAAGGAGTGCAGAGAACTCAGCTTAATGTGTTAATGTGTGTAACAAGAAGGTGGGAGAAAGCCTTCTGGGTCCATTATTCCTTCCAGGAAAAGCAGACGTCGTCTGTCCGTCCGTAGTGACTTTTTGGAGAGTGTTTATGTTTTGTTTTCAAATGGAAAAAAGTGACAAATTATGGCTATTTAAATAGATCTGAGAGGAGGTCAGAGTCACCACAGGGTCGGTTTTGGCCAGGTGGGTCCCTAAAGAGCCCTTGACTCATAGCTGCTTAATTCGGCTGTCGGAAAGGCCAGCCTGGCCTTGCAGCCCTGGTCCCCCTCACATCACTGCCCTCCCCACCGCCTCCAACATTTTCAATACTCAAGAGTGACAAAGTACAACTGTCCTTTTTCTGATGTGGCACTTGATTAAGACACAGTTCATAAAGAGAACATCATAGGAACACGCGGATGTTTGCAAACAAAGCACTGCACATATTTATGGGCATGTCCTAGGCAGCAGGCTGCCTGCCTCTGTCTGCTGCCTTAGGAGCAGAAGATGCCCTTTAGGCTGCTGATTCAGCTGTTCCCTCTGCAAAGAAGGTTCAAAATTTCTCTGATAAAAAAAAAAATCTTGGATATTAAACTCGGCATAAATACTATTTAAAGTCAAAACAATCCCCTCAATTCAAGAGGCAGGGACAAGAGAGGAGACAGAATAGGTTAGATCTAAGAAGATATAGCAATTCCGTTTGTATTGTTCCGAGGTCATCTTTTTAACAGCCTTAGAAAGAAGCTGAAGTGAACTGGAAAAGCTGTCAGTTGTTGAGATCTTCAAAGGTAGTATTTTAGGAAGGCTGTGAGGGCCGAGACTAGAGACACAACAGAAACTCTTCTTCCAGTCCTGGCACTCTGAAGTCTTGAATTACCCCCGACCCCAGCCACCTCCCGACCAAGGAGGTGTCCTTGCAGGAGTGCCTGGCTTTGGCAAAGGAGCTGCTGGAAGGTGCTCTCTACTGACTGGGGTGGGGGACACGAGCTTCCTAAGCCTTTGCCACACAGTGCCTGCCCGACTTTTCTCCTCCTCGGCGGTGGCTACGTCACCTGGGTTTGGGTAAATGACACCGTGTGACCCCCCTCTCTACACAGTGCACTTGTCCTCTGCAAGAAGCCGCTGCCAGGGTTGGGCTTTTCTATGGTTTTGGATAGAGCGGGCAGGGCAGGAGCCAGCAAAGTGCTACCTTTGTGCAATTAGAAAAAGGCGCGCCCTCTGGAGGATCAATAAATAAAAGGCGTTCCATGCACTTGGCCAGTCAACTGAGGGTCAGCCCTGACACCTGCCTCCTTGTGCAGGGACCCTTATGTAGGCCCTCTGACAGACACGTCTACCAGAGTAACGGCAAGGGCGGTTCTGAGAGCAGAAGCTTCTAGTTATAACATTTGAATAGTTCATGGATCAAACATGTCTCCTTAAACTTAATTACTGAAAAAAAAAAGCCTAGTACATCACCTTGCATTGCTCAGCTTGTCCCCTGCCATCCCTTTCACAGAAGAGGCCGTAAGACCCTGTTTTTGATATAGCCATTCTTATTTTGGTGTGGAAAGGCCACAAGGAGTACCTATTCCATGGTACTTCACTTACTTTACTAGGATATTAATTTGTGGCCTAGGCATTAACATTGAAAACTTGAAATCTGTAAGAGGTAGTCCAAACCCAAACACTCAACATGAGATATTGGAGTTTAATTACTGCAGCAGTTAAATGGTGCTGTAAATGAGTTCATCTCTGATTGCAGCCATAACCCATGCAGTTTGGAATGGAAAGAAGGGATGATAAAAGGTAGCAATATAACATGAGAATGTCCATGAGTTGATTTTAATTGGTAAACTAGCAAATATAGCAATAACCGTTTGGCTTGTCCACTGCATTGGAATCTTAGAAAAGTGCATAAAATTACAGGAGGACATAAATTGGTGTACTAAACTTATTTTCTTATCACAGCTGGCATCTTTAGGTTATTAAGACTTTAAACCAGTCATCTTCAAAGAGATCTAAATGTCAATATGGTCTTTACAGATTATACCTGTTAGCACAGTACAGAAGAGATATAAACAGGCACTAAAGTCTGCACAAATTTTTTGGGCACACCTTTCTTATTTCAAGTTCAAGGATGATCAGTAAATGTTAATGAAGATAAAAATCATTATTTAGATCCTGGTTTCCTCATTCAATGCACAGGACAATCAACCCATAAAGGACAAATTATTAATATTATAATCTGAATCAGACTTTAAAAATTAGTGCATTAATTCCAGAAAGTTCTGTGATCTTTTTGTACATAGGTAGCCCCATAAAAAGTACTGTTTTCCAAGGTACAAATGATACATCGAAACCACAAACAAATAAGCTTATGTCTGACATTCTTGGATAAACAATTGTACGTTGTTTCACCTACTTGTTCTGGCTAGACAATCTATGGACACTTCTAGAAATATTGTCATACTCTAACCACCACTCACTCACCCACCACCACATGCCCCTCAGAGATATTTTCCCCAAGAGGAGAAAAATAATTAACGGAACAAAACAAAACACACACACACACAAAAAACAAAAACAAAAACATGCTACCTCTATACTATGGCATCCTAAAATATAAAAAGAAATCCCCAAACACAAAAGAGTATGAAATAGGAAGACAAGAGATGAGGAAAGGTAAGATGGTATCAGCCACCTTTAATGATAATTAAAGATTCACGAGCAACCGAAATGTCCTACAATAGATGGTTGGCTAATGAAGCTGTGGTACATATATACAATGGAATATTACTCAGCCATAAGAAGAGATGAAATACTGCCATTTGCAACAACACGGATAGACCTTGAAATAATCATTCTAAGTGAAATAAGCCAGACAGAAAAGGTTGAGAATCACATGATATCACTTATATGTGGGATATAAACCTAAAAGCAACAAATAAACAGGACAAACAAACAGAGACTCATGGACATGGACAGTGGACTAGTGGATACCAGTAGGGAGAGGAGAGGGGGGAAAAATAAAATGTTAAAAAAATAATAATAAAAAAATAAAAATTAAAAAAAAAGATTCACTATAGGTTTATCATGTATAAAACCTATATTCCTTTAGGCCATACCACCAAGGAGGACAAATGATAGTAAACTGAAAGTAATTAATGGTATATATCACATTCTCTGATAGTATGGGGATTTCCATTTCTCCCACTTATTTCTGGGAGTTCTCTTTTCCTTAAAATGTGACAATTTAGCTTGCACTGATTCCTTCAATGTCTGCTGGTCATATTGGTAGGAAGGTGCTTTGCTTCTGGTCCAGCATAATGCTTCCTTCCATTGGGCTGCTGCTTTCTGTTGGGTGCTATTGACACTCTGGAACCCTTGTGCATTTAATACCCTGAAACTATATAAAGTCTATGCCTTTTGTGTCCACTTGTGTTCTTCGCTGAGATTGTGAATCCACGAGAGGCTGGGGTAAGGGATAAATCCAAGAGACAAAACTTATACTAAACCTGGAATCATCTAGACACCAATGCATGTGGCCTTGACTTCCACTAGGAAGGGTTCTTGGCTCAGAAATTCTCTCACGTAAACAGACCACATCTCACTGACCTTTTAGACATGTCTGGATCCTAGATATGGTACAGCTTTGGCTGCAATGGAGTCTGGCCAGTGTATGCATATGTTTGACCTCCAGATCCTATTTTAGCACTAAATGATAAAATCATTTTCTTCCCAAACTCTGGCTTAATCTCTGAATCACTGATCACTAGCTCGGTCTCAGCTGGTCATAATCCAATACACTGACACTCAGCCATCCTTTAACTCATGAAATCTCATGAATAACTCCTATTCTAGGTTCCATCTCTCCTTCTGTCTCATGTGTGTGTGTGTGTGTGTGTGTGTGTGTGTGTGTGTAATATATGTATACATAACATATATATATTCTATTGCAGTTAGCAAAGGTTACAATATATGTGAATGTAAGCATGGTTTGTCTGCATATATTGGTCAAAACAAAGTATTCATTTACTGTTATTTAGCTACAATGTTAGGAAACTGCCATTGCACATACTCTAGCATAAAATTTCAGTAAGTACTTTTCAGTGCAGGATTATTTTAAGCTCACTACATTTTAATGTTATTGCTTCAGTTATAAGACATCAGCTACCAATTATGATCATATTTTATTTACTTAATATATCAAGAAAAAAACCATTAGGTTAAAATTACCTACTATATCTAATTACATTGTAATAAGATACTCGCTAATATCTTTCAAGATAAAATCTGGAATAAATCAGTGAAGTTAATAATCTTGATAATTTTAAATGAAATAACCCTTTGTTCTCAAATTTAAATACTTCATATTTTTAGTATGTTTGTGAGCTAACAATAGAAGAGCATGGCAAATGCCAAAACAACAGTGTTTTCCTTACTTTAAGCAAAGGCTTAAGCCTGAAAACAGAGCAGTACCCTCAGAGAATAGACAGCTATTGATTTTGGCCTGCTATAGTTCTGGGCATGGCCCATCAAATAGTTTTTGCGGTCAGATTTAGTCCATTGTGAGCTTTGCTATTTTTCTCCCTGCTTGCCCATTCCTTCTTTTAGCAATGAAAATGATTATGATTACGGCAAAAATATATAAAATATAAAACAGTAAAATAGTTATGGAACCCATAAATAGGTTGCTGAACTTTATTAAAACAAAAAAACTTTAAATATTTGTGATGAAAATGTTAATAAAATATATATACAATATAAAAAATATAAATATATGTAGTCATGGTTTTAACATTTTCTTAATGAAAAATTGTTTTGAGTGATAGAACATTGACGCTTTTTGAATTTATTTAGTCATTCATTCATTTACTCATTCATCCATTTAACAAGTTACTTATTGAGTGCTACCATGTCCCAAGAACTGTGAAAGGCAGTAGAAAAGGCAACAGATATAGAGCAGAGAATAAAACATGCAAATAGCGGTGCCCTTATGGCACTCACATTCTAGCCATTTTTTAGGATGCTCATGTTTACAACAAATAGGCCCTGACTCGTATGGTTTTGGTTGTTCTGTCTCCTTCCTCTGTTGTGAGTTGTCACCTCTTGCTGGTACCACGTTTCTCCTTCTGATCTGGGTCACCGTCGCAGGTCTTTTCCTAAGCATCTCTCTAAGCCAATAAGAAACCATCTCCCTGGATGGAGCCCAAGCAGCTCACCTTATGCCCACTGTATGCTCCCCACCCTTCCGAGCAGTTCCCTCATCCCTACTATGAGTTTGAGGCCTTCCCTTTTTCTCTTTCTTTATTAGTGTGACTCAACTCCAATGATCTGATTCAATTATCAGGCCCGAGGTGGAGTGCCATTTTTCCTGGGAAGATGAATGTATCTATGTGCAAATGAAACTCCTAGAAGAGTAGGCATCATCAAATGTTATTACATGCCAATATTAGGATACAAAATATTATCTTTCTTATGGTTGTGGTAGCTTGCTTGATAATTCTCTGAACATCCACAAAAACTTTAAAAGGCAGACACTGAAACTCAAAAGGGAGAAAAATCAGGTTCTACATACTCCCATGTTTTGACCATGGCCTGTTACAAGGATAGAGAGAAGGACAAGAATTCTGAACTGCCTTTAAGGGAATGGTGGTGGCTAAGGTGAAAAGACATATCTAAGCCTCATTCACAGACTTAGAGGAAGCTGGAGATGGACAGGGGTCATGCTGAGTGGCAGTGAAGCCTGGTGGTCAAGAACTCCATTTCTGGGGCCAGATTGACTGGCTACACCCCCTATTTGGCTATACTCCTTACAATCGTTTGACCTTTGCCTGTCTACTCAACATCTCTGTGCCTCAGTTTACTCACCTGCAAAATAGTACCTACTTCACAGGATTATAACTCCAGTGAATACAGGTAAAATGCTTTGTAGTGTGCCTGGTCCATAGTAAACAGTTGGTGAATGTTAGCTATTATTATTCTAATTTCCTCACTTATTTTTACAGATGAAAATATAGGCCCTAAGATTTTAAATGAACAGAGAGTTAGAGGTAAAACCAATTCCAAAACCAGGCATCTTGATTCTCACTATATTATGCAGATTTTTTCTGCTATCCTGCTTACTTAATGAATAGAAAGGAATAAATACTGAATCATTTAAATGATCATGAAGGGACTACTCAGTTATAGATGTCTCTTTTTCCTTCAAAAACTGAAATGTCCAAACACACCTTTGCCCAATTCTATTCCCCCAACACTCAATGGGTAGGACTAATTCTACAGAGGCAAGTGACAAAGGGTAAGAAAGCCATGTAAAGTTTCACTTTATGCCCTATAGGGTACCGTTTGCTTCCTTACCTTAAACTTGTCAACTTCAGCTTTTGAACATGTCGCATGGTATGATAGCACCTGATTCAGAAGAAAAGGAAAAAAAAAACTTTAATAACTAGATATGACTCTGTTTTCTGAAAGTTTCTTGGCTTAAAAATAAGCATTACTCATATACATCACCTTGACAAACAGTGGATTTTAATGTATGACAAGAAATTTCTCATAACAGATCATCATCTGTTCAGTTACAGTGGATTCTATTATAATGCTGAATCGAACTACAGCCCACATTAAGGGCTAGGTATTTTACACCAGGATGTTTTTATAGGTAGTAATTTTATCAAAAAGACATGATATGAATACTTATCCTGTGAGATGCTCTGGAACCTAAATAATAAAAAGTGGTGTGTGCGTGTGTGTGTGTGTGTGTGTGTGTGTTTGTGTGTGTTTGTGTACGCGTGCATGCACGCATACTGTGGCAGACACTGTAGATTGCTGACTAAACTTCCACCTCTGGTCTATTCTCACTTGCTTGCTTTTTTTTTATATAAGAAAGATTACATTGTTATGCCCAACCATCTGCAATGTTTTCTGTAAGAGAGTTATATTTCTCTGCCCTATTGACATCGGCCTTAGTGTATGACTTGCTTTAACCAATGGAATGTGGGGGAAAGTGACAGATACCACTTTCGAACAGAGTCTTTAAGAGCCATCACGTGGTACTGTCTTCTCCATTTTCTCTCCAAAGGAAGTACATGGTCCTGAGAGGGATTGCTCACTCAGCCTGAGCCCCAAAATGAAGATGATGAATTGAGCAGAGCCACAGCTGACTGCAGCTGATGACATGTCACATGAGCAAGAAATCAACCTTTACGGTTTATCGTCACATCATAACTTACTGAGGCAGAGAATTAAAAGTCAAAAAGGAAGTTTGAAGGCTTCCTACAGCTAAGGGTGGTCACATGAGGTGGCCAGGTGACAGTGCTCTGGTCAATGAAATAGAGGCTGGGGTTGCCTCTTTCCTCTCCTTTCTCTTCCTCCCTGGAAAATAGCTGAAAGGCTTGGAGGAACAGCAAAATCTGGTGTCTGTGAGGTGACAACCATGAGTAGAATGACAGCTTATGAGTAGTAGAT